>NC_140964.1:21262230-21289730 GCF_056783735.1 Eptatretus burgeri | reverse complement strand
TTGACACTGAGAGCTTCCACAGACACAGGACTGTCAATCTCTTCAATCTGGGAGTAGGATGGTCAGAGTAGGATACAGTTGTGACCAAGCTGGTTGAAGGTCTGTATGAGCTCTACATTCCCAGTCAGAGATTTGACTGCAAATGGAAGAATGATGTGTTTGGGTGGTTTTATCTTGTCATGAGTGACAGCATATATCAAGTTATGACCAAATGAGCTTACAAGCCATTGAACTCTTTGGGATGCATGTCTGTTGTCCTTGGTACCTGTCAGAAAATATCGTAGAAAGAGTTTGACAGCCTCTGATGATGGATACACTCTCCTTTGTTTCCGCTACCAGTGGTAGCCAGGCCTCAGGGAAATCTTGCTTTCTGACGTCTGCTTTCACCTGAAGAGCTGCCTTTGTCTTAACGTCTTCTGTAGTGAGAGATTTCAGGATCTGCAGCTCCACTTTTAGCATCTGGTAGGCCTTGGCAAGTTCAGTTATTGACAAGTTGTCAAGATCGAGAAGAAGTTTTCCTTCGTCATTGGTGAAGATGTCCAGGGATTCACAAAACTCACTTTCTTGCCTTCGGTGGAGGTGCTTCTTAAAAGAGTCCTTCACCTGTTCAATGAAGAAATTTAATCGATGTGACCAGTTTAAATGTGAGCTCAGCCATCGCTATCACTTGGGGGTTGGTTGGTGAAAAGCTTTCCTGATAAACAGGAATGCCTCATTGTATGAATGCCTCAGAGGAATCTCATACAAAGCTCATCATCGTGGTCTTCATCATGTGTCGCACTCCTGGAAGCCTTTCCCTCCATTCTGCAGGATCTGTGCCCTTCTGATAGTGTCCTTCTACTGCTACGAACTGATGATAGTGCCCTTCTACTGCTACGAGGTCTCTGCTGACAACAGCAAGCAATCAACCATGAATTTTCTTCATAGTTGCATTTCTGATGCTGGCAATCTGCTTGCAGCTCCTGGCATTGTACAAGGGATCTTCCTGTTTTCTGTCCACGAAGAAACTTGTTGGCTTTCTGGTGGAAGATACATTCTGCCTCATACACTCTGGATGTCAAGCTTGATCCTTGCCTGGATGATTTCCTAGAACGGCATTATTTTCACACTCGTCTGTCTTTTCCTGTTTTGTGCTGATGGCATCAAGAAGTCTCTTTATCGTGAAGATGTTGCGGCATTTTCGATGATAGTAAACTGCTGGGATTTCTCTATCAGGTAAGTCTTTCGTCAGGTTCAACATTGGAGCATATTTTCTTATTCGGGTTGCATTCAGAAAAGTGTTCCACAAGTCTAAACTTTGAGGGCTATGAGTCTGTCTCCTGGTCAAAGCAATGGACGAGGCAATCCATGTGCAGTCGCTTTGATGGCAAGGTGTCGTTCATCCCATGAGTGTCTATTTTCATTCAAGAACTTTAAATATAATAATTCCGATTTGAGAAACTTCATCACAAAATGTAATTATTATGGTAAAAGAAGGATGGGATCTGAAAGCAAGTTTGCACACATCTGCAACAAGGAAATTAAAAACGGGGATTCTCACCCGAACATCATTACATCACTTATCTTTATTATCGAGATCTTGTCATGAAAGGAATTTATTATCGCCATGCCACAAAAAAATCATCCACCTGCCTTCGATGCCAACAAATATTCAACGGTATCAGCTTCTCCTTGTGACTTGGAATACACATGCAGGTCAATGCTGTCTGGCGGCGAAATGAACCACGAAAATGTGAAAAATAATTAAACTCCTAACCGAAATTAACACACACACACACACACACACACACACACACACACACAGACACACACACACACACACACACACACACACACACACACACACACACACACACACACACACACACACACACACACACATATATTGCCTACTTTCATGAAAAAATATTCTCGGGCATGCCACATTTATTTAATAGTGCTTTCTTCTTTTTAAAAGACCATGCCATGGCCAACGTTACTGTGCCACAGGGAATGAGCATGTAATGACATTTAATGCATAAAACAGGAAATCCTAACGATAAGTCACGGACTGGTGTGTGTGGGTTCGTTTGTGTGTTTGTTTGTTTGTCACGCTACTCCTCCTACAGCGCTGGGCCAATTACATACAGACTTCCTAAAGAGGATCAGTATGACACTAATTAATGTACTAGGGTGTTTTTATCTTTCCTGGTGGTCTTGGTTCTTGGTGGGGGGGGGGGTGGTGAGGATACAAATTCTCTCTGTAAATGTGTATCAAGTAACACCGCCTCAAGGTGGGGGAGGGTATGACAAGTTTCCATCATTTACAGCATAGTATTCCTGTCCTGACGTTTTCCAGTGCAGTGAGGTGCTTTGAATTACACAGTGGGGGGTGTTTTTCATTCCGCGGCGAGGTTTTCACTTACATGGTGGCGATGTTACGTTTTGAATTTGCACGTTTGGAAAATGAGCACTCCGACGATGCCCATTGGACACAGTACAAAAACAATGGGGATCGGCGGAGTGCTCGTCATACTCCACATGTTCGATTTTCCCGCCAATCACATCACGTGCCTTCTGGTTGAATGGTTTGCATTTGCAGGAACAATTGTTGTGGTGGCAGACAGATGGTTGTTCTGTGCAGATTATGTGGTTTTACAGCGTGTGAGGTGTAATCTGCGGTGATGCTCACTATAACAGTCAGGAGGTGCGTCTGATGTGTATATATGCAATTTTTATTGATATATGTATCTTTACAAACAAATATATACATATACATATACATATACTACCAGTCAAAAGTTTGCAAACACCCCCAATTTTCAGTTTTTACTGAAATTTAAGCAGTTCACGTCAAGTGAATAACCTGAAATGGCACAAAGATAAGCGGTAATCTGCCAGAGGTTAACAAAAAGGTTTAGGTTACCAAAAACGGAAAAATAATGTAAATTTCAGAGTTGGCCCTTTTGTTGGCCCTAAAAAAGGCCCTTTTCAGGGAACAAGTAATGGGTTAGCAACTGCAGCTGTTCTGCAGTAATGGAAGTAAATTAAGCCTTGAAAGTTGATGATAACAATTCTGACAGGTGTACCAACTTTTGTTGATTAGTTACAACCCCTCTATCTGCATAAAAGCAGTGCTTGAACAGACTGTGTGACACCCTCTGAAGCATTATTTAGACAATATTGCACTGCAGGAAGTAGTATATTGTTCTCATAATGGTGAGAAAAAGACAATTAACAAAGGAAGGCAGACAGACCATTATAACCCTTTAAAGTGGAGCTCTTTCCTTTGGAGAAATTGCAAAGAATCCAAGGTGTCAGTGAGTACAGTTTCCTACACCATCAAAAGGCACTTGGAAACTGGAGGAAACTCTGACAGGAAAAGGTCTGGCAGACCCAAAGCCACAACACAATCAGAAGAAAAGTTTCTGAGAGTCAACAGCTTGTGTGATAGGCGGCTCACAGGACAGGAACTTCAAGCACAGCTTAACACTGGTCAAAGTAAGGAAGTCTCAGTTTCAACTGTGAAGAGAAGACTTCGAGCTGCAGGTTTGATAGGTCGGGTGTGAGTAAGAAAGCCATTGCTAAGATGGCAAAATAAGAAAAAGAGGCTTGCCTGGGCCATGAAGCACCGCCAGTGGACGACTGAGAACTGGAAGAAGGTCTTATGGACCGATGAATCAAAATTTGAAATCTTCGTTTCATCATGCAGAGTTTTTGTACGCCGTTGAGTCAGCGAAATAATGGTTCCTCAGTGTGTGACATCAACTGTCCAACATGGAGGAGGAGGCATGATGATCTGAGGCTCTTTTGCTGGATCCAGAGTTGGTGACTTGCACAGAGTGACTGGCACCCTGAATCAATAGGGCTACCACAGCATTTTGCAGTACCATGCAATACCCTCTGGTCTACGCCTAGTTGGTCAGGGGTTCATCCTACAACAAGATAACGACCCAAAGCATACCTCCAGGCTATGTCAGAACTACCTTAGAAGAAAATAACAAGACAGTAGGCTTCAAATCATGGAATGGCCAGCACAGTCTCCAGACTTAAACCCCATCGAGCTGGTTTTGGATGAAATGGACAGAAGGGTGAAAGTAAAGCAACCTACAAGTGCAACACATTTGTGAGAACTTCTTCAACAGTGTTGGGAAGAACTTTCCAAACAATATTTGTTTTCCATTGTAGAAATGATGCCACAAATATGTTCGGCTCTTATACCTGCAAAAGGTGGCTACTTTGATGAGTCAAAAATTTCGATTAAATTTTGTTCAACAAAACGATTCCATGATTTATTTTTTATCTGCAATTATTTATTTGTTCTATGCTTTAATTTCAGAGTACATTGAAACATTTAACTGCTTAAATTTCAGGTAAAACTGGAAAAATGAGGGTGTTCTAAAACTCTAGACCGGTGGAGTAAATACATTCAAACATACATACATACATACATACATTCATACATACATACATACATACATACATACATACATACATATACATACATATCCGGATCGTCATCTTCACCGAATTAAAACCAATTTCTCCTTCTCACACACCCAACTGTTCACCAAGTTTCGTCTGAATCCATCCACAACTTTTTGAAATATCCTGCTCCCAGACAAACGGGAGTGAAAACCTAACCTCCATCCACCTTCCAGGGCAGAGGTTACAACATTGTATGAAAAATCAATCAAACACATCAAACCAATCCTAAAATTAATTCACACTAGTGCGTGCCCGTACGTGCGTGGCCATATGTGCAAAAAAAAAAACATTTTAAACCGCGTGCCAGAAACAACAACCACACAGGCCGTTCCTTCGCTCCCATGTGCCCGTACGTGCGTGCCCGTACGTGCATGGCCGTACGTGCAAAAAAAAATGAAAGAAGAATTGTGACGTCAATCATGATGTTATAGCACCGTGTCCTGTCATTGGTTTGGTAAATAAATGGCCATAACTTGGGAACCACTTGTCTGATTAATATCAAACCTTGAAAAGACACATCCACAGGTCCCCAGCAATATACCTGGCAAGTTTCAATTAGATCGGACCAGTGGTTGTCGAGAAACAGCGGTCATAGACAGATACACAGAGATTGCTGGAATTATAGAAAGATGAAATATCCCACATTTGCAGCAATGCTTTACTTCATAAAGTTATGTTGTTAGTGAGATTGTTCTTCCTCCAAATAAGTGAGCCACGACTTTATCTTCACCAATCTGGCCACACAGTGAGGCTATTTCCTTCGAGCATGTCACCCCAATGTCCCTTGGGCTTCTTTATCCCAAGAGTAACCTTGGGTTGACCTCTCAATTTGTCGCATGAGATTTGCCTGCGAAGAAATTTTCATCCAAATGACACCCCTTAACAGTACAAAGTGGAACATGCTTTGCTCGTCGAATGAATCAATGTGATTTATCAAATGCTGTTGAAATCGCATCCCTATTTCTTACAATATGCACAAGGGCTTTCCGCATAATGTGTGCTTCTTGAAATCTAATGATTCTGATAGTTTCGCAGAGTTATCGACTTCCAAACCATCAACACCTCATCCTCCACTGTCTTGTAGGTTATCCATGGTCGGAGAAAGACTCAGCGAAGGAAAACTCTGATGTAACACTAATGTATTTGAGAAGGTCATTCAAATCTGGATGTCTAATTCTCCTTGTAGTTCATGAATACAATTTTTTTTTTAATCCACAGTAGCAGTGGTGATGCTCCACAGTTACAGCCCATTGAAAACATGATAACATGTCACCACATTAAGTGGATGCCATAACCAGGAGGAGGGCAAGGCCAACAAAAGGAGCGCTGTATTTTTTTATTGCCTAAAAGTGCAGGAATTTTGTCTGTGTTTGAAATTTGTCTTGGAAGCTTGTACATTTCATGCCAGTGTATGCTGTTTCATGTTCCAGCATCACTCATGTATGTTAACAACCCATGAGTAATCACCTGAGATTTTTATGCATCTGGTGGCATAATATACAAAGAAATGGAAACTTCATCCTTTCCCATTGATGTCTTGATTTCCCATTCGACAGATGGTGATGCCCTTGGTTTAGTGCCATTATCATGGTTTTGTGCTGTAATGACTGACTTATTCACAAGTCTACAGAATTTTTGCACACTTTTCCCCCTTTTGGAAAGTGCTTCATGAAACAATAAGCTTATGGAGATCCTTTCTTTCACAATCGAGAACAAAAAAGCTTTTTGCTCTGATCTGTTCAAGGATACAAGGAAATCAGACACAGGTAGAGGCCATTCAGCCCATCATGCATTCACAAATACCATACTAATTTATCAACACAAGATCCAAAGAAGAATGCACATTTTATTACTTACGAAATCTAAAGATTTCGTAAGTATATTGATGACTTCCGTCCTCTGTTTGTGTGTTTGTTGGTTTGTGTGTGTTTGTGTGTTTGTTTGTAGGCATGATAACTCGAGAACGGAAGAAGCTACCAATGTCAAATTACACCACTTGATTCAGGAGGGTGATGGCTAGCGCTGATTAGATTTTGGTCAAAATCGGTTCAAGGTCAAGGTCACAGTGAGGTCAAACATCACAGTGAGGTCACAGTGAGGTCAAAGTGAGGGCACGCACTAGTGTGAATTAATTTTAGGATTGGTTTGATGTGTTTGATTGATTTTTCATACAATGTTGTAACCTCTGCCCTGGAAGGTGGATGTAACCTCTGCCCGTAAATTCATGTGGAGAAATGGAGTATTTTTGCTTCAGTCGACGTTACGAGTTCGTTTTAACTTCGATTTTAATTTTGTCTTCGGTTTTTGCGATCGCTTAGGACGCTTAATACTCGGTTGTCGAAATTCTGGTAAAAATCGGGATGTTTTGGAGATGTTTTAAGATTGTATAAAAAATATTTCACTCGCCGCATCACGGCTCATCACGTGGTGCAGCGTGCTCGAGCAGACGTGTCGTTGAGTCACGTAAAGGTTTTGCGTGTGCGTGCTGATGGTGTTTTCGATAAAGATGGTGTTTAAAAGTCATGTTTTTTATCCCAATAATGGTTATTGTCGCATGCCTGACTCGCTAAGCCGTTGGATTATGTAAAGATTGTTGGTGGATGGCCGAATATTACGGTTTTTGACTTTGATAAAATAATATTAAATAATTGCGTGGAGAAATGGAGGTTTTGCTTCGGTCGACGTTACGAGTTTGTTTCACTCGGATCGCAATCTGTTTTCACTTTTGGTAACGGTTAAGTATGCTTAACACTCGGTTGTCGAAATTCTGGTAAAAATCGGATGTTTTATGAGATTTATGTCGGGTGTCGTATCTGAGGCTTAACTGAAGATTATGCTAATGAGGGGGTTTGTAACACACGGCATTACGCGCTCGTTTTAAAGTCATTTTCAATCCTGTTTTCACTTTTGGTAATGGCTAAGTATGCTTAAAACTCGGTTCTCGAAATTCTGGTAAAAATCGGATGTTTATGAGATTTATGTCGGGTGTCGTATCTGAGGCTTAACTGAAGATTATGCTAATGAGGGGGATTGTAACACACGGCATTATGCGCTCGTTTTAAAGTCAATTTCTATCCTGTCTTCAATTTTGGTAATGGTTAAGTATACTTAACACTCGTTTGTCGAAATTCTGGTAAAAATCAGATGTTTTATGAGAGGTTTGGTGCAGAATCATCGTAGAAACTTCTGGTTTGCGTCGCTACCTTCTCCAGAGACAGCTTTTATGAGACAAGGTCAGAGGTCAAGTTGACGATTTCGTAAGTACCAGTCTATGACTGCTTGTTTATTTATTTATTTTTTATTTATTTAAATTTTTTGTCGTTTTTGTATTTTTTTTTCTTCTTCCCCTCAGGGTAGGGGCATGGGCTTGGTTGAAAACATACAATATCAATCACACAACACCCCTTACCGAGTCCCCCACTAACAGCACTCCGTACACTTGCACATAATCACTCATCAATGCTCAAATTACCTCAAAGCTGAGCCAACATCCCCATACCCCCCTGTCTCCATCACTTCCAGGTACCTATCTAATTCTAATTTAAACTTATCTTCGTTTTCTGCTGCCACTACCTTTCCAGGGAGACCATTCCATGCATTAACTACTCTCTGAGTAAAAGTCCCCTGCCATACTACCGTCTTAACTCTCCTCTTCTTTACTCTCAGGCTATGGCTTCTGGTCTGATCATTGTCCACTCTGTTGAATAATTCATCTGCACTTTTTTTTCGATACTCTTCATTACCTTAAACTTCTCTGTCATATTTCCTTGTAACTGCCTCTTTTCTAATGTATAAAGCCCCGTCTCCTTCAGCCACTCCTCATTGCTGAGTCTAACTCGGCCCGGAATCGATCTCGTAGCCCTGCGTTGACCCCTCTCCATGGCATCTGTGTCCTTCCTGAGTTGTGGTGACCAAAACTGCACACAATATTCTAGATGTGGCCCTCATTAAATTCCTATACAATGTTAACACCATCTCCTCTTTTGATTTATAAATGATCCCCCTCCGAATACAACCCAAAACCCTATTTGCTTTACCTATAGCTGCCTGGCACTGTGCTGCCTGCTTACCTCCCATATCTATTACCACCCCCAGATCCTTCTCCTGTGTGACACGCTCCAAAATCACCCCTTGCATTCTGTAATCTCTATCATTTTTATCATTGTGTAATTCACATTTTAAAAACACTCGTTTCTGTTTTTTATTTAGCTTGTGAGTCGTGACCCAAGACAAAGTTGAAACGTGGCCTTGACGAGCCTTATTAAATGCAGAGAGAGGGAAAAAAAAACAATCTAATGGTGAATGTGAGAGTAAGCTGGGGTGAGTGAAATTAATTTGGTCAAAGGGTTGGTCTGAGGGTCTTTTCCAAAAAGCCAAGGGAGGCAGGTTGTACCAAGCCAATTGGTCCTTATTTCAGATTAAGCTCTTGATCTCTTCCAAGCAATTGTTGGAGTGGAATATGATATGACATGAGGTTGTCATCAGTAAACTTTTATCAGAGGTTTATCTAAAATAGCTACAAGTTGTTAAACTGGACCAAGGATGCTGCCCTGTTAATGCTTGCAGTTAGGAGAAGTTGAATTGAGTAAGTCCATCCATCAGGACGATACTCTGTGCAGAGCGTTGGTGCTGCCTAAGCAGTCTCCTGGGTTATTAGGCACAATCTGTGACGGGTCACCACTCCGACACAGGATAGCATCAAGATGGCACTCATTTTGCCAACCTCAGAAGGATGCCAGGCAGAATCTACCACACCTGGTATTAATTCAACGGCCGAGTGGGGTTTGAACTCAGGATCCTCGGATCCCAAGCCCACCACCCGAACCATGAAGCCAACCCCAGGCATAATTGAGTAAGTATAGGGTAACATGTCTGTATGCGTGGATGAAGTCAGGCTAAGATTACAATTAGATGAGGGCTTGCTGCCTTCTAGATTATGCCAACCTATTGTTAAGGTTGAATCCACCCATGCATTTATATTTTGTGAACCGTTATCGATCATGCCCAATGTGAAATGGTGGAGACGAAAACCAACTGAATGAGTCTGTTTGTTTGTTCGTATGGCAGCTTAGCTGCCGGAGTAGCTATCATTTCTTGGAAGCGTGGCTGTGCCACTGATGCTGTGCCCCTCTACCATGACACTGGTGCTCATTTTGCCAACCTCGCTCGGATGACGCGATGACAGCTGAGTCAACCACACCTGGTGTTTAATTCAGCAGCCAACAGGGCTCAAACTCAGGACCCTAAGATTCTAAGTCAGCCACCTTAACCACGAAGCTTACACCAGGCTTCCTGAATGAGTGAGGATTATATATTCAGAGATGAGAAATGTTTTGATTTCATGACCTTGGCAAATATGGGTGGAGGCTGACTTGTTTGTATTTTAGGCATTTCCAACCTTTGGTGGAGATCACCAGTTTGTGATTTTCCTTGACAATATTAAGCATCTCTGAGTCAGGACTAAAGAAAAGAAAATAGGTGGATTATGGCAGTTCGCAGTGTGATTAGAAACATACACTGATACATTCCAGTCTTTTGACCGAAGCATTTCAATTTTCCAAGTAAAGAAGGTCGAAATCACTAACGAATGAACTAACTTGCCGAAGATGTAGAGCAGGGACTTCAGGCTTTAAAACGCTTTTTTAACCGTCGTACTATCCAAACCCCCAGCATTGAAGCTATACTCCACCTGTCTGAATTGGTTCTTACAATCGATTGTTTTACATTCTCCAATGACGTCTATATCAACAGATCAATAGTGTGGTATAGCTATGGGTACAAAAATGGATCCCAATTATACCAATCTTTTTGTCGGTTTTATTGAAGAACGCATTGTTTCTCAATTCGATGGTGCGGCGCCTGATTTTTTTTTTTTTGGACGCGAGCGAGATTATTGTATTGGCTTAACCTCCTGTAACAAATTCCAACTTGAACAATTCATCAATTCCTTTAATCCAGCTCTCAACGACACATGCAAGATTTAATATGCAGCACTTCTGTGAGATTTTTGGACATCAAACTTTCTGTTATCAACAGACATCAAACTGCCCTCAACCGTGTCCGACCAATCAACAGACAAAATCATCTTCTTCCAAAAACAAAACCTGACAATGATAAACGAATTCCTCCCACTTTAGTGGATCACCCCAACAAGCCTGGTGTGATTAGGGTGGCTGGCTTGGGATCTTAGGGTCCTGAGTTTGAGTCCCTGAAACCGTTGAATTCACACCAGGTGGGGTTGACTCAGCCTGTCATCCTTCCAAGGTCAGTGAAATGAGTATCAGTGCACTGGTAATCGGGGCACTGCATCAATGCTGTGCCCTCAGCAAATGGTGCTACTTGCAGCTGTGTGTTGAGTGGGAAGAGGAGGAGGAGGAGGAGGATTACTCCCACTACTGCTACTCTGGAATTTAAACTAATTATCCAAAGAAACTTTAAAATCCTTCAGGATGACACAGAAACTACTTCCACCTCCTTCAACCATCTCTGTTTTTGTTCAAACGAGACAAAACTTAGTGAAATTTTGTGGTTAAAGGCACACTACCTTCTAATCTACCACCTGGTACATTCAAATGCTTGCACAGTCGTTGTCATACCTGGGACTTCATCAACCCCACAACATCATTATCAGCACCAAAACACACCATCAATATCACGAATCATTTTATCTATAGTCTGTACCACCTCCAATATAATTTACTGTATTTCATGCTCATTTTGCAAAAAACTCTACATTGGTGAAACTGGTCGACGGCTTGGAGACGGCTTCAGAGAACACCTCCTGTGATGTCAGAACCCACAATGATGATATCCATAAACTGGTTTCTCATCACTTTAACCAGGCAGGACATGCTATTCATCATATGTCTGTTTGTGCTTTGATACTCTATAATGGAAGCAATGGCTCCTGGTAATTCAAAGAACCTATTTCATCCACAAACTTGGAACATCAGTTCCAAACGGCTTCAATGAAAAATTTTCTTTCTGCCAGTCATCGGACTCATCCTTCACCTCATACTTCACCCATCCCTTCTTTTACTTTTTCAGTCCATTTCATTCCTCATTCCTCATTCCTCACCTTCCACTTCCTCTTCTCCTCTCCCATTCCCCATCTTCCTCCTTTTTCCCCTTTCTTACCTCTGCCCTACCCCCAACCCCTCTATCTGTCCCTCCATATCTCTCTCTCACTCTCTCCCATCACCTCATCTCCCCCTGTCTCCCCTTAACCCCCCCTCCAACCCACTTTCCTCACTCCCCTTCTTCTCTTTGTCTTCTCTTTCTATCTCCCATCTTCACCAACACATCTATCATGACGTTTCACTCAGAACAAGGCATCACATGACGTACACACCTCTGTCCAATCGGCGTCCTTCATTCCCAGCATGTAAGCAATGATGGTCATTTGCAAAAGTCTTCGATTAACAACCCCCCCCCCCCCGGCCCCCAAACCATTTCCATCCTCTTTTGCTCCGACAAAGGGAAAGGCCCAAATGTCAGGTTCTCTTTTATTAACAGTGAATCAATAACCACTTAAGGTTTTTTATTTCCTATTTGCTTTGTCTTCTCTGGCTGTTGACACAGATCGCTAATTTTATGCTGAAATTTGTGATTACATTCTCTCATAAAAAGCAGGAGTCTGGCAGATGGTTCATAAATACAATATTGACACATAAACATGAAGTTTAGGAACTTTTTCTTATCCTAACCCATACCTGTCTAATTAATCATGCACAAGACATCGTATAGATACAAGTATGAACGGGCAAGACTTCACCAAAAGCCACCATTTTGTTTACAAGTAGAGCACAAATTTCCCAAAACTTTTTTGGTGAACTGAGTTTGGTCCATCAAGCATGTGCAATGGTTGTCAACCTATGGTTATTTTTCTCTGCTCTGTCCTTTTAAAATGATGAGCATCAAACAAGGAAGTTTACATTAAACAAACCATACCATTTTTCACGTACTTTGTATGGTCATGTCAGGTATGGGAGCATGTGCCAGAACAGCGTGTTGCTGCATCCACTTTCCAACAGGGGCCTCCGTCTGGCCATCCCCCAGGCAGATGCCAGGCCCATCCCCATATCCTTGAGATGCTGATCAACCTGCTGCAACCACGAGGCATGTGGTCGGCCCATTGGCCTCCTCCACTCATGAGACTGCCTCGCTGAGAGAATCTGGTGAGCAGGATTGTCATCAGGAAAACGAGCCACATGTCCATACAGCCGCAACTGACGCTCACGGACGATGCAGGTAACAAATCTCATCCGAGTCTCTCTCAGCAACCACTCGTTGGACACAAAATCTGACCACCGATCGCCAAGGATTCTCAGAAGAGACCTGGTACCAAAGGAATTAAGTCTCCGTCTCAGATCCTTGGTCAGAGTCCAAGTCTCGTATCCAGAGAGCAAGACTGGAAGCACCAAGGACCTGAAGACTCGGACTTTCGTCCTCCCACACAGATACCGGCCGTGCCACACCCCATGATCCAGTGAATCCATGACTCCAAAGGTGAATCCATGAACCCAGACATCTGTTGACCTCTGACTCACAGGCAGCAGAGACATGAATATTACTACCAAAGTAAGTGAATCTCTCCACGACCTCAACATCCTCACCACAAACAGACACAGACAGGACAGCAGCATCCAAGATGTCATTGAAAGCCTGGATCTTAGTTTTGACCCAAGAAACCCATAATCCCAGCGGCTCAGACTCCTCATTTAGCACCTCGAGGGCCCCCCAAAAGGATATTTAAAGTCTCCGCAAAGATGACTGCATCATCTGCGAAATCAAGGTCTGAGATCTTGACATTCCCAAACGATGCACCGCAGCTTGATCTCTCTGACATCCTCCATAGAATCCAGTCCATACAAATGCTGAAAAGTGTGGGGGGCCAGTACACACCCCTGACGAACTCCAGTAACAACTGGAAAAAAGTCAGAGATGGTACCACCACATTTTCACAGCACTCTCAGTACCAGAGTACAGTTCAGACATCAGATCGATCAGTTTTGGTGGCACCCCACGAAGACCAAGAATCCTCCAGAGGACATCCCGATTCACTGAATTGAATGCTTTGCAGAGATCAACATAGGCTGCAAGCAGCCCCTGCCGAAACTCTTGTCTGTGTTCGGTGAGGACACGAAGGGCAAGGATACGGTCAATCGTTGACCTCTTTGGTGTAAAGCCTGACTGCTCTGGACGCTGATGCTCAAGCAGATGGTGGCGAACCCTATCAAGAATTATCCGAGCAAAGACCTTGCCCGGCACTGAGAGCAGCGTCGCCTCTCAGTAGTTGTTGCAGTCTTGGTGATCACCCTTCCCTTTCCAGAGAGGGACAACAAGGCCCCTCTTCCAATCAGTTGGGATGATGCCTGTGTTCCAGGCAGAGCACAAAACTGCATGCAACGACACGAGTGCAGCATTTCCACCAGCCTTGGGAAGTTCAGCATGGATGCCACAGATCCCTGGAGCTTTACCCCGTTTAAACCGGTTCACCGCAGCCCGTGTTTCCACAAGTGAAGGTGGACCACAGTTGATTGGAGGGTCAGCAACAGCAACTTTGTATGACTCAGCTGGGTTTCAAACTGCTCACTTCCCAGACTCAGAGCGGACACTCTAATCACTACCCACCAAGTCTGGTTTATAAACAATGCATGGATGGAGCACCCGATTTGAACCCGGGACCTTTTAGTCTGCAGTTACATCCTCCAAAACTGAACAATACCCCCATATTCCTTCTCTTGTGTTCATGCATCTTTCATTCCTGACAAATCTCACACTCTCACTATCTCTCTCCAAAAGGATTGTCTGGCAAACCCTCATATCTACTTTCTTCACAATCCTCTTGAGGAAGTTCAGTCATTCAAACTCCTGGGTCTCATCATCAGCCGTAATCTTTCTTTGGAAAACCACACTTCAAAATTGGCCTCCAAAGCCAGCTGCCAACTGAACATTCTCCGTTGTACAACATCCTTCCTTGGCGAACCTAAACTCCGATCCACGTACATTGCCTTCATCTGCAGTTTGATCGAGTTGTGCTCTTCCCTCTGGGCTGGCTCCCCTGCCTCACATCTTGCTCAGTTTGATGCTGTGGAAACCAAGGCCTTCAAGATCATTGGAATGTCCTGCAATGAATCTGAATCTATGGGCCTATCACTTCACCATTGCAGACGGGTCAGTGGTCTCACAGTCTTCTACAGCCTCCTTTTTGGCCTTGCATCCTCTGCTCTTTCCGTGCTTTGACCCCCCCTCCCTCCCAGGTTTCTGCAGGGCACACACGGTCCACCGTCAACCTCCTTCTGGTGAAACTACCTAAATCCAGGATCACTACTCACCTCCACTCAATTGTTCCTCTTTTTTCTCGCCTGTGGAATCAGCTTCTACATCCTCTTCAATCTCATCCTTCCCTCCAGGTATTCAAGACAGCTGTTCACCACCATCTCAGATCATCCCCAATCCTAAAGCATGATTTTTTTTCTTCCCTCATTAACCCCACCCAAATCCCTCCTCCTTCAATTTTTCCCTTCTTGGAGTTTCCCTCTGTATCCATTTTGTCCACCACATGCATGCGTGTTTTGCATCATGTTTCTATCTGTTACGTCCTGATCTGATCACTGTACTTGCCCTTCCATGAGCCTCGACTATGTATAAAAAGTACTTTCTTGTTAAAGCAATATTTTCAACGTTACCTCAAAAGATGGATGATATTTGTTTGTACTTTTCTGTATTTTCTTTTTTTGGAGCCCCTAAGTTATTTCATGTTAACATTGTGTTGGACACAGTTCCATGGAATATGCCTTTCCATGCAGGGTCACGTCCCTGCAACACATTTATTGTTCAATGTTGTCTTGGCTGTCAACGCTATCTTTCTGTTGGGTGTTAAGATTTGTGGTGGTGCTAAAGGAGAGGGAGGTGGTGAAGGTGAAGTCCTTTTGAAACTTTATTTCCTGCCACTGTTATGTAAGTTTCCCTCAAATTTACCAGCGCTGAGGCTGGAGATGTGAGAAATTCAAAATGGTGGCTGCATGTGACATTTGTTTCAACAAAACTTTGTCGTGAGTTTCATATAGCTGAAGGTGTACGATCAATAGAAGTATTCCTCGACATATGGAAATCATTTGCTCACCAAAAGGACGGTCGCTCGGACATCGAATTGAAGATATTGATGATGTATAGAAAACTGTCCAAAAAATGGCTGTATGACACTGACAAGCCATTTTAATCTTGTGCCGTACAGGCTCTTGTCCAATACGGGACTTTCAAAATGACGTACGAATACGAAATGAGGCCTTTTGCAAGTGTGGTGTGTGTGTGTGTGTATGTGTGTGTGTGTGTGTGTGTGTGTGTGTGTGTGTGTGTGTGTGTGTGTGTGTGTGTGTGTGTGTGTGTGTGTGTGTGTGTGTGTGTGTGTGTGTGTGTGTGTGTGTGTGTGTGTGTGTGTGTGTGTTTTCAGTGACTCAGTTCTGCTCACTAGACACTTGTAACTTGCCATTGCGAGCTCGAAATCTGTAATTCAAATCTGTGAAACTCTCATGAGCTTTGAAGTTTTCAAAAAGCGATTGCACCAGCAGACAACGAGGCCGGTAATTAGAACAGCGAATGTCAAGTTGCGAACTTGTACCAATGAACAGATAACTGTGATTCGTAATGCTGATGTGAAGGTCATTCCAATGATGTGTCATGGAAACTACCCTTGTGGATTATACAGGGAAATGGGCCGACATTATTTGGGTGCAATTGGCTTGAATCCATCAAACTTAATTGGCCTGTGATCAAATTGATTGTGTGTGATGTTGATCACAATTCTATTGTTGACAAATACCCCTCTTTGTTTGAAGGTGGTGTCAGCACCTTTTAAAGGTGTTAAAGCCAAAATATATCACTAAGCCAGTTTTCTGTAAAGCGAGGTCTGTACTTCACATTGCACATCCTAAGGTCGAGGCAGAGCTCGACCGCCTATTGAAGGAAGGTGTTATCAGTTCTGCTGAGTTCAGTGAATGGGCATGTCCAATCGTCCCTGTATTAATGTGTGATGGTGGTGTTTGGATTTGTGGCGATTACAAAACAACATACCAAGCAGGACCATTATCCTCTGTCCAAGGCAGATGATTTGTTCGCTACACTTTATTGTGGAAAGATGTTTGGCCGCCTAGATTTCGAATCTGCTTTCACTCAGATAGTACGAGATGAGCACTCCAAGAAGTATCCCTGTTGTAGCACTCACAAAGGGGTTGTTTGTATATAATTGCTGTCCTATTGGCATCAAATCGGCCGCTGCCATATTTAAATGTAATATGGAGAATCATGCTAAAATCGATTCCCAATGTTGTAGTTTTTAAGATGGATGTTTTGATCATGAGTCACACTGATGCTGAACACTTGTGTAACCTTGAGGCAGTTCTCAAACATCTTGGCGAAGTCGGTGTTCAAGTGAAAAGTAACAAGTGTCGGTTTGTGTAACCAGAAGTGGGATTTCTCAGTCGTATTGTCAGTGTTCATGGCGAGCCTGGTGTTGGCGCAGTGGTTAGGGCAGCGGCTTGGGATCCAAAAGGTCCTGAGTTCAAACCCCGTTAGGCCACTGAATTAATACACCAGATGGTTGACTCAGCCTGTCATCCTTCCGAGGTCGGCGAAATGAGTACCAGTGTACTGGGCCGGTGTATGCCCCAGTTAAAATAGGTGTACCATGTCCTTGTGTCGTAAGAGGCGACCAGGGTTGCGTCAGGAAGGGCATCCGGCGTAAAACATGTGCCAAATCACTATGCGGATCATGCAGATGATTCGCTGTAGCGACCCATAAAGGGAGCAGCCAAAAGAAGAAGATTGTCAGTGTTGATGGCATAAGGCCCAGCAAGTCAAAGACTGAGGCTATCAGTGACATTCCCACTCCGGCAAACACGATGGAGCTTAAAAGCACTTTTACTGTCATTTTCTTCCGAATCTGAGCATTGCTCCTGAACCTCTGCACAAACTCCTTTGTAAAAGTTTTGAATGGCAGTGTTCACCCCAATGTAGGAAGTCATTTGCCAAGGTGAAACAGTTGCTGTGTTCATCTAAAGTATCGGCGTGTTATGATACTGTTAAGTCACTTGTTCTCAGCTGTAATGCCTCATCCTATGGCATTGGCTGTGTTCCAGCAACAAAACAATGATGGTATTCTTCAGCCTGTAGCCCATGCATCACCCACTTTTTCAACTGTGGAGCACTACTTTTCCAAGGTTGAAAAATAAGCTCCAGCATGTATTTTTGATGTAACCAAGATGCATCAGTATCTCCTCCATCGACATTTTGAATTCATAACCAACCACAAACTATTACAGTCCCTGTTCCATGAGTGTCAGTGAATTAACCCACAGGCCTCTGCACATATTCAGTGCTGGTCTGAGAAGTTCGCTGCCTATGACTATTCTGTAAGCCAATAAGGTATCATCCTGGAAGTAAGAATTTCTGTGCTGATACCTCTTGAGTTGGTTTCTACTGCTGAGTAACACAGGTAATGGACCTGCATCAGGAGAGATTTTTATGACAATGAGTGTGTTCGACTGCGGTAAGGCCTAAGTCACATTTGCCACGGCGGCCGTGGGGTCTCCAAAATCTATGGCCACTTGCAATTATACAGCAGTCACATATGTTTTTATTTTTCAGGGAGCCACACGGCGTATTTATAAATTGTGGAGACCGAAAACGTGGGGGTGCTGTACGGTCTTTGATTTGATGTCACACGGTGACCTGAGGGCATTCCTGCGGCGGCCATAGAATTTTCAAGGCAGACGCAAGGTGCCCGCAAGGCGACCGAAAAGCGACCGCAGGGGGACCGCAGGGGGGGACCCTAAGGCGAACATGCGGCCAGACGGACGGTAACGAGTGAGTTATTTTTTTTTTTTACCAGTTTTTTTTGTTTCGGCTTGTCGAATTGCTACGGCTAACGTAGAAATGAAAAAGGTTATAACTCCGAGCTATAATTCCACGGCGACCCTACGGCCTGTAAAATATAGCCGAATGGCGTAGGGCCACCCTGAGGCCACCTCACAAACTCTGCGGCCGCCGCACGTTTCTGTCAATTCAGAGGGCGTATGGCCGCCATATCCTCGCCGTAGAGCAAATGTGACTTCGGCCTAAAGCTCCAATCACTTTCAAACAAATTGAATCATGGATCAATGAGGACGAGACCCTATCTATGATAAAACAGTGTGTTATCAGTGTTATATGGTCAACTATACCATATGAGTTCTGCAAGAAAGTGAGACCATACTTTACTCGTTAAAATGAGCTATCCTTGCATTCTGATTGCCTGATGTGGGGCAATCGAGTTATATATTGCATCCCCAATGGTTGGAACAAGGTGCGTTTTGAACTATATGGATCACTTCCAGGTATTGTGACCACAAAGTCAATTGCCTGGAATCACATTTGGTGGCCAAGTGTGGAAGATCGAGAGCTACACTACATGGCCAAAAGAATGTGGACACCTGCTTGTCCAACATCTCATTCTAAAATAATGGGCATTAATATAGAGTTGGTCCCCCCCCCCCTTTGCTGATATAACAGCCTGCACTCTTCTGGGAAGTCTTTCCACTGGATGGTGGAACATTGCTGCGGGGATTTGCTTCCATTCAGCCACAAGAGCATTGGTGAGGTCAGGCACTGATGTTGGGTGATTAGGTCTGGCTCATAGTCAGCTTTCCAATTCATCCCAAAAATGTTTGATGGTGTTGAGGTTGATGCTCTGTGCAAGCCAGTCAAGTTCTTCCACACCAATCTCGACAAACCATTCATGTTTGGAACTCGCTTTGTGCATGGGAGCATTGTCATGCTGAAACAGGAAAGGGCCTTCCTCAAACTGTTGCTACAAAGTTGGAAGCATAGAATCATCTAGAATGTCATTGTATGCTGTCACGTCAAGACTTCCCTTCACTGGAACCAAGAGGCCGAGCCTGAACAATGAAAAACAGCCCCAGACCATTATTCCTCCTCCACCAAACTTTACAGTTGGCGTTCTGCATTCAGGCAGGTAGCATTCTCCTGGCATCTGCCAAACCCAGATTAGTCCGTCAGACTGCCAGATGGTGAAGTGTGATTCATCACTCCAGAGAACGCGTTACCACTGCTCTAAAGTCCAATGGTGGTGAGCTTTACATCACTTCAGCCGATGCTTGGCATTGCACATGGTGATCTTAGGCTTGTGTGCAGCTGCTCGGCCACAGAAACCCATTTTATGAAGCTCTCGACAAACAGTGCTTGTGCTGACGTTGCTTCCAGAGGCAGTTTGGAACTCGGAAGTGAGTGTGGCAACCGACGACAGATGATTTTTCTGTGCTACGTGCTTCAGCCCTCGGCGGTCCCATTCGGTGAGCTTGTGTCGCCGACCACTTCACGGCTGAGCTGTTGTTGCTCTGAAACGTTTCCACTTCACAACAACAACACTTACAGTTGACTGGGGCAGCTCTAGCCAGGGCAGAAATTTGACGAACTGACTTGTTGGAAAGGTGGCATCCTATGACGGTGTCATGCTGAGTCACTGAGCTCTTCCGTACGGCCCATTCTCCTGTCAATGTTTGTCTATGGAGATCGCATGGCTGTGTACTTGATTTTATCCACCTGTCAGCAATGGGTGTGACTGAAATAGCCGAATCCACTAATTACAAGGGGTGTCCGCATACTTTTGGCCATGTAGTGTACGTTCGTCACTATTCCGTGTGTCAGGTGACTGTCTGAAACTCACCTGAGGCACTGCCTCACAAGTGGTCCTGGCCTTCTCGACCAGTGTTGACTTCACTTAGATCATGCTGGGCCATCCTTAGTAAGATGTTTTTGGTTGTTATCGAATGGTTTGCCTTATCATCCTGTCCCGATGAAATCACGGTTGAGAGTTTACGTGCCATGTTTGCCACTCATGGTTTAGCTGATTGTGTAGTTGGTGATCATGGTTCACGTTTCACCAGTGCTGTGTTTCAGGATTTCTTGAAACAGAATGGTATCAAGCACCATCACAGTGTCCCCTTCAAACCTGCTTCTAAAGGTCAGGATAAGAGAGCTGTGCAGGTGATCACGAGTGGTCTCAAAAAGGCGAATGACGGTTCTTCTTCACAGACCAGGTTGTCACCCGTTCTATTTACATGTAGGACATGCCTCACACAACCATTGGACACCCACAGAAATGATGTTCGGTCGAATGCTTAAACAGAAGTGGCACCATGACAGGACCTCAGTTCCATGTGCCATCAATGTGTTCGATACTGTTTTCATGCTGAATCCTGGCTGTGAACCTAAATGGCTCAGTGGTCATGTAATCAGTTGAATTGGAAACTCTGTATTTGTATTTGTTGTGGAACGAGCCCAATGGACAAACAGGATGTAAACACATTGACCAGCTCCACCTCAGGGATTGTGACTCCAATCCTCCAAGCCATGTTCAGCACATTGAAAGTGAACCCTTCGTTATTATTCCAGTTGTGAGCCAAGTACCAGAACCCAATGTTTGTGTACTCCATCGTCGAGTTGAAACCTGTGACTCCTCTTCCTTCACTACCTCATGAGTCTGCTACTATCATCACTCCACAAGCACAGTCACACCCCTTTTGAGACACTCTGCTCACATGCGTAAGGCACCTGAATGCCTGAACTTGTCGTGATTGTCTCTCGTACTACTGTATAGTTATCTGGAGGGAAGGGGTGAAGGGGTGGAAGGGAGGGGGGGATGCTGACATGCTCTGTGTGAAGTTATGCTGGCATGCATGTGCAGTGTGTGCAGACCGGGGGAAAATGTGGTGGTCCGACTTGAGTTTGTCTTGCTTTTCACAAGTGTTGTCTTGCTTGCTTGCAGATACGTCACACATAGAATCACCTTATCACTTATTTATTGTCTGTTTCAAGTCCAAATTGTCCTCTCCTCCACCCCAGCCTCCCCCCCCCCCCCATAAAAACACCTGCTTTCTTATTTGCCCACAGATGTTTTTTTTAAGTTTTTTTTTTATTGCCAAAGGATTACTGGTTGTACATGAGAAGGTCTTTTTGTAAAAATGAAGGCATCACAAACTTGTATAGCTGCCAGCAAGGGTCAGCTCAGGTCTGACATTTTGACCATCGAGTCCCAGAGAAAAATCACAAGATTAGTTTTGGTGCTTTCATTTTTAAATACTTTCGTAAATGTGCTGTCTTGCCTATTTTTACTTTCTTCATGGTTTTATACCATCTTTCAAAAAAAATTTTTTTATAACACATTGACAGTACAGCTGAACTTTTTCCACTCCCTCGAGATGGCCTGGCTGCTTGTCCAGCACAGAGATCTTGGCCTACTCCTCTTTATTCGTTCATTGTTGAGTGGTTTCCCTATTTGCAATCCTCCCACGCTGAGTTGTTCATGACTTCACCAATGTACATAAAAGCACTAGAACGAGCTCTTTATTTTTTTAATACAAGGGTAATGAGGAAGGGTAGAGAAACTGAGACAAGAGTATACACAAAATGATCCCAAGCTGTCTCACAGCCATCAGCACAGAGGGAGAGGATGAGAGTGAGAGGCGGCAGTGCAGTGGAGCCGTGCGGTGGCTGCAGACTGGAGCTACAGGCAGCCACAAAAGGTCCAGGCCTCTGGGTCGATATCACAGCTGTTAGCTATTCCTACTCATTTCTTGTAAACTGCGGCAAGGGCGGGTTGCCGATGGTAGGGAGGGAGGACTGAGACAGCCTGGGCGACAGCTCAATTATTCCCGTGTCAAATTATTACGTGGTCGCCTCGCGTAATCTGCGTGGCACACGCACAATATTTCAATTAGGGCTGCTATTCGAACTGACTTCCACATTAAAGTGTCTGTTTGTTTTATCAGCGTTCTCTAATGATGACAGCTGTTGGCAATTACCAGGAAGCTCCGAGCGCCTTATGATTATTCCCCTGGTTCTTCCGAGATGATCAGGCTGCTCAGAAAATTAATTCGGCGATGGCGTATCAGAGACATAATCCCTAATAGGCTTTACATGCGGCCGCGTATTATTACGCGATAGGGAGCACGCCAGGGTTTTACTTAAGCGCAGGATTGAAATTCAAAATCCGATGCTCGTAAATCGAGTGGCGCCTCTCGTTGCACAAACATCGAACCGCGTGGTCTTCAAAGCACCCCTTGCACTTGGTGGCAGCACGTAGTGGCCAAAATAACAGCAGGTGCAGAAAAAGTGTTCGCGACTCATCAACTAGTTTGCTGGAAGTTCACAAGCTGTTCCCCAAAAGGATTTTTGATCCTGCATGTCCAAGATAACATCCGGCCAGCGGAGCTTTCGTCATTCTTCATGAAAGAGAAGCTGTAGTCTGTCGAACACTTCAATTGATGCACACACATGCTGTTCTCATTGAATTTTGCAAGTGTTTTGTGAAGAATCCTGATGAGCACCTTTATGTTGCTGATCTTTTATATATCGCGATGTTCAGAATTGATAGGCAGGGTAATATTTGGTCTTTCAAATGCATCATGTGATCATCAAGATGTCTGAACGACTAGTTTAACATCTTCCATTTGAAAAGCATGGTGTGCTCTGTGATGTAACACCCTTTTTGTTCTTTTCCACGACCGGAAATAAAGTTAGTCAAAATCACGTTTGTTTTTTTTCTGGTTGATAAACTCAGAGCAGGACTCTCAGTTCATGGACCAGCATCACAATTCTGCCACACATTATTTTTATATTTTCTTTGTACAAAGAGTTGAGGCTTGTGGAGTCGCGAGAACAGAGAATGGACGAGGACATAACAGAACAAAAAGAACCATGGAAAAAAAGGGGGGACACCAACAGCAGGGTAGAGGAATGAAATTGAGGGAGACCAGGAGGTGCAGAAAAGGAAACTGGGAAGAACAAGAGCAATGGGAGGGTGAGGAGTACACAGGGGATTGGGAGGGGGGGTGATGTGGGTGAATAAGCTGGATACCTGCACAAACAAATGACAGACATGGAAGGGAAAACTGTGGAAGAATCAGAAATGGAGCAGAACCCCAAAAAACATTACTTTTATTGTTCACTGTAAGTGCTCATCTTTCATTCAGGGCTATCACGAAGAGGACTCAATCACCATACATGTATTCACTGGCATTGGTGTAATTTTCAGTTGAACTTGACATGTTTCCATTCGAATGAGAAATTCTCTTCATTTCAAACAATACTTTAAGGTTTTCCATGAATCGATTAACTCGCCAGTCATGTGACAAATATACCATGGCGGTTCCTGTAGCCAATACTACTTTGAGCATGCATTCTAATCTATCTATAATTCCAGGTGTGTGTGTGTGTGTGTGTGTGTGTGTGTGTGTGTGTGTGTGTGTGTGTGTGTGCGTGTGCGCGCGCGCGTGCGTGCGTGCGTGCGTGCGTGCGTGCGTGTGTGACCACTGTTTCTCGACAACCACTGGTCCAATCTAATTGAAACTTGCCAACTACATTTCTGGGGGCCTGTGGATGTGCTTTTTCAAGGTTTGATATTAATCGGACAAGTGCTTTCCAAGTTATGGCCATTTATTTACCAACCAATGACAGGACACGTTGCTGCGTGGGCGTGGCCGATGGGGAAGGGAAGCTCAGTCGCGCTCCCCATTACAGGTTACAACGTACGGACTTCCGGAGAGTGATGACTTCGTGTATTCGAATAATTTCTCGATTTCTTATGCGCATTTATAGATAAACACAATGCCCCAAGTTATAATCGTTTTCATATTAGATGGTGCATAAATTTCGGTATCATCACAGTGAGCTGGTATGCTCCGAACCAGGAAGTAATATATATTAATATATATATATTTTTTTTTTGCACGTATTTTTTTTCCTCTTTCTCTCTTTCTCTCTTTCTCTCTTTCTCTCTTTCTCTCTTTCTCTCTTTCTCTCTTTCTCTCTTTCTCTCTTTCTCTCTTTTTCTCTTCTCTTTGTGTTTTTCCTTGCGATGACATTGTGAAAAGGCAAAATACGTTGGCGCTAATTGAATAATTAGCCATTAAAACTAAATTGCGAATAATCGTAACTGCGATATGCGAACTTCTGGACTTCCGGATGGTGACGAGTACTGTATTCTTTCTCGATTTTTTTTTCTCAATTTATCGACTTACTGTACTCTTTCTTTCTCGATTTCTGTACTTTCTCGATTTCTTTCTCGATTTTCTTAAACACAATGCCCCAATCCAGTCAGTGACGATTACTGTATTCTTTCTCGATTTTTTTTCTTGATTTATCGACTTACTGTTTTCTTTCTTTCTCGATTTCTGTACTTTTTCGATTTCTTTCTCGATTTCTTTCTCGATTTTCTTAAACACAATGCCCCAATCCAGTCATCGTTTACGACAGCGAAGGAATGAAGCTGCGCGTCATGCACGCGCAATGGAATCTAACGAAGCATGAGCTGCTCGCTTGACACGCGACGCAACGCGTGTGACAAGGCATTGTGCAGCTGAAATGGATGAAGAATGGACTGCTCGCTTGGCAGACAACACTGACCGTGAGGCAAGGCGTCGTGTAGCTGAAACGGATGAAGAACGAACTGCTCGCTTGGCAGACAACTTTGAACGCGAGGCAAGGCATCGTGCAGAAGAAATGGATGAATAACAAACTGCTCACTTGACACGTGACACTTCGCATGTGACAAGGTGTCATGCAGCTGAAACAGATGAATAACGAGCTGCTCGCTTGGCAGACAACACTGGATGCGAGGCAAGGCGTCGTGCAGAAGAAACGGATGAAGAACAAGCTGCTCGCTTGGCAGACAACACTGAACGCGAGGCAAGGCGTCGTGCAGAAGAAATGGATCTAGAACGAACTGCTCGCTTGGCAGACAACACTGAACGCGAGGCAAGGTGTCGTGCAGCTGAAACGGATGAAGAATGAGCTGCTCGCTTGGCAGACAATACTGGACATGAGGCAAGGCTTCGTGCAGAGGAAATGGATGAAGAACGAGCTACTTGCTTGGCAGACAACACTGGACGCGAGACAAGGCATCGTGCAGAAGAAACGGATGAAGAATGAGCTGCTCGCTTGGCAGACAACACTGAATGCGAGGCAAGGCGCCGTGCAGAAGAAATCCCTCACTAGCGAGAGGACCGGCAAGTAAGGGATGCCCTGCGCCATCAGGACATAGACCGTGCGAGACTAGAGCAGGCTCACCGTGAGAATCGCAACCTTGCTCGATACGATGATACCAATTTCTTCCGAGAGGAACTTGATGTTGAGTACAGGCACGCGTTGAGCAGGACCTATGGCCACACATGTACAGGCATGCGAGAGCGAAGGAACGGCCTGTGTGGTTGTCGTTTATGGCACGCAGTTTGAAAGTTTTTTTGTTTGTTTTGTTTGCATGTACGGCCATGCACCTACGGGCATGCACTAGTAGTTTAAATGCGGATAAGAAATCTCACATGGTGCATTCAAAATGCTCCACGAAAGGGGAAAAATAGTGCAAGACGGGCTAATGTTTGGTATTTTTCAGTAGGTACACACAGTCTGTAAGGAAAATCTTCTATTCATAATTTTAATACTTATAGATTGAGAAGTGGACTAAAGTTAATGTTCCTTGGACTGGAGTGCCTCGTTTGTAGAAATTTTTGAATGCCCTTTCATGTGCAGTAGACCCTCCCTGTTCGCCACGATTACGTTCTTGGAAAAACCCCATGATGGCAAACCAAGCTGTGCAAAGTTAAGACCATATGGGAAAAATAGGATAAGGTGAACCAACTCTAAAATTTATTGACTTTTTTTTCTTAAACTAATACTGTATGTAACTGTATGTACAGTAAAAATGAAAAACACTTAAAACTTTACTTACTTTTGATGATGATGATGATGATTGAGGGCATTGGAGGTTATTGAAATGACATAGACATCCCTGGCTTAGGGTCATCAGATTTTGTGAAGGAAGAGGTGATCTTTGGCTGCTTTGCCTTGTTATGCATGTATGAGATGCCATGACAGTGTCCATCTCGCGCTTGAATTTCAAGCACCTCTCCATGAAGACGAGCGAAAACCTCTCATGACATGTGCCTCATTCTGCTTTATCCCAAGTGTTCTTTTTCACGCTCATCAACTTTATCTTATTTCCCGCTCCTCGCTTCAAAACAAACTAATATTTTCACTTGAAAAATAATCATGAACTCATTCTGCCTCTTTTATTTCCTTTCTTGGTTCATTCTTTATTTATTTATTTATCATTCCCTCCCAATTGAATTAATTTGCATCTTACTTTAAAAGCTTTTAGTAATATTTCATTCGTCTTATTTCATGAAAAATAATTCAACCGTGATGGAGTGAAACTGTGATGCGGAAACCCATGATCTGGGCAGGCCTGATCTACTTCATCGATCATATAGATTTTTATTACCCCACACACATGAAGCGAAAAGTGTGGTTAAGCAATTGGTTCATGTTCGTCCATCCGTCTGCAAATGTCATTTTATGATCGAGGAACAACTTCTTTAAATTGAATGTTATATTTTGGACACAAATCGGAACATAAATAGTAAGACGAGATTTTTGTTTTACCGTCCTTGTCTCTAAATTTGTCTCGATCACACATGCGCAGAAAGGACTAAGATAATTATTTTACTGTTTGCCTGTCTGGCAGTCAAAGAAAATTGAAAAGTGTAATCGACGCTGCGTCAATGGTGGTGAAATAGCAGTACATTCCGGAATTTATTTATTTGTATGACTTTTACAATCATTATTGTATTTTTAATTGAATTATAT
The DNA here is from genome assembly GCF_056783735.1 of Eptatretus burgeri. Classification (NCBI taxonomy): domain Eukaryota; kingdom Metazoa; phylum Chordata; class Myxini; order Myxiniformes; family Myxinidae; genus Eptatretus; species Eptatretus burgeri. The sequence continues at coordinate 21,262,562 of NC_140964.1, read as the reverse complement.
ACTTGAGCACTGTAGAACACAAATCGCCTTATTGTCACTTTCAAAACCTTTCCGTTTAGCAGTCCTTGGACATGTTAAAGAGGCTGGTGTGTAAGACTGCTTCAACAACACTAAACTGCTGGAATTTTAAAAATAATTAATGATCCTTAAAATCATTCTTTTTTTTTTGAATTAAGTATATATTTGAACACTGCGTGGGGTAACTTGTTCGATGAAGTCTCCAGTAAACCCATGTACAATTGTTTGCAAAATTTATATTGCCTTTTGGAGCACAACAAAACATTCAATACTCGATTGAATTTGAAGCTCACGTGAAGCAAATAAAAATTGGT
>NC_140964.1:21212230-21254730 GCF_056783735.1 Eptatretus burgeri | reverse complement strand
GAAATGTGGTTTGCTCAAGAAAGATTGTGGCTGATAACTAGACCCAGAAGAGTGAATGACTCAACTTCCTCAAGAGGATTGTGACTTAATAAAGTGGGAGGGCTGGCCAGATTGTCTTTTTGGAGAGGGATAGTTTGAATGTGAGATTTGTTGGGATGGAAATAAATATTGTTAGTGTTTGACCATCTTGTGATTTTCTTAAGGTCTGAAGAGAGGGAAGAGGCTGCAGCCTGCCTGTTTTTTGAAGGATGAGGGATGTCATATCAGAGGCTGGAGTCATCAGAAAATAGATAAAGGGGATTTTCCAGAAAGTAAGAGAGACCATTGATAAAGATCAAAAATAAGATTGGGCCTAGAATACTGCGTTGGGGAACTCCAGACTTGACAGGGAGAGGAGATGAAAGGACACCGTTGAGAGCCACACGTTGGCTACGATAGTGCACAAAATCAGTTGGAGCAGAGGAAGAACATTTGTGAGAAAGTTTGTCATCACCAAGTCCAAAAGGGAGGATTTACCTTTGGGAGAAATCTGGGTTGAAAAGTTCACAGATTGAATCAGTCCTATGGAGTCACAGAAGTCTTTTGCTGAAGTGCCATGGCTGATGAGAGAAGTACCAACACCAAGCCAAGTTGCATGGTGACAAATTGAACTTGATACATATAAGGAAGAGGGAATTGGGATGTGGTTAAAATGTTTCTCCATGTTGCTTGAGAAAGAAAGAGAGAGAGAGAGAGAGAGAGAGAGAGAGAGAGAGAGAGAGAGAGAGAGAGAGAGAGAGAGAGAGAGAGAGAGAGAGAGAGAGAGAGAGAGAGAGAGAGAGAGAGAGAGAGAGAGAGCTAGATGGGTAGATGGAAGGGGGACATCGTTAGGGGGACAGTACAACACACAGATGAACGGAAAAAGAGGTTGGAGCAGAGGGAAAGTCACAGCCAGAGGTACTCCTGGGCATTGGGAGGCATAAGATAAGTACAAAGGCAGTGAGAAATTGAATTATTATTGATGTGAGGTGCAACTCCACCACTGGGGCATGATTTAGACCGATCAAATCAGAGGAGAATATGTCATGGGGAGAGACATTAAGGAGTCAGGGATGTCCTGTGGGAGGAAGGATTCTGTTAAACAGAAGATGTCCGTTTTATCGGCAGTGCTCTGGATTGAGAGATCTGTTTGGTTGGAGTGGAGACCTCGGATGTTTGAAGTCTACACAGTTCGGGATAGGGTGGAGGTGTTGGAAAGGGGCAGGATTGGGGGTTTGTGGGGGTAAAGTGAGGTTTTGGGGGAGGAGGGTGAGGGGAAGCCTTGATTGCATGTGGGGGCTGTGTGTTGGTTGTGGGGGTAGATTTGGGTGTGTGCAGTGTGGGTGAATGTTAGGGGGTGGGGGGGAAGGTTTGGGTGTTGAGGTGAGAGGGGAGATGTGTGTGTGTGTGTGTGTGTGTGTGTGTGTGTGTGTGTGTGTGTGTGTGTGTGTGTGTGTGTGTGTGTGTGTGTGTGTGTGTGTGTGTGTGTGTGTGTGTGTGTGTGTGTGTGTGTGTGTGTGTGTGTGTGTGTGGTGAGGGGAAGCATTTCTGAGGTAGATGAGGGGAAGCCTTAAAAGGGTGGGGTGAGGAGGGATGTGGAAAGGTGGACATGAAGCTTTGAGGGGTGGGGTGGGGGTGGAAGCTGAAGGTGGGGACATGAAGTGATTCTAAATTCTCAACTTTGACAAATTCCCAACTTTGACAAACAAAAATGAAGATATTGGGATGGGAGATATGATCTTTTGTTGAAGGCACGGAAAAACCTGGAGCTGTATGTGTGGGGAGATGGTTGGTGGACCAATCGCTTGACTGACTTGAAGAAGAAGCAGAAGAAGAGAAATCGATCTTGTTGAAGAAGAAGAAGAACACGTGTAACATTTCTGAAGGAGATATAAGGGTTAAAATGCATTTTAAGAATGATATTAAATGCTTTTAAAGGAAGAAGCAGTACTGTACTGTTTTTATATTTCATGAAGATTCAGTGTGGTGATATTGAGGAAAGATGTGGGATGTAGAACCAGAATTAGGCAGAAGGATATTCAAGTAGAAATGACATCATTATGGAGTAAAAAAAAACTTAGTTTTCTTTGTTTGTTTGTTTTGATTTTTTGAAATGAGGAGGGGAAATAGGATAATGTTGATAATAAGAAGTAACAGTCACAACACTGCAGAAACTACAGGTGGTGGACCAAAAAAAAAATGGAAACACCAATGTAAAGTCACTTAATTAGGTGTTGGGCCACCACATGTAGCCAGTATGGCCTGACTGCACCATGGTATGGAGTCCACCAGCATCTGGAATTTTGTCGGAGGGATGCGGCACCAATCTTCCATGAAGGCCAATCGACTCACACATGTTTGATGGAGGTGGAAAACGTTGTCTCAGGTGTCATTCCAGAATATCCTATAAATACTCGATTGGGTTCAGATCTGGTGACTGAGAAAGCCATGACATATGGATACCATCAGTGTCATGCTCATCAAACGATTGGGTGACTACACGTGAACTGTGGATGGGGGCATTGTTACCCTGGAAGACACCCTCCCAGCAGGAAATAAATTCTGCAACATGGGGTGAAGATGATCATTAAGTAGCAATTGGCATTGACCTTACCTTCTAAGGTTATGACTGCACCCATGCCATGCCAGGAAAATGCGGCTCACAACATTACAGAACCACCAGAACCTTCCACTGTCGGAACCAAGCACTCAGGGTTGTATAGTTTTTAAGGTTGGCGCCACACGTGCACTCGTTCATTTGTCGAGAACATGGTGAAGGATGACTCATCTGACCAGATTTCTCCACTGCTCAGTAGTCCATGTCCGTTGCTTGCGCTCTTTGCACCATTCAGGGATCATACTATGTGACATTTTGTAACATTTGATAAAAGCCATAAAAACTGCGACATTCTGTGACAATACAGATTTTATGTGACAAACTCGGTTTTCATGTGACAGTGTTGAGAGAATTGTGGCACATTTGACAAGAAAATTTTGTCCGTGCCAGCTTTGTTCCAGATATATCACGATGACTATCCTTCTGGAGCAAACTTTGTATCGATGGTCACCATCAGCAAGGTGAGAGGTAAGATCAACACACATTCTCACGTCAAGTTTTGTTCATTTTTGCACTTTGTTATTACTGATGTCGTGGTTTCTGTTTGCTCATTTTTGCCCTTTGTTTATTACTTACACTGCAGCCTTCTTTGCATTATCACTGTTCAGTTATTAATACTTTTTGCTTCCACTTGAACGTGAAACTCCGGGAGCGAAAAAGGGTTCTTGTTTGCAAGTATTCCTTTTTCGAAAGGAATGATATCAAACTGGACAAGAGTGATCGACTATGCTGTATGTAACCATATTAATTAGAGACCTGACCGTCAGCCCTGCAGATATTTCATCACTACGCCTCCTGTCATTCGATGCTGAACATTTACGCTTATTGTGCAGATTCCTGGACTAAAAACAGGTATGTTAGATGTCTCACGCCAAATGCATGGAAATTAAGGACCACAACATAAAATTTCTCAGCTTAATCTGGGACCGAAATTGGACGGCCGTCTAGTCTCGGTTCCAGCCTACGTGTGTAAGGGCTTTAGATGGGACGGTCGTCCTCAAAAGTGGGGGCATTATGTAGTAATAGTACAAAGCAGGAAATAGAGATGCATTATGAAATTAGGAACATTTTTGTGGTCCTTGAATTCCAATGATGTTTTGTGCTCAGAATTTGCTTTATCAGACGATGTTAGTCTGCTGCTAACATGTTTCATTAATTTCTGCACAACAACACCCAGACTGATGTTTTTCATCAATAACACGAAAGAACGTATTGATTGAAAATAATTGCTGAACATTATTATGGGTGTTACACTTCATTTGTGGTTGAAGTACACGATATGACCACATATAATTATTTTGTCAGGCCTCATGGAGGTTTCTGTTTTTTTCAGCTGTCGATCATGAGAAAAAGGAACACCGCCTTCAATGTGTCGATGTTGGATGGGAAGGACTCCAATCAAGACTCAATACAAAACTGGGCGAAACCCCAGGACAATCACTCCATCCGCTGTCTTCTTTGACAGGAGATTGTAAGCATTGCTCAGCGGGGGAAGGACCAGCTTATCCATCATTCCAAGACTGGTACACATATCAAGCGAAGACAAAACAATTTGGGTGATGATCGAAAATTGAAGCGACTAGTGGATACACAGAGGAATATACAGACCTGTTTTGCTAGTGCAGCGCGGGTGCTGACGATGGACGGGAAGACTGGCAAAAGCGGAGCTTAAATAACAATGTGACCTATGCGGAAACGATGTGGTGTGCCAATGTTTCAGTGAATAATTTGTCCTTTGACTCTCTGATTCTATGATCGCTATGTTTCCTCGCATGTTTCCTGACTCGAAGATCACGAAGGAGTTCCAATGCACTTCAGACAAGACAACGTACACAGTTTCGGATGGAATGGGGCCGTATATGCATCTTCTAATTGAAAATGAAATTAGGAACTTTGCTCCAGCATACAGTATTCAGGTTGATGAGGCAACAACTGCTGAACATTGGAGACAGTTCGATGTGATTGTCCGTTACTGGCCAACAAAGAGTGATCGTGTTCGCGTAGAACATCTGGAGTCGTTTGAGATGGGTCATGCTGATGCTACCAAACTCAAGGACAACATTGTTCGATCTCTCAGGGGTCTGTACCATGAAAAGTTGTTGCAAATTTCCTCTGATGGACCGAATGTCATGAAATCTCTGCAGAAAAAGGCTATAGAAGAGATCAATCCGAAAATGATCAATATTGGAACGTGCAACTTGCACAAAAGCCACAGCACCTTTTCTATTGCATTCGAAAAATTCGGCTCTGAGATCGAATCTATAGGTATTGACGTATGCTATCTTTTCAAATCCTCAGCTGCAAGGAGAGAAGACTACGAGGCTGTGCAGAAATCCAAGGGCATTAAAGGACATGTCTTTCTCCACCATGTGTCTTCGCGATGGATGACATTGGAAGACGTCACAGAAAGACTGATGGAGCAACTTCCGGCTTTGACAGAGTATTTTCTCAGAACTCTTACTGACAAAGAGAGGGAGAACGGCAGAATCAAGAGGATCTGCGGTGTTTTGAGTAACAAGCTTCTCAAGTGTGAACTGCTATTCATGAAATCTGTCCTGTCCATGTTCAACCATTTCAATAAGTTGATACAGAGTGAGGGCCCGCTCATCCACATTCTCCACAATGAAATGAACACACTGATCCTATTGCTGATGCGACGCGTCCTGACCGAAGAAGCTATTGGTCGAAAGACTGGAAAGCAACTTGGAAGCATCGATCTAACGAATCGCGATGTCTGGCTTCCAAAAGTGGACATTGGAGAAGTGGCTTCACGGGAGACAAAAGCCATGAGAGAATCCAAAAGGATATCCGAGGGGAGTTATCTGGATTTCTTCAAGAGAGCCAAACTGTTTTATTCAGAGGCGATCGGTAAACTCCTCAAAACATTCCCAATGGACAACCAGCTCTTGCATGACCTACAAGTTCTTCATCCTTTAGCTCGGCAGTCAGAATCGGCTCAGCAAGCCATCAAGCGCGTTGCCGTTGGCATCAAAATGTTCTCGAGAGATAAAAATTCACGCAGTATCTGATGAGTGGTTGGAGTACTCGAGCGAGGACATAGCGGAAGACTGGTACACCGATAATCCACAGGTCAGCACTTCCGAAGACGAAGATTCGGATGAGGACAACACCGACGCCAATACGAGAAATGTCAATGGAAGAGTTGATGTGTACTGGTACAGAGTCGGCAATATGAAAAGACCTAGTGGTCAGTTGAAATACGCCAATCTGATGACATTGGTTCGGATAACCCTCACATTGAATCATGGCAATGCCGATGTGAAGAGGGGGTTCAGTAAGAACAAACTATTGCTCACATCTCATCGCACCCGGCTCACTATGCCTCGCATCAATGAAATGCGGACAGTAAGTTCGTATATGAAGAGATTTCATAACAAACCACAGATGCTACCTTATTCGGAGGAACTGATATCAAACACTCAGAAAGCAAGGTCGGCGTAGATGACGCGAATTGAACGGGAGAGACGGGCCACAAAACGACCAGCGGAAGCAGCTACTCCGAATGACTCTCAGCAGGAGGTTCAAATTCTGGCCAAGAAAAGGAGGGCTGAAGCACTGTTGGCGGAGGGCATGATGATGCTCGACAATCCAGTGAAGGAAGAATCTGAGAACTTCGTCACCAAAGTTGCGGCTGTGAATGCTACCATCCAGAATGCCAAAAAAAGGTGAGATGGGGCCAATCAAGAACTGAATAACCTGAAGAAAAAGAAATAGCACTTTCCTCCCAAGCTTTCCAATGAACTGGAACCCCGGTATTACAAAATGAGCGACGTTGTGGAATTACGAGAATGTTGAGTTGTTTGGAATTAAAAGAATGTTAAAAAATGACCTTGGCTTGTCCAATCTGTGTCTCAAACCCGAAAATATATGTGACAAAATGGACTTTCTTTGTTACATGACAAAATGTGATCGACTGGAAATTGCCTGTATGATCCCTGACCACTGGACTCGCAAATGTGCATTGCCAGGTGTGGAGCAGTTTGTGCACTAAAACTAGACTGTGGTATCCCACTATGTGGAGTTCTTGTCACACCGTTTTTAATGAAACAGGCTGCTCACACCCCAGGTTGAAATTTATAGTCAATTGATCTGCAGTTGCTCTTCTGCTTTACCTTGCACTTCAAATGAATGCATTGATATCACGATCCTGGAGTATGCGCTTTCACCCACTGTTGCCCTTTGCTGATTATGTCTTTCCCTCGGAGTTCCATATTGACATCACTTGAGACACTGTTGTTCATGAAATATCAGCAACTTGAGCTTTCTTTGTCATTGAAGTACTGCCAAACGTGCCCCACAATAACCCCTCTTTCAAAGTCACTGAGGTCTCCTCTTGCAGCCATGCTATCCATAATTACAGGCAACCAGGCCTGTGCAGCATTTTTATACATGACACTAAACGTGCTGGGATGTTATTTGCTTTATTAACACATGAGCCACACCTGTGTGGAAGCCGCTGTTTTGAATATACTTTGTGTTCCTCATTTACCCAGGTGTTTCCATTTTCTTGTCCACAACCTGCATGCCATAACCCTCACCATCCATCCGAGCTTCCTTCTCTTCCATCTCTCCATTCAAGCTCCTGGCATTTGTGCACAACATTCAACCTTTCCATTCCATGAAGCACCCCCTGCTGTCCAAACCCTCCAACCACCTCTTGGTTTCTATTCTTAAAAAGTGATCATTTATTTATCAAGAACCGCAGCGAATCTCGCCTCTCCCCCCCCACCCCATCCCCCTCCTTTCTATTCAACACCCTGCCACCTGACTTCATACACTCACGATGACCATTCAGGGATGCCCATACATTCAAAAACCCAAATCCCTTCCTCCCAACCTATCCCTACAACCACTGATTCACATCTGTCACTCTACTACAGAAATCTGCATCGACACCCACCCTTAGTAGAATCCTTGAAGCAATCAGTTCACACTCCAAACTCTTCAAATGCTCCCTCAAAATTGCACAAACCGCAATCACAACAGCATCGCCCCCTTTTGAACCTCCCCCTTCCTCCAACCCCCCCCCCACACACACACACACACACACACACACACACACACACACACACACACACACACACACACACACACACACACACACGTGGATTTGTCCCGGACCTGCACTTAATATCGATGCTGCTTTTGCTGTTCATCCTGAGTGCTAATTTTTCTGGACTCTCATTTTGCTGAGATCTTTGACAAGCTAAAGTGCTCGTGGATGATGATGACAAAGATACCTTGAGAAATTCCACATTCTGTTGATAATTTTTGGACCTCAACACAGCATTTCTCTTTGATTAATGCTTTCATGATGTGGGCAACTATTTATCTGAAAGTAACATCTACTGACCATCCTGACCTTGGTTCCTGCTTCAGGGAGTCAAGTCACCACCATTTAAGTTGGCTGCTCATTTGAGTTCTGCACAATGAGGGCACAACATCACCATGCATTCATTGATTTATTTGGAGCGAGCACCATTTTGCATAAATATTTCAATGTTAAATTTTAATACGGTCCATAATAATTGCATGATGTAGCAAATCTCTGGATTATACTCTGAAGCAACAATCAGGTTCGTGAAGTTAAGAAGCATTTAAGTTTATAATAATAAAATCAAAACCTTGGCCTGAAAAAGCCAATGTATATATCCCATCCCACCAAGTCTTGAAAACCCCCTGTGTGAGAGATACTGATCTGGTTAATTTTCACATCACATGCAGCCACGGATGCTGGATGTGTTAGTCGATACTTATCACTTGGAATGTAATCAACTGAATCACTGTTTGTTTGTTTGTTTGTTTGTTTGTTTGTTTGTTTGTTTGTTTTATCCATAGCAGTGAAATATGCTTCCAAGTTGGTTACACGGCTTGGGGTGGAGAGGTACAATATTGGGCCTCAAAGATGGCCGGTTGTTCACTCTTTGTTTAGCTTTCTCAAGTTATTACTCGTATTTCCAAGTATGCTCAAAACACTTCGAAAACAAAGCACTTTGACTTCTGGTTCTGAGTTTGAAGCAACGGCAGCTTCTCTCGGTGGTCTCTGCCGACTTTCTCAAAGTTAAGTTTCCATTTGTTATTTGTCACGTTTTCACTGTTTATTTTCTCACCGACATGTTGACTGTGTGTTCCTTGTGAGGTTTTGTTTAAAAAAAATCGTGCTATTTTGTGAATTTTCATCGACCTTGTCTTATCGGGCTCCTTGAGGCCTACTCGTCCTTCCCATCGAGGTGTATGATCGTTTTATTTGCATTCTCTCCCAATTACCATCAATTGCTATTTTCCCCACTTTTCCCAACTCCCCCCATCTATCCCTCCCAACTACACACACTGTTTCTTGTCTGAAATGAATTTTTTTTTACCAAAAACAACAACAACTCTTTCGCACTCCATACCCACAAGTACCGATCCTTCTTATTCTTCCTCTTCTTCTTCTTGCTGCTTCTGCCGGCACACCATCTTTCTTCTATTTGAGCTGACCCACTCTCACCATTACCTTCACGATTTCTTCCTACAACCCTCCATTCTCTAATCTTATCTGATCTTCAAAAATCCATCAAAAATTTTTTTAAAAAAATTCCCTTGTATCCTTCCTAACTCTACACCTCCTGAAACCATGTGTCTCTCGACCCTCTGCCTGTTACTTTTCGTCGATCCATCAGCTTCACTCTGCGTTTACCGTTCCAAATTTACCATACACCTCCTCGATGTGACTTCAAATTTTCCTTTTCCGAATCTTACGCAATTCTTTTTTTTTTTATTATAATAATATATAAATTCACTTTTAACTATACACCTCCCATAACCACATGGTTCTCCCATAATCACGTGATCTGGTTCCATCTGCGTTTACCGATCCAATTTCACCATTAACCTCACGATCTTTTCTTCAACCTTTCCTTCACCTAATCTTATGCAATCTCGATCAAAAAATAATAATAATAATAATAATAATAATAACGATCTCTTATAATCCTTCATCTTCCTCTTTCACACGTGTGGTTCTCATTACTGTAACATAATTCACTACTCTTTTTCTATTTCCACAGACTGCTCTCAATTCGACCTTTCCTTCATCCCTTGTCTAAAATATCCAACTATTACAGCGTTTCTTCTCTCCATTCTCTGAATTTGCCTTTATTGCATCCATCAAGAAATGTCTTTAATCGTATTTCTGAACTAAAAATTAAAAAAAACAACCCAGTTTGCTATGAATGTTCCCTTTCCATCAATCGTCATTTTTTTCCTACTTCAGTGCCAACTCACCCATCTCACCCCTCCCTCTCAAAGCAATCATCACACTCTTCTCCCTCCAAGATTTCCTCTCAACTTTCTCAAAAACTCCTCCCCTCACATTTCTCCCTCAACTCTCCCCACTCACCTTCTCCCACCATTCACCCCCCTCACTCACCCTTCTCAAAGTTGCCCCTCTCTCATCCACAAAGCTCCCTCCTTCCCCTGCCCTCTCACCTCCATCGAATCACTCCACCTCCTCAAATCCTCAACTGCCTTCTGCCCTCTCTTTTATTACTCCCCACTGTACCTCAACCCAGCACCACAGAGCCTTTTCTCCTCCTCATCCGGCCCCCTCCCCGAGCTCTTCTGTAATCCCCCACACTCTTTCAACAACTCTCCTTGCCTCACCCCAACTCCCTTGTCCTACCCCCTCCCCCCTCTCCTGCACACAAAGCCTCCTCCCCTTCCTCTACATTAACAGTTTGGACCTCAAATATCCGGGGCCTTCGCTCAAAAATGACAGATCTTTCCATACAGGTTGCTACTGACAAACCAGAAATACTCTGCCTCACAGAAACTTTCCTCCATCAAGACGTCTATGACTCCCAAGTATTTCTCCCTGGTTACTCCCTCCTCCGGTATGACAGACCTGAGCCTCATCCTGGTGGAGGAGTTGCTTCCTTCATCAAAGACTCTATTCCTCACTCTCCATGCACTGCCCTCACTCCCCCACACCCACAGGAATACCTCTGGCTACGGCTTCCCCTCCACTCACACCTCATGTTTATATGTGTACTGTTCCGTCCACCTAACAGTGATGACTCCATCTACACCTCACTATCCGAAAACATGGACCAACTTATATCCTCTCATCTGAACTCTCTCTTCCTCATATGTGGTAATTTCCATTGTCATCATGCCAGTTGGATCGGTGTGGGTACCTCTCTCACCTGTCATGGCACTTCATCAAAAGACTTCTGCGACTCATTGGGACTGACTCAATCGGTCAACTTCCTGACCTGGATCTCAACCAATGGTACTCCATCTCTTCTGGATCTGATTTTGACAAATTTCCCTGAAAATATCTGCTGCTCTTCCCCCACTCCATTATGTTCATCTTTCCACATGCTTTTCAAATTGGACATCTCTCTGGCTATTACCAGAGAACCACCTCAGCACTGTCAAGTCTGGCATTTCACTCAGGCTGACAAGTGCTCTGTCCGTTTTATTACGGAGTCACATATGGGATGTCAATCAGATGGCAGGGTCTCCAGCCATCAAACTTCCAGACTGGTCTCCCATCGCTACTTTCTCCAACATCAACAGGTCAGGTCAGGTATGGGAGCATGTGCCAGAACAGCACGTTGCTGCGTCCACTTTCCGCCGGTACTCCAGGGGCCTCCGTCTGGCCATCCCCCAGGCAGATGCCAGGCCCATCCCCATCTCCTTGAGATGATGGTCAACCTGTTGCAACCATGAGGCACGTGGTCGACCCACTGGCCTCCTCCACTCATGAGACTCCCTCACTGAGAGAATCTGGTGAGCAGGATCAGAGTCAGGAAAACGAGCCACATGTCCATACAGCCGCAACTGATGCTCACGGACTATGCAGGTAACAAATCTCATCCGAGTCTCTCTCAGCAACCGCTCGTTGGACACAAAATCCGACCAGCGATAGCCAAGGATTCTCCGAAGAGACCTGGTACCAAAGGAATTAAGTCTCCGTCTCAGATCCTTGGTCAGAGTCCAAGTCTCGCACCCATAGAGCAAGACTGGAAGTACCAAGGACCTGAAGACTCGGACTTTCGTCCTCCCGCACAGGTACCGGCAGCGCCACACCCCATGATCCAGTGAATCCATGACTCCCCAGGCCCGACCCAAACGTCTATTGACCTCTGACTCGCAGCCAGCAGAGACATGAATATCACTGCCAAGGTAAGTGAATCTCTCCACGACCTCAACATCCTCACCACAAACAGACACAGACAGGACAGCAGCATCCAATATGTCACCGAAAGCCTGGATCTTAGTTTTGACCCAAGAAACCCGTAATCCCAATGGCTCCGACTCCTCATTCAGCACCTCGAGGGCCCCAAAGAGGATGTCTAAAGTCTCCACAAAGATGACTGCATCATCTGCAAAGTCAAGGTCCGAGATCTTGACATTCCCAAATGACGCACCGCAACTTGATCTCTCCGACATCCTCCCTAGAATCCAGTCCATACAAGTGCTGAAAAGTGTGGGGGCAAGTACACATCCCTGACGAACTCCAGTAACAACTGGAAATAAGTCAGAGATGGTACCACCACACTTCACAGCACTCTCAGTACCAGAGTAGAGTTCAGACATCAGATCGATCAGTTTTGGTGGCACCCCACGAAGACCAAGAATCCTCCAGAGGACATCCCGATTCACTGAATCGAACGCTTTACAGAGATCAACATAGGCTGCAAGCAGCCCCTGCCGAAACTCTCGTCTGCGTTCGGTGAGGACACGAAGTGCAAGGATACGGTCAATCGTTGACCTCTTTGGTGTAAAGCCTGACTGCTCTGGACGCTGGTGCTCAAGCAGATGGTGGCGAACCCTATCGAGAATTATCCGAGCAAAGACCTTGCCCGGCACTGAGAGCAGCGTCACCCCTCGGTAGTTGTTGCAGTCTTGGCGATCACCCTTCCCTTTCCAGAGAGGGACAACAAGGCCCCTCTTCCAGTCAGTTGGGATAATGCCTGTGTTCCAGGCAGAGCACAAAACTGCATGCAACGACACGAGTGCAGCATTTCCACCAGCCTTGAGAAGTTCGGCATGGATGCCACAGATCCCTGGAGCTTTGCCCCGTTTCAACTGGTTCACCGCAGCCAGTGTTTCCACAAGCGTAGGTGGACCACAGTTGATTCGAGGGTCAGCAACAGGGATTGTAACACCCTTGACGTCCAACTCGACAGTTGGGGGATCAGCCTGGTACAACCGCTCAAAGTAACCGGCCCAGCGGGCCTTCACTTCAGACTCCTCTGTCAAGAGCCTACCACTCTCTGCTCGAACTGTAGTGCTCCGAGGGATGGGCTTGGATGAACGTAATGCGCGAATTCCCCTGTAAGCGGGACGAGAATCACCTGTCCACAGGTGATGCTCTACCCCCTCACAGATTCCTCGCACATAGGCCTCCTTGTCCACCCTCAGTGCACGTACAGTTTTACGCCTCAGCTCCCTGAACAGCTCAGCTCTGCCATTCAGCCTGGCCCTGCGACTCTGGTCAATGGTATCCAGTGTCCCTTGAGAGACAAAATTCTTCTTTGCCCTGCGGTGAGCTCCAAGGCATCCACCAGCAACATCAAGGACGGTGGTCTTGAAGGCGCTCCACAACTCTTCAAGACCCCCCAAAGCACCCAGACCCCCCAAGTGTCCACGCAGCCTGTTCGCAAACTCCTCAGCTACTCTCTCATCCCTGAGCTTGGCAACATCCAGTCTCAGCTGGGATGGTACCATTCTCCAGGATTTAAGGTGCAGCTTTCGAGTTGCTACAACAAGCCTGTGGTCAGTATTGAGGAACTGAGCACTCCGGTAGACCCTGCAGTTCTGGATCATCCTCCAACGACCATCAATGAGGACATGGTCAATCTCCTTTGCCACACCACCAGCGTTGGAATACCAAGTCCAGCGATGAGCTTGTGGGCGCTGAAACCATGAACCAGCCACCCTAAGTCCATGACTTCTTGCAAAGTCAAGGAACTTAGTGCTATTCTGGTTCATAGTTCCTGACCCATGGGGACCAACACACACCTCATAACCATCCCTATCAGTTCCAGTCGATGCATTGAAATCCCCCAAGACTAGAAGTGTATCTCGTCTGGGGCACAGACTCGAGTCTGGCGTAGAATGCATCCTTCACGGTGAGATCACTCGCCTCAGTCGGAGCATAAACAGAGACCAGGGAAATGACACCTAAGGAGTGACGAATCCTTAATCTCATAATACGCTCGTTGACCGGTGTTACCTCAATTATCATTGGGGTCATCTTATTGGACACAGCTCCAGCAACTCCTTGGGTATGGTAACCATCAGAGCGACCAGACCAATAGTAGGTGTAACCACCCACCATTATCTCGCCGCAATCCGGTCTCCGAACCTCAGAGAGAGCTGCAATCCCGATGTCCAAACGCTTGAGCTCAGATGATAACAGAGACAGGTGATCATCCTCTCTTAGGGATAGGACATTCCAGGCACCCACCCGAAGGGACCGCCTCAGGTTAACCCAAGGAGACCGCCGTCTGGTGGACGACACCTCAGCACCACTCCGACACACTCTCCCGCAATCTGACCCAGGGATGTTACCCCGTGGTTTCCCTCCTATCAAAGATTGGGGGTCCCGAAGGCTTTGCCCCAATCCCGTCATCCGGTGAGCTGCCCTGCGAAGGGAAGCTGCACAGGAGGTACTCCCACGGAGTGGGTTTTCAGATTTTTTTGCGTTTTTGCGTTTTGCAGAATGAAGGGTTTTACGGTGGCCGGAGTGCAAATCCTGCCACCAACCTCCTAATAAGAAGTGACCCAACTGCAGGAGGACGTCCGCAGACACAGTTGGGCACTAGATATGGATGGCCGTTGGCTCACAAGGAGCTCCTCCGCCCTTTGACAGGTTTTGTTTTTAATCCTGCTGGGTGTCCATATTCAAACACCCTCCTCACCAGAAACCTGGTGGGGGAGACGGTTTAGTCGCCGACAACCCGACCATGGAACAGGTTAGTACAGGTTTACATGGTACCTGTAGCAGGTCACAGATCGAACCTGACCTGACAGCCATCAAACTTCCAGACTGGTCTCCCATCGCTACTTTCTCCAACATCAACTCATCCTGGGAATTCTTTCAAAGAAACTTGTTCCCTCTCATGCACAGATTTATCCCCTCTCGTCTTCAGTTGTCCTCCCCTTCTTCCTGCCCTTGGTTCACTGAAGCTTGTGACGAGGCAGTTGTCCTGAAACAACTTGCCTTTTCCTCATTGAAAGCAAACCCAACTGAGGGTAATCTCAGTTCTTTCCATAAAGCTCAGAACAAGTGTGTATCTACCCTCAGGAGAGCCAGAAAACAACATCTTTAGAATTTCAAGTCTGAACTCTCAAACCTCTCTCCCTCCTCCAAATCCTGGTGGCATCCAATCAAATCTGTTTCTGGTATATGCCCCCCCCCCCTCCGTCCCTTCCTTTACCTCAAATGGCCGCACTGCTGATACCACAAGTGAAAAGGCTGAATGCCTAAACTTGGAGTTTGCATCTAAATCTTGTGTCCGAAACATATCGCTTTCGAAACCCACCTTACCCAGTCGCACCCAACTGTCCCTGGACTCTGTGTCCTTTTCTTCTGACAAAGTGGAGAGTTTGCTGTCAAATCTCAACTCAGATTCTTAAACCGGTCCAGACAGCATCAGCCCACGTGTCCTGAATACCAGCTCCTCTGGACTTGCTCACCCTCTCTCTGTTCTATTCACCCTTTCATTTGCTCAAGGGCATCTGCCATCTGCTTGAAAGTCCGCAAACATTACCACCCTGCATAAAAAAGGTACAAAAACAGATCGCTGCAACTACAGACCAATCAACCTTCTTCCAACTCCCCATTCTGTCCTACCATCTGACATCCCTTAGACTGGTAAGCCGCAGGTTCATCGCTCTCTGCAGATCTGGATAAAATCACAAACTGGTCCAACACGTAGAACATGTCTTTCAATTCTGATAAATCTCACGCTCTCATTGTGTCTCTCCGAAAGGACCGTTTGGACTCTCCCCCCCCCCCCCGCCTCCACCCATGTACTTTCTTAACAATACACTGGCAGAAGTACTTTCACTCAAGTTTCTGGGTCTCACAATCTGCCATAATCTTTCCTGGGAAAGCCACATTTCCAACCTGGCCTACAAAGCCAGTCTCCGACTGGGAATCCTCCATCATGCAAAATCCTTCCTCAGCCAACCTGAGCTCATGACCACATACAAAGCTTTCATCTGCAGCCTGATGGAGTACTGCTCTACCCTCTGGGCTAGTGCTCCTGCCTCTCACCTTTCTCGGCTTCACGCTGTGGAAACCAAAGCATTTCGGATCATTGGCATCTCCTGTGATGAGGCTGAGTCTTTGGGTCTCTCACTGTCTCACCGCAGGCAGATCGGTGGTCTTTCTTTCTTCTACCATCTCCTCTCCAGTCTCGCCCCGCCCCTTAAAAGCAGTATTTCTTATGCCAACTCGCAAGTTTCTGGTGCCCGCACGGGATTATAAATGGGGTGGGGATGAAGGAGGCAAAAATGCAAATGGCGTCTTCTGTCATCGAGCTGGCAAGCTGGGAACAATTCGCATTTATTTCCACATCTGATGCAATTTTAATGCTCTCATGGTGGTGAGATGCTCCATTTGAAACTTTGTTCGATATATATATAACTTTTTGATGCCTTTTTGATTCTCTTTTGCAATACTCCCAATTATACAAGACTCACACATGTTTTAAAATATTTTTCACATTGGCCTCCACACAATGACCATGAGCAAGAAAATATAGAGTAAGTTGGGGAAGATACCCCAATCCCTCCCTCCTTTGTCTTGGCTGAATGATCAGTATCCTGAACGTCCATACCAGAGGGCTCTTTTTCTGATGGTATGGCTGGCAATTTCAAATGAAAAATGTTCACTACATCGGTACAGAACAAAATTATTGAGGTGAATACTGTTTACTGTATACTGTATATATATATATATATATATATATATATATATATATATATATATATATATATATATATATATATATATATACACATATATATATCTGCATATGTGCTTGTACATTGGTATAACATTATACGTGCATTAAATCTGCATACATAAACAGTGGATCATCTTACTCTATCCATCAACTAAAAGTAGACATCTGCAGAACGACAATTATCGTTTTGAGATAAAATACTGAGCTACACTGAAAGACCACACACAGTTAATATCTTGGAGGAGTCACAACATCTCAAGTAATATTGTTTCATGTATCATCCCAACAGCATGAGAGGTAGACATTCATTGGCCATCGATACGCACAGTGCAAACCACCAAAATGCTCCTTTGGCTGTTTCATGACAGAACATTTATGGAAGGAATCAGGATTGCATTCTGATATATTTAATCTCCAAATGTCCACTTGTCTGTGTCAATGAATGATATTATTCATATAACCGTATGTTATTACATCTTTCATATATTCTAAAATAGATCGGTGGTGAAAAACTAATTTAACCCAGTGGAAAAACTGGTAAAACATACAATAGTGAAAGGAGACAAGACAACAGGAGGGATGACATGATATGCTCAATCTTATCAATACACATGGTTGCAACAACTCCTTTGATATGCTACAAACACCATAGGCATGTAATTGACAGGGTATGTAATGCTTGTTCCACAAGCAACATATGCTTTTGAAGCTTGGATACAAAGGGATGAATCTGTTCAATTAATTTACTGTAACCTTTAACAATGTTATCTTTTCAACACACAAAGGGCCATTGTGGCCTCATTATTCAAGCATTTTATATTCAACCTCTGAATAAAATCATTTTAAAGTTTCCCGTGAAAACTCTGACCTTCTAACTTGAAACTTGCCTCAAAATATATGTGTTGTGGTCCATAATGTTGTTATTGGCAACACTAAAAATATAGTTAAACACCAAGCTAGGGTCGTAATGTTCATTTGAATGTTAAAAACTGCCAAGTTATATAAATAAACAACAGGTCGCGCTATTAAACTCAAAAGAGAAGCCACAATCTGTGCTAATGTAAAATAGGATATTTGCCTAAGTTGGCCCTGTTCTTAAGCTTTAATTGAAGAAACTTTTCTCAAAAATGGGGCCAAGGTAATCGAAAACGTATCCATTTTATGCATTATTTGCCTCAAACTTTCCCCTTCGATGTCTTTCGAAAGAATGAGCCTTCTTTGCCACCCTGTGCATGCGAACCGAAAAGTGGGGTTAAGCAATTGGTTCATGTTCGTCCATCTGTCTGGCTGTCTGTAAACGTCAGTTTATGATTGAGGAACAACTTCTTTAAATTGAATGTTATATTTTGAACACGAATCGGAACATTAATTGCAAAACAAACCTGCCGTTTAGCAGTACTTAATCTCTGAATTGGTCCCGATCGCACTTGCGCAGAGAGGAGTGAGATAATATTTCACTCTGTCTGCCTGCTTGACAGTCAAACAAATTGAAAATCATTCCAAGCAGGAAAATTACTGTTTTTATGGGCATTACAAAGGACACAAACAACGAGCACGAATAAAAACTAATGCAATGTGTCAGGGTGATGTTATAGAAACCACATCAACGGCGGTTAAACGGCAGTACATTCCGAAATTAATTTATTTCTACCACTTTTACAAGCTTTTATTTAAATTGAATGATATACTTGAATACAAATTGCTTTCTTCGCACTTTCAAAACCCTTCCGTTTAGCAGTACTTGGGCATGTTAAATATGGTGGTGCATAAGTGACGTATAAGACTTCTTCAATAGCGTGAAACTTCCGGAATTTTTGATAATGATCATTAAAATCATTATTTTATTTAAATTGCAGCAGATACCTGAACACTGCATGGAGTAACATGTTCTATGAAATCTCCAGTTTTCTTGAGCACGAACAAAGGTAACCAGCTTTGTCCCTCCTCTTCCCTCCCTCATCCCACCCTTACCCCTACCTTCTCCCACCCCACCCCTACTTGCCTCTGGCCACTACCTCGCCCTCCTCCCACCTCTTCCCACCACACCCCACTCCAGACTCCCACCCCACCTCTTTCCCACCATCATCCCCCCCACCACCACTGCCTCCTCCCTGCCTCCTCCTGCCCACCCCTCCCTCCAGACTCCCACCCCCTTGCCCATGACAGGTGGTGTGGTGGCTTGTGTGTTTTTCAGTTATGAATTATGAGAAAATGACTGTTTACAATCCTTAGTAAGGTGTATCGTGGAAAAAACACGTGATCCCATAAAGTTTTGTCGTGATTCACCTCGGGAGCTCGGAGAGGTAGCATCACAAATAATAAAATAACAAACAACGTCTCATTCGCTTTTATATTGAAGATAACGTCGCTCAAAGCTCCTCTTGAAATTAAATAACATTCTAAACTGGAAGGGCACTGGGGAGAACCTCCACCCTGTAACGCCTGATCAAGGAGAGCATATCTGACCTAATACATTTTTGAAATATGCTATATATCATTTTTGCTCCCTATCTCTCAATGGTGAAGAATCACTTTAAAAATTATAGTCGTTGGATCCAGTTCCAAAATCTTCACCAAAATTGAAATACTTCTTCCTTGTCACACACCCAACATGTCCACCAAGTTTCATCAGAATCTGTCCAAAACTTTTTGAGATATCCTGTACACAAACAAACACAAGCAAGAAGAAGACGTCATACAGAGCACGATACTTGCAAAATCCATGAAACAAATTTGACCTCAAAAATAATTGGTGGTTGAATTCAATGTCCAAATATGCAACTCCTCTTCAAATTTCAAGTGAATCAGATGAAAATTGACAATTTTAGAAATTCGGCCTATGTTGACCTTTTGGCCGATGTCGACCTCCAAAATAATTGGAAGTTGAATTCAGTGACCTGAAATAAATGTTCTCTTCAAATTTCAAGTCAATCGGATGAGAATTGAGGATTTTTGAAATACCACCTTAGTTGTGGATATTTGGCCTATGTTGACCTTTTGGTATTAGTTGACCTAAAAATAATTGGCTGGTTTAATTCAGTGACCTGAAATGTATATCCTCTTCAAATTTGAAGTCAATCGGATGAGAATTGAGGATTTTCGAAATACCACCTGAGTTGTTTTCTATGGGCCTACATGTTGACCTTTTGTTCTATGTTGACCTCAAAAATAATTGGTTAAATGAATTCAGTGACGTGAAATGTAAATCCTCTTCAAATTCCAAGTTAATCTGATGAAAATTTAGGATTTCAGAAAAACCACATCAGTTGTTGACCTTTGGCCAATGTTGACCTTATGACCTCAAAAACAATTGGCTTCTTCCTTCTGACAAACTCTACAATGTGGTGAACTTTCCTGAACATCGGTTTAAAATTCTGACCTGTAGGCGACAAATAGACACAGACAGACAGACAGACAGACAGAATAACAAAATCGACTGACCAATATACTTGAAAAATCTTCGATTTTGGAAGCAATAGACAGACAAACAGACAGAAAGGGGTGAAAAGATAACCTTCACCTTCGGTGGCAGAGGTAATTAAAGCAGATCACACAAAAAGGTGAAACAACTCGAACCCAGGTTTGACAGCTTCGAGCGAGTGTGCATGAGAGGTCATTAATGTTCCAGGGCAAGGCATTTTTTATTATGCCAAAACAAAATGGCAGATGCAACGCCTCTATTCCAGTACACTGGTACTCATTTCGCTGACCTCAGAAGGATTACAGGCTGAGTCAAGGCCCCTGTGTGTTAATTCAATGGCCAAACAGAGGCTCAAACCCAGAACCCTCAGATCCCAAGCCAGATACCCTAACCGCAAAGCCAACACCATAGCCATCTTTGGGGTATTTTGGATCTTTGGGGTCCATTGAGTCTTCAGTGTCTTTTGAATCTTCAGGGTATTTTGAGTCTTCAGGGTATTCTGGGTCTTGAGGGTACCTTGGCGTCTTTTGGGTCCTTGAGGTCTTTTAACTCCTCAGGGTCATTTGGGTCTTTTGGGTCCTCGCTTTTTTAGGGTGGTGGGGGGGGGGGTTCACGGGGGCATTTTGGTCATCTGTGTTGTTTAGGTCCTTGGGGTCATTTAGATCCTTAGGTTCATTTGTATCCTTGGGGTCTTTTGGGTCATTGGGGTCTTTTAGGTTCTTGGGGTCTTTTGGGTCCTCTGGGTACTTTAAGTTAAGTATTTCAGGTTACACTTGTGGGTGGAATAAAGTCAGCTGTCCAACTAATGGGTGAAAAGCAGACAGACTGACATCCATCCATCCATAATAAAAACAAGCACTTGCTCCATTATATATAGATTGCAAGCAGAATACCCACCCTCTGGGTGGGTAGAGTTTGCACATTGCTGTTGAAAAAAAAATCCACTGTGTTTTGTAAGAAGAGTATATATATATATATATATATATATATATATATATATATATATATATATATATATATATATATATATATATATATATATATATATATATATATATATATATATATATATATGTGTGTATGTTTGTGTGGTGTACATCTAAAAGGATATAGATGATCCAAACCAGTGTGTCTCAAGGTAGGGCGCACACCCCACCTGTGGGGCATGGCAATATTTTGGTGGGGCTTGAGGATTCAGAATTAATGAATCAATATATGATCGCTTTCATAGCTTTGCAATGAGTTCCCTTCTTGGTTGACTCAGCCATTTCTGGTGGATTTATCTGAAGTACCAGAGCAATACCAAGAGGAGTTATGCGAGTTGCAACAAGATGAGTCTGTGAAAACTCTTTTCAAGATCAAAGGAACCATGATGTGGCTGTCTGGGGAGAGCGAAAAGAAATACCCAAACTCGACTTCTTTGGCAAGGGTAGTATTGATAAATTTTCCATCATCTTATTTAGTCGAATGTGCATTTAGTGTTGTTACCGATTTGCTGCAAGCTAAGAGAAATCGACTGGAAATCACGAAACGTGGTGATTTAAGGCTGAAACTGACAAAATTGGTTCCTCGAATCAAACAAATCTGCAGCCAGCGTCAAGGGCAGGGCTCCCATTGAAGTGAGCAGCAATTGAATAAAATTTGCAATAAAGTTTTAATAAAGCCTTTTGAATATATATGTAGTACATACTGTAGTGTCTCCAATCATGGTGGGGCGTACGATTTTTTTGAAAATCAAAGTGGGGCGTGGGACAAAAAAAGGTTTAGAAACACTGATCTAAACTAATGGGTCTAAAGCTATAAAGAGTACATTCCAATAGTACTTAGGGTCTAAAGGGTCTAAGGGGTCGAAAGGGTCACATCTCTAAAGGATGTAAATATTGAAGAGATCTAAATACGCTTAAAAAGGCAACTAAAATGTCTAAAACTGATAAATGTTCCAAAGGTCTGAAGCTATAAATGGTCAAGGATCCAATCAGCCTAAAGATGTGAAACATGTCAAAAGGGTCTGAAGGATGTTAGGCATCTAAAGGGTGTTAAGGGACAGTCACTTAAGGGAGTCAAGGGACTTGGGTTTAAGGTCAAAAGGGTCTGGGAATCTCAAGAGGAAAAATGTCTGAAGGGTGAGGGGGTCAAGCATGTCTGAAGTGTTGAAAGGGTCTTAATAGTAAAGGGGGTCTACAGGGTATTGAGGATCTAACAGGGTCTATAGTGGTCTTAGCGGTTTACAGAATCTTGGAGGTCTTATGGTTCGAAAGGGTCAAAGGGTTCTAGAGAGAGTCTAACAAGGTCTTGGTGGTCTAAGGGCTCTAATGATGTATGTAGGGATGTATAATGGATCTGAAAGGGTTTTTTCAAGGTCTTGGGGTCTGAAGCCCAAGCCATCTAAAGGTCTATCGGGATCTAAGGGATCTAAAGGATGTAAAAGTCCAACAGCATCTAAAGTGTCTTCAAATGTCTAAGGGGTCAAAGCAGTCTAAAGGTTTTAAAGGTACGTTTCAAGAGTATGTAAATAATAGAGATCATCACTGTGCAACTGATGTTCAAATAGTTTATGTAATTAAGAAACACAATGACATGGGATAGTGGCTGGACATACACTTGCTCCATTATAGATAGATTATTACTTGAAGTACCTGTCTACAACAGGCAATAAAATAATTTAGTACTGTTTTTCACAAATAGTTCTTCTAAACATGTTTTGGGATCGTTTATAGTTGTATTATTTAATTAGTTTTAAGTTAAATTGTTTTGTGTGCACAAACATGTCTATCTTTACAATTGAATTCTAGCTTACTTTTCCCCAAAAAAGTCATGTACTCATTTTCATTTATTAAAAATGCAAATTGGCTACATAAAACTCATACATACATTCACACATACACCATAACTACATTATAGTATGATGATTGTTATTATTATTATTATCTTCTTGTATCTGTTCTCTCATTTTCCTCACTGCAGTCTTTCAAATGCACTGCCTTTCATTACATCACGTGCTCCACACTCTTCGACACACACTGATTCTTTCCCATTATGTTCTCTCCAAGATGTTGTTGCTCGTTTTGAGTTGTTCCTACTTTCCTCTTGGTATACATCCACCCCCCCCCCCCTTCCCTCCCAACCTCCCACACTTCTGGGTAAGCTGTAAACCTCCGACCATTTGTTGTTTAGCTCCTCCATGAGTCTCAACCCTTGAATAAAAAAATTCTGTGCGAGCTTGTTTCCTCCTCAAACCATCCTGCACACACTGGCAGAGATGGCATCCAATCCTGTTCCCTCCTGTTGTTTTATTTTTCTCCGACGTGATGTTTATTTCATCATTTCCAGACCCTGCTATACAGTACATACCCAACCTTTGTCATGAGCAGGCTTGCGACACGAGTTAAGTGAAGATATGTTTTCTGCATTTCTCTTTGAAGGGCTCAATTCACAATTCATACCCTTTTCTGGAGAAATATCCATTTTGTGTATCGAGTTATTGATTATTGCTGTGTTGTGTTTGATTGCCATCCATATACTTTATTAGTAAACTGATTGCTACGTCTATGAATTTCTCTAAACTCTCAAAATTTGATTTATATTTCTGAAAGCTATTTAAATGTTGTTAAAATGTCTCTAAACTCTCTTTAAATGTTATTTAACTTTCTGTAAACTCTATTTAAATGTTGTTAAAATTTCTCTAAACTCTCTCTAAATGTGATTTAACTTACTGTAAACTCTATTTAAATGTTGTTAAAATTTCTCTAAACTCTCTTTAAATGTTATTTAACTTTCTATAAACTCTATTTAAATGTTGTTAAAATTTTTCTAAACTCTCTCAATGTGATTTAACTTTCTGTAAACTCCATTTAAATGTTGTTAAAATTTCTCTAAACTGTCTCGAAATGTGATTTAATTTTCTGTAAACTCCATTTAAATGTTATTAAATTTCTGTAAACTCTCTCGAAATGTGATTTAACTTTCTGTAAACTCCATTTAAATGTTGTTAAAATTTCTCAAAACTCTCTCTAAATGTTATTTAACTTTCTGTAAACTCGATTTAAATGTTGCTAAAATTTCTCTAAACTTTGTCGTAGTGTTTGTTTCTTGCACACATGAATAAAACTCTTCTGGGATTCCTTTATGCCATTCATTTATATCAAATATAATTGTCAGAAACATAATTAACTTTTTTGGCAGAATTGCTGAGACTTAGCATGTATTGAGCCAGGATAGGTATCGGTCGGTAAAATTTCCTGCTCAGTCGGAAATTAATATGACCGACTAAAAATTATCGAAACACGGCATTCTTATTCATTGAAGGCTTTGCCATCCAAGTATGAGCTGACTTTGACTGGTTAGCTTTCAAGATCTGAGAGGATTGGACACATTCCATACGTTATGTTCTAATAATGCACAAGCACAAACAAAAGAATGATTTTTATTCCCGTTGCAAGCTTGCAAGTTTACTAACTTTAAGCTTTAATAATTTGTCGTTTTCGGTCTGACAAAGGCAGGCAAGACAGCTATCACACTTGGTTTGTTGTATGGCGTGTTGTGAAATGCTGTTTCCACGGCAGGGTAAAAACAAACTTATAACATATTTTTTCAGGGCTCTTTGAGATCTTTCCACTGCATTAAGGTTATATATACAGGTAATGGACCAAAAAAACTGGAAACACCAATGTAAAGTCACTTCATAGGGCATTGGGCCATCACTTGCGGCCAGTATGGCCTGCATGCCATACTGGCCGGGGCTTGCAGCCCACCAGAGTCTGGAATTCTGCAAAAGGGATGCGGCATGATTCTTCCACGAGAAAGTTAAACTTACACCTGTTTGATAGAGGTGGAAAACGCTGTCTCTGGTGTCATTCCAGAATAACCCATAAATGCTCGATTGGGTTAAGATCTGGTGACTGAGAAGTCCATGGCATAAGGATAACATCAGTGCCATGCTCATCAAACCATTAAGCAGCTGCAATGTTCTGTGGATAGCGGCATTGAGGGGGTCTCCACTTGCAGCCATGCTATCCATTATTATAGGGAACTAGGCCTGTGCAACATTTTTATACATGACCCTAAGCATGATGGGATGTTATTTGCTGAATTAACATATGGGCCACACCTGTGTGGAAGCGTTGGTCTGTTTAGAGTTTAGACTCTTGGTAGTGTAAATTCATGTTCTTATTATTTTGTGCCAACTGTGTTGATTTGTCTTTTATTAGGCCCCTCCCAGTTTCACCTGAGGGGACTATAGTTTTGCTCTCCAGCTTGGTGCCCCTCATTTACCCAGGTGTTTCCATTTCTTTTGTTCACTATCTGATTATAAAAATGAAAAACACAGTCCCTGAAGCTGTGAGTGAAATTGTGAAGCCATTTGACAATATGTCCATTGATTATGTACTATTTGAACATCAGTTTCACCCTGAGAACACTTACTTCTATTAATTACATACCATTGGAATGTACCTTTTAAACCTTTTGGCACTTTAGACTGCTGAGACCCCTTCGAACTTTGAAGACACTTTAAGACCGCCAAGATCCTGAAAGGCCCTAAGATCCCCAAAACCTGAAAGACCCCGATGACCTTTTGACCCTTAAGAGGGTGAGACCCCTTAGACTTTTTCTGAGACCCCTGAGACATGTGAAGACACTTTAAGACCCCAAGACATTAAACACCCAAAAAGCCATTTAAGACCCCAAAGTCCCTTAAGACCCCACATACCTGTAAGATACCTAAGACCCTTCAAAACCAATGACAGTCTTTTTTTGTATACACGATCGAGGCTTGTATGAGAGTTAACACACAGAAAGTACAACAAGGGGAGCAGGAGACAAGAGGGGCAGGAAAGGAAAGGAAAAAACAGTGTGGAACTGAGACATGAGGAGATCTGTGGGAGAGAAAGGGTTGGGATGGGGAACACAGGATTAAAAAAGATGGACACAACAGGGACTTTCAGGTCCAAACACGACAGAGACTTTCATGAAGGAAAGCAGGGAGTTTGAAGGAGGTGGATTTGAGGTGGATTAATGGGAGTAGAAAAGATCATGGTTTTGGATGGGGGAAGAGAGGAGATGGTGGTGAACAGCTGTTTTGAATACCTGGAGGGAAGAGTAGGATTGAAGAGAGTGTGGGAGATTGTTCCAAAGGTGGGAAAAATGAAGAATGAATGAGTGAAGGTGAGCAGTGATTCTTGATTTTAGGAGTTATACCAGAAGGGGATTGCTGGAGGACCTTGAGCGCCCTGTGGAAATATGGGGGGGGGGGAGCAGACAGAGAGACAGAGCAAGGGGGAGGGCGAGGCCAGAGAGGAGAAGAGAGAAAGACCACCGACTTGCCTGCAGTGAAGTAGTGAGAGACCCAAAGACTCAGCCTCATTGTGGGAGACACCAATTATCCAAAATGCCTTGGTTTCCACAGCGTGAAGCGGGAGCATATATATATATATATATATATATATATATATATATATATATATATATATATATATATATATATACACACAAATATACCGATACATAGATATACATATATATACATGTAGATACTGATTGTATATTGATTGATACATATATATATATATATAGAAAAAAAAAATATATATATATATATATATATATATATATATATATATATATGTATATATATATATATATATATATATATATATATATATATATATATATATATATATATATGTATAAATATGTATATATGCATATGTACATATGTATATATGTAAATATGTATATATGCATGTGTATATATGCATATGTATATATGTAAATATGTATATATGCATATGTGTATATGTAAATATGTATATATGCATATGTATATATGTAAATATGTATATATGCATATGTATATATGTAAATATGTATATATATATGTATATGTATATATATATGTATATGTATATATATATATATATATATGTATATGTATATGTATATGTATATGTATATATATATATATATATATATATATATCTTCTTCTTCTTCTTTCGGCTGCTCCCGTTAGGGGTCGCCACAGCGATCATCCGTATGATCCGCATTGTGATTTGGCACATGTTTTACGCCGGATGCCCTTCCTGACGCAACCCTGGTCGCCTCTTACGACACAGGGATATGGTACACCTATTTTAACCGGGGTATACACCGGCCCAGTGCACTGGTACTCACTTCGCCGACCTCGGAAGGATGACAGGCTGAGTCAACCCCCTGGTGTATTAATTCAGTGGCCCAACGGGGCTTGAACTCGGGACCTTTTGGATCCAAAGCCGCTGCCCTAATCACTGCGCCAACACCAGGCTGATATATATATATATATATATATATATATATATATATATATATATATATATATATATATATATATATATATATAAATATATATATATGTATATATATATATATATATATATATATATATATATATATATATATATATATATATATATATGTCGGGGCGTATTGTGTGATACCGGTCGTCCATCCGTCTGTCCGTCTGTCTGTCTGTCTGTCTGTCTGTCTGTCTGTCCGTCCGTCATCTAAAGTGGTTGCCATGGCAACCAGGATGCTGTTTTCCATGCAGAAGCACAATTCTGTGTATACCTTCTTGTTAATATTGTGGCAGTGAGATGTTTTTAATAATGTAGCAGTGAGGTGTTTTTAATAATGTGGCAGTGAGGTATTTTTAATAATGTGGCAGTGAGGTGTTTTCAATAATGTGACAGTGAGGTGTTTTCAATAATGTATCAGTGAGATGTTTTTAATAATGTGGCAGTGAGATGTTTTTCATCATGTATCAGTGAGTTGTTTTTAATAATGTAGAAATGAGATGTTTTTAATCATGTATCAGTGAGATGTTTTTAATAACGTGGGAGTGAGATGTTTTTAATAATGTGGCAATGAGGTGTTTTTAATCATGTATCAGTGAGATGTTTTTAATAATGTCGAAGTGAGGTGTTTTTAATAATGTGGAAGTGAGGTGTTTTTAATAATGTGGAAGTGAGATGTTTTTAATAATGTGGAAGTGAGATGTTTTTAATAATGTGGAAGTGAGGTGTTTTTAATAATGTGGAAGTGAGGTGCTTTTAATAATGTGGAAGTGAGATGTTTTTCATCATGTGGCAGTGAGGTGTTTTTAATAATGTGGACGTGAGATGTTTTTAATAATGTGGAAGTGAGGTGTTTTCAATAATGTGGAAGTGAGGTGTTTTTAATAATGTGGAAGTGAGGTGTTTTTCATCATGTGGCAGTGAGGTGTTTTTAATAATGTGGACGTGAGATGTTTTTAAGAATGTGGAAGTGAGGTGTTTTCAATCATGTGGAAGTGAGGTGTTTTTAATAATGTGGAAGTGAGATGTTTTTAATAATGTGGAAGTGAGGTGTTTTTTATTAATGTGGAAGTGAGGTGTTTTTATTAATGTGGAAGTGAGGTGTTTTTAATAATGTGGAAGTGAGGTGTTTTTAATAATATGGAAGTGAGATGTTTTTAATAATGTGGAAGTGAGATATTTTTAATAATGTGGAAGTGAGGTGTTTTTAATAATGTGGCGGTGAGTTGTTTTTAATAATGTGGAAGTGAGGTGTTTTTAATGATGTGGAAGTGAGATGTTTTTCATCATGTGGCAGTGAGTTGTTTTTAATAATGTGGAGGTGAGGTGTTTTTAATAATGTGGAAGTGAGATGTTTTTAATAATGTGACAGAGAGGTGTTTTTAATAATGTGACAGTGAGATGTTTTTAATAATATGGCAGTGAGGTGTTTTTAATAATGTGGCAGTGAGGTGTTTTTCAGAATGTGACAGTGAGATGTTTTTAATAATGTGACAGAGAGGTGTTTTTAATAATGTGACAGTGAGGTGTTTTTAATAATGTGGAAGTGAGGTGTTTTTAATAATGTGGCAGTGAGATGTTTTTCAGAATGTGACAGTGAGATGTTTTTAATAATGTGACAGAGAGGTGTTTTTAATAATGTGACAGTGAGATGTTTTTAATAATGTGGCAGTGAGGTGTTTTTAATAATGTGGAAGTGAGATGTTTTTAATAATGTGTCAGTGAGGTGTTTTTAATAATGTATCAGTGAGATGTTTTTAATAATGTGAGTGTGAGGTGTTTTTAAGAATGTGGCAGTGAGATGTTTTTAATAATGTGTCAGTGAGATGTTTTTAATAATGTGGCAGTGAGATGTTTTTAATAATGTGGCAGTGAGGTGATTTTAATAATGTGTCAGTGAGATGTTTTTAATAATGTGGAGGTGAGGTGTTTTAATAATGTGGGAGTGGGGTGTTTTTAATAATGTGGCAGTGAGGTGTTTTTAATAATGTGGCAGTGAGGTGTTTTTAATCCTGTCGCGGTGAGGTGTTTTTAATAATGTGGAGGTGAGGTGTTTTTAATAATGTGGGAGTGAGGTGTTTTTAATAATGTGGAGGTGAGGTGTTTTTAATAATGTGGGAGTGAGTTGTTTTTAATAATGTGGGAGTGAGTTGTTTTTAATAATGTGACAGTGAGGTGTTTTTAATAATGTGGCAGTGAGATGTTTTTAATAATGTGACAGTGAGATGCTTTTAATAATATGACAGTGAGGTGTTTTTATTAATGTGGAAGTGAGGTGTTTTTAATAATGTGGAAGTGAGATATTTTTAATAATGTGGAAGTGAGATATTTTTAATAATGTGGCAGTGAGGTGTTTATAATAATATGGAAGTGAGGTGTTTTTAATAATGTGGCGGTGAGTTGTTTTTTAATAATGTGGAAGTGAGGTGTTTTAAATAATGTGGAAGTGAGGTGTTTTTAAAAATGTGGAAGTGAGATGTTTTTCATCATGTGGAAGTGAGGTGTTTTTAATAATGTGGCGGTGAGGTGTTTTTAATAATGTGGAAGTGAGCTGTTTTTAATAATGTGGAAGTGAGGTGTTTTCAATCATGTGGAAGTGAGGTGTTTTTAATAATGTGACAGTGAGATGTTTTTAACCATGTGGAAGTGAGATGTTTTTAATCATGTGGCAGTGAGGTGTTTTTAAAAATGTTGAAGTGAGATGTTTTTAATAATATGGCAGTGAGATGTTTTTAATAATGTGACAGAGAGGTGTTTTTAATAATGTGACAGTGAGATGTTTTTAATAATGTGACAGAGAGGTGTTTTTAATAATGTGACAGTGAGATGTTTTTAATAATGTGACAGAGAGGTGTTTTTAATAATGTGACAGTGAGATGTTTTTAATAATGTGACAGAGAGGTGTTTTTAATAATGTGACAGTGAGATGTTTTTAATAATGTGGCAGTGAGGTGTTTTTAATAATGTGTTAGTGAGGTGTTTTTAATAATGTGACAGTGAGATGTTTTTAATAATGTGACAGAGAGGTGTTTTTAATAATGTGACAGTGAGATGTTTTTAATAATGTGACAGAGAGGTGTTTTTAATAATGTGACAGTGAGATGTTTTTAATAATGTGGCAGTGAGGTGTTTTTAATAATGTGGCAGTGAGATGTTTTTAATAATGTGTTAGTGAGGTGTTTTTAATAATGTGTCAGTGAGATGTTTTTAATAATGTGACAGTGAGGTGTTTTTGATAATGTCGCGGTGAGATGTTTTTAATAATGTGTCAGTGAAATGTTTTTAATAATGTGTCAGAGAGCTGTTTTTAATAATGTGGCAGTGAGATGTTTTAAATAATGTGTCAGTGAAATGTTTTTAATAATGTGCCGGTGAGGTGTTTTTAATAATGCGGCAGTGAGTTTATTTTAATAATGTGTCAGTGAGATGTTTTTAATAATGTGACAGTGAGGTGTTTTTAATAATGTGGCAGTGAGATGTTTTTAATAATGTGTCAGTGAAATGTTTTTAATAATGTGTCAGAGAGGTGTTTTTAATAATGTGGCAGTGAGGTGTTTTTAATAATGTGGAGGTGAGGTGTTTTTAATAATGTGGGAGTGAGGTATTTTTAATAATGTGGCAGTGAGGTGTTTTTAATAATGTGGCAGTGAGATGTTTTTCATCCTGTGGCGGTGAGGTGTTTTTAATAATGTGGAGGTGAGGTGTTTTTAATAATGTGGGAGTGAGGTGTTTTTAATAATGTGTCAGTGAGGTGTTTTTAATCATGTGGCATTGAGTTGTTTTTAATAATGTGTCAGTGAGGTGTTTTTAATAATGTGGCAGTGAGATGTTTTTAATAATGTAACAGTGAGATGTTTTTAATAATGTGACAGTGAAGTGTTTTTAATAATGTGGAAGTGAGGTGTTTTTAATAATGCGGCAGTGAGATGTTTTTAATAATGCGGCAGTGAGGTGTTTATAATAATGTGGCAGTGAGGTGTTTTTAATAATGTGGAAGTGAGGTGTTTTTAATAATGTGGAAGTGAGGTGTTTTTAATAATGTGGAAGTGAGGTCTTTTTAATGATGTGGCAGTGAGGTGTTTTTAATCATATGGAAGTGAGATGTTTTTAATAATGTAAAAGTGAGGTGTTTTTAATAATGTGCCGGTGAGGTTTTTTTAATAATGTGGAAGTGAGGTGTTTTTAATAATGTGGAAGTGAGATTTTTTAATAATGTGGAAGTGAGGTGTTTTCAATAATGTGGAAGTGAGATGTTTTTAATAATGTGGAAGTGAGGTATTTTTCATAATGTGGAAGTGAGGTGTTTTTAATAATGTGGAAGTGAGGTGTTTTTAATAATCTGGAAGTGAGGTGTTTTAATAATGTGGAAGTGAGGTGTTTTTCATCATGTGGCAGTGAGGTGTTTTTAATAATGTGCCGGTGAGGTGTTTTTAATAATGTGGAAGTAAGGTGTTTTTAATAATGTGGAAGTGAGGTGTTTTTAAGAATGTGGAAGTGAGATGTTTTTAATAATGTGGAAGTGAGGTGTTTTTAATAATGTGGAAGTGAGATGTTTTTAATAATGTGGCGGTGAGTTGTTTTTAATAACGTGGAAGTGAGGTGTTTTTAATAATGTGGAAGTGAGGTGTTTTTAATAATGTGGGGGTGAGGTGTTTTTAATAATGTGGAAGTGAGGTGTTTTTAATAATGTGGAAGTGAGGTGTTTTTAATAATGTGGAAGTGAGGTGTTTTTAATAATGTGGAAGTGAGGTGTTTTTAATAATGTGGAAGTGAGATGTTTTTAATAATGTGGCAGTGAGGTGTTTTAATACTGTGGGGGTGAGATGTTTTTAATTTTGTGGAAGTGAGGTGTTTTTAATAATGTGGAAGTGAGGTGTTTTTAATAATGTGGGGGTGAGGTGTTTTTAATAATGTGGGGGTGAGGTGTTTTTAATAATGTGGAAGTGAGGTGTTTTTAATAATGTGGCTCTGAGGTGTTTTTAATAATGTGGGGGTGAGGTGTTTTTAATAATGTGGCTGTGACGTTTTTTTAATAATGTGGGGGTGAGTTGTTTTTAATAATGTGTGGGTGAGGTGTTTTTAATAATGTGAGAGTGAGGTGTTTTTCATAATGTGGAAGTGAGGTGTTTTTAATAATGTGGGGGTGAGGTGTTTTTAATAATGTGAGAGTGAGGTGTTTTTCATAATGTGGCAGTGAGGTGTTTTTAATAATGTTGGAGTGAGGTGTTTTGAATAATGTGGCAGTGAGCTGTTTTTAATAATGTGGAAGTGAGATGTTTTTAATCATATGGAAGTGAGGTGTTTTTAATAATGTGGCAGCCCGGTGTTTTAATAATGTGGGGGTGAGGTGTTTTTAAAAATGTGGAAGTGAGGTATTTTTAATAATGTGGAAGTGAGATGTTTTTAATTATGTGGAAGTGAGGTGTTTTTAATAATGTGGAAGTGAGATGTTTTTAATTATGTGGAAGTGAGGTGTTTTTAATAATGTGGAAGTGAGGTGTTTTTAAAAATGTGGGGGTGAGGTGTTTTTAATAATGTGGCAGTGAGGTGTTTTTAATAATGTGGCTGTGAGGTGTTTTTAATAATGTGGGGGTGAGGTGTTTTTAATAATGTGGCTGTGAGGTTTTTTAATAATGTGGGGGTGAGGTGTTTTTAATAATGTGTGGGTGAGGTGTTTTTAATAATGTGTGGGTGAGGTGTTTTTAATAATGTGTGGGTGAGGTGTTTTTAATAATGTGGGAGTGAGTTGTTTTTCATAATGTGGCAGTGAGGTGTTTTTAATAATGTGGAAGTGAGGTGTTTTGAATAATGTGGCAGTGAGGTGTTTTTAATAATGTGGAAGTGAGGTGTTTTTAATAATGTGGCAGTGAGATGTTTTTAATAATGTGGAAGTGAGATGTTTTTAATAATGTGGCAGTGAGATGTTTTTAATACCATGGCAATGAGGTGTAGTTTTCAACCTTCACATTTCCTATTTGGTACATAGGTACAGACTGTGGAGACGGTGTGTCGCGACATTAGTTCGTCATCTAAAGTGGTTGCCATGGCAACCAGGATGCTGTTTTCCATTTAGTTGCACAATTCTGTTTGTACCTTCTTGTTTGGGTGTATATTGTGCTCACTTGAGCTCTTGTTCACTTTACGACAGGCACGTTCATGCACGTGAGATCGCTGTTAGTCCAACGGAGGCTTGTCTTCCCCCTCTCCATCAGGACACATTGGCTTGGAGGTGGACGATTTATTTACACCTTAGACTTTCCGGACATTTGATTAAGCACGCCATTTGCTTTTCCTGAGCAGTTATTCTGATGGTCCATTACAGCTGTGGGTCACTTTCCTCACCCACCTCTCTTTCATTGACGTTCGACACCCACCTCTTTCACCGATGTTGATGTCCACCTTTTTCCATTGACGTTTGACATCCAGCTCTTTCACCGATGTTGGATGCCCTGTTTGGCAGCTCTATAGATGCTGGCTGGCTCTTGTTCATGTCAGGCTGAACAGGAATGAATGATCACGAGGTTGACGGTTGGTTACGTGCAACGGTGCGCCAATAGGCAAGGTGGATTTGGCTGAAGTCTGCTTGAGGCTCTGCCCAGACTGGCCGCCTATGAAAAGGATGTGAGGACCATTTTTTGGGGCAGTTTGTGACAGCTGGGTGACGTTTATTTTCAACTCCAGTCAGTTCCAGTCAGATGGTTGGTGAGCTGGCGACAGACAGTTGGTTCGTGAGTTGGTGAAAGCCTCAAGCCTTACAGCTCCTCACAGTACCTCAGTACCTTCCAGCTTCTCACAGTGCCTCACAGCACCTCAGCACCTTACAGCTTCTCCCAGTGCCTCACAGAGCCTTACAACTTCTCGCAGTGCCTCACAGCTCCTCATAGCGCTTCAGTGCCTTTCAGCTTCTCATGGCGCTTCAGCGCCATACAGCTTCTCACATTGTCTCATAGCGCTTCAATGCCTCACAGCTTCTCACAGCACCTCAACGCCTCACAGCTCCTTACAGCTCCTAACAGCTGTCCATTGGTTGCGGCTTCTGGTGGCTCCTTATGGTTTGTGACGGTTGGACCGTTACTGCTGGTTCTGCTCGAGACCACCTGCTCTTGCTATACCTGATTCTTGGCGTCCCTGGTTCCTGGGGGTGACGACGTGACGTCGATTGGTGTTCGAGCCTGTTTGTGGGTGGGTGTACGGCGAGGCAGGGTGCTGGCAATGGACCAAGGCATGCTCACACATTTCAGGACATTTTATTTGACACACGACAACTTCTACCTTGGCAAGCAGAGATCAGATTTCTCTCCCCCCTGAATGATCTGCTGGGTACCCTTGTCTCGTGTTTAATTGTTAAGTAAGTCAAAGTGATAAGCATCTGCTCTTTGTCTGTTTTATTCTTCATTTGCTTGAGATTATTTTGATTGATTTGAATTTACCTATTTTCACCACAAAGAAATAAAAGTTCTTCAGTTTATTTATTTTTTCCTTATTAATAAATTCCTTGTTGAAGTTTCAACCTCTCCCTGCTTGTCCTTTCCTTCCATTGATCCGGCATTGTCTATCCTAGATAGACTGGGAGGTAATTACCAAAATAATTAACCTCTCATAGTCTGCACGCACCAGCTGTTAATTGCTCGGCTGCCCTAATTAAGATCTAATCAAGATAAAATTGGTGCTTTGCCGAGGGCATGATCCCCGCTCAGGAATCCGCTTGACCTCAAGTTAAACAGCAAAATTTGACGGTGGACACTGGAACTCATGGTTAACTTATTGGCGTTCGTGGTTGGAAAGCAACCCATCATACCACGAAGTTAATTGTGAGCGGTGGCCCGAGGTCTGGCTCTTCCGAGGAGAAACGGGGATTAACCTCCTCCTAATACACTCAGTACCCGTGGCCGTAACAACATATATATATATATATATATATATATATATATATACATATATATATATATATATATATATATATATATATATATATATATATATATATCGAAACATGAGTGTGACTAGCACTCTGCTGATCCCCATTGGACAACAGTCCACACCAAAGTGTCGCCTCCAACACAGAGGGGTCGGCCTGGTGACACTGTCAAAGAGAGCGATTATATGGTTATCAGTTAAACATCAATCGGAACCACCGATCTGGATTTCGGCCTTATTTGCCCTCATCAGGATGGTGTTCTGAGAAATATCTAACCAATGATGACCACATTCATCGTTTATACATCAGATGCAACTCCTGACTGTTATGGTGAGCATCGCCACGGATTATGTCTCACATGGTAAAAACTGCATAATCCGCAAAGAACAACCGTCCGTCTGCTACCCAGACGATTGTTCCTGTTCCAAATTCAACTGAAACCTGTTTCATGTCTTTGTTGTGATAAATTCGAGGTTCTGGGCATTTCATCAATCTTTCAGAAAGTTATATCCTTTTTGGACTTCGAAAATATCACCTCTGTAGGAGACATGTATTTCAAAGCAATTCTCGCTCTCGTCTTGCAAACCTTTAAAATGTGTCGTGCTATGGTTACACTACCACCATTTAGTCCTTGCTGTTCCAGTCCATATCTTTGTTGAGAGGGGAATTTCCTGTTCTGGGGAAAATGTGTTTTAACCATTAATTCATAAGGTCATTTCACCTCATCACATCCGTGGTTGTCACTTGGTCCACCGTGGGGTTTTGGTCGGGAGGGGGTGGAATAATTTTTCTGGTATTTGAATTTTATTTTTGTTTGTTGTGACTTCCAAAACAGATTTACCATGTGATTGCTGAAGAAGTGGAACATGGTTATCTGCCAATGAAAAAAATACTGCATTTGCTAACATGTGGCAAGAATAATTGTTGAAGGTTTCAACCAGCTGATGTTGTACAACCATAAGTTGAAAGACTTTGCTTCTGGACAGAGTGCAAGAAACATTAATTTTTTTTTTGATCAATTTTTATTGTGCTTCAAAATTTGGCTCAGTGTTTGTTTAAACAATATTGGACATTTTATTTGCTTATTATTTTTAGCTTGTGATGTTTCACCAATGAGGAACATGTCAGAGTCCAATCCAAATGGTCCTGACTGTGCAGGGGTTTAGCATAAAATGTAACATCACAGGAGTGTGACATTGACAGAGATGGATAGGCTGAGCAGAATGGCTATTCTGTGTCAATAACATTTGTCATCGTCCTCCACATTGATAAATGTAGAAGTTCCTTCAGCCTAATCCATTGTCACCTACACAAAGTTCAGTGGAGCCACCGAGCTGATAGTGTTTTCCCCCACCCTTGGACAACCAGAACCAGGCCGTGCACAACCAGAACGTGGACTGGAAGAATCCAATCCCCACCAAGTGTATGCCACACAAAGGCAAGTGGAACATCCTGGCATTTCTTTCTGTAATAGCACAGACTACTACAACTACAACTATTAATACTTCTTTAACGGGCCCAATTATTCTCTCTCATCTTGTGGGCTCGGCTGTGGAAATTTTTTGGTGCAAGTCTTTCACAAATCAACTGGTTGAGCCTTATGTTCGACTGAGGACGATCCCACTCGTTACTGACTGATACCTTCCCTGGTTCAATATGTGCTTACTTATGCCATTCCTGAAAAAAAAAAAAAACATCTGTTGTCTTGTCCTGATGATCCTATTTAACGAAGTGGTTGGTTAATAGTGTGGGCTTCTGATTCAACTTCCATTAGACTTCCTTTCATTTATATCAAATATAATTGGCATGACCAGATAATTGACTTTTTTGGAAGAATGGCTAAGGCTAGCATGTATTGAGCCAGGATAAGTATCGGTCGGTAAAATGTTATGCCCGATCGGAAATTAGTTGGGATCGACCAATTTATTTGTACTATAATATGTAATCTAGGATGGCAGCAATAATTCGCTGACTCATCATGAAACACACCGGGAGATTTAATGTTCACCGGATAATGCAAGCAGATGGGACACCCACCTTAACGTCCATGAAGGGGTGGTGCACATTGTGATGCAACGTCGTGCCTGTGATGCATCAATCCGACAGTTTATAGTCTGGTAATTAGAATCGAACCTGGAGTAGACAAGTGTGCTGCCTCTGCACTACACTGTCAGGATTAGCAAGAGCACAGAGCTTCCAAGAAAATGACATTTCAAGAATCTTCTGCTGTATTATCACATTGACACCGTTCTCACATTGTGGAATCCTCCTTTTGCAGAATAAGACGTCTTAACAACACCTGGAACCGAGCTGCTTCTTAACAGCATCGAATACCTCATTTGCCCTCAAAATCATGCCAAAATACAGTACTCCTTTCACTTCCTTGGTATATATCTGGAGTATTCACTTGCAGTGAGTCCCATCTATGTTGAGAAGACAGAATTAGTCTTAGCTATACAATCGCTTGTAAGTAAATAGAAAATGTTTTACAATCATTCACAAGTCATATAAGAGACTGATTAATTAATTTGGCAGCCTTCAATTTCCTTAAACTAAAGCAGCACTCGGTAGAGCGCATACCTCCACCAGGCTCAATGGTTTACCTTTTATGTCCCACTGCGAAGCCAGATCTGGATCTGGGCCTGAAATGGAATCTCATCAGCTTGATATTATCACCTACCAAACTTATCCATCTCGTTTTGTTATAACTCGTCCACAATGTTTGGCGCTATTATGCTGTACATCGTTTTTGGCCCCATCTCTCAATGGTGCAGAATTACTTGAAAAATTCTCGCATCTGGATCTGAATCTTCACCAAAATCTAACCAATTGGTACTTATCACACACCAAAACTGTCCACCAAGTTTTGCCCGAATCCGTCCACAACCTTTGGAGTTATCCTGCTTGCAAACAGACAGACAGACAGATTGGGGTGGAAACAAAAACTCCGTCCACTTTTAGTGGCAGAGATAATGAAGTGTGACAGGTCTAAATATTCATTTTTTTTTTCTGAGAAATGGAACATTTTTAGTACTTTAAGCTTCTCGAAGCGCTGCCAAGGTGTTCACATTAAGCCATTTCCATCACTCTCCTGCAATTTTTCTGAAGAATTTTCAGAAACGCCACTTGGTGATCCTTCAAGATAAAGTCTGTCCATAGCTCAAAATGCTCCTGCTGCACGTCAGCTTTAAAATTATTTGGGGTTTCAAAACCGATCGCAACATTTGCTTTACACTGCGTACGTTGATACTGAAAGCTGGAACTGCGGCATTGTCACCGGTAATGTCACAAGATCACGTGATGCACTATCTCATTCACTTTTGGTTAGAGGCAGAGATTTATTTATCCATATATGCCAACTGCAAGGGTGCTTTGTTTAAATTTGTGACCACGTGATTACGATAGACCCTTAGCTCAGCATTTGTGCAAAAATCCTAAAGCAGTTAATAAATCCTAATGAAGCTCCGTTCTGTTTTTTTTTGATAATGAAGTCAGTTTGTCATCCTATCTTTTGAAAGAAAAACTTTTTCAACCAAAAAGTAATTAATTACTCAGTCAGTTCCTTTGGAAAAAAAATCTTCTGGTGAACATTACAGTACTGTTCGTGTAAATTGTGGTTGAAGGAGAAAGTATGAAAGCAAGTCATACTGGACTCCATCATTAAAATGGACCATGCTCTTGACAGAGCATCACTGCTGCTGCAGCAATCCCTTGGCAAAGGTAATGCTGGCTGGTTTGCCGTTACCTGTGCATCATTCGGTCAGGGCAAGAATATGGAATTTGTTCAGGGTATCGGTGAGAACTCTTCCTTGCAAAAGACACTTTGGGATATTTAGCATCCACCAACAACTAATGCTGCCAGATGGGTCCTCTGGCTTAACATCCTTCTGATGGATGGTGCACACTCTGATGAGTCACCATAAAAGCGAAACGTCAGGGTGACAGTTTATTGTCAGGTCGAGATTCAAACCTCGACTTGACAGCTGAAAGGCGAGTATGCACAACTCTAAGCTATCTTGCCAGCCTCATGTAGTACAAAAGTAGTTAAAAATCGGCTTCGTTTTTGTTACGGACGCTGTATACCTTTGATAAGAAAATTGTTTTCAAATAATCCACAAGATCAGCCCAGTTGCCGAATCGAAGGTTATTGTTGGTGTTTCCTTTTCAAGAAGAAAGTTGAGAATTGAACAGCTATGATGCTTTAGCTGTGATGGTGCCTACATTTTGAAGGTTTAGAATTTAGATCCTGACACGTGTCATTCAACTGCATGTTAACAACATAATGTTTTATTTGACTTTGTGAGTCTTTCTTTCCCTTTGTAATCACACACACACACACACACACACACACACACACACACACACACACACACACACACACACACACACACACACACAATCAATAGCTATGGATTATACAAGGTGACGGTTATGGGTCGTAAGGTCAGTTAATTAAATTCACTTGATTACTGGATGTTGTCCGATTATCCTGCTTGGCCTCATTTAACCCATAAATATATCTTAATAATCCAGGAAGTAGCATAAATACGAGGCAATAATCGGCAGTCTCTACCATGGGCAGCAGGCTTGTTTGAGCCAGTACAAGCCGAACAACTGATGCAGATGTAGAACCTTCGGGACCTCGGCTGTTCTGTCGATAACAGATTAATATTTTCTGCATTGGTTCGAATAAATGCTATTTATTGTCAAACGCTACCGTCTAACCACAGAACAACATCCAGTCACACCAGGACACAATAGCATGTGGCTGCGTGCTCACCATGTTGGCGCCACCATCGTGATGTGAGATCTGAAAATGTGGTGAAGACCTTGCGTAACTGTATTGATCTTGTACTTTTTTCCATATTTTTTTTAAAGGCAGTATTTGCAGTTTTTGTTGGAACAAGAGTTATTGGGATGTGGAATCAAGATTAAGATAAATTTCATGCATGCAACAATGTGATGAAGCTGAAATGACGTTTGCCAGGATGGCAACAGCAACGCGATTAAGCGCCATCTCGTTAATTACCAATCATCACATTGTGATCTTCAAAAAAAAAAGCCTTCCACTTTCCATCCACAATTTCCAGGGTCGCAGAGGCAATTTCAAGGGGAATCTGCTGTGTAAAAAAGGTGCATGCTATCACAAAAAATAGACATCTATAGCAATTGCTTATTATGATATGCTGGTATCGATTTGGCAGCACACGCTCACAGCCCTGTTGCGTCCGCATTCATTGCTCGTTTTATAAGCACGTTTTTTATTGCCCTGGAAGATCACTTAGATGATTTCAAAAAAAAAAAAAATACCTTCAATTCTATCCTGGCCTGACACATTGAAAAATTGAACTCTGTTTTATCACTGTTTACAGCTGTTGTATGATAAATAGCCCATCATGTAGGAGATAATAACATTGTCGTTGAATTATGGGTCGGCATTTCTCATATTTACCGCCAACCTCATTGAGATGATGGAAAAAGAAGCTACCAGAGATGGGTTTTTTTTTTAAACAAGCGACAAAACTTGGGGGGGGGCATGGGTGGAGAGACAGCACCAGAGCCAGCCTGCGATACCACCCATCGGTTGCCAGAGGCGAGGAGCTGCATATCATAAAACAGGCATTTGCAGCCCATGGGCCGGGTTAAATAATGATGAAACAGATTGCATTTGAGCCAAATTCATGAGCGCAGTTTACAATGATTAATGTTGTGCCAAGCGTACGACGCAACCCAATTCATATCTATTAAAGAAAAGCTCCAAACATTTTCCCGAATGTCAGACAAAGAATATAATATGATCTAAAGCTCCCGCTCGCTACATAATTGCAATATTCTTTACAACAACAGAACATCAGCTGCACCTGTGATGATTGTGTAGCCACAGCTAAATCCATGTGAATTATTTTAATTTTATATTGATTTGCACAGCAGATGCTGCTTCACCCATTTCTTCGTGGCATGCCGTAGACACAGATTTACGACCTAATTATCCTTTAACTTCGAATATTGAAAAGCCCTAAAGTTTTAAAGGTCACTTTATGGATCCGCAGCCGGAAAGCTCGGCTGGGTTTTTAATAGCGAGAAGCAATGCATTATGTTTGAGACGCTCTGCTCGCTGTCTTGGTGTGAATCACCAGTTAAAAAAAAAAATTCAGTACTTTATCGCAAGTGAAGAATCCTTGCGCTTTTTGTTTTATTTCCCACAACTGTCTGCTGGTGGGGGGTGGTGGGGGAGGAAACGTTTCCTCGATACAGTTTGGCCTGGGTGAGATAACAGATGCTATGAATTATCCCCTTGTTTCATACAGGCTGTGTAATCTCTCAACAGAGGACTCAGAGAGCTATGGTACACCCTGCGAAGTACAATATCATCTCCAGAAATGATAATGCAAGAAAGTTGATGAGAGCTTTCCAAGTCATTGCAGTAATTGGTGGAAGATTCCATTATGTCTCTTACACACACGCACGTGTATATATATATATATATATATATATATATATATATATATATATATATATATATATATATATATATATATATATATACAAATATATATATATATATACAAATATATATATATATACAAATATATATATATATACAAATATATATATATATACAAATATATATATATATATATATATATATATATATATACAAATATATATATATATATATATATATACAAATATATATATATATATATATTTGTATATATATATATATTTGTATATATACAAATATATATATATATACAAATATATATATAAATATATATATATATATATATATATATACATATAAAAATATATATATATTGTTACGGCTGTGGAAATTCGCATTACACCGTGAAGGGCCCGTAGGAGAGATATCTCTAAGTACATGTGTAGTTAGCCCAAAACCCGTTGTATCGAGGGAATTTATGTGATTCATCCTGGCTGCGATGCTTTGAGATAGCCATTTTTTCTGTTCTATCTTAATTTTGAACCAACCATGCTCCAACCCTCGGACAACAACAACAACGCCAACAGCCACGACCTTTACCTTCACAACTCAATCCCACATCATCGCATCACCGCCATTCCCAAACGGCACCATAACCATCAAACCACCACCAAAAACCCTCCACCACCTTCACCTCTCTCCTACGGCCATTCCCGCACCACCGGTGAACACAGCGTCAGGCTGTCTCGGGCCCGTTCGGCGAT
>NC_140964.1:21204730-21207230 GCF_056783735.1 Eptatretus burgeri | reverse complement strand
CCCAGAGGGTCACGACTGGATTGTCCGTCCGGTGGGCGACGTGCCGCGATTCGAGTTACGTGGCCGTTCGCACGCCGGCGGGC
This sequence comes from Eptatretus burgeri, assembly GCF_056783735.1. Lineage (NCBI taxonomy): Eukaryota > Metazoa > Chordata > Myxini > Myxiniformes > Myxinidae > Eptatretus > Eptatretus burgeri. The sequence continues at coordinate 21,207,147 of NC_140964.1, read as the reverse complement.
GCGAATCCGTAACAATATGTATATATATATATATATATATATATATATATATATATATATATATATATATATATATATATATATATATATATATATATATATATTGTTACGAATTTGGAATTCGATTGCACACAACATACAGGTTTCTTTAGTCAGCTATGTCAATAAGTGCTTGTTCCCAAGATCGCTCACCTTCCATTGTTTGAATGTTTAGAAATCTATTAGATGCACTGCAGATTGATTTAATAGTTAGGGTGTGAACAATGAAGACGTCCCTCCCCCCTCTTCTGCGAAAAGGAAGAAGAGCCCTTCCGTCCCATGATTCATGATGTCAAAAACTCCCTCCCACCCGTGGTTGAGCGGGGGATGGATCACGAGAGCATGAGTCACGCCGGACGTGGGGGAGGGGGGCGTAGAAGGATAAGAGGAGATCCTTTCTTTGTTCGTGTTCGAAGGGAGTTGAGGGGAGTCGTTCAGCAGACCTTGGCTTGGGTTTGTCCTGTTTTGGCTTGGGTGAGGGTTGAGGACTTCGGAAGCTTTTTGCCTCTGCAGAAGTGGTAGTTCAGCAGACCTTCTGGTCCTGATTGACTTTGGTTAGGGTTGGAGGCTTTTGAAAGCTTTTTGGAGAGCTGCCTTGTTTGGAAGAGAGTTGAGCTGGTCGCTCGGCTCGAGCAACAAGTGATGGCTTCTTCTTCTTCTTGGTTCGTGGAGCTCTTTGTTCTCCATTTTGGTTCCCGGCTTGGTGCGACTCATCGACTTCTTCTTGGAGGTGGTTCCTCGGGGAAGCGACGCATCGACGGGAAGGATCGGCGCCTCATCTCACCAGCACGTGTTGAGAAGCGTGGGAGGATTCGCGGGAGCTCAGGAAGGATTGTGGCTCATGGCGATTGAGTCCAGCTCGCTCTTGCTGGAGCCCGGGTCCGAACAACTTGAAGACCACACGAGGTGGAGAGGTTCGAGATAGGTTCTGGGTTTCAGCTCACCTCTCCTCCGAGCTGGAGCCCATTATTAAAGGCCTCAGCCACCATTACTTGGGTGTGTGTGTGTGCGAACGTGTGTCCGTGGGCCCGTCTAATAAGTAGGAAATTGTTAAGTGCTTTGTGTGCTGTAAATGTTTGCATTGCATTTCGTAAAGTCGGAATAGTTCTGCTCTTACATGCTTCCTTAGTTCCCCATTATTATTAACTAGCAGGGATACCCGTGCTCCGCACAGGAATCCCATGGATGACGGCGGGTCTGAAGGAGTATATGTCACAGTTCATTGTAAAATTGTAGAGGCTGCCATCATTATTATTTTTTTTTCATCACCACTATAATATTATTTTTTCCCCGCCATGTTTTATATGCAGAAGACTCGAGTTCAAAAATGTTAAGATTTATTGCCGCATCAGATAATAAACTGTAATGCCTCAACAATGTGAGGCTGGTTTCATGTCATCATTTGCGACTTAATTTATACATCGGGCATAACCCAGCCTGGCCCAGCGTATTTGATTTATTTACGTCTGTTATCCTGATAAAAATTATGTTATATTATGTATATGAAGTTACAACGTACCTACGCCCATAACCATTCTATAAAATATCTACATAGCCCATAACCATTTAATTATAAAATATTATACACATACGCCATACGCCATCACCATTCTACTTATATCTGTAATATGTATATATACAAACCACCGCCACCATTTGTTTTATTTCCCACCACCATTTTTATTTTTCAGCAGCAACATGTATTTCCTTCATCGCACATCCTATTCCCATTTATGAAATAACTGAAGTAGCTCAATAATCTTAGTGGAGTGCTCGAGGATAAACAATATTTGTCTTCCCCTCTGGGGCCAATATGTTTTAAGCCTCCGATGATCCCACTCTGGAGCATCCCACATAGAGCTGACCATGGGAAAAGCAAGGAGTGGATAACTCCAGCCCTGCTACTTTCAATGACTGTCCTTGTGCCTTATTGATAGACATCGCAAAGCACAGGCATACAGTAAATTGTAGTCTCTTAAATTCAATCGTTGAATTTGATGGAATGAGTGGAATTCGCGGAATGAATACATCTTCTCCTTTCGCACATCCTGTCATGATAGTGGCCTCAATTGCATGTGGTAGTAGTCTTTTCACAATCAGTTTAGTTCCGTTGCAAAGTTTTGGTACATCTAGATTACGTAATAACATAATAGGGCATCCAACTTTTAACAACAGATTGTACGGAGGCAATCCTGGTTATTCTAATGAGTTTAGAAATTCTGTGGGATAATGTATGGCTTGCTCAGTATCCAGTGTGGTGTCAGTAGACTTGTGACTATGTTGTTCACCTGGAACTACTTGTAATAACTGATGGTTTATTACACGGACTGTTTCATTAAGTGGAGCCAGGATTGTTCTTTCACAGAGCCACTGTATGT
>NC_140964.1:21169730-21199730 GCF_056783735.1 Eptatretus burgeri | reverse complement strand
GAGGTATCTCGGTAAGTGCATGTATAGTTAGGCCCAAACCCGTTGTCTAGTGGGAATACATGTCATTTATACGTGCTGCGACTCTTCAGGATAGCCGTTTTTCTTTTACTATCTTTATTTTGGACCAACCGCCATGATCACAACCACAACAACAACCACCAACCACAACGCCGCTTCACCACAACCGCCACGACCTTTACCGTCACAACTCGCCACCATCGCATCACCGTCATCTCGCGCCACTCATGGGCACCGATGCTGGACTCGTGTAGGGCGCACGTTGAACAGCGTGTACAAAATCACGGATTTTCTGCTTCAAAAACGGATCAAAAACGACACACGCCCACTTTTTGCCGTCCAATCGGTGAGCGAGGGGCGATTTGGCCCCGCCTCCAGAACGATCGATATATGCAAATTTGTGGATCAAAAAGCCTTCACGCCCACTTTTTCTCGGGCCAATGGGGAGCGAGGTGAAAGGTCAAAGGGAGGGGGTCAAAGGCGAAGTTACGGGGGGGATAAAAGGACGGTGTTCGTCAGTCAGAGGAGAGTCGCAAAGGAGAGTCAGCAGAACGGGAACGAGAGAAGGAGCAGAACGAGGTCGGAGAGTCAAGAAGAGGAGAGTCGGAAGCAAAGGGTCAAGACTTCGCGGGCGGTGGAGCTGCTCGTCGTGTGCGTTGGAGTCGAAACGGAGGGGACGGAGCTGTGGAAAGGCGGCGACACCAGACGAGGGGTGCTCGCGTCGTGCAGGAAGCTGCACCCGAGGGAGGCCGACAGCGCGACCTGGCCGAGGTGGAGACGCTCGTCGCATATAATAAAGATCCTCTATACCCCGAGCATCAGCAACCCCCTCCTGTTTCCCCCCGCGCTGAGATAGTGCGACCAAGGGGGCCCCGTTCCCACCCCCTGCCAGGCACTGTCCACGAGGCCCGCGGGTTGCGGGGCCATCGCCGCTCCGCGTCTCATCACCAGACGGGTAGGCCCGACCCGGTCTCGGCCTCAGGCCTACCTCATTCTTGAGGGTATTTCTTTTCCTTGGTTTTGGGTATGTGTTGTCGGCGCCGTCTGTGAAGTAGAATTGTATAAGTGTTGCCGTGTGCTCGGTAGTCGGTATTAGCTCTGCACTGTGTTTTCACTTTTATGTTTGCTTTTTGTGTAAATGGAATTGTGTTTTCTTTTTTGTGTGCATTTGGTGGAATTGTATTTGTGTGCTTTCCGTTCGTCGCGAATAAATGTGCTTTATTGTTGAACTGTTCTCCCGCTTCGCTTCGTCATTTCTTTCTTTGAATCCCCATCTTGCTTCACGTAAAGGGTTGGTAGTGGGCTGAATACGCCCGATAATTAATCGAACCGTCGAGGTCGACGATAACACCGCTCGGTTATTCTGATAGTACGGAACGGGTCGCTTAAGTGGCCCGTATCCGAAGTCGACCTGCGGCGAGGTGCGATCGCCCGGTCTACCCTCCGCGTGGGTACTTAGGTAGTTCGAATTTGGCGAGCAACCCTATCCCACGCGGGGGCTGATTGGCTCGATCGCGGTGAGACCGAAAGGTCCACCCGTGACTGGTTCCCGGCGTTAGTCCGAGAGGGTCACGACTGGATTGTCCGTCCGGTGGGCGACGTGCCGCGATTCGAGTTACGTGGCCGTCAGCACGCCGGCGGGCGCGAAAACCGCAACAATATTGATGCCTTCCGTTTCTGTTTGTTTGTTTGTTTGTTTGTTTGTTTGTAGGCACGATAACTCGAGAACGGAAGAAGCTACCAATGTCAAATTACACCACGTGATTCAGGAGGGTGATGGCTGGTGCTGATTAGATTTTGGTCAAAATCGGTCAAAGGTCAAGGTCACGGTGAGGTCAAATATTCGATTTTTGATGGTTTGGTACAGAAAACTCGAGAATGGAAGAAGCTACCAATGTCAAATTACACCACGTGATTGAGGAGGGTGATGGCTCGTGCTGATTAGATTTTGGTCAAAATCGGTCAAAGGTCAAGGTCACAGTGAGGTCAAACATAATTCCGTAAATTCATGTGGAGAAATGGAGATTTTTTGCTTCGCTCGACGTTACGAGTTCGTTTTAACTTCGATTTTAATTTTGTCTTCGGTTTTTGCGATTGCTTAGGATGCTTAAAACTCGGTTGTCGAAATTCTGGAACAGCAATGAATAACTGATATATATATATATATATATATATATATATATATATATATATATATATATATATATATATATATATATATATATATATATATATATATATAATAAGTCTTTTATCAGATTCTTCTGAAAAGTAATACACCTATTATCTGGCATATCCTGCTGGTACTGAATCACTTTTTTAAAAATAAAAACAAAAAAATGGAATTTTTATAACAAATCTCGTTTTTGTCTGGGACTCATTATCTGCAAACCACAGTGTAAAATCGTAGACCACAATGAATTCAGAATTCAAACTCCCCTTGGGCTTCTGACTGATTCATGCTTTCATGAGACAAGGTCAGAGGTCAAGTTGACGATTTCGTAAGTACCAGTCTATGACTGCTTGTTTGTTTGTTTGTTTGTTTGCGAACAGTATTACAGAAAAACTCCTCGACGGATTTCGACAAAACTTGGTGGGGTGGGGGGGGGGGTTAGGTCTGGTCCAAGGATCATGCCATTAGATTTTTGACTTGGTCCAAAATCCAATCTGGCCGCTATGGCGGCCAATTTGAAAAAATATTTGAATTTTTTTTTTTTTGCATTTCTACATGTTTTAAGTGATTTTTCAACCCCCCCCCAAAAAAACAAAATTGTTAGAGAAAAAAAATTTGCAAATTTTTTTTCAACAAAATTTAGATTTTTTTCTTTTTGCATTTCTACATGTTATAAGTGATTTCCAACAAAAAAAAAACATGCCAAAATTATAATTGCGGCTGATTTTGGAACTTCAGGTGGATATACCCACGTAAAATCAATTTCTGTCTCAAGGAATCTAGTTATGACGAATGAATTAAGTATGTAAAAGTTAAAAGTAAAAGGGAAAGTTGCAAACTATAAGCTGTGAGCACTGTTGACGTCAAATTGAATGAATAGGATATCAGGTTCACTTGAGTGACCTCGCAGTATTGGCGGCGGAGGTTTTGCACTCTACCGAGTGCTCCCCCTCTAGTTTTATACATGTGGGAATAAATGCGAGGCTTATTTCCTGAACGCACATAAAACTTGATTACATACAGGTTTGAATATGGCACTGCTGCCACATCATGCACAGAGATGACATCTCCCACCATCTTCTACGGTTCTACCACCTGCGCTGTTTACCGTCTGCATAGTGCCGCAGGTGAGTGAGCTTGTGCCCATGATACTTTTTTAAAACTCAATGTTATTTAGCCACATACCCTTAGATAAGGTAATGTTATGGTTTTGGAAAACTTACCCCCAGGTGGAGAACATACATGGACTCGTAGAGTACCCGAGGATCAGTTATTTCATTAGTTTTTGTGTAGCTTGTCCTTTGTTTTTGTCAAAAGGTTGTTTGGGGGGCATGCCTCGGCGAAGTTGTATTTTTCCAGTGTAATGTCTCCCCCATCCTCCTCTGTTACTTTCAATTTTTCCTCCTTCATACCATCATTCTGTTCATTCTGAGAGCGAGAGACAGAGACACAGACACAGACACAGACACAGACACAGACACAGACACAGACACAGACACAGACACAGACGACCTGTGGGCACGGAGGGCGAGTCACATTTCTGGGACGCCGGAAAGAATTTGCCTCCTGTGTCTGGGCACCTCAGGGATGCGGCTGTGTGTCCCCATTGCATTACATCATCACTGCCCATCTTCCCCATCCATTTCCCTCCACATTCTCTTGTATATTTGTGTGAGTTGCCGGAGGAAGCTGAGGCAGAGTGGGCAAGGATGGGGGTCTGCTTCTAGCACCTAACTGTGTCTGCAGATGTACTCCTGCAGTTGGGTTACTTTTTTAAGGAGGTTGGTGGCAGGATTTGCACTCCGGTCACCGTAAAACCCTTCACTCTGCAAAACACTAAAAATGCGAAGAAAACTAAGAACCCACTCTGTGGGAGTGCCTCCTATGCAGCTGCCCTTCATTGGGCAGCTCACTGGATGATGGGATTGGGGCAAAGCCTTCGGGACCCCCACACTTTGATGATGGGAGGAAAAACACGGTATAACCTTCCTGGGTTGGATTGTGGTCGTGTGTGTCAGGGTAGTGCTGAGGTGTTGTCCACCAAACGGCTGTCTCCTTGGGTGAACCTGAGGTGGTCCCTTCGGGTGGTTTCCTGGAATGTCCCATCCCAAAGAGAGGATGATCAACCTTCTCTGTTGTCATCTGAGCTCAAACGATTGGACATTGGTATTGCAACACTCTCTCAGGTTCAGAGACCGGATAGTGACGAGATCATGAAAGGTGGTTACACCTTCTCTTGGTCTCGTCGCTCTGATGGTTACCATGCCCAAGGAGTTGCTGTAGCTGTGTCCAATAAGCTGACTCCAATGATAATTGAGGTAACACCAGTCAGCGAGCGTCTGATGAGACAAAGGAATCGTCACTCCTTGGGTGTTATTTCCCTTCTCTGTTTATGCTCCAACTGAGGCGAGTGATCTCACCGTGAAGGATGCATTCTATCCAACACTCGAGTCTGTGGTTGATCAGTGCCACAGGTGAGATACTCTTCTCGTCTTGGGGGATTTCAATGCATCAACTGGAACTGATAGGGATGGTGATGACACATGTGTTGGTCCCCATGGGTCTGGAACTGTGAACCAAAATATCATTAAGTTCCTTGACTTTGCAAGAAGTAATGGACTTAGGGTGGCTGGTTCATGGTTTCAGCACCCAGAGGCTCATCGCTGGACTTTGTATTCCATAGCTGGTGGTGTGGCAAAGGAGATTGACCATGTCCTCATTGATGGTCGCTGGAGGATGATCCAGCACTGCAGGGTCTAGTGGAGTGCTCAGTTCCTCAATACTGAACACAGGCTTGCTGTAGCAACTCTGAAGTTGTGCTTAAATCCGGGAGCATGGTACTATCTCAGCCTCGGCTGGATGTTGCCAAGCTCAAGGACGAGAGGGAAGTGGAGGAGTTTGCGAACAGGCTGAGTGGGGATTTTGGGGATCTGGGTGCTTTGGGGGAACCCTGAAGATTTGTGGAGTGCCTTCAAGACCATCATCCTTGACATTTCCGGTGACTGCTTTGAAACTCACCAGATGGCGAAGAAGAATTCTGTCTCTCAAGGGACACTAGATACCATTGACCAGAGTTGCAGGGCCAGGCTGAATGGCAGAGCTGAGCTGTTCAGGAAGTTGAGGCATAAAACTGTATGTGCTCTGAGGGTGGACAAGGAGGCCTATGTGTGAGGAATCTGTGAGGGGGTGCAGCATCACCTGTGGTCAAGTGATTATTGTCCTGCTTACAGGGGAATTCACGCATCACGTTTCTCCAAGCCAGTCCCTCGGTGTACTGCAGTTTGAGTGGAGGGTGGTGGGCTCTTGACAGAGGAGTCCGAAGTGAAGGCCCGCTGGACCGATTACTTTGAGCGGCTGTACCAGGCTGATCCACCAGCTGTTGAGTTGGATGTCAGGGGTGTAACTATCCTTGTTGCTGACCCTGCAATCAACTCTGATCCACTTTCATTAGTGGAAACACAGGTTGTGATGAACTGGTTTAAATATGGCAAAGCTCCTGGGATCTGTGGCATCCAGGCTGAACTTTCTCAAGGCTGGTTGAAATACTGTATTCATGTCATTGAATGCAGTTCTGTGCTCTGCCTGGAACACAGGCATTATCCCAAATAACTGGAAGAGGGGCCTTGTTGTCCCTCTCTGCAAAGGGAAGGGTGATTGCCAGGACTGCAATAACTTCTGATGGGTGATGCTGCTCTTAGTTCCGGGCAAGGTCTTTGCTCGGATAATTCTCGACAGGGTTTGCCACCATCTGCTTGAGCACCACCACCAGGAGCAGTCAGACTTAACACCAAAGAGGTCAATAATTAACCATATCCTTGCTCTTCCTCACCAAAATGAAGACAAGAGTTTCGGAAGGGGTGCTTGCAGCCCATGCTGATCTCTGCAAAACGTTTGATTCAGTGAATCGGGATGCCCTCTGGAGGATTCTATATCTTTGTGGTGTGCCACCAAAACTGATCAATCTCATATTTGAACTATACTCTTGTACTGAGATTGCTATGAGATTTGGTGATACCATCTCTGACTTATTTCCAGTTGCTACTGCAGTTTGTCAGGGGTGTGTACTGGCCCCCACACTTCAGCACTTGTATGGAATGCATTCTGGCGAGGATGTTGGAGAGATCAAGCTGCTTTGCATCGTTTTGGAATGTCAAGATCTCTGACCTTTATTTCGCAGATTATGCAGTCACCTTGGTGTAGACTTTGGATATCCTTTTGGGGGCACTCAAGGTGCTGAATGAGGAGTTGGAGCTGCTGGGATTATGGGTTTCATTGGTTGAAACAGAGATCCAGGCTTTCAATGACATCTTGGATGCAGCTGTCTTGTCTGTATCTGTTTGTGGTGAGGATGTTGAGGTCACGTTGAGATCCATTTACCTTGTCAGTGATATTCATGTCTCTGCTGGCTGTGAGCCAGAGGTCTGGGTCAGGCCTGGGGAGTCATGGATTCACTGCATCATGGGGTGTGCCGCTGTCGGTACCTGTGCAGGACGAAAGTCTGAGTCTTCAGGTCTTTGGTGCTTCCAGTCTTGCTCTATAGATGTGAGAATTGGACTCTGACCAGGGATCTGAGATGGAGACTGAATTCCTTTGGTACCAGGTCTCTTCGGAGAATCCTTGGCCATCGCTGGTCAGACTTTGCATCCAACGAGCTGTTGCTGAGAGACAAAAATGAGATTTGTTACCTGCATAGTCCATGAGCTTCAGCTGCGGCTGTATGGACATGTGACTTGTTTTCCTGACACTAATCCTGCTCACCAGATTCTCTCAGCAAGGGAACCTTGTGAGTGGAGGGGGCCAATGGGCCATCTTCATGCTTCGTGGTTGCAGCAGGTTGATCAGCATCTCAAGGATATGGGGATGGGCCAGGCGTCTGCCTGGGGGATAGCCAGACAGAGGCCCCTGGAGTACTGGTGGAAAGTTGACGCCGCAACGTGTTGCTCTGGTGCATGTTCCCATATCTGACTTGACCTGACCTGAGGGAGGAAAGAATAGACTGCTTTTCTTTTCTCCATACTTCACTTTTATTTTTTATTCAAGTTCTTGTTTTATTCTTCTTCCCTGAGTGAATGATGGCCACGGCTTTTGTATAAGTAAGATTGAATAAGAAGAATACGTGTTGCGGTTAAACATGCTCTTGTGTGCCTTTTTGCTTTCTTGCTTTGAAATACTTGCTTTTAAATGATTGCTTGCTTTTATGTTTCTCATAAATAATTCTTTTTATTTCCATTCTTTCTCAGTTGTCTTTTCCTTTGTTGGTCCGACATAGTGCACAATTATAGTAAGACAGGAAGTTGCACCCAAATAATTTGCTTGATTAGCCAGCGCACACACACACTGTAATGATCAGTAGTAATCAAAGTGTGAGCTGAGGGCATGTGGCCCAAATTAGCCAGCTGTCCACAGGTAAAGTATCACGCAAAGTAGTGTTACCTTTACTGGATTGACCGTGCTAATCGGCGCTTGTGGTTGCCTTACAACCTGCTGGTGTGCGGAGTTATCTGTGCCCAGCGGCCTCAGGACTGCGTGTTCGGGAGGGACCCAAGTGCTTCCCCTCGTGGCAAGCCTCAAACCCCGGATCCATGACAGTATAGCACTGAAACATCAAGCCTCTCCAAATGAGAGTGGAGTGAAGAAAAACCGAAATGTTGACATTCGCAGCAAAAATCATGATTTTAGACAAACTGCATAGCGGGATGAGTGCAGCACCGGTTGTCCATGAGTACCACATGAACGAGTCCACCATTCGCATCATTTGTTCAATTCCAACTTCCTGGAGTTAATCACAGAAAAAGGCTAATCACAGAAGACCTCTGAACAGGTGTTCAATGCTGATGAAACGAGGCTTTCTATAAGAGAATTGTTAACAGGACATACATCTCCAAGCAGCAAAAGGCAGCACATGGGTTTGAAGCCTTTCATACATGTCATTCATGAATGACCTGATAGTTGTCCAACAGTTAGCTGCTGCAGCAGTAGAGGTGCTGGAGTGATTGGAAAGGTTGATGCAGTGAGCAAGGATGGACTTCCAGGTAAGAAAGTCGAGGGGTGTTGTGGTGAGATGAGTAGTGGTGGATCACATTCACAGGTTTGAGCTGGGAGGGGAGGTGGTTCCATCATTGGTGGAGGCTCCCTCTGAAGATCTTGGGAAGATGATATCGGTTGAGGAAGTCAGAGACAAGCTTCTCTGAGGTTTGAGGCGGATTGATGGATGTGTTTTTTTGTTTTTTTTGTCTACACAGTCAATGCTCGTGGAAGAACTCGTACTCGTAAACTTTATGGATTAGGATGCAACAGGACAAAAGGAACAGCAGAAAGAGGGGGGGAGGGAAACACCAACAGCAGAGCTGAATACCAAGAGAGAGGAAGGTGGACAAACAATGGGTGTGGGGAGGATTGAGGGTCAGAAGATGATGCATGTGTTTGAAAAGATGGATACAGAATGGAACTCTCAGGAGGGAAAAACTGGAAATTTGGAAGGAGGGATTGGTGTGGGGTTGGGGGGGTGTTAATGAGGGAAGAAAATATGGTTTTGGATTGGGGATGATCTGAGATGGTGGTAAACAACTGTCTTGTGAAGACCTGGAAGGAAGAATGAGATTGAAAAGGATGTGAAAGTTGGTTTCACAGGCAGCAAAAAAAGAGGAACAAATGAGTGGAGGTAAGCAGTAATCCTGGATTTAGGGAGTTTAATCAGAAGGTGGTTGATGATGGACCATGTGTGTCCCGCAGAAATCTTGGGGGAGGGGGGGAGACAAACCATGGAAAGAGCAGAGAGCGCAAGACCAGAAAGTAGTCGGTCAAGACCACCGACTTATCTGTGATGGCTAAATGATGGGCCCATAGACTCAGATTCATCATGGGAGATTCCAATAGTCTTAAAGACCTTGCATTTCCATGGCCTCAAGATGTGAGGCAGATGAACCAGCCCAGAGAGGAGATGCATCAAGCTGCAGATGAAAGCCTTGTAGGTGGGTGGATAGGGGTTCAGTGTGCCAAGGAAGGATTTTGTGTGACGGAGGATGCCAAGTCGGCAGCTGGCCTTGTAGGCCAACTTTGAAGTGTGGTTTTCCAAAGAAAGATCACGGCTGATGATGAGACCCAGGAGTTTGAATGACTGAATTTCATCGAGTATTGTTAAGAAAGTAGATATGAGGGTTTGTCAGATGGTCCTTTTGGAGAGCGATCGTGAGAATGTGAAATTTGTCACGATTGAAGTTTTGATTAATGCTACGTTTGGATTAGTGTTTGATGTTTCGATAAATGCCACGAGTATTGTGGCCATTGATGGTTTATAATATTGTGATTGGGTTGGGCATGTAGTGAAATGGAGGTTTTGGTGAGTGGGTTTATGAGGTGGTGGTTGGGAGTGCCACACTGTTTGAGGAATTAGTGTCTTTTATGATCAGGGTGGTAAACTCTGGTTTTCCATCTCATCAATAACCAAGGAGTGTAAGGTGGTGATGGTGAGGGAGTTCATGATTGTGTGAGATTTGAGTGATCCAGTGATGAAGAATGCTCTCCCTGAGAAGAAGACAAATAGTAGATTGATTGCAAGACCTGAGGTGTAGGAAATGAAGGAGTCATTGCAACATGAGGAAGTAATGGGAAAGGTGCAGCATGGGAAGCAGGGATTGGGGTGGATGAAGCATTAGCTATGGAGAAAGGCATGTGTCAAAGAAAGGAGGAAGATGGTTGAGATGGAGGTGAAAGAAAGGAGCAAGGAAGGTGATATACAAAGGCAGTAGGACAGGAGCAGCAAGGGGCTTGGACTCAGTGGGAGGGTGTGCAGGTGAGGACATTGATGTGGCAAGAGATTTGGAGGATGGAGCCAATAATGTTGAATTTTCTGTTGCGGGCAACCTATGATGTGCTTCCATCGCCTGCAAATTGAGGGTGTGGGGGTTGTTATAGGAGGAGAGCTGCTCTTGGTGTGGAGGTCAGGGATTGATGTGGCATGCACTAGTTGCATGAAGATATAGGTGGCAGCATGATGAAGTGCTGGTGATGGCAATGGGGATGGTGCAGAAGAGGTGATGATATCGAGGGAAAGGGGAGAGGAGAAGAAGGAGGAGGAGGCTGATGGGAGAGAGGTGTTGTTTGTGAAACAGCACCAGGTGGTAAGAGGTGGAAGGAGGATGAAGGCAAGATGTCTGCCAAATGCTCATGATTGATGGGTCATTGCAGACCGAAAGCAGTAAATAGTATTCCCGGAGTAGATCTGCGTATCAAGGTTGCGGTCTGATATTGTTATCTGGTCTTGTACAACAAGGCAGGTCATGTTTGGGGAAGAGAACATGGAGGAGGTTCATGAGAGGAAGAGAGCGAAGTAGAGTGAGCAGGGGGCAGAGTGTCGGGAGAAGGGTTGACGAGTTTCTTGTCAGCCATTTGAGGTGGGGTGTTGAGGGTATCATGGCAATTCCTTTTCTGCATATCTTGTTTGACTTGGAGTGTTTGGAATGGAAAAAAGGAGGCTGTGTGAGAGAGTGTGTTAGGTTGTGTTGAAAGGCTCACCTTGGATCTGGAGGAAGTTGATGGAAGCAGGTTGAACGGTGTAGGTTGAGGTTGATAAAGTGGTGGCTGTTTCTGCCCCAAAGGGGTAGTGACTGCATGTGAAAGAGGTATGAAGATATAGGTTCGGCCCAAAGGGGTAGTGACTGCGTGAAGAAAAGATATGCATGCTTGTGTGTATGGTTGTTGTTTTGAGCAGTGTATGTTGTGAGGCTAGTTGGTTGGTTGGTTGTTCCAACATATATTTGCAGTGTTGTGGATTCTTCGAGTGGAAGCTTTTGTTTTGTTGTTGGACTTTGCCTTTTCGCTGACTGGGTGTGGGGATATGTATGCATCTCCTTGTAGTTGCTGCATCTGGAGGCATCTGTGCCTCTGCTGGCCTACCATGGCGGACTGTATCAAGGTTGAAGGGCTGAAACAGGATAATGCTGAAGACTTTGACTGAAGACCTGGTCAGCGAGGCACACTTGTGACCAAGGTGTGTTAAAATTGTGTCTATGTTTATTTGTATGTATGTATGTATACGTATGAAGTTCGGGTTATTTTCACTTGTGCTATTCCCCATGAAGCATTCGTGAGAAGTTAGAAATGTTCAATATAGGTAGATAATAATTCAAATTTATTGACCTTTTCTGCTATTTCCTTCATATTGTGGCCTTCTTCTCAGAGTTTGGATCCTCCTTCACATGTGCCAGTGTTCTCTTGTAAGTTGCCTCTCTGGTGCCATTCTGAACTCACTCATCGACCTTCAAGCAAGGGAACAGGCTGATGAAAACTAATTTCACATATTCACTGACTTGCATCTTTTATTGTGGTTTATTGAAACTAGAAACGCTCATTCCCTTTGGCAGCAGCTTGGGGAGAGGGTGGGCTGGGGGAATATTGGGTTTGTAGGGCAAATATTTTTGTGCCGTGGATGATAATCCCCTCTATCTGCAGTAGGGGTCAGTAAACCACTTGCACTGTGGCACGTGTGGAGGTGAAAATTGGAAGTTGTCTCTCCCCTCCACCCACCCCATGGTCCCTGTATACAAAGCGTTGCGACAACTTGCAGTTTGAAGCCATTTTGTTTCCATCGAGCGTGGCGCATGAATCTGCGCCCATTTTGTGTGAAGCGTAATGTATCCATTTTCTAATCAAATTATTTCTCTGTGCCCAAAAGGGAGATTATATATTTATATTACTTTAATGCTTTATTTTCGTTCTTCCAACGAGTTAGAATAGGCATACAACTAGACAGGATTGATTTAACCTGAAAACATGTCGCACCAACTGCAGCAAAATGAAGTGTAATGCGTGAGTTAAGGTTCACACTGATTGTCTAATTCGAGGCGCACAGAGAAAGTGAGTGGAAAGCACAAGGGGAGTGAGAGAGTGCAGAGATTTGAGAAAAGTGCAATAAGGAAAGTGAAAGACAAATGGAGCAATACCATCCACACCAGATGCACACACCATCAAGAGAGTGGAGAGTTAGAAAAGATAACAATTGTGAATGAAAAAAAAAAAAAGAGAAAGAGCTTGAGAAGATTGATCCATTGATTGATTGTGTGCTCTTCCTGAAGCCAAGTCCATGGCTGCTTGGCAAGGGTGATATTGGGTGGTATGCCATTGCTTTCCCAGCAAGTAGTCAGGGCAGGAATTTGTAATTTGACCAGGATGATGGTGATAACTCTCCTCCCTTGACGAAGGACAACATGGGATATTTAACATCCACCAATTAATGATGGATGGGACACCCAGCTTAACGTCCATTCGAGTGATGGCACAAAACCTTGATGAATCGACTGCCTGTGATACACTGGGATGACAGTTTATAGCTGGGTCGCGATTCAAACCGAGGCTAAACAGCGAAGAGACGAGTGTCTGTACCTCCAGTCCATACCTTGAGAAGATCTGGAAAGAGAAAGTTTGTCTTTGCAATCGAATGGCAAAGGAAAGAAGAAATTTAGAAAGAACAAAGAAGGAACAAGAAAAATAGCAATCAGAGATTGCATAGCCTTGCCAGGACTCGTTTTGTGTGGTGTTTGTGTAGTTTTGTGTAGTTTATTTTGTGCGCTGTTTGTGTACTGCTGTGTTACGTAATAAATAAGAGACATAATGAGAACTGCCACTTTATAACTGCTGGCAGTAATGACCATGTACCAAGACGTGTGCTTTTGATCAGACATTTGATCCTGACCCATGACGTTTATTATTACTCATTTGAATTCAGAATGGGATCAAAATAAATTCAATTCACATTAGGTCAAATGGAAGACCAAATCGGTGCAGTCCTGCATTGAAGTCATCAGAAGGAACCTGAACAAGTAAAAAGCAAAGATGAAGTCATCAGGAGGAACCTGGATAAGATTCACATTTCATCTGCTACTTCTCTACTCTCAAACCCATCCAAGAGCAGCCAAGTGAGACTTATTCAAAAAAAAAAAAAAAAGAACCCAGATTCAAAAAATTAAATAATTCTGGTTGCCAGACCATGTATCCGATCAGGTTGAAATTTAAAATATGTATTCTGCATCACGACTAGATCATGATTGTGAAGTTACAACTTGATCAATGAAGTACTTCAAGATAATTCTTTTTTTAAAGATTTACATTCAATCCAATATGGCTGCCAGACAATGTGACCTTTCAATTATTCGTGAACACCCTGATATCCCCAAGGTTTAGCGAACATTTGTGTGAAGTTTCCCCTCAACCTGTTCAGCCGTTATGGAGAGGGTTTTTAAAGGTTTTCGGGGAAATCCAATATGGCTGCCAAACCATGTGACCGATGATGTCAAAGGTGGGAACGTTTTGTTCCTCATTGATAGGCAGTCATAAGTGTAAAGTTGCACCTTGATCTGTTCAGCCTTTTCAGAGAAGAAGCTTTTTGAAGGTTTAAAAAAAAAATATATATATATATATATATATATATATATATATATATATATATATATATATATATATATATATATATATATATATATATATATATATGGCTGCCGAACCACGTGACCGATGACATCATCAATATTTTTCTGTCAACCAATTTATCCCAAGATGACCCTCAAAATATTCATACGGATCGGATGTAGAAACCTACGTGTGCAATTATGACGTCATAATGAAGGCACCTGTGTCATCATATAAAAATCATGCTTATTCCCATGAGGAATACATGCCAAATGACAAATTTCAAATTTTTCCCCATGGTGTGGTTTCGGAGATACAGAGCTCCAAAGTTTTTTCCTTTTTTCCAGCATGACTGCCACACCACGTGACCTATGAAGTTATAATCATTTGAACATTCTCCATGAGTTGTCGCTCCTATGGTGAAAATTGCAGATGCAGCGAAAAACCATACCCAAGTTATGTATGGACAGACAGAGAACGGACCTACATGCAACACACTCTCCTCTGGCAAAGGTAACAAAAGAGGGCTGCATTAAAATGAAGATGAACCATAAGTGAAAGGGATATTTCTTTGCAACTCTCAATTAATTTTAACATAAGTGGTGTGCCCCTGAAAACATGCGTGTGCACGTAATCCTCCACATGTGCTCAAAACATGCATGTGCATATAATCCACATGTCGTGAAAACATGCATGTGCATGTAATCCTCGAGATGTGCTGAAAACATGCATATGCATGTAATCCTCCATATGTGCTGAAAACATGCATGTGCACATAATCCTCCACATGTAGTGAAAACATGCATGTGCATGTAATCCTCCATATGTGCTGAAAACATATGTTCCAGTTCTGGGTTTGGAGCATTGGCAGGTCTCCTTGGGGGCTCCCTGCTGACGATCTCAAAGTAAAGTTTCCGGTCGTTATCTGCCCCGTTTTAACTGTTTATTTTCTCACCTCCATGTTACTGTGTGTTGCTAGTTCGGTTTTGTTTCGAAAATCATGCTATGTTGTGAGATTTCGTCGAACTTGTCTGACTGGGTGCTTGAGGCCTATCCTTGAGGGTTGAGGCCTACCCTTTGTTCCCCTCAGTGTACGATCATGTCTATTTGTTTTTTCTCCCCATTATGTTCAATTTCTATCTTTCCCACTTTCTTAACATCCCCCATCCCTCCCAACTAATTACTCTATTTCTTATATTAAACAAAAAAAAAAAAAACACCACCTTTCTCAGATTCTTCATCTTCTTCTTCATCTCCTCTTCTTCTTTCTCGATTTTTTTTTCTTCCACACTTCCATGACCTAATCTGTTGAAAACTCTCTCAAACATTAATAATAATAATAACAAAAACGATCTTGTAATGCTTCATCTTCCTCTTTCACACATGTGGTTCTCTTTACTGTATCATAATGCACGACTCTTCTGCGATTTAAACAGACTGCTCTCAATTCGACCTCTCCTTCATACCTTGCCTAAAAAATCCACCTCTTACAGCATTTCTTCTCTCCATTCTCTGAATTCGCCTTTATTGCATCCCTCAATAAATGTGTTTAATTGCATAACTGACCTAAAACTTTTTAAAACCTCAGTTTGCTATGAATGTTTGCTTTCCATGAACCATTCGTTTTTTCCAACTTCAGTGCCAACTCATCCCTCTCACCCCTCACGCTCAAAGCAACCATCCCACTCTTCTCCCTCCAAGCCTCCCCCCCCCACCTCTCTCAAAAACTCCCCCCTCACCTTTCTCCCAGCATTCATCCCCCTCACTCATCCTTCCCAAAGTTGCCCCCCTCCCATCCACAAAGCTGCCTCCTTCCCCTGCCCTCTCAACCTCCATCTCTTCACTCCACCTCCGTAAATTCTCAACTGCCTTCTTCCCCCCCTCTATTGTCCCCCTAACCCCCAGCACCACAGAGCCTTTTCTCCTCCTCATTCGCCCCCCTCCCCGAGCTATTCTGCAATTCCCCACACTCTTTCAACAACCCTTCTTACCTCCCCCATCTTCCCTTGTCCTACCCTCCCCCTCCCCCCGACCCCATGCACCCAAAGCCTCCTCCCCGACCTCTTCATTAAAAGTGTGGACCTCAAATATCTGGGGCCTTCGCTCAAACCTTTCAGATCTTTCCATACAGGTTGCCACTGACAAACCAGACATAAACTGCCTAACAGAAACTTTCCTCCCGCAAGATGTGTCTGACTCCCAAGTATCTCTCCCCGGTTACTCCCTCCTCCGGTATAACAGACCTGAACCTCGCCCTGTTGGAGGAGTTTCTCTCTTCATCAAAGACTCTATTCCTCACTCTCCATGCACTGCCCTCACTCCCCCCACAACCCCAGGAATACCTCTGGCTACGGCTTCCCTCCACTCCCACCTCATGTTTATTTGTGTACTGTTCCATCCACCGAACAGTGATGACTCCATCAACACCTCACTATCTGAAAACATGGACCAACTTCTATCTTCTCATCCAAACTCTCTCTTCCTCATATGTGGCGACTTCAATTGTCATCATGTCAGTTGGCTAGGTGTGGGTACCTCTCTCACCTGTCATGGCACCTCAGCAAAAGCTTTCTGCGACTCATTGGGACTGACTCAATCGGTCAACTTCCCTACCCGGATCTCAACCAATGGTACTCCATCTCTTCTGGATCTGATTTTGACAAATTTCCATGACAATATCTGCTGCTCTTTCCTGCTCCAATCGGTTCTTCTGACCACGTCCTTGTCAAAGTGGACATCTCTCTGGCTATTATCAGAGAACCACCGAACCGCCGTCAAGTCTGGCATTTCACTCAAGCCGACTGGCAGGGTCTCCGAGCAGCCCTCAAACTTATAGACTGGTCTCCTATCACTACTTTCTCCAACATCAACTCATCCTAGGAATTCTTTCAAAGAAACTTGCTCTCCCTCATGCACAGATTTATGCCCTCTCGTCTTCAGTTGTCCTACCCTTCCTCCCGCCCTTGGTTCACTGAAGCTTGTGGTGGGGCAGTTCTCCTGAAACAACTTGCCTTTTCCTCATTGAAAGCAAACCCAACTGAGGGCAATCTCAGTTCTTTCCATAAAGCTCGGAACATATGTGTATCTACCCTCAGGAGAGCCAGAAAACAACATCTTTCTAATCTCAAGTCTGAACTCTCAAACCTCTCTCCCTCCTCAAAATCCTAGTGGCATCTAATCAAATCTGTGTCTGGTGTATGTTCCCCCTCCATCCCCTCCCTTACCTCAAATGGCCGCACTGCTGATTTCTATCTTTGCAGCTGCAAATGGCCACACGTGAAAAAGCTGAATGCCTAAACTCGGTGATTGCAGCTAAATCTTGTGCCCAAAACCCATCACTTTCTCTACCCACTTTACCCAGTCGCACCCAACTGTCCCTGGACTCTGTATCCTTTTCTCCTGACAAGGTGGAGAGCTTGTTTCAAACCTCGAGTCAGATTCTGCAACCGGTCCAGACGGCATCAGCCCACGTGTCCTCAAAGCCTGCTCTTCTGCTCTTGCTCACCCTCTCTCTGTTCTATTCTCCCTCTCATTTGCTCAAGGTCATCTGCCATCTGCTTGGAAATCAGCAAACATCACTGCCCTGCATAAAAAAGGTACAAAAACAGATCCCTGCAACTGCAGACCAATCAGACTTCTTCCAAACATTAGCAAGGTTATGGAATCCATCATCGCTTCAGACATGAAATCCTTCTTCTCCAATGGCTTGATTTCCTATCATCAATTTGTTGTCAGACCAGGTCACTCTACCCTGGATATGCTGCTTCTGCTCTCCCAACAATGGATGGAAGCCCTCGATGCCAAACAGGAAATCCGAGCCGTATCCCTGGACATATCACGTGCGTTTGACGCAGTCTGGCACCCTGCCCTGCTCACCAAACTCTCTTCCTATGGTATTCAAGGCCATCTCCACTCATGGCTCGCAGACTTCCTCTCCTGTCGCAGTCAACGTGTGGCCCTAAATGGAGTTCTTTCATCCCCTCTTCCTGTCCAGGCTGGAGTTCCTCAAGGTCGTGTTCTGGGCCCTGTTCTTTTTCTGGTTTTCATCAATGATCTCTCGGACACTGGAAAATCCTCTATATCTCTTTGCTGATGACTCCACCCTCTGCCGTACCATCGGTCATCCCTCAGACAGGCAAGCAGCAGTTTCTTCGCTCACTGCTGATCTGGATAAAATCACAAACTTGTCCAACACGTGGAACATGTCTTTTAATCCAGACAAATCTCACACTCTCACTATGTCTCTTTGAAAGGACAGTTTAGAACCCCCTCCCCCCATCCACTTTCTCAACAATCCCCTGGAAGAAATCCTTTCTTTGAAGCTTCTGGGTCTCACTATCTGCCATGACCTTTCCTGGGAAAGCCACATTTCAAACCTCACCTCCAAAGCCAGTCGCCGACTGGGAATCCTCCGTCGTGCAAAGTCCTTCTTCGGCCCAACTGAGCTCCTGTCCACTTACAAAGCTTTTGGCCGCAGCCTGATGGAGTACTGCTCTACCCTCTGGGTTGGTGCTCCTCCCTCCCACCTTTCTCGGCTTCACGATGTAGAAACCAAGGCATTTCGGATCATTGGCATCTCCCACAATGAGGCTGAGTCTTTGGGCCTCTCACTCTCTCACCGCAGGTTGGTCGGTGGTCTTTCTGTCTTCTACCGTGTCCTCTGCAGCCTCGCCCCCCCCCCTGCTCTCTCTCTCTCTCGGATTTGTCCCCTGCACATTTCCGCAGGGTGCTCAAGGTCCGCCAACAACCCCCTTCTGGTAAAACTACCAAAATCACGAATCACTGCTCACCTTCACTCTTTCATTCCTCTTTTTTCCCACCTTTGGAATAAACTCCCCCACTCTATTCATTCCCATTCTTCCCTCCAGGCCTTCAAAACAGCTATTCACCACCACCTCTTATCATCCCCCATCCAAATCCTCGATCTTTTCTACCCCCGTTAATCCACCCAAGCCCAGCTCCTTCAAATTCCCTGCTTTCCTTCCTGAAAGTCCCTGTAATGTCCATATTCTATTCCCCATGTTCCCCACCCCATCCCTCTCCCTTCCACAGATCTCCTAATGTCTCTGTTCCCACTGTTTTGTCCTTCCCACTCCCTCCCCTCTTGTCTCATGCCCCCCTTGATGTGCGTTGTGTGTTAGCTCTCATACGAGCCTCGACAAGGTATACAAAAAAAAAACATGCATTTGCATGTAATCCTCCATATGTGCTGAAAACATGAATGTGCATGTAATCCTCCATGTGTGGTGAAAGCAAGAATGTAAATGCAATCCTCCACATTTGCTAAAAGCATGAATGTGCATGCAATCCTCCACATGTGCTGAAAACGTGCATGTAATCCTCCATATGTGCTGAAAACATGTATGTGCATGTAATCCTCCATATGTGGTGAAAGCAAGAATGTGCATGTAATCCTCCATATGTGCTGAAAACATGAATGTGCATGTAATCCTCCATGTGTGGTGAAAACATGCATGTGCATGCAATCATCCATATGTGCTGAAATCCTGCGTGTGCATGCAATCCTCCATATATGCTGAAAACATGCATGTGCATGCAATCATCCATATGTGCTGAAATCCTGCATGTGCATGCAATCCTCCATATGTGCTGAAAACAAGAATGTGCATGTAATCATCCACATGTGCTGAAAGCAAGAATGTGCATGTAATCCTCCACATGTGCTGAGAACAGGAATGTGCATGCAATCCTCCATATATGCTGAAAACATGCATGTGCATGCAATCCTCCACATGTCGTGAAAACATACAAGTGCATGCCATCCTCCACGTGCAGTGAAAACATGCATGCGCATGCAATCCTCCACATGTAGTGAAAACATACAAGTGCATGCAATCCTCCATGTGTAGTGAAAACATGCATGTGCATGCAATCCTCCATATGTGCTGAAAACATGCATGTGCATGCAATCCTCCATATGTGCTGAAAACATGCATGTGCATGCAATCATCCATATGTGCTGAAATCCTGCATGTGCATGCAATCCTCCATATGTGCTGAAAACATGCATGTGCATGCAATCATCCATATGTGCTGAAATCCTGGATGTGCATGCAATCATCCAGATGTGCTGAAAACATGCATGTGCATGCAATCCTCCATATGTGCTGAAAACATGTGTGTACATGCAATCCACCATATGTGCTGACAAAAAATGTGTGTGCATGCAATCCTCCATATGTGCTGAAAACACATGTGTGTGCATGCAATCCTCCATATGTGCTGAAAACACATGTGCATGCAATCCTCCATATGTGCTGAAAACATGCATGTGCATGCAATCCTCCACATGTGCTGAAATCATCTATTTGTATGTAATCCTCCACATGTGCTGAAAACATCCATTTGCATGTAATGCATGTGTATGTAATCATCCACATGTGCTGAAAGCATGTAATGTTTCATTTTTTTTCTAATCCCATTCAATGTCTCATCAACCATATAATGGACCATGACATGTTTGTTAACCAATGTTAACTGCAACACTGACGAGTTGACATAAATATATAAACAAACTTACGTTACAAACACACAAGTGAGATGTTTAGTTTTTATCAACTTTGCTAGGATGTTCTTGATATGTCATAAATATGATCTATACATGTTTCGATGATGCGTTCTCTCTGTTTTAGAAGTTATACCTAACTGCTAATGACAATATGATTACAGCACCACACATAAATGTACACACGACTACAACATACCTGGGACAGAAACAACCTCAAGGCCTAATGTCTTCTTCCATTTCAGAAGAGTAACTTTATTTTTCCACAATTTCCTTCTTTCAGCATTTGCATGGAATCTACACGTTCTGAATCCCTTTTCTGACAGATTGGTGCACCCAAAGGCACAACGTTCCGTCATTTTGTAGAAATATAATTAACCATATGATTCTTGAGAAGGAGACAGTGTTGTCTGATGTACAAACAATACGAACGATGTATACGTATTGGAGTTTGCCGCAAATTGAAACAAAATAGCGTACACGAACCATGTGTCCAGAATTTTCCGGACACGACATGACGCAACTCTCTTCCACAGGGTCTCTGGTTCCCATGATTTGATCTTGGGTATAATATCAGCACGTTTGTGAAATTTAGTGGAGATCTGCCCAGGCCTGTTTTTTTGCCTCTGCTTACAAAGTCACTGGTGGCATTATGTTTTTAGGTTATCGGTCCGTCTGTCCGGCCATCCGAATGTCCATCCATGATAGTTTTCTCTGCAACCGCTGATATGATTGATGCACAATTTTCACAATAGGAACAACTACTCATGTATAATGGTTTCATGATAATTATGACGTCATAGATCACGTGGTGTGGCAGCCATTTTAGATTGAACGAAAATCTTTGAAAAATTCTTTTTTCTCGAACCACTTCATCAATTAACATGAAACATCACAATTATGATCTAGTTGTCATGGGGATTACGTGTTTTCATATTTCAACCTGATCAAATGCATAGTCTTCCAGCCAGAATTATTTAATTTTTTAATCTGGGTTCAGGGATGATGTAATTGGTGGCTTTATTATGATATCACAATTGCATATGTTGAACACTTTATCCAATCACAATGAAAGTTTTTGAGGGTCATCTTGGTCTAAATTGTATGGGGGTGGGTGGGAGGGGGGGCGGTTGATGACATCATCGGCCACCTGGTTCGGCAGCCATTTTTTTTTTTACATAAAAACCTTCAAAAATCTTCTCCGTAATGGCTGAATAGATCGAGGCGAAACTTTACAGGTATGATTGCCTATCGATGAGGAACAAAAAGATCTGCACTTATGATGTTATAGGTCACATGGTTTGGCAGCTATGATTTTTTGAAGAATAAACATTTTAATATCTCGTTCTCCAGAACGGATTGACAGATCGAGGGGAAAGTTCACCCACATGTTCCCCAAGCCTTGGGGATACTGGGGTGTTCATGAATAATTAATAGACTACATTTTTCTGGCAGCCATATTGGGCTGAACGAAAATCATATATATATATATATATATATATATATATATATATATATATATATATATATATATATATATATATATATATATATATATATTTGGCTTGAACCGCTTAATTCACTGAAATTATACTTCACAATTATGATGTAGGAGTAATGGGGGAGATATGCTTCAAATTTCAACCTAATTGGACGCATTGTCTGGCAGCCAAAATTATTAATTTTTTTGAATCTGCGTTCAGTGATTTAAACATAACTTTGAAAAGGACATATGTATAACGATGTCATAGTATGGGTGGAAACATATCTGTCAACATCGCGATGTCGAAGAGTGCCATTCTATTTTTCTGATTTTCAGATGTACATGCACAAATGCAACTGTAACTGGTGTTGATAATCTAACAGTTCAATAATCTATTTTTATTGATTGTGCAAAAATCCATAAAGTGTTTCCTGCATATTTTCTTTGTGGTCAGTGGATATTATGAGGACAGGATAATATCATATGTATAGCAAAAGAAAAAAAAACCTTCAATTTAGAAATTATTTAACATAATTTTTTTATTTATTGCATGTATTTTTCAGGCTCGAATGAGAGCTAACACACAATGCACAGCAAGGGGGGCATGAGGCAAGAGGAGTGGGAGAGGGAAGGACTAAACAGTGGGGAACAGAGACATTAGGAGATCTGTGGAAGGGAGAGGGATGGGGCGGGGAACACGGGGTAAACAAGATGGACATTACAGGGAGTTTCAGGAAGGAAAGCAGGGAATTTGAAGGAGGTGGGTTTGTGGTGGATTTGTGGTGTGGTAGAAAAGATCGAGGTTTTGGATGGGGGAAGATAAGAGGTGGTGGTGAAGTGCTGTTTTGAAGGCCTGGAGGGAAGAATGAGTGAAGAAAGAGTGAAGGTGAGCAGTGATTCGTGATTTTGGTATTTTTACCAGAAGGGGGTTGTTGGTGGACCTTGAGCACCTTGCAGAAATATGGTGGGGATATATCACAGACAGAGCGGGAGGGGGGGGGGGAGACGGGAGAATAGAGACGGTAGAAGTCAGAAAGACCACCGATCTGCCTGCGGTGAGTGAGTGAGAGGCCCAAAGACTCAGCATCATTGCGGGAGATACCAATGATCCTAAATACCTTGGTTTCCACAGCGTGAAGCTGAGAAAGGTGAGAGGCAGGAGCACCAGCCCAGAGCGGACAGCAGTACTCCATCAGGCTGCGGACGAAAGCTTTGTATGTGGTCAGGAACTCAGGTGGGCCGAGGAATGACTTTGCATGACGGAGGATTCCCAGTCGGCGACTGGATTTGGAGGCCAGCTTGGAAATGTGGCTTTCCCAGAAAAGATCATGGCAGATAGTGAGACCCAGAAGCTTGAATGAAAGTACTTCTTCCAGAGGATTGTTGAGAATGTAGATGGGGTGGGGGGTTCCAAACGGTCCTTTCGGAGAGACATCGTGACAGTGTGAGATTTGTTAGGATTGAAAGACATGTTCCACGTGTTGGACCAGTTTGTTATTTTCTCCAGATCTACAAAGAGTGAAGAAGCTGTGACTTGCTGGTCTGAGGGATGACAGAGGGCAGAGTCATCAGCAAAGAGATATAGAGGATTTTCCAGAGAGTCAGAGAGATCACTGAAGAAAACCAGAAAAAGAACAGGGCCCACAACGCTGCCTTGAGGAACTCCAGCTTGGACAGGAAGAGGGGATGAAAGAACTCCATTTCGGGCCACACGTTGACTGCAACAGGAGAGGAAGTCTGCGAGCCATGAGTGGAGATGGCCTTTGACACTTCAAGGTAACAGTGATATTAAGTTGACTTTCAAAGAATTTAGAATTATTTTCAACCAAAATAGCACACTTCTAACTCCCATCAATGTTTAGAGAGGAATAGCACCATCAAAGTAAAAATACCCCAAACTTTTGCACAACGCCATATATATATATATATATATATATATATATATATATATATATATATATATATATATATATATATATATATATATATATATATGTATGTTTATATATATATATATATATATGTTTATATATATATATATGTTTATATATATATATATATATATATATATATATATATATTTATATATATATATATGAAAAATATATAACTAAAATTCTCATCTTGTGTGTATGTATGTATGTATGTGTGTAAGTATGTATGTATGTTCCTGCAATACAGCCAAAACAGTACATGATAGCGCAAAAGTTTTAGGGCCACCTTACTCACCATTCTCCTGCGGTGTGCCTTATCAAGTTTTGTTAAAATCGGGCAACGAAAAAAAGTATTAAAAAATCAATTCCTGATTCAGTCAAGTCGTCTTCAGGATTATTTGATCAATGCAAACAACCTCAGCGGTATAGTTTGCTGGAGCTATCTTTGTTTTTTTCTTGAAATTATATATTTTAAAATCTCAAACATTTAGTTTTGACAAAGAACGATTTATTTTTAAGCATAAAATATACATCGCCATTTTGATCTAATACTTCCGTGTTCATTAATAAATAAAATTGTTTCAAAGATTATGCACAATTTCTTCGACTTTCATTGCTCCTTTTTTTTCACATTGGCGCGCAATATCAAGTTTTATTCAAATCAGACAACAAAAACAATTATTAAAAAATCAATTCCCTATTCCGTCAAGTACTCTTCGGGATTATTTGATCAATGCAAACAACCTCAGCAGTATAGTTCGCTGGAGCTATCTTTTTTGTTTTTCTTTTAAATGATTTTTTATCAACCGCTGTCACAACGGGAGCCCAACGGATTCACAGGTCGTCTCATATATTACTAAAACTCTCATTTGTATGTGTGTATGTATGTATGTTCCCGAAATACATCCAATACGGAACACGATGGCACAAAAATTTTTGGCCCACCTTATTCACCATTCTCCTGCGGTGTGCATTATCAAGTTTCGTTCAAATTGAGCAATGAAAAAATTATTCAAAAAATGAATTCCCGATTCAGTCAAGTACTCTTCAGGAGAATTTGATCAAGGCAAACAATCTCAGCGGTATAGTTCGCTGGAGCTATGTTTATTGTTTTTTTTTTAATGATTTTTTTATCAACCGCTGTCACAATGGGAGCCCAACGGATTCACAGGTCGTCTCATATATTACTAAAACTCTCATTTGTATGTGTGTATGTATGTATGTTCCCGAAATACAGCCAATACGGAACACAATGGCACAAAATTTTTTGGCCCACCTTACTCACCATTCTCCTGTGGTGTGCATTATCAAGTTTCGTTCAAATTGAGCAATGAAAAAACTATTTAAAAAATGAATTCCCGATTCAGTCAAGTACTCTTCAGGAGAATTTGATCAATGCAAACAATCTCAGCGGTATAGTTCGCTGGAGCTATGTTTTTTTTTCTTGAAATGAATTATTTTAAAATCTCAAACATTTAGTATAGACGAAGAACGATTCATTTTAAAGTATAAAATAAACATCGCCATTTTGATCTAATACTTCCATGTTCTTTAATAAATAAAATTGTGTTTTGAAGATGATGCACAATAATTTCTCACAGCTGTCCCAACGAGAACCCAACGGGTCACAGGTCATCTAGTAATAATTAATAGTGTGTGTGTGTGTGTGTGTGTGTGTGTGTGTGTGTGTGTGTGTGTGTGTGTGTGTGTGTGTGTGTGTGTGTGTGTGTGTGTGTGTGTGTGTGTGTGTCCTCCATAACTCCATAACCATGAAACCTATCAGCCTTAAACTTTGCATGCATACTAAGGGAACTCCAAGGGAATGCATGAATGAAAATTGGGTGTTTGGGTTGATTAAAACACCACTTTTGAAGATAATTAATAGTCTTATTTCATTCTATCCCTTGTCAGGTACAACCTTGAACAACTCGCTTTTGATGGGGTCTGAAGGCGTATCCTGGGTTACCTCGCTGGGGCCTTAATTTGCCATTTTGTTCGGCCTCCTCAACAATTCCTTGAGTTAGAACAGACTGCAGTTGTTCAATAACGATAAAGCACTCAAATTTCCTTTTTGTTCTTCACTTTTCCCACTCGTATAATGGAATGTCTCATCCACATCCCAACATATCGCTTTATACATCACTTTTGTAAGTGCTATAGTTTTCAAATGAGGAGCTTGGAGCTATTTCATGCATTATATGATGCAATTTTCCATGATCTACTCTCAGAGTAAATCAAGTATGTAATGGCAATATAATTTGAGTTTGCAGGATCGGATTAGGTGGACTAAATAACTCGAAATCTGGAGTGAAATCTGAAAATGTTAAGAAATCGGCGATGTATATTTTATCCGGGTATTGGCCATCACCAATAAGCTTGCTATTGCTTGCCAAGCCAGCCGTTCCTTATCAACCATTTAATTGGAGTGCTTGCTTGAGTGCTAAAGCCACTTGCTGAGCACCTGACAATCGACAGCGGTGTAGTTTGTGTCCTAATCGGGATGCTCAGTTGGCAGTTCCTACAAGATAGAGGTACACATGGGTAGATTTGGGTCTGCAAAGGACCTCTCCGTGGGTGTGTGTGCATGCCTGCATGCTTGGCCTCCAGGCATCGTGGTGGCAAAGTTTCATCCGGTATCTGATGGTGATGCTCATGGGTGGTGGAGGTTTTATCTTTTTCCTCAGCAGCATACGAGTGATCACGTTTTCCTTTGGCGTTGTGACTGCTTCTAAAGCAATTGGTTATTAGCCCCCATTGGACTTAGTCCAAAACATGGGCTTATGGATTTTGTCTCGATTTTCGTGCCCGTCCGTGCAGTTGTGCATGCATGCATGTGTGGGTCCGCAACCATATCTCACGCATGTATGGACCTATTTTATTTGTACTTGACACAATGATGACACATGACGGAATACATATGCACATCATTTGTTTTCGAGATCATATCCAAAATGGCCAACTGGCATCCATTTTAGTTGTTAAAAACCCCGATGCTCAGCATGTCCTCAACTATTTCTCAGACATGCATTTACCAATGTTGTTCAAACTCAGCACCCAGATAATGAATCATGGCTTACATATGCACTTCATTGTTTTTCTTGATCAGATCCAAGATGGCTGACTGGCGACCATTTTGTTACTTAAATGTGTCCTCAACAATTTTTCATACATCCATGGTCCGATTTTGTTCAAACTTGGCAGAAGCACAACACATGATGGCATACATATGCCCCTGACTTTAGTTTGCAATCTAATCAAAGATGGCTGACTGGTAGATTGGCGGCCTTTTTGGTTGTGCATAAATCTGGGCTCGCCCTTTTACTCTGTACAGCAAAATTACTGAAACAATGGGGGATATGATATTTTATGTCTTTTTTACTTGTTTTATATGACACTGATGTCCTTTACAGAGGTTATATGGTTTCTCTTTGTGAGTTTCAAAGAATTTTTTTTTGATATTAACTGATTTCCGAGCCCTTTTCCATATTAACATGTTTTCTAAATTACAGAGCCAATTTTTTTTTCCATTCGTCACATGCAGCTGCTTATAAAGATTAATGTTTATACACATCTGCCTGAAACATCTATAATGCAACTTTGTAAGCTCACCTGCAACGAAATTCTAGGGAGCTTACGTGATGGTGCGTCATTCGTCTCCAAACACTTGCAACTTCTTCTCTGAAACCACACAAATGATTTCGATAAAATATTATTCACCTGGTATGTTCCAAAATTTGTTTACACCATTAAGAAAAATCGAGCTTTGGGGAGGTCAATGGTGGGGTGGGGGCGTGGGGTTCTAACAGCTCAGTTCCCCCAAAATATGTATATGCTTTCTTCTCATAAACTATACACATTATTTCAATGAAACTTGACCACAACCTTCATCTGCCGTGATGTACCAAAATTTGTTCACTGCATTAAAAAAAAAATCCATTGGTATTTCCTTTCTTCTCCATTAAATAATTTGTTCGTTGTCGACACCTTCCAGTGGTTCCCTGGTTTTCCGATCTCACTGCTACGAGGTGAGCACCCAGGGGTATCACCCATATATATTTTTTTTATTTGATGATTGAAATTCCCCCAAAACAAAGATGAAAGCGACTCAAGTTTTAGGGTTGCTCCCCAATTTTTTTTTCCACCCATCACATGCAGCTGTTGATCAAGAATAATGTTTCTGAACATATCCTTGAAACGTCTTTATAAATATGACGTTGTTTTTCGGTTGAAGCTACTCAAGGTTTCTGGGTTGTATACAGTAAGTACTGTAGTATATAAGTACATGAAATTGTATACAGTAAGTAATCATTGTATACAGTGGTATACATTGTATACAGTAAATTGTATACAGTAAGTAATCACAGTGACTCCAATCTGCCGATTCCCAAAAAATTGCCAATATCTGCCAAGCACTCATACATGTATAGTATGTGTGTGCTTGTTTTGTTCAGAAAGCATAACATTTTCTCTCTGCTAATCTTCTTCCCTCCCCCACCACTTCGTATTCCTGTCAATGAAGCGACTGGTGGTATTTGCTAGTTTTTAATTTCTACGGGTTGGGGGGGGGGTCAAAATGACCCACCCCCCTCCAGCCTGAGTATATATACATACATGTATGTACATTTGCATACACGTATGTTTATATATACTAGTGCGTGGCCGTACGTGCAAAAATAAATAAATAATAATAATAAAAAGAATTGTGACGTCAGTCGTGACGTCATAGCACCGTGTCCTGTCATTGGTTTGGTAAATAAATCGCCATAACTTGGGAACCACTTGTCCGATTAATATCAAAGCTTGAAAAGGCACATCCACAGATCCCCAGCAATATACCTGGCAAGTTTCAATTAGATCGGACCAGTGGTTGTCGAGAAACAGCGGTCGCAGACAGACACACAGACACACAGAGATTGCTGGAATTATAGATAGAAGATGTGTATATATATATATATATATATATATATATATATATATATATATATATATATATATATATATATATATATATATATATATATATATATATATATATATACATACATATATATATATATATGTATATTATATGAAATGCATGTATGTATTTATTTATTTGTTTATTTATTTATTTTTTAAGAAGAAATATGTTTCTGACCAAAAAGTAAACTGGATTTGCTCTGCTAATTTGAGCATTAAGCAAGAGCAGACCCAGTCTCAGGCAACTAATTTTTCCACATATATTTATGATGTTCTATCCTGATGTTTCACCTGCTTCACAGCCAGCTTCCTCAAGCAGGTCAAGCCTTTTGGCCTGAGGTAGCCTTAAACGAATGTATTGTTATGGTTGTGTGGGTAGATGAAGGAATTTCATAGCAAAGTTAGGATTGTACAGAGTTGCTTGGTCAGTGGACATGTAGGAGACATCTCGATGCAAATTAAGTCAGGAAACTGTGAGCTCTGAGTGTTACTTGTCACCACACGGGGGGGGGGGGGGTGGTGCTGTGTTAATTAGATAGGGATTAAGGCCAAGTTCCCCAGTATGTAATTCCCCCATGCGACCCTTTCCTGTATTTTTGTATTTACAAGCCAGCCATGAAAGAAGTGCATTTTTATAACAACCACAACCATCCCAACAAGCAAGCAAAACGCGACGAGCAGGCAGAAGCCCCTCCTTCCCAGTTTTCGTGCCAACAGCCATGCCCGGAGGTGGATGATTGAGGGGTGTGACATCAGAAGGGAGAGGTTTGGGTTTGGTTTGGTTGAATTGGGTTTCAGTGATGCGGTCAAGAGACGACAGAGCAAGGAGATGATGTGCAAGAACGGGCATGATGGCTTGCTTTACTTTGATGCATGAAGAAGATGGCACGATTCTTGAATTCATGCTGAGGCAAATTGGCTCGCATGGTGGAGCAAGATGTTGGCCATTAACTCTTGATTGGATCGTGTGAGACGGACCTCGAGGCCTCGTGTATATCACCGAAGAGACGGTGCCATTTTGCAAAGCAGAGGTCGGTAAGCGCAATCGACGAATAAGCTGCACGGCGGTTGGTGGGCCCTGGTGTTGAATATCGCCTAATGAATTACCTCACGTATGTTTCCCGCCCACAGAGTGGCTCAGCGCCATTTTGAGGCTCGTATTCCCATGCAGGATGAAGCATCTCGATCTCAAAGTTCAGTAAAGACCGTCTCTGGACAAAGCTAAGTGCCAGAAGAAAGGGAGGATTTGCTTTTCTTTTGTTTTCCCCTTGTCTGCATGAAAGTCCATGTGTGGAGGCCCCTCGACTTTAGGCTAAATTTGCTTCACATTATTCCATTTTGAATTACCTTTGAAAATATTTCTTCTATTTTCATAAAATCTCCATTTATTTTAAGTTGCTGGTGTCCATGTATTTGTTGTGGGTTCAAGTATAAACCCCCTTCTGTCGCAACGCCAGTGCCACCCTTCTGCTCCTGCATGCGCCATAATCTCTGAGGATCGCGT
>NC_140964.1:21134730-21164730 GCF_056783735.1 Eptatretus burgeri | reverse complement strand
TCATGTTGAACTGTTTTCCCGTTTCGCTTCGTCTTTTCTTAAATTGAATCTCCATCTTGCTTCACGTAAAGGGTTGGTAGTGGGCTTAATACGCCCGATAATTAATCGGAACCGTCGAGGCTGACGATAACACCGCTCGGTTATCCCGATAGTACGGAACGGATCACTTAAGTGGCCCGTGTCCGGAGTCGACCTGCGGCGAGGTGCGATCGCCCGGTCTACCCTCCGCGTGGGTACTTAGGTCGGTCGAGTTTGGTGAACAACCCGATCCCACGCGGGGGGGGGGGGGCGATTGGCACGATCGTGGTGAGGCCAAAAGGCCCACCCGTTACTAGCTCCCGGCGTTAGTCCGTTCTGTAGTAACAAACATCTGTTCATATATGTATATGTATATATGTATATGTATGCATACATATGTATGTATATGCGCTGTATTATGTATATATATATATATATATATATATATATATATATATATATATATATATATATATATATATATATATATATATATATATATATAATGTCTGGATTCGTATTTATGTATATGTTGCTATATATATATATATATATATATATATATATATATATATATATATATATATATATATATATATATATATATATATATATATACATATATATGTTGAATGTATATAAGTATGTTTACGTATGTATATATATATATATATATATATATATATATATATATATATATATATATGTCTGTATGTGTGTATTTATGTACATGTGTGTATATATATACATATATGTTGTTGTTGTTCGTCTTTCGGCTGCTCCCGTTAGGGGTCGCCACAGCGGATCATCCGTTATGATCCGCATTCTGATTTGGCACAGGTTTTACGCCGGATGCCCTTCCTGACGCAACCCTGGTCGTCTCTTACGACACAGGGATAAGGATTGGGTTTCGCCATGATTCCGGGATGCCCTACACCCTCTCATAGCGTGGTCCAGCGCATAGCTCCCGTCCTCAAGCGATCCTCCAACCCAAGCCTCCGAGTAGCCGGATTACAGGCGCACGCCATTACGCCCGGTTATATATACATATATGTATGTAGGAATATATATATATATATATATATATATATATATATATATATATATATATATATATATATATATATATATATACATACATATATATATACATATATATATATATATATATATATATTTATTGTTTGTATGGATGGATATATCGATATATATATATATATATATATATATATATATATATATATATATATATATATGTATTACAAGCCCAGACCAGGAATCAAACCAAGGTCCTCTGGCAAACCGTACCAATGCTCTGCCATCTGAGCTATCTGGGTGACCCACCGGCTGCACAACACAATTCTTCCACATTTTCAAGTGCCGCTCTCTTTCCCCCACTGCTTCCGGGGCACTCATTGCCAAGCATAGAAGCAGCTCGGGCCTGCTCTTGTGAGCGTCTTCCCTTTGTGGGAGGACACATCCATGTCCCCTTCTATACACCACAGGTGGGATGGTAATATATTTAGAAATGAGCAGAATAGAACATCATAAATATATGTGGAAAAATTATCGTCGATAAATTTACGGTCTGGGCCCGTAAGTTTTCCACATATATTTATGATGCTCTATACTGCTCATTTCGAATATATATATATATATATATATATATATATATATGTATATATATACATATATATATATATATATATATATATATATATATATATATATATATATATATATATATATAATATTAGTTATAGTCTCAATACAGAAATTGAATGTTTCCCGATGTAACCTTGGAAATTGTATTTCATGATGCTGGCTGACAGATATAGTTATAGTGAGTCTGTACTGTGCCTTGTTACTGCTGGACGGTCATGTTTATGACACACGCTGTGGATTTTCTACTTTGTGAGCGCAGGAGAATAGAGCCTCAGGGGGAAGGCTTTCTGCGCTGGCATCTGCTTATTGTAATTGAATGCATTGATTCTTCCGGTGCATTGTTGATGCTGAAGATGCGTTTCTGCCAGAGTCCCTGATTAGTTAAACTGTCCCGCGGAAATATTTTATCGACACGTGGGCAGCAAAGGTCAAATGTTTGGTTAATGATGCAGCTACAGGAATTGAAGACCCAGATTAGAAACGAGGAATACAAGAGAGAAGCAATGAGCTGCATCATAGTTAGGGTCACTAAAACACTGACAAATTGCAAACCTGGCCCCTAATTTGTTGGCGATAATTTCCTCGGCTCGTTTTTCCGAGCTTGTCACTGAAATTGCCATTACCCAAGAAGAAGGCACAATACGAGAAAATGCCTCGCCACCTTTCCGAAAACATTAATTTTACCAAGTGCCACTAAAATATAGTATTGGCCAGCGAATAATTGCACACATTCGGCAAACATCAACATTTAAATATGTGTGTGCACCATTAGTGCAATCATGCCATGCCCACTGATTGCTTTCAAATTCCTTTGAATGGCACGTTTAAATAACATTCTTCTAAAATCTAAAGGAATATTTTGGAATTTATTTTGTTCTGAAAATATTTTTGGAATCTTTGTTTTTTTTTTCGATTCAAGATTTCGTCAAATTCAAATTTACTGCATTTCCATGCTACTGCATCATAGTAAATCCAAAGAGAGGTATGGCTGTACTTTGAGCGCTTTCACTGCTGGATTTTATATTTTGCCAAACACCACATGCAGTTGGAGTAGTTTTATCGTCTGTATTCCCTCAAAGTATAATATGTAAACAAATTGTATTTTTTTATGGACCGTAAACGTTAATGCTGAATCATCTTTCCTTGTTACAGACGAGATGATAATCAGTTCTGCAAGATGTTGTCCATTCTCTCATATTATCCTTGTTGTTTTTAGAATTCCATTTGTGAAGTTCTTTTTTTGGAAAGAAAATGGGGTGCTTCTTTTTAAATATATATATATATATATATATATATATATATATATATATATATATATGTATATATACATGGAAAAAAGTGGAGCTTTGACTGTGTGCATGCTTGCTCACCCTTCTGGAGAAAACTGATTGTGCAATAGGGATCATGCCGATCATCCAACTGCTGGAGAGAGAGAGAGAGAGAGAGAGAGAGAGAGAGAGAGAGAGAGAGAGAGAGAGAGAGAGAGAGAGAGAGAGAGAGAGAGAGAGAGAGAGAGAGAGAGAGAGAGAGAGAGAGAGAGAGAGAGAGAGAGAGAGAGAGAGAGAGAGAGAGAGAGAGAGAGAGAGAGAGAGAGAGAGAGAGAGAGAGAGAGAGAGACACAGAGCTACAGAGCTACAGACACTCCATAAATTACCAAGGCAATGACCCAAGGCAGTGTGTGCAAGCTTTGCCTTTTGTACAGCCGTTATCGTCGGAAAAAAATGAAGAAGATTCGTTTTTGGTAGTCGGACCAATCCTCGATATTTCTTGCCAACTCAGTATTTGGTTTTTTTCAATCTACCTTATTGGTTTCGGCAGTTTATGTCTATTTTCAACCATTTGCTGTGGCTTTGGAAGCCCTCTGGTTAGTCCGACCACTTGTGCTTCCACATCGTGAGGAAAGCATGTGATTGACGACGTGGCATTAATCTGTGCTATCATTGATCATTTAGGTGTTAACAGCGAGAGCCGGTGGCAATTTATCGACATAAAAGGGATTGTAAACTTTCTTCGAAGTTCTTAAAATGTTGCATGATCAACCAGATGACACCTCAACTTCAGCAAAAGAAAATGCTCTAATAATTATTCAATCACTTGGAGACCAGGTTGTGGCGAGATCATGTTCATTATGATTGTGTTGAGCTGTGCCATTTGTTGTCAGTATTGGTTTTTCAGAATTATTTGATTTGCACGATAGGTAGGGAGCACGATGATCTGGGGTTTTTTTTGGTTTTTTTATATCTAGTTTCTATACACATGTAAATCCATAGTTTCTGCACTTGAGTGTGTTGTTGAGTTTATCGATCTTGAATATATTATCCAATCGATCTTGATCCCCATATTTAACCCTATTCAGACTGAGCTTTTTTGAAGTATGTATACATAGGCTGGGAGGGGGGGGGGACATGATAATTTTTACCTCCCCCCCAAAAGATCCCAGAGGTGGAATGTCTGATGGACACAAAATTTGGTGTGTAGATGGAATGTCTTCTTAACAATTAAATTAACGATAAAATGGCTAGTTTTAGAAAATTAGTTAATTAGTTATAAGCAAGTCCGTTAATTTTATGCATATTTTCAAGTTGTGTTTTTTTGAATAAATTTGGTATCAAAAGATGTGCAAGACTTCAAAGAAAAGAGTCATGAAACAGTATTTGGCAATTTGTGGCAATTATGGAGAAATCACGAAATCTATACATGGGGGTCATTTTGACAAACCTCCCCCCCTCCCCCCACACACACACACACACACACACACACACACACACACACACACACACACACACACACACACACACACACACACACACACACACACACCCCAACCTGAATAGGGTTAAGAAATAAAAAGTATATAAGAAGCACATAATGGTTTCCTTCCTCCCTCCACCAATATTCCAAAGACATGGAATTGGAAACAGGTCTTTTCTTATTTTTTCCCCACTTCACAGCAAAACGACACACAACAAGAAAAACATAACTTCAACTGCCCCCCTCACACCTCACACACACACACACACACACACACACACACACACACACACACACACACACACACACACACACACACACACTTCGCACAACAACAAAAAAGATAAAAACGTCTTTGATATGTCTTTCTCTTCTGAGAAATGCTTTTTGGTATAATAGAATTTACAAAACAACAAAGAACACTGTTACATTAACATTATGACAAAGCAAAGCAAATGCACTTTAGCCCAAACATCAAAGTTAATGGTAAAGTTTGTGCAAACCATGCATGTGCACCTTGACCCGAAACACAAAAAGCATCCTCATACAATAAACACATATCTTGACCAAGGTCACTTGCTGTTTCTTCTTGAGATAACAACAGCAAGAAAAAAAATTAGCTTTAAAAACAGTCTGGAAAGCAACCTAAACTACATGATACCACCAACACGTGGGGTACAGTGGTCGAAGTAGTGGGGTTGCACACCTCGTTTGCCTTGTTTGGATTGGCCAATGCATCATGAATGTCATAATCATTTTACATCAACTTGGATTGACCAATCAAAAAAAAGGATGAACCAGATGAGATAGCACCTCAACAAAACTGACTTTATTGAGAATACTGAAAAGAAAACTGCTGCTGCTCTGGTGAGACGACAGCAATTGCTCTGAATTATCCATGAACCTCAATCTGCAATCGACTGTTGAAGTCATTTCTTTTTTCTGTCTTCTGTTTTAATTGAGCTGGTGTTGCTTGACTATTTTTTTTTTTATCAAGTAAAGCTCCAGCAGATTTTGGTTGGTGGTGTGTTGTGAAAGTATAATCAGTTTGTTCGCAATTACACTGATTTTGGCCAAGGATATTGGACAGACAAATTTGTGAAATGCTGTAAATGTAGAGTATATACGTTTGGGGAATGATTAGGAAACGTTTTGAATTGTTTTCTTTTTTTGTCTTGTCATGTCATTTGAACCTTGTAATATTTGACAATCCCAACAAACAACTCATAGATTATGCTCTGTTTGCTAGAACCCAAACACACAGTTGAAACGATGGCAGCAGCTGTTGTGTATTCCATTTATCCTTGCATAGCAAGATGATGCACAAGGAGAATGATAATAATAATAATGAAGCATAATGCAAGCAACGATGCAAAAGCTGTACATCCTTAACTGCCAATCAGGATATAGTCTGACACATCATTCCATCTTCATACAGTCCTGTCTCAGGCTGTCTGGCCTCCATGAGCCAGGTATTATAGCATCTATGAACATAACATTCCCAAGAATGCTGAGAAAATTGGAGTGCCTGTTAGCCGCAATTTCATAACATTATCCGCAGCAAAGTATCTCGTTATGGAAAACGAGCATCTGTTTGATACCATATGCATTACCATCCAATTACATGCACTTGCATACTTTCATTGAGTCAAAATTAGAAAAGATGAGGAGGAAAATTATACACACAACAGCAAGATAACATGCAGCACATTTCATTGCATTTGGCATGTCTCTGGACTACAGGTGATGCGAATAATGTTTATTTAGGGATGTCACGAGCGCTACAATTGCTGTAAAACTGTGCAAGGAGCATAGTTGCAAATGGTCCATCAAAAGTGAATGAAGAGAGGTGTATCAACATTTAAAAGGGGTCTGATAGTGTGTGTGGGTGTAACTCGATGAAGAAATTATTATTGAAGCTGATCTGATGATTATCGGAATGTATCAGCAAATAAATATGAGAACGAAGTCAGTGGCACACCATCGCAATTCCCTCTACTTCCCTCCTAAAGCAAAGTTGAAAGATGGCAAAAAGTTCCACAAGCAATGACCCAATGTCAAATTTTGAGTCAAAAAATTATTTCCCCCATTTTGATCCATGCGCCTCGAAG
The DNA here is from genome assembly GCF_056783735.1 of Eptatretus burgeri. NCBI lineage: Eukaryota > Metazoa > Chordata > Myxini > Myxiniformes > Myxinidae > Eptatretus > Eptatretus burgeri. The sequence goes on along the minus strand of NC_140964.1, from coordinate 21,158,185 downwards.
CCCCCATCCCCTGGGGTATAATCCTGGGGCAAATCCAAAAAATTGTTCCATGTTTAATGTGTCTCCCAATGTTGATTGCAAATACAAAGTTTCATTTTATAATGTTTAAAAATGTTCCCATAATTGCATATTTCGGTATTCGAGCTTATGACCCCACCCCAGCGGGTGGGCCAAAAAATACACCACTCTTGCGTCTTCTGGCTACGCGCTGATCATAACTACAAAGTTTGGTGAATTTCTGTACAACAGTTTAGGAGATAGCATAACGGACAGACAGACAGAGCCGATTACAATATCCCCTCGTTTTTTTTCAAAAAAGCGTGGTGACAAAAAGGAAGGAAAATGTTCTATGAGCATAAGTGTTTGGTAATGAACATAAGACCAGTATTAATTTGCAGGCAAGATAACAGAAAAGTTTAGTTCATGCTTGTGTACCTGTCTGCATGTATGTCCACGTCTGTCTGTAGTCACAGCAAAAGTTCTTTCAAAATGACATTCCAACCCTGAGGTTGCCATTGGATAGATTTATTTGTCCTGTTGTCATTGGCAATTCTGTAGTTTTGCCTTCTTCTGAAATATGTTCACCCTGGCTCAAGTATTTTATCCCCGTCAAAATGTGATGTCCCCAAGGTGTGCTCCAACGGTGTCTGATCATTGCTGCCATGGTATCGTGCTTATTTGCAGGGATAATTGGGAGCCCCACAGGTTCTTTGCGAGAGGCAAAAGTAGACGATTGAATGCTGAAAATGCGCTGGACTGCACGCGGTGAGAATTGGGCTCTGTGGTTCTGCTTCCTGTTGTTAGAGACCGATGAAGCCCATCACTTCAGATTTCTTCACATTAAGGGATGTGCAGTTGTCTTTCCAGATGTGCTATACTTCGACCAATTCGCACATTTCTATTTTAAAACTTCAATGTGGGTCAGATGACTCAACATATAATTGAGTAGTCAAGTTCTCCCACCCCATGTGAAAAATATTAGAAAGGTCAATTCCTTGCATTGAGTTGGTCCATTGTTAATCATGATGATAATGACCTCTGCCACCCAAGGTGAAAAAGGTTATGTTTTCATGCCTGTCTGTCTGCCTGTCTGTCTGTCTGTCTGTTTGTCTGTTTGTTATTTGCAAAATCAAATATTTTTCAAGTATATTGGTCAGTCGATTTTGTTATTCTGTCTGTCTCCCTGTTTTTCGCCTACAGGTCACAATTTAAAACCGATCTTCGTGAAACTTCACCACATTGTTGAGTTTGCCATAAGGAAGAGGCCGATTGTTTTTGAGGTCAAAAGGTCAACATAGGACAAAAGTCAATAACTAAGGTGGTATTTCTAAAATCCTCAATTTTCATCCAATTGACTTGAAATTTGAAGAGTATTTTCAAATCAAGTCACTGAATCCAACCACCATTTACTTTTGAGGTCCACATCGGCCAAATGGTCAACATAGGCTGAATTTCTAAAATTGTCAATTTTCATCCAATTGACTTGAAATTTGAAGAGGATTTATTTCATGTCACTGAAGTCAACCAGCCAGTTATTTTTTGAGGTCAACATAGGCCCAAGGTCAACAACTAAGGTTGTATGTCTAAGATCCTCAATTCTCATCCAATTGACGTGAAATTTGAAGAGGAGATATATTTCAGGTCAATGAATTCAACCACCAATTCTTTTTGCAGTCCACATCAGCCAAAAGGTTAACATAGGCCGAATTTCTAAAATTGTCAATTTTCATACGATCCACTTGAAGTTTTAAGAGGAGTTGCATATTTGGTCATTGAATTCAACCACCAATTATTTTTGAGGTCAAATTTGTTTTATGGATTTTTCAAGGTCTTGCTCTGCATGAAATCTTGTTCTTGTTATTCTTTCTGTTTGTCTGTTTGTGAATCGCTGACAGGTCACATGTTTTAAACTGATCTTCACGAAACTTCACCACATGGTGGAATTTGTCATGAGGAAGAAGCTTCTTGTTTTTAAGGTCAAACGGTCAACATAGGCCAAAGGTCAACATCTTCGGTGAGATTTCTAAAATCCTCAATTTTCATCCGATTCACTTGAAATTTGAAGAGAAGTTGCATATTTGGTCATTTAATTCAACCACCAATTATTTTTGAGGTCAAATTTGTTTTATATATTTTGCAAGTGTCGTGCTCTGCACAAAATCTTTCTGGTGTTTGTTTGTGACTTACAAAATCAAAGATTTTTCATGTATGTTGGTCAGTGGATTTTGTTACTTTGTTTGTCTGTTTGTCTGTCAATCGCCTACAAGTCACAATTTAAAACCGATCTTCACGAAATGTCACCAAGTTGCAGAGGTAGTTTCAATTGAGAAGCCTATTGATTTTGAGGTCAAATTTCTAAAATCGTCATTTTTCATCCGATTGACTTGAAATTTGAACAAGGTTTGCATTTGGTGTCACTGAATTTGGAAAGCAATTGTTTTTGAGGTCAAAAGCTCAAAGGTCAACTCAAATTCAAACTTCGAAAATCATCAATTCAATCTGAAAAATAATCAATTTTCGTCCGATTGACCTGAGCTTTGATTAAAAAGGTCAATTTTAATCTTAATGAAATGGACAATTTGATGTATCCAAAGCAACTTTTGGAGAGGGGGTGGATTGCATATCACTGCAACTGCAGACCAATCAGACTTCTCACAATCACCAGCATGTTATGGAATCCATCATCACTTCTGACATCAAATACTTCTTCAATGGCTTGATCTCCGATAATCGATTTGGATTAAGACCAGTTCACTATACCTGGAATATGGTGCTTCTGCTCTCCCAACAATGTATGGAGATCCTCAATGCCAGACATGAAATCGGAGCCATCTCCAGGACATATCGCATGCTTTTGATACAGTCTGGCAACCCGCCCTGCTCACCAAACTCTCTTCCCATGGTATCAAAGGACATCTCCACTCATGGCCCGCAGACGTCCTCTCCTGTCACAGCCAAAGTTTGGCCCTAAATGGAGTTCTCTTATCCCTTATTCCTGTGCAGGCCGGAGTTCCTCAAGGCAGCGTTCTGGGCCCTATTCTTTTCCTGGTTTTCATCAATGATCTCTCTGACTCTCTGGAAAATCCTCATTATCTGTTTGCTGATGACTCCACCCGCTGCCCAAGCATCTGTTATCCCTCAGATTGGCAAGCAGCAGCCTCTCCACTCTCTGCAGATCTGGATAAAATCACAAGCTGGTCCAACACGTGTAACATGTCTTTCAATCTTGACAAATCTCACACTCTTACAATGTCCCTTCGAAAGGATTGTGGAACCCCCCCCCCCCATCTACTTTCTCAACAATCCTCTTGAAGAAGTCCTTTCATTCAAGCTTCTGGGTCTATCTGACATGATCTTTCCTGGGAAAGCCACATTTCCAACCGAGCCTCCAAAGCCAGCTGCCAAATCGGGATCCTCTATCATGCAAAGTTCTTCCTTGGCACACATGAGCTGCTGACCACAAAAAAGCTTTCATCCACAGCCTGATGGAGTACTGCTCTTTCCTCTGGGCTCATGCTCCCACCTTTCTCGGCTTCATGCTGTGGAAACCAGGGCTTTTAGGATCATTGGTACCTCTTGCAATGAAAATGAGTCTTTGGGTCTCTCGCTCTCTCAATGCAGGCATGTCGGTGGTCTTTGTGTCTTCAACCATGTCCTCTCGGCCTGCCCCCCCCCAGCTCTATCTGAGATCTGCCCACCCCCCCCCCATATTTCCGCAAGGTGCTCAAGGTCTGCTTTCAACCCCTTTCTGGTAAAACTACCAAAATCACAAATCACTGGTCACCTTCACTCTTTCATTCCTCTTTTTCCCCGCCTTTGGAACAAACTCCCACACTCTCTCCAAGCCCACTCTTCCCTCCAGGTTCTCAAAACAGCTGTTCCCCACCATCTCTTCTCGTCCCTCATCCAAATCCTCGATCTTTTCTACCCCCGTTAATACACCCCAAACCGACCTCCTTCAAATTCCCTGCTTTCCTTCCTGAAAGTCCCTGCAGTGTCCATCGTGTTTACCCTGTTTACCCTGCCCCATCCCTCTCCCTTCCACAGATCTCCTCACTTCTCTGTTCCCCACTGTTTTTCCTTCCCTCACCTGCCCCTCTTGTTTCCTGCTCCCCTTGTTGTACATTGTGTGTGTGTTAGCTCCCATGCAAGACTCAACAGTGTGTTCAAAATGTTTTTTTTTAAAGGTCAATTGCCTGAAAATTGATTATTTTTCATTTAAATCGATGATTTTAGAAGTTTGACCTGAAGCTGACCATTGACCATTTGACCTCAAAAGTAGTTGGTTTCCAAATTCAGTGATGCACTCTGCATTTTCTGCTTAATTTTCACGTTAATCGGATGAAAATTGGTGATTTTTCAGATGAAATTTGATTTTAGAAGTTTGACCTTGAGTTGACCTTTGACCTTTTGATCCCAAAAATAGTTGGCTTCCCATTTCAGTGACGTAATATGCGAATCCTGTTCAACTTTCAAAGTTAATTGGATGAAAAAATGCGATTTTTAGAAATGTTACCTCAGCTTTGACCTTTGACCTCAAAATCAATTGGCTTCTCAGTTGAGACCACCTCTATAACTTGGTTAATTTTCATGATGATCGGTTTAGAATTGTGACCTCTTGGCGATTGGCAAACAGACAGACAGAAAAACAAAATCGATTGACCAATATACTTGAAAAATCTTCGATTTTGCAAGTTACAAACAAACAGAACAAGAAGAAGATGTCGTGCAGAGCACGATACTTGCAAAATCCATGAAACAAATTTGACCTCAAAAATAAATGGCTCATTGAATTCAGTGACCTGAAATATAAACCCTCTTCAAATTTCAAGTCACTCAGATGAAAATTGAGGATTTTTAGAAATACCACCTTAGTTGTTGACCTTGAGCCTATGTTGTTCTTTTGTTCTTTGTTGACCTCAAAAAATTGGCTGGTTGAATTCATTGACCTGAAATATAAACCCTCTCCAAATTTCAAGTGAATCGGATAAAAATTGAGGATTTTCGAAATACTACCTTAGTTCTTGACCTTGAGCCTATGTTGATCTTTTGTTCTTTGTTGACCTCAAAAAATTGGCTTGTTGAATTCATTGACCTGAAATATAAACCCTCTCGAAATTTCAAGTCAATCGGATGAAAATTGAGGATTTTCGAAATACTACCTTAGTTGTTGACCTTGAGCCTATATTGTTCTTTTGTTCTTTGTTGACCTCAAAAAATTGGCTGGTTGAATTCATTGACCTGAAATATAAACCCTCTCCAAATTTCAAGTCAATCGGGCGAAAATTCACAATTTCAGAAAGTCGGCCTATGTTGACCTCAAAAATTATTGTTGCTTGCATTCAGTGACCATTAATTCAGTGACATTAGTTGTTATCCTTTGGTCTATGTTAACCTTTTGACCTCAAAAATAATCAGCTTCTTCCTTTTGACAAACTACACCATCATGTGTTGAAGTTTCGTGAAGACCGGTTTAAAATTGTGACATGAAGACAATAAACAGACAAATAGACAAACAGTCACAGACAGACAGAATAACAAAATCGACTGAGATTTTGCAAGTAATAACACGAGCAACCAACCAATATACTTGAACAATCTTCGATTTACGCAAATAACAGACAGTGGTGAAAACATCACCTCCTTCCACCTTTTGTGTTTGAGGTAAAAAGATCATCATCACCTCTTCAAATGTTTTATTGCAGAGAAATGATAAAAATGGTGAGGTGTTTTTATTTTCAGAAAATGGAACTTAACCAGATTTTAAAGTACCGTCACAGGTGGTCAGTATTTGTTTCCTTTTATATTTTTCCTCCATCAGCAGACCTTGTTGCAATAGCAATCTGCTCTTGCAGAAGAAAGAGTTGTTTGATGGAATTGTTATCAGCATAATGGTTTTGTAGATTTCCCAATGGGGTAAATAGATTGACATACACCAAGAAAAGTCTTCATTCTTTAACAGCTTTTGAAGGTGGATTAGCAAAGTTGGTGGCGTGATCCCCTCATCTGCTCTCGATTATGGAATTGAGTGTGGCATACTCTCAAAAAATTTCCTACTTTTTAATGTGATATGGAACTTCGTTATGAGATGGATGTTGATGATATATTGGATTTAAGTGAATCATAAAATAATACAATTAGTATTTGGAAAATAATGAAATTGATGGACCAATTTAATGGGTTGTTCATTGTAGCACAGGCATGATGGGCTGAATGGCCTTCTGGAAGATTCCAAGCTCCTCGCATACATATCCTTGTGGAAGGTAGATCATGTGATTGAATACCAGTGGGTGCAATGGGCTGATTGTGACGTACGTGAATACAATCAGCCATCAAATTGATAATGTTGATAATGCTTGACGACATGAAATGCCTTGACTACAAGTAGAACATTGCTTGGGTTTAGGAAAGCATTACTCAGCCTTGAGTCTCATTCGGGGCAACATCTGCATTGGGTCCCTTGCCTGATGTATTGGCAACTATCCCTTGATGAGGATTTGGCATTGTAGAGGAAGCAATTCTTTGATGAGGATTTTTATTTGGTGGTTTTGTCTGCACCAATGATTCCTGGAAAGGAAAGATCCAAGATTGTCACAAGTGTGAATTTATTAGGGTACCCTGTCAGTACAGGGTACCCTATTGTTTTTCTTCTGTTTATTATTATTTTTCTTTTTCCGCCGGCATTTTGCACCCTTTTTCGCTTTAAAAATCATTTTCTCTGGGATACTAAGTCCGATCGACACAAAATTTTCACCACAGTATGTATCTTTTTTGATAGCACAATCACGTTATAATTATGACGTCATTGGTCATGTGGTGCGGGCGCCATCTTGAAAAAAACGATAAACTTTGGACATCTGTATCTCGGAAACCGTGCAATGGAAAAATTTTTCTCTTGATACATTTTACTAAGCTCCCTATGGGGAACACGTGTGATTTTTCATGACGTCATAGGTGAAGCGATATACCGGTGAAAATTCGTCAAGTAGAACGCCGTATAGGAAAAATCTGAAAAATTCTGAGCATCATCTACGCCTAAAATCACTGACGAAAATGTTTTTCTTGACGTCATCGATGACGTAATTCGGCCGCCATCTTGTTTTTTAGTGTTTATTAAAAAAAAAATCTTCTTCTCCAGAAGGGCTGGACAGATTAAGGCGAAACTTTACACGTACATTCCCCCTGATGTTCTCTTTCAAGTTTGTTAATTTGTTGTTGATACGTCACATGGTTTGGCGGCCATCTTGAAAAAACACTAAAACCTTCAAACATCTTCTTCTCCAGAAGCGCTGGTCCCATGAAGGCGAGATTTCACAACTATATTCGTGACATGTATGCGATGCAAGTTTGTTAATTTCGAAGTGATACGTCACATGGTTTGGCCGCCATGTTGGATTTAAGAAAAATATTAAATAATGTTTTCTCTGGTATTTCATAAGCCATCGAAGCGAAAATTTGCAATTGCCTTCCTCCCTCAAGTCTGCATACATGGTAAAAAATTTTTACCTCAGAAGTCACATGGTTTGGCGGCCATCTTGGATAGAAAAATAGACCTTATCCGATTTTCAAGAAACTTCACACACTTGTTCGGGTCGACGATGGAAAGCAGAATTTAAATTTATGATATCATTGGTCACAAGGTTCGGCAGCCATCTTGGATTGAAAATGAATAAATTTTAAAAATCTTCTTCTCCAGAAGGGCAAGACAGATTAAGACGAAACTTCACACATATATTTCCCATGAGGTCCTTTCTCAAGTTTGTTAATTTGTTCTTGATCGGTCACATGGTTTGGCGGCCATCTTGAAAAAACCCGAAAACCTTCAAACATCTTCTTCTCCAGAAGCGTTGGCCCAATGAAGGGGAGATTTCAGAACTATATTCAGGACAGGAAGGCGATATAAGTTTGTTAATTTAAAATTGATAAGTCGCATGGTTTGGCCGCCATCTTGGATTTAAGAAAAATATTAAATAATGTTTTCTCTGGAACCGCTTAACCAAACGAATCGAAAATTTGTAATTATCATCTACCTTTGTCTGTGCATGCGTGGTAAAAATTATGATGTCACACGTCACATGGTTTGGCGGCCATCTTGGATAGAAAAACGCACCTTTACCGATTAACACGAAACTTCAGAAACGTGTTCCAATACCCAGTTGGAAGCAGAATTTAAATTTGTAATGTCATAGGTCACATGGTTCGTCAGCCATCTTGGATTAAAAAATAATATCTTTAAACGTATTTTTCTCTGAAAGGACTGAACAGATCCAGGCGAAACTCCACCACTATGACCGCCTCTCCATGACGAATAAAAAGTTCTCACCCCTTTTGAGGTACGACGCAACGTTTGGCAGCCATCGTGGATTGAAGGAAAAATATTAATTAATGTTTACTCTGGAACTACTGCATCAATAAATGTGAAACATCAAGTTTATGGTGGAACGCTCATGCGGAATGAGGGTTTGAAATTTCAACGCGATCGGGCCCAGGGTTTGGCAGCCATGTTGGTTTTAAGAAAAATATTAAATAATGTTTTCTCTGGAACTGCTTAACCTAGCGAAGCGAAAATTTGCGCTTATCGTCTACATTCGTGTTTGCACATGTGTTGAAAATTATGACGTCATAAGTCACATGGTTTGGCCGCCATCTTGGATTGAAGGATAAATATTAATTAATGTTTACTCTGGAACCACTGCTTCTATATATACGAAACTTCACATTTGTAATTTAGCCGACATGCGAAACAAACGTTTAAAATTTCAACCTGATCGGTCATGCGGTTTGGCAGCCAGAATTATTTAATTATTTGAATCTGTTCGCCAGTAATAAGGAAATTGAACGCTTTGTGCTGCCCGGTTCGTAACTCGTCTGTTCCGCGCCGTCTCGAAGCAGGCCTGTGGTTGTATCACCATTAAATAATGTTTTCTCTGGCACCGCTTATCCGATAAATGCGAAACTTTGCGACTATGATTTAAGTCTCATGTTGTATCAGTTGTGTCAATGGCGGACGGACTGGGTACCCAGTCATCACTGCCAGCAGTTATAAAGTGGCAGTTCTAGTTATTATTATTATTATTATTATTATTATTATTATTGTATCTGCACTTGAGGCTCTTGGGAGAGCTTGAACACATTAAAAAAATTCGGAAAGTTTAGTGCTGTTGAAGTAGTCCAGAAGCAGTCCCCAACACCATGCTTATACACCACCCCCATTGAACCTTTATTTAAATTGAAGTCCCGCAAAACTGGAGGTTTTTGGAAGTATTATAAGGGTGAATTGTGTTCTATATTTTTCAAGAATATAATTCAATTTCAATAAGATAAAGATTGTAAAAGTCGAATAAATTAATTAATTCCAGTTTTAGCACCATTTTCTGCAGTGTCTATAACATAACCATGACAAATACATCACATTAGTTGTTCATGCCTGTCTTATGTGTCCTAATGTGTCTTATGTTTCCCTTCCTCGGCCCACCTGAGCTCCTGACCACAAACAAAGCTTTCGTCCGCAGCCTGATGGAGTACTGCTCTCCCCTCTGGGCTGGTTCTCCTGCCTCTCACCTTTCTCGGCTTCACGCTGTGGAAACCAGGGCATTTCGGATCATTGGCATCTCCCGCGATGAGGCTGAGTCTTCGGACCTCTTACTCTCTCATCGCAGGTAGGTCAGTGGCCTTTGTCTTCTACCATCTCCTCTGCGGTCTCACCCCCCCCCCGCCCCCCACGCTCTGTCTGCGATTTTCCCACACCATCTTTCCACAGGGCGCTCATTGTCCACCAACAACCCCCTTCTGGTAACACTACCAAAATCACGAATCATTGCTTACCTTCTCTTTTTCATTCCTCTTTTTTTCATGCCATTGGAATAAACTCCCACACTCTGTTCAATCCCATTCTTCCCTCCAGGCCTTCAAAACAGCTGTTCACCACCACCTTTTATCATCCCCCTTCCAAATCCTCGATCTTTTCTACCCCCATTAATCCACCCCCAAACCCACCTCCTTCAAATTCCCTGCTTTCCTTCCTGATAGTCCCTGTTATGTCCATCTTGCATATCCCATGTTCCCCACCCCATCCCTCTCCCTTCCACAGATCTCTTAATGTCTCTGTTCCCCACTGTTTTGTCCTTCCCACTCCCGCCCCTCTTGTCTCATGCCCCCCTTGATGTGCGTTGTGGGTTAGCTCTAATACGAGCCTTGACAAGATATACAAAAAAAATTAATTGTTCTGCTCTGCCGAGTTTTGGCAAATAATCGACCATATCCTTATCCTCTGTTCTGCCCCCCCCCCCCATCTCTCCTTATGAACAATATGTATTGCTACAGTTTGATTCAGTTACTGCAGTACCCTGCTTTACCTGCACATTTCATATTGCTTAAAGTATGCTCTTTATTTGCATCTGGAATATGTAAATCTATATGATAGAAATCATTATATATATATATATATATATATATATATATATATATATATATATATATATATATATATATATATATATATATATATATATATATATATACATGCATGCATGCATACATACATACATAATCACATCTGAGGCTGACAAACACAATATGCCTCATTCCCAATTTTTTAATGTATGCCTCCAGGGATTTCCAAAACGGTCCTGTATTACATTTTGTTATTCTCCAACTTTTCCATTCCCCAAATGAAGCAATTTTGGAGAAGCGGCATGCACGGGAAGCAGATGTATCGATCACATGTCTTACCTTTTCAAAGGTTTATTTATGAAGAATATAGGGGGGGGGGTGGATGGGATGAGCAGTTTGGAGTAGCCCAAGCGAAACAGAGACACAAACAGGGAAATGGGGGCATGCAAATTTCTGTACAGGGATATAAGAAACAAATAAAACCTAACCCGCCTTGGTGCCACAGATCACACTTTCACAAAACACTGGGATATTGCAGGTGAGGACTTCACTGTGGCAATATGTGGAGTGCAGGGTAATGGTTTCGCTCAGGAAGTGGTGTCCATGTTTCAGAGAGCCGTACTCCCTGAGCAACAATGAAACAGAGCCAGCGATGAAGTGAGCCAATGACAATGTAAGCCAAAGACAAGGAGCAAGCACAATCAAGCTCCCAAACGTCTCCCAAAAATTCCACTACCACTCTCCTACGTGTGTCCAGAACCAGCCCTTGTCACTCTTTTGGTCTTTCTCGAGCTTCAGTGCTTCTTTCCCGAGCTTCTTCAGTCCAGTTCTCTCTCAAGGCACTTCTTCCTCCAACTCATCCTCTCTCCAGATGCTTATTTTCACACTCCTTCTGCACGCCAGGAGCTGTGGTGTACCCTTTCTTTCGGTCACGCCAATGCTGCGGCCCCAATAAAAAATAAATGCACAAAAATAAATGATCGCTTGGAGTGCCTCAGACCCTTTAGACCTCTTATGACCCTTCAAGCCCATATAGTTCCCATACACCCTTTTGACCACTTTGACCCTGTTGGCCCCTTTAGAATCCTGACACCCCTTTAGACCTTTAGAACATACCGTTTCTCCAACTACTATTGGAACATACCCTTTGGGTGCTTCAGACCCTTGAGAATGTTTAAGACTTTATTCCCTTTGAAGACCTTTTAGGCACCTTATATCCTCTCACTCTTTAGACCTTTCAGCCCCCTTAAAACCATAGACCATTTGTACCTCCTGGACCTCATAGACCCCATAGACCCTTTGAAAACCCTGGACCCCTTCAGACCACTTATACCCCTTGATCCTTTTAACCCATTAGACCTTTTTGACCTTTTTGACCCTTTCGACCCCTTAGACACCTTAAGACTCCTTAAACCCTTTTGACCCCTTAGACTACTTTCACTTTTATATCCTTTATACCTTGTAGACCCTATAGGCAATGATGAAGTGTCTAAAGGTAACAATGACCACTCGGTGCTAAAAGGAAATCATGAAAGTGAGTAACAACAAGGCACCTTAGTTGGACAAAATTTCAGCAGGGCTTCTGAAACACGGACAGCATGTCATCATCACAGAGCTCACAGACCTGTTCAACAAGATCTGGAAAGCAGACGTTGTTACAGCTGAGTGGAGGCAAGGGGTAATCATTAGGCTACAAAAAAGACACCACAGTGACTGCAACAATTGGATAGGTATAACACTCCTATCTGTGTCTGGTAGTTTTTTGCACAGTACTCCTTAACAGATGAAAGGAAGATATAGGGGATATCCTTTGTGAAAAACAGTCTGGTTTTCAAAGTAGTACATCAAGCAGAGTCGCATAGAGCAGATTTTCACACTGAGGAATATCATTGAACAGAGCCTACAATCTCAGAAGTCAATTGCTATCAACTTCATGGACTTCAAGAAAGCTTTTGATAGCATCCACAGACAGTCATTGTGGAACATTACAAAACAGTATGGAATCCCACAGTGATGTATCAATATATCTAAAGCTCTGCACCAAAGCTTCAGTTGCTTCATCAAGACAAGCTCTGGGACTACGGATTCGTGATATTGTTACAGAAGTATACCAAGGGTGTATACTCTCCCCTTTCCTATTCACTTTGTAATGAGGAAAGCCATGACATCTGCCAACCTTGTCATGTCATATGACAGCAACATCACTTGACAGACCTTGACTTTGCAGATGACATTGCACTGTTCGGTGTAGATTCTACTGAGCTTCAGATTATGACGTCTAGTTTGGAGAAATGCAGTACTAAAGTAGGCCTGTGTATCATTTGCACAAAGACCAAGACCACGACACACAACAACAACGAGGTCACCCTGTTAAAATTGGTCAGGAAAACATTGAAGAAGTCGACCATTTCCCGTATATAGGGACCACATCCTCCAGGGAAGGTGATGCTGAGTTTGACGTCCACACAATAATTGGCAAGGCATCCTCAGTTTTTCAGCGCCTCTGCAAAGTATAGAAATTAGCCACGATTAATATTGTCACCAATCTAAAACTCCACTTTTCCATTGTCATGCCCATTACAATTTATGCCAGTGAGACATCGAAGAGAACAGCAAAGGTGTCACATGAACTGTATGTATTTCACCAATGTTGCCTCCGCAAGATTCTTGAAATCACATGGAGAGACCATGTCACAAAGAAGGAAGTGTTAAAGAGAACTGAATTAAGGTGCCTCTCGGACATCGTAACAGAAAGTAGGTTGAGGATAACCTGACATATCTTTCATCTCCCTGATACTCACCATTCCAGGGTAGCCCTCAAATTGATACCACTATATGGTAAAAGGAAATAAGGTCACCCAAAAAAGACTTGGCAAAACACTTTTAAAGCAGACCTGAAAACAAGAAACACCACATGCATGCGGGTGAGATAAATTGCTATACACTGGATAAGATGGTGACACTTTGCTGCCAAATGCCCGACCAGTGACCCAACCAGTGAAATGAGACCCGATAGACCCTTTCAGACCTGTAGAACCTGAAGACTCCTAACTATTACTGGATTGGAACATATAATTTAGACCATATAGATCGTTGAAGACATTTTAGACCTTTTTAGACCCTTTAGACACTTTCAATCCCAATTCACACTTTAAGTCTTTTAGCCCCTTTAGACCCCTGAGTCACGTTAGACCCTTTAAGCCACTTAAACCCCTGGAGACTCTAACTACTATTGCAACATACCCCTAAGACCTGCAGAACCTTTAATACCATTATAGACCCTTTGGACCCCTTCGACCACTTAAACACTTTCGATCTTTACACCCTTTAGACACCATTGACCATTTAGACCTGTTGACCTTTAGACCCATTCGACCCCTTGAGATGCACTCCACACAAACATCTGCAGTGTCTTCTTGCAATATACAGACAATATTTTTTTCAGCCAGTAATGCACAAACTCTTCCAATCCAGTGGATGGGTCCTCTGTTAGTATATATATATATATATATATATATATATATATATATATATATATACATATACACACACACACATACATACATATGTAACAAAAAACACGGATGGTGAAGCCTCCGTCGACCCACGTGAGTGTGTCTATGAATTGCATATTATTGGACCGTGACTGTCATTGAATTATGTCAATTAATTATGTCCTAATAAAAACAGGAGCAGCCCGAAGGGGCAGTGGGAGGGGGGAGTTGGCTGAGGTGGGGCGTATATATTTTGTGCAGTGGCTAATAATCGCCCTTCTGCAGCAGGGGTCAGTAAACCACTTGCACCGTGACACATGTACAGACGAAAATTTTAAGTCATACCCCCCCCTCCTCGCAAGGGGTGGGGGGCAATATATATATATATATATATATATATATATATGTGTGTGTATGTATATATCTATATATTTTGTTACGGCGACGGGTTCCGAGTGTATTATGAGGGGGTTAATCCTCGTTTCTCCTTGGAAGAACCGGACCTGTGGCCACTGCTCACAATTAACTTTGTGGTATGGTGGGTTGCTTTCGAACCACGAATGCCAATCAGTTAACCACGAGTTCCAGTGTCCACTGTCTAATTTGCCATTTAACCAGAGATCACGTGGCTTTCTGAATGGGGAATGTGCCCTCAGGATGCACCAATCTTATCTTTATTACATCTTAAGTCAGGCGGCCGAGCTTTACCGCTGGTGCATGCCAACTATGACAGGTTAATTAGTTTGGGAATTACCTCCCAGTCTATCTTGGTTCAGACATTGCTGGATCAATGGAAGGAAAGGACAAGCACGGGCAGGTTGAAACATCAACAAGGAATTTATAAATAAGAAAAATAAATAAACTGAAGAACATTTTATTTCCTTGTGGTGGAGATAGATGAATTTAAATCAATCAAAATAATCGAAAACAAATAAAGAACTCAACAGGTCAGGTCAGGTATGGGAGCATGTGCCAGAACAGCGCGTCGCTGCGTCCACTTTCCGCCGGTACTCCAGGGGCCTCCGTCTGGCCATCCCCCAGGCAGATGCCAGGCCCATCCCCATCTCCTTGAGATGATGGTCAACCTGCTGCAACCATGAGGCACGTGGTCGGCCCACTGGCCTCCTCCACTCATGAGACTCCCTCGCTGAGAGAATCTGGTGAGCAGGATCAGCGTCAGGAAAACGAGCCACATGTCCATACAGCCGCAGCTGACGCTCACGGACTATGCAGGTAACAAATCTCATCCGAGTCTCTCTCAGCAACCGCTCGTTGGACACAAAATCCGACCAGCGATAGCCAAGGATTCTCCGAAGAGACCTGGTACCAAAGGAATTAAGTCTCCGTCTCAGATCCTTGGTCAAAGTCCAAGTCTCGCACCCATAGAGCAAGACTGGAAGTACCAAGGACCTGAAGACTCGGACTTTCGTCCTCCCGCACAGGTACCGGCAGCGCCACACCCCATGATCCAGTGAATCCATGACTCCCCAGGCCCGACCCAGACGTCTATTGACCTCCGGCTCACAACCTGCGGAGACATGAATATCACTGCCAAGGTAAGTGAATCTATCCACGACCTCAACATCCTCACCACAAACAGACACAGACAGGACAGCAGCATCCAAGATGTCACCGAAAGCCTGGATCTTTGTTTTGACCCAAGAAATCCGTAATCCCAACGGCTCCGACTCCTCATTCAGCACCTCGAGGGCCCCCAAGAGGATGTCTAAAGTCTCCGCAAAGATGACTGCATCATCTGCAAAATCAAGGTCCGAGATCTTGACATTGCCAAACGATGCACCGCAACTTGATCTCTCCGACATCATCTCAAAATACCAGTCCATACAAGTGCTGAAAAGTGTGGGGGCAAGTACACATCCCTGACGAACTCCAGTAACAACTGGAAATAAGTCAGAGGCGGTACCACCACACTTCACAGCACTCTCAGTACCAGAGTAGAGTTCAGACATCAGATCGATCAGTTTCGGTGGCACCCCACGAAGACCAAGAATCCTCCAGAGGACATCCCGATTCACTGAATCGAACGCTTTACAGAGATCAACATAGGCTGCAAGCAGCCCCTGCCGAAACTCTCGTCTGCGTTCAGTGAGGACACGAAGAGCAAGGATACGGTCAATCGTTGACCTCTTTGGTGTAAAGCCTGACTGCTCTGGACGCTGGTGCTCAAGCAGATGGTGGCGAACCCTATCAAGAATTATCCGAGCAAAGACCTTGCCCGGCACTGAGAACAGCGTCACCCCTCGGTAGTTGTTGCAGTCTTGGCGATCACCCTTCCCTTTCCAGAGAGGGACAACAAGGCCCCTCTTCCAGTCAGTTGGGATGATGCCTGTGTTCCAGGCAGAGCACAAAACTGCATGCAACGACGCGAGTGCAGCATTTCCACCAGCCTTGAGAAGTTCAGCATGGATGCCACAGATCCCTGGAGCTTTGCCCCGTTTCAACTGGTTCACCGCAGCCCGTGTTTCCACAAGCGATGGTGGACCACAGTTGATTCGAGGGTCAGCAACAGGGATTGTAACACCCTTGACGTCCAACTCAACAGCTGGGGATCAGCCTGGTACAACCGCTCAAAGTAACCGGCCCAGCGGGCCTTCACTTCAGACTCCTCTGTCAAGAGCCTACCACTCTCTGCTCGAACTGCAGTGCTCCGAGGGATGGGCTTGGATGAACGTAATGCGCGAATTCCCCTGTAAGCGGGACGAGAATCACCTGTCCACAGGTGATGCTCTACCCCCTCACAGATTCCTCGCACATAGGCCTCCTTGTCCACCCTCAGTGCACGTACAGTTTTACGCCTCAGCTCCCTGAACAGCTCAGCTCTGCCATTCAGCCTGGCCCTGCGACTCTGGTCAATGGTATCCAGTGTCCCTTGAGAGACAAAATTCTTCTTTGCCCTGCGGTGAACTCCAAGGCATCCACCGGCAACATCAAGGATGGTGGTCTTGAAGGTGCTCCACAACTCTTCAGGACCCCCAAAGCACCCAGACCCCCCAAGTGTCCACTCAGCCTGTTCGCAAACTCCTCAGCTACTCTCTCATCCCTGAGCTTGGCAACATCCAGCCTAGGCTGGGATGGTACCATTCTCCAGGATTTAAGGTGCAGCTTTAGAGTTGCTACAACAAGCCTGTGGTCAGTATTGAGGAACTGAGCACTCCTGTAGACCCTGCAGTTCTGGATCATCCTCCAACGACGTCCAATGAGGACATGGTCAATCTCCTTTGCCACACCGCCAGCGTTGGAATACCAAGTCCAGCGATGAGCTTGCGGGGCGCTGAAACCATGAACTAGCCACCCTAAGTCCATGACTTCTTGCAAAGTCAAGGAACTTAGTGCTATTCTGGTTCATAGTTCCTGACCCATGGGGACCAACACACACCTCATAACCATCCCTATCAGTTCCAGTCGATGCATTGAAATCCCCCAAGACTAGAAGTGTATCTCGTCTGGGGCACTGATCAACCACAGATTCGAGTGTGGCGTAGAATGTGTCCTTCACGGTAAGATCACTCGCCTCAGTCGGAGCATAAATAGAGACCAGGGAAATGACACCTAAGGAGTGACGAATCCTTAATCTCATGATACGCTCGTTGACCGGTGTTACCTCAATTATCATTGGGGTCAGCTTATTGGACACAGCTACAGCAACTCCTTGGGTATGGTAACCATCAAAGCGACCAGACCAATAGTAGGTGTAACCACCCACCATTATCTCGCCGCAATCCGGTCTCCGAACCTCAGAGAGAGCTGCAATCCCGATGTCCAAACGCTTGAGCTCAGATGATAACAGAGACAGGTGATCATCCTCTCTTAGGGATAGGACATTCCAGGCACCCACCCGAAGGGACCGCCTCAGGTTAACCCAAGGAGACCGCCGTCTGGTGGACGACACCTCAGCACCACTCCGACACACTCTCCCGCAATCTGACCCAGGGATGTTACCCCGTGGTTTCCCTCCTATCAAAGATTGGGGGTCCCGAAGGCTTTGCCCCAATCCCATCATCCGGTGAGCTGCCCTGCGAAGGGAAGCTGCACAGGAGGTACTCCCACGGAGTGGGTTTTCAGATTTTTTTGCGTTTTTGCGTTTTGCGGAATGAAGCGTTTTACGGTGGCTGGAGTGCAAATCCTGCATTGATAGGATTTGCTCAACAACTCAACTCAACAGGCATTGATAGAAAAATAGACAAAGAGCAGATACTTATCACTGTGCCTTACTTAACAATTAAACACGAGACAAGGGTACCCAGCAGATCATTCAGGGGGGAGAGAAATCTGGTCTCGGCTTACCAAGGCAGAGGTTGGCATGCATCCAATAAAATGTCCCAAAATTGTGAGCGTAACTTGGTCCGCTGCCAGCGCCATGCCTCGCCGTGCACCCACCAGCGAACAGGCTCGAACACCAATTGACATCACATCGTCACCCCCAGGAACCAGGGACACTAAGAATCAGGTATGCCAAGAGCAGGTACCGAGCAGAACCAGCAGGAACGGTCCAACTGTCATCAACCGTCAGGAGCTGTCAGCAATGATCAGGAACTGCAAGGAACCATCACCAGCTGTCAGGAACTGTCACCAATGGTCACGAGCTGTGAGGAACTGTCACCAACTGTCAGGAAAGTGGTCCTCCCTTTTTATAGACAACCAGTGTGGGCGGAGCCTCAAGAAGACGTCAGCCAAATCCACCTTGTCTATTGGCGCATCGCTGCAAGTGACCTCCAACCATCAATCTCACATTCATCCCTTCCTCCTTCAGCCTGACATGAACAAGAGCTAGCCAGCATCCATAGAGCTGCCAAACAGGGCGTCAAATGTCGATGGAAAATGATGGACGTCAACGTCAATGAAAGATAGGTGGGTGAGGTAAATAATCCACAGCCGGATTTGACCATCAGAATAACTGCTCAGGAAAAGCCCGCAGCATGCTTAATCAAATGTCCTGGAAGTCGAAAGTGTAAATAAATCGTCCACCTCCAAGCCAATGTGTCCCGATGAAAAGGGGGAGAACAAGCCTCTGTTGGGCTGATGGCTATCTCTCACATGCATGAGCATATTGTAAAGAGGGAAAGGCCATCCCATAAGAAAGGGAATCTGTTCTGTACCCTTCTCCAATGCATCAAAGTTAGAATCCCACTAGACATGGGGATGGGTCTATCCTGGACATGCATTTATGGAAATAACTGTCTGAGGATCTGAATGTTGTGTGCATTCGTCAGATCCCATTTTGAAATCCATAACAATATATATATATATATATATATATATATATATATATATATATATATATATATATATATATATATTAGTTGTACGGATGACCTGACCTGAGGTACTACTAACACGTATGCAAATTTTGGTGGAGAACAGGCAAAATCGTGAGTCGTAAACCATCTCCCATCGTGGGGAGGGGGGGGGGGGTTGTGCCCATGACCTGACCCGATGTAATGTAGTAAGCTCGCCTTTTACGCATGTTCTGTTTGCACATTTCTGGTCTCTTGTGCGCCTGTCATTTATACCACTTTTTAATTTACGTTCACAAGCGTTTGGAATTACGCGATTCGAGTGTGTAAGTAATGCTGCGATTTAATTTTCGCACATAATAGCATGAAAACCTGTTTGTTATAACAGCGGATGCCAGCTAGATAGATTGCCTCCCACTCCCTCGTTTTCCCAGTTTCCCCTCCCTCACTTTCCGGAAACCCTCCATCTTGGCTTCATGCATTTGGTGAAGTGTTGGCCGTTTTGCACATGAATTGTGCTGCTGTAATAAGTGTAGCCTTTGCAATCATGAGTGGAAAGTGTACGTGGTGAAAAAAAAATAAAGGTGCTAAACGTGGAACCTCAGTGAGTGCGACAAAGACATCGTATGCTGGAAGTTCTATTCTGGAAAAAATGGAACGCATGCTCAGTAAATAATGATTTGTCGAAAGCATGACGTAACATCGTCGAAATGACCAAGACTGTCGGCTTTGATGAGGTGGAGGGTGATGTAGAGGAGATGCTGGACTCATACCGGTTGGAGCTCTCAAATGAGGACCTTCTAATGCTGGAATAGGAATTCCAGGTGGAGGAATCGGAGGTAGAAAGTGAAGAAGTTGAGCCACTGTGTACTCTCATTAGTAAGAGGATTGTGTAGGCTTTCCGGCTCATTGATGAGTCTCGCCATCTTTGATCAAGATGATCCCAACACACAACGCGGCTCACGAGTGGCCTGAAATGTCCAAGCAGACCTCAGCTGCTGTAAGTCAATTCAAAAAGAAAAGTAGATGAACGCAGCTCAGACGACATTGTTTCCCTTATTTCAAAAAAATGAAGGGAAAGAACATCCAAAGGATGATGCCAGTGAGCCCTCAACATCTAGTTGTCAAAAAGCTAAACCACATCTCATACCCTCTCCAATTCAACATCAATAACACCACCATCTTCGCCAAAATCATTGTCAAGGTCATCTGACACAGATGATCCCACTCCTCTATAACTCCTCTCCCTCCTTCACCTCAACACTTCCAGAAACAACAAGACATCAGCAGCAGCAGCAGGTAACATAGTGTTACCATCCCCTTTAATTTAAGTGCGCCATGAGCACCTCCTTTGCATCTGAGCACCAATTTTCCATTCAAACTGCATGCCAATTCTCAACTGCCACTTCACCTCAGACCTTCATTCCGCTCCCAAAACTATACCACGCTCACCACAATCGCTTTATACGACCACTAAAAATCCCCGAAACAACCCACGTTCACATTTTCCATGACAAATGTGACCATTATTCACAACCTCTTTACAAGGAACTTCCACCTCTTGCCCACAACATCACAACGTCCTGCTACTTCATTACAAGCACCACAATGTGCTGCTAATCCACAACCACCTCAACTGCCACATACTCATATAACACTTGCCACAGCCTTGGAAGACATGGAAGAGATGTAGGTGGGGTTATTTTGGGGCATAACTCAAAGTGCAAATGTGCGCTGGAGCTCGTTTGAGGACCTTTGGGTGGCACAAGGGTTTCCCTAAAATCCCAAGATTGAATGAAGGCCAGCACACGTTTGGGTCCAGAGAGCACCTTCAAAAATCACGGCCCCATGTAAAGATTGGGAGTTATGCGTGACCCTTTTTGGCTAACGACAGAGCCATTTTTTACCTCCGGTGCCTGGTGGGGCGTGGCTATGACCAAATTGCTATGGACAAATAAGGGAGCTCAATTTCGTTGGAGCTCCTTTTGATCTGATGGTTGGCTCCTCCCTTAATCTGGGGCTTATAAAAAGAGCGTATATGGCTCATTCTGCAATCTATCATGGGAGCAGATTATCACGGGAGCAGACTATCACCAGGGACAGAGCAAATCGCCGAGAGCATTGCAGTAGAAAATATCGCCAAACATCAGACCTTTCTGGGGAGACAGGCAGCACAAGGACAAGCATCAAGTCAGCATGGCCAGGCGTGGGATCATGCATTTCTGCTGCAAGCTAGGGCGGCTCCATTTCAACGTCTCTCCTCAGGTTACAACCATACTTACACATATAGATTCTTACACGATATACGAAAGGATATTTTCTCTCACGCATCTTTCTTCTACCATCCATCTCTCGTCCACTGTTGATGCAAAAGATCAATCAATGCGGGCAAACCCGACCAACTGTTCTTTTCAGAGCAAAACTCAAGAACGAACTGAAAAGTGAACCAAACTGACCCTCACTTCACATTCTTCCTCTTACACTACACCGCACCCCATGTCATATTACATTTGCACTTCTCAACCATGAACCCAAGACACCCTCAGTATTTCTCCCTCCTCCCCTTTCCTGAGCATTCTGGGCTGTGCAGGTCTGCCAGCCATGCCAGGTATTGAGAGGTTGTAAATCCTCAACTGTTTCTATCTCTCTGGGTTATCTCAAATTTTCTTTGGGCTTGTGTGTGTGTGTGTGTGTGTGTGTGTGTGTGTGTGTGTGTGTGTGTGTGTGTGTGTGCATGCGTGCGTGTGTGCATGCATGTGTGTGCCTGTCGTAGCATAAGTTAAGACTGTATAAGAACTTTTGGGATAACTCTGCTTTTGTAAATAGTTTGCTTTTTGCCACACCCCACAAATTTCTTGCTTTCCCTGCTGTACATTTGCAATAAATCGATTTTCCATGCCATGTAACTTTCCTCGCATCTGATTTAAATAAATGTGTTGTTAGACATGTTCCCAGCTCGTTTTTGTCTTTCCTCCATTGGTCCAGCATGGCCTGCACCCCAGCTTCGCCAGGACGTTATTCCCCAAGAATCTGTTCAATAGTCGGTCCATACTTGGCAGCTCTGCTTGGCTGTATCTAATCCGGTAGGTAATC
Source organism: Eptatretus burgeri (assembly GCF_056783735.1). NCBI lineage: Eukaryota > Metazoa > Chordata > Myxini > Myxiniformes > Myxinidae > Eptatretus > Eptatretus burgeri. The sequence continues at coordinate 21,135,951 of NC_140964.1, read as the reverse complement.
TGAATCATGCAAGTGCGTACCGAAGGAGCGATGCCCGATCAAGAAGTCACGTGTCCTGAGGTAAACAGTTGTTAGACAGAGGACCCTAAGTCAAGTTATTGGTATTCGCAGCCGATTAGTGACCCGCCATAGCACAAAGTTATTCATGCGCAATGGCCTGCGATTCCTGGTGAGTCCAGAGAGGAACCCGAGACAGCCCCTCTCTCGTCGTTCCCCCACGATGCCGGGGCTGCAACAATACATTAAGTCAATGCGATTTTGAGGTTCGATTTACTTTATTTTAATTTAAACGATGTCTACCAGGAACATGTCGATGACATAAATAAGGAAGTGGCTGTATATAGGGGGTGTGTGTGTTTGTGTGTGTGTTGTCATAAAGCCAAACATAACATTCTCTTTCCTGACTCACCCTCACTCCCTTACCTTTCTCTCTTTCTCTCTCTCTCTCTCTCTCCCTCATCCTCGCCCCCCCCCCACCCCATAATATAGTGCAGCACTCTCCATCCACACCTCTCTCTCTCCCCTCTTCGTACCCCTCCCTCCCGGAGTGTTGAGCAACATGTGGTGAAGCATTGCTGCCCCTCCCCCTTCCTCACTCTCCACCCCTTCCTCACTCTGCCCCTTCCGAGCTCCCCCCCCACACTCCTCGCTCTCCCTCCCTCCTCCCTCTCCATAAGTCCCAGGACATGGTTTTCGCTGCTTTTAATTTTTGACAAATTATAATTTTATAATAATGAATTTTTGGTCGTCCGATATTCTTGCTGTCATGGACACTTCTATTTTGAAATGCCTTTTTCCCCAAAGATTAAGATTTGATTCTGACTCTCCAAAACCCTCCTTGAAGTCTTCTTGCACCTGTTTCATCATTTTGTTTGTTTCTCCTCTCATGGTATCACACCACTGCTTCCGGCCTCTCTTCCACCGGAAATGGACTGGTGTCTGCCATCTTTGTTTAATGTATTATTTGTATTTTCTGAAGAAAAAAAACAGGAGAAGTACATTGCATAAACAATTATTGTAGAAGCAGCTAAAACCGTGTCTTGGAACTTATGACTCACTCTGAATGTAGAATAGATTTTATGATTGGAAATGTAGGGGCCATAAACATGTAACCAACAAAAATGGGAACGATGAGGTGAGGGAACATTGAAGAAAGGAAGCAGAAGGGAAGGAAAGACTTGTGGAGAGGAAGAATGCTTGGTGAAGGGAGGGGTAAGTAGA
>NC_140964.1:21129230-21131730 GCF_056783735.1 Eptatretus burgeri | reverse complement strand
TTAGTCCGAGAGGGTCACGACGGGATTGTCCGTCCGGTGGGCGACGTGCCGCGATTCGAGTTACGTGGCCGTTCGCACGCCGGCGGGCGCGAATCCGCAACAATATATATATATATATATATATATATATATATATATATATATATATATATATATATATATGTATATGTGTGTATATATATGTATATGTGTGTATATGTATATATATATATATATATATATATATATATATATATATATATATATATATATATATATATATATATATATATATATATGTGTATGTATATGTGTATGTATATATATATATATGTGTATGTATATATATATATATATATGTATATATATATATATGTATATATATATGTGTGTATATATATGTATATGTGTGTATATGTATATATATATATATATATATATATGTGTATGTATATGTATATGTGTATGTATATATGTATGTATATATATATATATATATATATATATATATATATATATATATATATATATGTATCAGGTCAGGTATGGGAGCATGTGCCAGAACAGCGCGTCGCTGCGTCCACTTTCCGCCGGTACTCCAGGGGTCTCCGTCTGGCCATCCCCCAGGCAGATGCCAGGCCCATCCCCATCTCCTTGAGATGATGGTCAACCTGCTGCAACCATGAGGCACGTGGTCGGCCCACTGGCCTCCTCCACTCATGAGACTCCCTCGCTGAGAGAATCTGGTGAGCAGGATCAGCGTCAGGAAAACGAGCCACATGTCCATACAGCCGCAGCTGACGCTCACGGACTATGCAGGTAACAAATCTCATCCGAGTCTCTCTCAGCAACCGCTCGTTGGACACAAAATCCGACCAGCGATAGCCAAGGATTCTCCGAAGAGACCTGGTACCAAAGGAATTAAGTCTCCGTCTCAGATCCTTGGTCAAAGTCCAAGTCTCGCACCCATAGAGCAAGACTGGAAGTACCAAGGACCTGAAGACTCGGACTTTCGTCCTCCTGCACAGGTACCGGCAGCGCCACACCCCATGATCCAGTGAATCCATGACTCCCCAGGCCCGACCCAGACGTCTATTGACCTCCGGCTCACAACCTGCAGAGACATGAATATCACTGCCAAGGTAAGTGAATCTATCCACGACCTCAACATCCTCACCACAAACAGACACAGACAGGACAGCAGCATCCAAGATGTCACCGAAAGCCTGGATCTTAGTTTTGACCCAAGAAATCCGTAATCCCAACGGCTCCGACTCCTCATTCAGCACCTCGAGGGCCCCCAAGAGGATGTCTAAAGTCTCCGCAAAGATGACTGCATCATCTGCAAAATCAAGGTCCGAGATCTTGACATTGCCAAACGATGCACCGCAACTTGATCTCTCCGACATCCTCCCAAAAATCCAGTCCATACAAGTGCTGAAAAGTGTGGGGGCAAGTACACATCCCTGACGAACTCCAGTAACAACTGGAAATAAGTCAGAGATGGTACCACCACACTTCACAGCACTCTCAGTACCAGAGTAGAGTTCAGACATCAGATCGATCAGTTTCGGTGGCACCCCACGAAGACCAAGAATCCTCCAGAGGACATCCCGATTCACTGAATCGAACGCTTTACAGAGATCAACATAGGCTGCAAGCAGCCCCTGCCGAAACTCTCGCCTGCGTTCGGTGAGGACACGAAGTGCAAGGATACGGTCAATCGTTGACCTCTTTGGTGTAAAGCCTGACTGCTCTGGACGCTGGTGCTCAAGCAGATGGTGGCGAACCCTATCAAGAATTATCCGAGCAAAGAGCTTGCCCGGCACTGAGAGCAGCGTCACCCCTCGGTAGTTGTTGCAGTCTTGGCGATCACCCTTCCCTTTCCAGAGAGGGACAACAAGGCCCCTCTTCCAGTCAGTTGGGATGATGCCTGTGTTCCAGGCAGAACACAAAACTGCATGCAACGACACGAGTGCAGCATTTCCACCAGCCTTGAGAAGTTCAGCATGGATGCCACAGATCCCTGGAGCTTTGCCCCGTTTCAACTGGTTCACCGCAGCCCGTGTTTCCACAAGCGATGGTGGACCACAGTTGATTCGAGGGTCAGCAACAGGGATTGTCACACCCTTGACGTCCAACTCGACAGCTGGGGGATCAGCCTGGTACAACCGCTCAAAGTAACCGGCCCAGCGGGCCTTCACTTCAGACTCCTCTGTCAAGAGCCTACCACTCTCTGCTCGAACTGCAGTGCTCCGAGGGATGGGCTTGGATGAACGTAATGCGCGAATTCCCCTGTAAGCGGGACGAGAATCACCTGTCCACAGGTGATGCTCTACCCCCTCACAGATTCCTCGCACATAGGCCTCCTTGTCCACCCTCAGTGCACGTACAGTTTTACACCTCAGCTCCCTGAACAGCTCAGCTCTGCCATTCAGCCTGGTCCTGCGACTCTGGTCAATGGTATCCAGTGTCCCTTGAGAGACAAAATTCTTCTTTGCCCTGCGGTGAACTCCAAGGC
>NC_140964.1:21101730-21126730 GCF_056783735.1 Eptatretus burgeri | reverse complement strand
ATTCTGGCTCACTTTTCCCCATGTCAATGAATGGGGGATTTTCAGCGATTTATATTTTTTTTCCCTAAAAATAAACCCCCCTTTTTATCCCAAGGTATATTTATTTGTCTCCCCTTTTAACTTGGAGGTTGAACCTCATTGAATTGAACACCTGGGGGTTGAACAGCTCACTCATTGAACCTATAAAGATTTGTTCATTCTCAAATTCCTTCAATAGTTTAATTTCTTTGCACAATAATCCCCATGTAAAATATTGACAAACAAAACATTTGAATCTTTATATTTTTTAAGATACCCCATTTGTGCCATTACGAAATGATAAACTTCTCTTAATGCTCTCATCTGACCACCTCCTGAGCCACATATCATTTTGAGATTATAGTAAATTGTTTTTTCATTGTTCAATTGATAACCATCAAAGTTTTCAGTCCATTCAAGGATATTCATTTTTTTCTTTACATCCTCTAACTTACTAGTTTTTAAATTAATTCGCTTATTTGTTTTATTTACCTTTGTTTTAGTTATTTTTTCAATAAGACTTATTTGATATTTTTCACATTCATTATGTTTTCCATTTATATACCAAGACTGAGATTTTCTCCACTCTTTAGTTTGATTAATACTTGGTTTAACCATTTATATATTGTGAAAAAACGCGGCGGTAGCCCTTGAAAAACCCTAACCCATCTTCCCATCGTTAAAACATAATCTATTTTATACACTCTATCATACAATATCCATATGGAACACAATCTATTCCATTATCTAAAATAAATCTCTTATCATCAAAGGCTCCTAATGCCTTTTTATTTACTTCTTCACTATATATGTTATGTTTATAACTTCTTATTGTATTCATTTTCCTATATTCTTCTTTCTTATTCATCAAACAATTATAATAATTTCTAAAAGTTATTGATTTCTTTATTACATATTTCTTTATTCCCTTTAACCTCTTATCAATCTGTTCACCATACTTATAAGCATATGCCTTTGCTCTCAATCCAATAAACTCACTCATTACTTTTCCACCCAACTCATCCTTAAACTTACCAATAACCTTTTCATTCTTTTTGGAAAATAACTCACTCTTCTTGCTGAAATTACTTGTATCATATACTCCAATATTTTTCTTCATATCTTCATAAACATCATCAGTTTTTATATCTAGGATAAAACTATCAGTATCCATATACAACAATGAAACATTTTCACCATACTCTTTCTTTAAGTCATTATACAAATAATCATACATCAATATCTTTGATAAATCAAGAACTGCTGTTCCAATATAAATTGGTTTATCCATTACAATACTTTCCTTTTTCATATGAATTGCAGAAAAGTTCTCTGAAAAAACCTCTTCTCTCTCAAAACTTGGTTTATTTATCAATCTCGAAGCTTCTTTCCAAGATGTTGCGAATCTAATGTTTTGCCTGTTTCTAACATTTTCCATAGTCTTTCCAAATACAGCATTATTCATTAATTTATAAAAGTCCCCTTCAAATTTTACTTTTGTATTTGCTCTCATATCTGTATTGAATTGAATATACTTTTTCACCCAAGGACTTTGTTTAAATTTTAAAACTCTATGAATTTTAGCTACTCTCAATCCTTCTCTCAAAAACTGTTTTAAGCTTCTCTGATGCAAAACATATCCCTCTTTATCATAGAATGTTGTTAATAACTTTTCTGTTGATTTACCTTTAATATTAAAACTTTTATGATAATCACTTAACCATTCTTTCTTTGGAGTTTCTTTCTCACATGCAAAAGGAAGATCTTTATGCTTATTATGAAGATCACTCGGGTACCTCAAATCAACTTCAAAATAATAACCTTCTTCTTCGTCATTCAATTCCTCTTGAGAAGAAATAACAATATTCATCAAAGCCTTTTCATAATCCTTTTCTTCCACCCACTCTAATTTACCATAAGGCAGAGATTGAGACATTGCCCATCCATACAAATTATTAGCATCAAAATACATCAAATAATTACTATCTTTTTCACTATCATAATTTGGAAGATATTTATTATTTGCTTTAGCATATCTTTTTGAACATACTTGTGATATTCCACCTCTCTTGGACTTCTCAATCATCAAAAGCATATCCACATCACTGATTAAATCTATATCTTGTTTTGTCATTTTCAACATTGCACTCCAAGCTAAACCAGGAGCTGTGAAATAGTGGGCAGGATCTAATCCATAACAATTTTTATTATGACAGAGTGATCTAAAAGCTTCAAACACATCAGCTAACAATAAAACATCTGTTTTTAGATATAAATCATGATATTCTCCAAGGTTCTTTATCTTAAATATTTTCCATATTTCTTGTGCGTGTTTATATTCCTTATCACTTATCTCTTCTTCATAAAGGTTATTATAGAAACTTTCTTTTGAAGGAAGTTGTGTTTCTTTAAATCTCATAAATGAATCCATATAATCATAAGGATAAATTCCCTTACTTGTAAGAATTTTCTCTTTACTTTGAATTTCATTCCTTGTTTGAATTTCCTCTCTCGTAAGAATTCCTTCTTTAATCAGAATTTCATCTTTAATCTGAATTTCCTCTTTAGTTCGAATTTTCTTTATAATTAGAATTTCATCTTCAGTTGGAATTTCCTCTTTACTTTGAATTCTCTCTTTAATCTGAATTTCCTCTTTAGTGAGAATTTCCTCTTTTGGAAAGAATGAATTAAGATTTGGAAAAGAGTCCGTGGAGCTTAGATTTGATGCGAGGTAGGCTAGTGGTGTTCCCATAAACTTGTAAGAATCTAAAAACCTAATACGAGTTATAGGTTTTGTGAATATCATTTTTGAAAATGAAATATACTTTTGACTTGTGTTTGTTATAGCAGAAATATTCCCTGGTGTTTTTGAAAGTTCATTTATAAATAGATGTGTATCATAGTTGGCGCTGTTGTGAAGAAAGACTGGAATAAAAGAAGGTAATTTATAATTAAGATTACAACAGGAATGAGCGGGACCTCTATATTTACCAGTAAGATGACAATGGTCTCTAACTTTAAACTCCTTAATTTCCCCCTCACAAATATGACAGATATTGTTCATTCTAAATTCTAATTTTTCTTCTTTGGTTAATTTCATCGGTTCATTTGTTTCTTTCATTAATTTAGTGAGTCTTATACAATCCTTTTCTAATCGTTTTACAAACTCTTGTGAAGCATTTTTTCCACGATAATGTTCAAGTTTGTTATACTTTTCTCCAACAGATGATTTGATATAATAACAAAAACCACAAGGAATATGTTTTTGATATTTATTTGTATATGGTTCTTTTGGATTAGGAGAAGCAGTATTTATCTTTTTAAGGATACATTCAAAATCAGCGTATATCACAAATGGGTGCATGATAGATTTATTATAATCTTCAAAATAAATCTTTTCACCAGGTTTAGGCATTGTAATTACAGCTGATTTATGATTACTACAATATTTTGAATGTTGTTCTAATCGTTCTTTTGTATGAAATGAATTAAGACATCGCTTACAAGGATATATTTTGTTTGCTGTTCTGAATACCTGAGAAGAGATTAATCTTGATAAATTATTGATGTATGTGTAATGTGAATTCTTTCCAACACTAAAATATAAAAGGTCAATGTGTGTTTCTTCATTTTTATAGTTGTTTGAAATTTTTAATATTTGAACTTTGTTTGTATCCGTTAATCCATATACATTAATAGAAAGATTATTCTTTTTCTCAAATTTAGGAATATCTGTTAGTGGCATTGGGAATTTAAAATCTTTAATGTCCAAGGTATTCTCATATTTCATATATTGTTTTACTCTTTCTGAATTACATTTTGGTGGATGTAAGTGAGCAAGAACAGACCAGAGAAAACATTTATTATCATTGTTCTTAATATTAACAACTGCCTTCTTTAGTTTTATTTCTTTTGGTAATTCAATATAAGAAGAAGCTTTAAGAGGGTTTGATTTTAGAATGTGTATATCTAAAAGATGATTTTTTAATATTGAATCCACTTCCTACCACTGTATTATCAACATCCTCCTCTTGTCTTGATAGTTCTTCATAAACCCCACTATTCAAAAAATCTTGAAATGATGTTATAAAATGAAGATCTGTTCTCATATAAGGAGTTTGTTCTTCATCTTGTCTTTTCATATTCATTTTCACTCCCATATAAAACTTTAAAGTTTTTATTTCTTTTAATGTCTTTTTAATAAATTTTTTCAACATCGGGTTTCACTATTTCAATTGATTCAGCTATTGATGATGGACCGGGTTCTCCAAATTGAAAAATCCTTATTTTTATATGCCCTTTAAATGCCTCATCAGTGTTTTTAATATAATAGTCTCCCTTTACTTTAAACTCATTTTTCTTGTGTTTTTGTGATTGAAGATGTTGATTATAACTACTCTTCAAAACATCCTTTGAACAGATATCACAATGTTTTCTTTCCAACTCAAGAGGAGATATTTGATGAAATAGATTAAATGTGTGTTTGTTGGTTCGGAGGTGTTTTCTATAATGTTTATATTCGTGATTACAAACATCGCAGTACGTTGTATTCACCATATTTATAGAATAAAACTTTGCTTGAACTAAAATTTTCTTGATGAAAATTTCGTTTAATTTATAGGTGAATCTGTGCTTAAAAACATTTTATCCTCCAACTTTTTCACTTAATAAATACAATGTTTCAAGACACAAAAGACAAGTTTCAATCAATCTCTTCATCTGTTAAAGATACTGAGAAATATGTCAAGGATGTAAAATTGAACAAAGATAAATATAACAACTATTGGATAAAAACTATTATGGTAAATAATATGAGTTCTTCAATTTCCTTCAGTGGAAGGGCTTTTAGTATACCTGGTAGAACATCAATTAAAGTATCTCTAACAAAAGTTTCTCCTCTCCTTCTAGTAATATATTCAAAACTAGAAAAAGCAATGAAACAAGAAAAAGTATCAAAGAACAAAAACCTTATGGATGAAGCTTTAGAAAGAAAAGATAAGACCATCTGTAATATGCAAGGAGAAATTTGTATTTTTTTCAACAACCCTAAAGATGTAAATCTTGATGAAATAAAGGATGTTAATATATCAGGTGAAATGACATTTCGTTCAATAGTAGTTAACGATAATTTTAAAATTACCTTTAATATAAAAAATGTTGTCGTTGAATCTGATAATGAAAAAAGTATATCGATATCGATGGTAATATACAACTGAAAGTATAGATGAATTTCAGTTTAAGTAAAGTTTTACTTTATAAATATGCTAGACTTTCCTGATTCTCCATATGACAAATTTGAGAATTGTCCTGCGTGTGAAAGACGGGGATTAAACACAGAGTCAAAAGCCTATAAACAATGTATATTCTGTGATTATCTTCTAATTAATGATAATAAAAAATATAAAAAGGAAAATAATTCTTTTAGATTTACACCAAAAATGAATTACTTTACAAGATTGATTAGAGAAATGAATGTAAAGTATGAGGATGATAACACACCTTTCCTTACAAGGGAAGAAACTGAACGTATAAGAGAAATGTTCAAAGGATTGTTGTTGTATATTATTCATGGATGTAATTTTCAGGGAAATATCAACACAAGATATTGTATAAATAAAATAATGGATTATCTTGAAATTAAACCTGAACTTAGGATAAAATATAGAGTTTCTAAAAAAGCCAATAATAAATTAAATAACCTGTTTTTCAAATATATAAATGAATGATTTTTTACCTATTTGGGAAAATAAGATAAAATTTAACAACCATAAAAATCTCCCAAATTCATTAAGATGTCTCATAGTTGGTTCAAGTGGATGTGGAAAAACCTGCTTACTTTTAAAAATGCTCCTCACTCCCAACTTTTTAGATTATAATAATTTAATAATTTTCACAAAGTCGAGTTTTCAACCAGAGTATCAACTACTCTCACAAGGTTTTAATGCTGGTCTTCAAAGAAGATATAATAGGTTTATTTAAACGTCAAAAAAACCTAAATGATTATAACATTGAAGATATAATTCAACTATTTTGTGATACACAGAGATGTAAAAAGAAATCAAATCTTATAACTTGTATTCTTAGTGATAATACGGATGATATACCGTCTCCCCAAGATTTGGATAAATCAAAAAGAACCTCGTTATCTTTGATGATTGTGTTAATGAGAGAAACCAAACGGTAATGGACAGCTACTACACAAGAGGGAGACATTCTTCTTGTAATTGTATTTATCTTAGTCAATCGTACTTTCAACTTCCTCGTCGTTCCATCAGAAACAATGCTAATACTTTTATTTTATTCAAGTTAAATTCAATAGATATCAATAATTTTTGGAGAGATAATTGTTCTACATTATGTAGTAAAAGAAATTTGAGGATTATATGAAGCACACGACTGAAAAATATAAATATATTGTTGTGAAACAAGATGAGATATTAAGGGATATATTTTTTGTTTTATAAACAATTACATATATAAATGACAACTATTATTATAAATCTTGTGGGTAAATCTGCTTCTGGAAAAAACTTTCATAAATCAAGGTTCTTGTGTAGTACAAATGAGAATATTGTAAATTTACTTAAAAAACACCCCGTGATACGCATTGTATCAACAACAACTAGAGTAATAAGACCTGGAGAAGTAAAAGGTGAAGATTATCACTATATTTCAGTGGAGGAACATATGCGATTGAGGAATGAAGGACAAATATTTGAGGAGGTTTCTCTTGGTACAACAAAATATTCACATTGTAAGAGTGAGTTAAAGAAACTAAAATCTGGTGGTGTTGGGATATTAGAAACTAATCCAGAAGGAACGAGACAAATTATTAAATATCTGAGCGGAGTGAAGATTTTATCATTCGGTTTTGATGTTGATGAAGAAACTCAACACAAACGTATGAAAAGCAGAGATGCAAGGATTAGTGAAGAAGAAATTACAACTCGCATTAATGTTAATAAAGAATTTGATGAAATATTTAAAGAAAAGGATTTATTTGAACACATCTACTTGAATGATGAAGAAAAGGAAAATTTCCCTGTTGATCTTTACAATTCATTAAATGATATTTTACAATAAATAAATGGATACAAAAGAAAGAGCAAGAAGATTTAAGGAACATCAAGAGTTGGTTTCAAAAGTTGTAAAACAACAGGAAGACATAAAGAAGAAACGCAGACAGAAACTAACGGGCGAAGAAGCATTTGAAAAAAAACAAGAGAAATTTTTTAAACCACTTTTAAAAACTTCCCAAGAAAAAATGAAAGATGTTTCCACAGTTCCCACAGTAGAATATACTCCTAGAAAGCTTCAAATGTTAAAAGATTTCAGTCAAATGACGGAGGAAGAATTAGAGCATTTAGGAGAATTAGAATATGATGATGAAGGTTTATTTCAACAACTGGAAGAGATTAATCAACCCTCTGATTATATTGTGAATGCTGTTCAAAACAATGAATATTCAGCGGATTCAAAAACCAAAGCAGGACTCATTCCAACAGAACAACCAGCAATATTTCTTCTTGTTCAAGAAAAGGTATTGATATTTAATGATGAATTAAGGTTCTTAAGTTCTGCTCAACCCCTGTTAAACTAACTCCGAGATTAATGTTTCTTCTCACAAAAGATGGAAGGCAAGGTTCAACTGTGAGGGATGAATCAAAGTATATTGATAAACCATTGGATATGGAAAATAATGATGATAGAGTATATATTGATTTGCTGAACACTCTAAATTATAAGGTTATTCTTTCTGGTAAAAGTAGGAAGAATGAGAAGGAGAAACACATTATTCAGGCTTTAAGTATCCTTGGTTCAGGTATTAGTTTTCTTCCAAATGACCCATCGCAATTAGTTAATAGACTGTTATTGTTGTTCGGCAGTAAGAAGGCTGGAAATAACAATTGTTTTAATGAAGCATCAGCCATTTTAGACCAGTTGATGAACATGAAAATAATTAATAAATCTCAATATAAAGACATTTTATCTCATATTAAATAAGATGAGAAGCACAATCCTGAGTTTTAATTTCACAACAAGCGACCACACATCTTCATTCCCATACCCACTACAACTTGACACAACAAAAGAATATGAGGCATCTTTATTGTCCATGGAGACTTATAATACCTTATTTAATATAACCGAGAAAAATGACAAGTTTAGTTATAATCCGGGAAGTGGATACAAAACGATAACAGTCTCACCGGAGCATACGAGATTTCTCAAATATCTTCCGAAATTGCTCGTCTTATGAAAGAACAGGGTGATGAACCAAAAAATATTATTATAAACATTCAAAAACATACTTCAAAATCAACGATTAAAGTTAAAAATAACTACAAGGTTGATTTCACAATTGATAATTCATTTAGAGAGTTATTAGGTTTCTCCTCAAAAAGATTGAAACTAATGGGACGTTTTACAGTGATAATGTCATTCAAATATCCTCAGGAATAAATTCGGTGTTAATTCACTGTGATTTGATTGATGGTGCTTATAATGATGGATTAAAAACAAATACAATATTTTCATTCAGCGCATACTCAACCCCAATTGGTTATAAATTCAATATGGAGCCTAAAAATTTGGTTTATCTACCTGTGTCAGGAAAAACCATACACAGAGTAAATTTTAGGATAACCGACCAAGATAATCGTGTGATCTCTTTTAATGGAGAAGTTATATCCATCAGAATTCACCTACGTGAAGTTTTTCAATAAATAAATACGATGGTTATTGTGAGGAAGCACGAGTTGGGAAAATATAAAATAATTACAGGGGATGGGATGTTCCTTTCCCGTACTACAAGGGTGAAGGTATGTATCTTGGTAGAGGATACTATAAACCTAAGAGACAAAGGGGTGTTGGACATCAATTTAGAGGAGATGGGATAATTGATACTCTCATGGGTATTGGTTCAACTATTCTTAAACATAAAGACCTAATTGGTTCAACTGCTTCTGCTGTGGGAAATGTAGCAGGTGCTGTAAAGAGTATAAAAGATGCTCAGAAAGAATCTCATAAATTACAAGCAATAAAAGAAATTAAGAAAGGTAAAACTCAGTTGTCCCCCCAAGAACGACAGAAAATAATTCAAATACTTGGATCAGGGTTTCAAAAGTTTTAACATCTTTTTCCTAAATAAATACAAGTATGGAAGCAATTGATAGTATCTATGATTTGGATGATACTATTATTATCTCAAACTCCACTAAAAAAGAAGATTACTTCAAGGTAAATGCAATAACTGGAACAGACTGGAATACAAATGGTACAAAAAGTTTTGAAATAAATAATCAACAAACCTATTTGAATCTCTCCGAAAGTTTCTTGTTGTGTAAATTTAAATTCACTAAGGCTGGGAATAACACAAACGCTACACTTGTAAATGATTTCTTCTGGAAAATGTTTGATAGTGTGCGATTGTATATTGGAACACAAGAAGTTGAAGCGGTTGATTATGTCTCTGCTGTATCTGAAATGATGAAATTTACACTCTATACATTCAGTGATAGAATGGGAAAGGGGTCTGTCGAAGGTTTTATTCCTGATATGTCAACGGGAACAAACACAGACCCTGGATATATTCAAAGGAAAGGAATGTATAATGATGATACAAAAGCAGAAAATAGTTTTACTGTGGCAGTTCCTCTTAAAGGTATATTTGGATTTTGTGATTATGATAAAGTTCTGTATGGTCTTAAAATTAGATTTCAACTACAAAGGAATGATAATGAAAATAGATTGCTTTTTGGTGTTGGTAATGCTTTTGGTGATCAGAATAAATTTGTAATTGAGGAGATGAGTTGGTATATCAGTGAATATACTCCTAATCTTAAAACAGAAGAGATGTTGAATCGAAGACTTAACTCAAAAAAACCACTCAGTGTATCATACCTCAAAAGAAGATGTCAACACGTTAAACTCAATCAAACTACTTACACGTGGAATTTGGGTGTTCTGGAAGGAAAGCCACGATATCTGTGGATGATTTTTAAAAAGCCAGATGGTGATACTGCGACTGATAAGAATAATGCATTGAGTGATAATGCTAAGGTGAAACAACTTCGCGTTTCTCTAGATGGAACATTTTATCCACGAGATAGATTGGAAATTAATTGGGAAAAAATGATTTTGCTGAAGCATACAAGTCTTACCAAAAGGTGTGTGAAAGTAATGGAAATAAAGAACCTATTTTGGATATGACAGCATTTAAAAGTTTGTATACAATCTATACGTTTGACCTGAGCGCTCAAAAAGAAACTATAAAGTCTAATCGAGTGGATACTTCCCTATACATTGAAAGAGGAGAGAGTGAAGAAGTTGATACATATTGTTTGCTTTTGGAAGAAACAGAATTGCAGATTAATACAGATAATGGTGTGATGATTAGTCTCACATAATTTTTTGTTAAATAAATGAGTGGCAAAGTACCAACTGAGGTATATGTTAATCAAATCAATCTTCATAAACTATCATCTTGTGTTCAAAATCAAAAGCCTTGTACGATTAACGTTAATACAATTCAGAGAAAAGGAGCAGTAAGAATTGATGTTTTGCTCACAAGAGAACAGGTTAAAATCTTGAATGACACTGACTCACTTAAAATTAAAATGACAAAACCAATGTTGAAAAAATATTCAATAAGAGAGACGAGTGGAGGATTTCTCCCATTTCTAATTCCTTTATTTGCTGGTTTAAGTGCGGTTGGAGCATTGACGGGTGGTATTTCAACAGCGGTCAAAACTGCCAACGAAAGGAAGGCTCAACTCCAGGCTCAAAAAGAATTGGAAAGACATAACAAAGAGTTGGAGAAACAAATTAGTGGAAGTGGTGTAATTGTAGATTTTGCTGAAAAACTTGAAGGTCTGCCTGATAAAGCGAGATTGTTAGTTGGAGATATGCTTTCTTCTATAGCACAAGCAGGTGTAAAATTAACGAAAAGAGGTAATGGATTATATCTTTCTAATAAATAAATGAGCATTGATGAGTGGTTGAAAGAATTTGGAAAGAATACAACATCAAATTTACAACTTGCCAAATATTGTAAGAAATTAAAAATTCATAATGTGGTTATTTGTATGAGAGATGAATTAACAAATGTGTCGAAACATACAAAGAATATTATTATGAACTTAGAAGATAATGATGGGAACGGTTCTCATTGGGTTTGTATTTTTAATAGTCAAGACAAATATTATTTTGATAGTTTTGGTCTTCCACCACCTGTTGAAGTCATAAAATTCTTACAGAATGGTGTTTATCAAACATTTCAAGTCCAAGAATTAAATTCCAAGTGTTGTGGTCAATTATGTCTATATGTGTTATTTCAACTCAACAAAAATAAAAAATTTTATGATATTATTTTTAATCTAATATAAATGACTTATGTTGGTAAAGATGGTTCTATCTTTGGTGTATCTCAAGAACTGGATATTGATTTATCAAATTATTACACAAAGGCACAGGCTGAACGACATAAATATAATATAAACAAAAATATTAACATGAAAAATGTTTATAAATTAAAAAATTATCCAAGCCCGACTGACGCGAATGACTTGGTGAGATTAAGCGATTTATCACAATATATATACTTAAATAAAACGGCTGTGTATTCTAAAGATACAGAAGTGTTGATATTATCTCCAGGTCATACAGAATTCACAGTTCGAATTAAAATAAATTTTTATAAAGAAGGGCGTATCGTTTGTATGAGAATAGAACAATGGGGGTATGATATGAATGATTTAGGGTATAATTGGTCATTTAAAATTAACCTCGAAGACCTGGAACAATTAAATCAGTCTCGTAAGGAAGAATATTATCCACTTGGTATCGAGAATGAGTTTTGTGGAGCCACGATTAGTAAACAACAAATAAAAGAATTTAATAAGGGTAAATATAATAATGGTTTTGCCCTTGTTTATCTCATGAAAACAGAAAAAAACAGGATTATATATAATAAGTAAGGAAATACAAAATGATTTAACTATGGGAAGATGGGGAGGTGTTTCGTGCCATAATATTATTCTAACATATATTTCTAATACATAAATGACAGCAAGAAGGCTTCAAGAAAATTATCATTTCTGTGTTCAAGCATACCTTCAAGAAAAGGGTATTCGGTATTTTAATAAATATGTTCTACAACATAAGAATGAGGTATTTTCAATAAAAGATTGGCATTATGCTGATGTTGATAAACCAACAACTTTAGATTTAATTAGAATGTTAAATAATGAAAAAATTATAAGGTTAAGAAAAGGTAAGGCTCTTTTAGAAATTCAAAAGAAATTTTATTGGTATCCTGTTGTAAAAAAATTATTTTGGATACAGGAATAACAAGAAATCCTGATGAATATATGTATAATATTCTATGGGGTGTAAACGATTCAAGTATAGTAAGGGATGAGGAAGGAGTTGAAGAAGAGAGGGAAGAGGAGGAAAAGGAGAAGGAGGAGAGAGAGAAGGAGGAAAGAGAGAATAGAGAGAGGGAGGAAAGAGAGAAGAGAGAGAGGGAGAAGAAAGAGAAGGAGGAAAAGGAGAAGAGAGAGAAGGAGGAAAGAGAGAAGAGAGAGAAGGAGGAAAAGGAGAAGAGAGAGAGGGAGGAAAGAGAGAGAATGAATAAATATCAAAATATGGAAACCAGTGAGATTCAAAAAGAATAGAGGTATTACAGAAAATAACTCAACCCACCGAGGAGGAAAACAAAGAATTGACAAGTCTATTTGCAATACTTTCGACAAGACTATTAGCATCGACAAGATATAGATTTTAATTCAAGTTTTTTCTTAAATAAATGGAGGAGAGAGTGAAGGCATTTCTAAGGATTCTTTATGTTTTAAAAATTAAGATTCAAATGTGCATGTTGGAAACTAAAAAGGTTTTTGCACTCTGCAGAAATTTTTCTCATAAATAAATGAGTTATTGTCTCAAATGTAAAAAGAAAACTAATACTAAAAATATTTCATATATTAAAAGTAAAAATAACAGGGTTATACAAAAAGGTATATGTTCGGTGTGTGGTTCAAAAAAAAAATCAATTTATCTCCAAACACAAACTCGGAGGAGATATACAAAAGTTTTTATCAGGAAGTAAATTTACAACTACTGGAATACCAGGGAATTACATCTTCCAGGTTATTCTTTCTGTGGTCCAGGCACAAACTTAGATAAAAGATTAGATGAGGCAGACAATCCTAAATCCTGGAGTAAACCAATCAATAGAGTTGATGAAGTGTGCATGAGACACGATATTGATTATGGGAATACCACAACGTTGGAAGAAAAGCATGAAGCCGATAGAGAAATGTTATATAATTTGTCTCTGATACAAAATCCAACCTTGAGAGAAAAAGTTGATAGGTTCATCGTGAAGAAGATGATTAGTGCTAAATTGAAACTTGGACTTGGAAATTCAAAAAACTTATAGGCTCTAATGATGCCATTAAGACTGAAGAGCAATTAGCTGATGAATTACATAAACCAATATTCACAAAGTTTCAGAGAAGGAAAGTTTATTCCAAGGAAGTTGATTATATCTGGTCTGCTGATTTGATTGAACTCAATAATGATAAGGGGTACAAGTATGCTTTAACCGTTATTGATTTGAGGAGTAGATATGCGTGGGTTGTCCCTTTAAAAAACAAAACAGGTAATACTCTTATGTTAGCTTTTCAACAGATATTTAATAAAAGTAAGAGAAAACCTAAGAAATTGTGGACTGATGAGGGTAGAGAGTTTTATAACAAGACATTTATGAATTTTCTAAAAAATAACAGTATTACATTATACAGTACCTTTAATGAAGGGAAGGCAGTT
This sequence comes from Eptatretus burgeri, assembly GCF_056783735.1. Classification (NCBI taxonomy): domain Eukaryota; kingdom Metazoa; phylum Chordata; class Myxini; order Myxiniformes; family Myxinidae; genus Eptatretus; species Eptatretus burgeri. The sequence goes on along the minus strand of NC_140964.1, from coordinate 21,112,882 downwards.
GTTGTTGAACGTTTTAATCGTACCTTAAAGAGAGACTATATAAAAAATTCACACAACTCGGTTCACAACAATGGTCATCTTTTATTCAGGATATTGTGGATAAGTATAATGACACGATTCACACATCAACGAATATGAAGCCATCAGAAACATTTACAAAATTAAAATATGAAAAAGAGATTAATGTCAGAAAACCTAAGTTCAAAGTTGGTGATATCGTAAGAATATATAGGTGGAAATCTCATTTTGAAAAGGGTTTTACTGAACGATGGACGAAAGAACTTTTTAAAATTGTTGATGTAATAGATACAGTTCCTTGGACTTATAAAATATATGATTTGGAAGGGGAAGAGATTTTAGGTTCATTTTATTCACAGGAATTACAAAAGACAAAACTAAGCAGATAATACACCTTTGTGGACACTCGAGGGCCAAGTCCGAGGTGTATAACAGTATATAATGTGTGTCAAGGGGGACGTTCTTAGATCTGTGAACCCCCAAACACAGAATCCTCAACTGAATAGTCAAGGCTTAACTTTTGTTTGTGTGTGTGTGTGCAATGGGAGCAATAGGTTGGCGCTTCACTCCCTCCTACTATACACCGTTGTGGACACTCGAGGGCCAAGTCCGAGGTGTATAACAGTATATAATGTGTGTCAAGGGGGACGTTCTTAGATCTGTGAACCCCAAACACAGAATCCTCAACTGAATAGTCAAGGCTTAACTTTTGTTTGTTGATGTGTATGTGTGTGTGTGTCCCAACCCTCACATTCAAAATCTCAACCCCAACCCTCACATTCAAAATCTCAACCCCAACTCAATCCTCGCCCAACACAATGTCTTTTTCAAAATGAGATTTCCACCTATATATATATATATTTTTACGTTTTTTTTCTTCTTCCAATTCTGTCTTTTAAGGCTTTCAGGTTTGATGACGTAGAAAGGGGGAGTAAGCCTGCACTTTCTTCCCAGAACTTTCTTGATCTTGCTCCCATCAAGCACCATCCGACAAAGAACTACATCGATAGGTTTAGATCCCAAAGAGTGATAGCAACTCCAAAAGTCTCCAAAATATAAATAAATAAAATAATAATAATAATAAATAAATAAATAAATAAATAAAAGCCCCCAAAAAAGTTTCAAGTGTCCAACATAAACCCAACTTTCCAAGTCTTCAAGGTATAACCACATTCCCGTTGAGTTTCCAAGATATGTATCACATTGTGAGTTATCAATCCAGAACCCACATTTCAAGTATTCAAAGTAAAACCAACTTACAAAGTCTCTTAAGGATAACTCATTTACTGATTTTTTCAAAATTTGTGAGTCTCCAAGGTAGGACCCATATTTAGAACCATCTTGGCAGAACCCTTTTCCTGAGTCTCCAAGGTAGTTATTTAAACCATCAAGGCAGAACTCATTTACTGATTTTTTTAAAATTTGTGAGTCTCCAAGGTAGGCCCCATATTTAGAACCATCTTGGCAGAACCCTTTTCCTGAGTCTCCAAGGTAGTTATTTAAACCATCAAGGCAGAACTCATTTACTGATTTTTTCAAAATTTGTGAGTCTCCAAGGTAAAACTTGTATTCTGGCTCATCAAGGTATAACTTGTTCAGTGGGTATTGTCTTGATAACTCACAATGAGTACTATTGCTGTAAAACTCTTTTTCAGGATTTTGCTGGTCTCCAAGGTATAACTCTTTGGTTGGGTCATCAAGGACGAACTCGTTCTGTGGGTCTTGGTCGCTCATAAGGTCTTCAACCAAGCCAACAATTTCGCCCCAAGTTGTAGCAAAAGCAGTATTTTCATTTCGTATTTCAGACACAATTTCCTGTGAGAGAAAATAATAATGTATTAATTAAGTTATTTAATTATTAAATGAGTATGCTTCAATCAAAGTTTGAAAATAGGAAAATAAAAAATCTTACCTCAATAGATAAGAGGTTTGAATCCAGTTCATCAACTTGAAGGTTTAGTTCCATAGAAGACAGAGAGTTCCAAGGAACACCAAAGTCATCCCACTCAAGGTCTTCAACCAAGCCAACAATTTCCCCCAAGTTGTAGCAAAAGCAGTATTTTCAGATACAATTTCCTGTGAGAGAAAATAATAATGTATTAATTAAGTTATTTAATTATTAAATGAGTATGCTTCAATCAAAGTTTGAAAATAGGAAAATAAAAAATCTTACCTCAATAGATAAGAGGTTTGAATCCAGTTCATCAACTTGAAGGTTTAGTTCCATAGAAGACAGAGAGTTTGAGACAAGCACACAGAACACCATTGCCAGCAAGAACAAATGTTTAAAATGGAGCCTGGGTTTGAAGCTTTTATAGAGAAAGACTGGTGGGTGTGGTTTCCTTTGGAAATTCCCTGGGCAAGCCTAGGCAAGCCTTCATTGGGAAATTTTTCAAAACCATAACATCCTGTAATTTTCTAGTGATTTCTTTGTGAGTCAGAGATGAACTGGAAATGATGTAAGAGTGGGCGGGGCTTAGCAAAAGTAGGCGGAGCTTAGGAAAAGTGGGCGTGGCTTAGAAAAAATACCTTATGAAAAGTGGGCGGAGCTTAGCAAAAGTGGGCGGGGCTTAGGAAAAGTGGGCGTGGCTTAGAAAAAAATACCTTATGAAAAGTGGGCGGAGCTTAGCAAAAGTGGGCGGAGCTTAGGAAAAGTGGGCGTGGCTTAGAAAAATACCTTATGAAAAGTGGGCGGAGCTTAGCAAAAGTGGGCGGGGCTTAAAGAAAAGTGGGCGGGGCTTAACAAAAAATAACCTGTGGCTCAGGAGGTGGTCAAACAAGAGCATTAAGAGAAGTTAATCATTTCGTAATGACACAAAAGGGGTATCTTAAAAAATATAAAGATTCAAATGTTTTGTTTGTCAATATTTTAGATGGGGATTATTGTGCAAAGAAAATTAAACTATTGAAGGAATTTGAGAATGAACAAATCTTTATAGGTTCAATGAGTGAGCTGTTCAACCCCCAGGTGTTCAATTCAATGAGGTTCAACCTCCAAGTTAAAAGGGGAGACAAATAAATATACCTTGGGATAAAAAGGGGGGTTTATTTTTAGGGAAAAAAAATATAAATCGCTGAAAATCCCCCATTCATTTACATGGGGAAAAGTGAGCCAGAATCAGTATTCTTACCCTACTTATATGTGCATGTATATGTATATATATGTATGTATATATATATATATATATATATATATATATATATATATATATATATATATGTATATATGTGTATGTATATGTGTGTATGTATGTATATCTATATATATATATATATATATATATTGTTACGGATTCGCGCCCGCCGGCGTGCTGACGGCCACGTAACTCGAATCGCGGCACGTCGCCCACCGGACGGACAATCCAGTCGTGACCCTCTCGGACTAACGCCGGGAACCAGTCACGGGTGGACCTTTCGGTCTCACCGCGATCGAGCCAATCAGCCCCCGCGTGGGATAGGGTTGCTCGCCAAATTCGACCTACCTAAGTACCCACGCGGAGGGTAGACCGGGCGATCGCACCTCGCCGCAGGTCGACTTCGGACACGGGCCACTTAAGCGACCCGTTCCGTACTATCGGGATAACCGAGCGGTGTTATCGTCGACCTCGACGGTTCGATTAATTATCGGGCGTATTCAGCCCACTACCAACCCTTTACGTGAAGCAAGATGAGGATTCAATGAAGGAAATGACGAAGCGAAGTGGGAAACAGTTCAACACAAAGCACATTTATTCGCGATGAACGGAAAGCACACATATTCAATTCCACCAAAAGCACACAGAAAAGAAAAACACAATGCAATTTACACAAAAAGCAAATGCGACAATGCAGATCTAATACCGATTACACGAGCACACGGCAACACTTATACAATTTTACTTCACAGACGGCGCCGACAACACATAACCAAAACCAAGGAAAAGAATACCCTCAAGGATGAGGCGGGCCTGAGGCCGAGACCGGGTCGGGCCTACCCGTCTGGTGATGAGACACGGAGCGGCGATGGTGCCTCAACTCCGTGGGCCTCGCGGACAATGTCTGGTAGGGGGTGGGAAAGGGGCCCCCTTGGTCGCACTATCTCAGCGCGGGGGGAAACAGGAGGGGGTTGCTGATGCTCGGGGTATAGAGGATTTTTATTGTCCCGCGACGAGCGTCTCCACCTCGGCCAGGTCGCGCTGTCGGCCTCCCTGGGGTGCAGCTCCCTGCACGACGCGAGCACCCCCTCGTCTGCCCTCGCCGCCTCTCCACAGCTCCGTCCCCTTCCGCTCCGACTCCAACGCACACGACGACCAGCTCCTTCTTGCCAACTCCACCGCCCGCGAAGTCTTAACTCTCTGTTCTGTCCTTTCTGACGAACACGGTCGCTTATATAAGCCCCGTGGCTTCGCCTTTGACCCCCTCCCTTCGACCTTTCACCTCGCTCCCCATTGGCCCGAGAAAAAGTGGGCGTGAATGCTTTTTGATCCATAAATTTGCATATATCGATCGCCCTCCAACGCCCTGGAGGCGGGGCCAAATCGCCCCTCGCTCACCGATTGGACGGCAAAAAGTGGGCGTGTGTCGTTTTTGATCCGTTTTCGAAGCACAAAATCCGTGATTTTGTACACGCTGTTCGGCGCGCGCCCTGCACGAGTCCAACACCGGTACCCACAAGTGGCGCAAGAACGGTGGCGATGCGACGGTTGCGAGGTGTGACGTGAAGGTCGTGGCGGTTGTGGTGAAGCGGCGTTGTGGTTGGTGGTTGATGTTGTGGTTGTGGTGGTAATCATGGCGGTTGGTCCAAAATAAAGATAGTAAAAGAAAAACGCCTCTCCTGAAGAGTCGCAGCACGCATAAATGACATGTATTCCCACTAGACAACGGGTTTGGGCCTAACTACACATGTACTTACCGAGATACCTCACCTAAGGGACCTGAATGGTGGTTTGCGAATTTGGTAACCACAACAATATATATATATATATATATATATATACATATATATATACACATATATATATATATATATATATATATGTATATATATATGTATATATATATGTATATGTATATATATATATGTATATATATATATGTATATATATATATATATATATATATATATATATATATATATATATATATATATATATATATATATATGTATTGTTATGGCTATGGAAATTCGCAATTCACTATAAAGGTTCCTTAGATCAGTGATGACGCTAAGTTTATGTGCAGATAGTTCCCCACCGTTGTTTAAAGGGAATTTGTGCGATTCATCGGGCTGCAACGCTTTGAGATTTGTTAGCCGTTTTTCTTTTCTATCGTTATTTTGAGCCACCATTGCAACAAACCTCCACACAAACAACTGCCACCACCAACTATGCCACAACGCCAACCACGCTCACACCACCCCCACCACCCCCACAACCACCACCACCGTCGCTCTCAACAACCGCTTCCGAATGGCAGAACAAAAAGCACTCGTGAAGCCTGTGGGGTTTTTTTCCCGCCTGATTCTCCCGCTTGTTCTTCCCCGTGCTTGGTGTGGGGGAGGTGCGATCCGAGCAGGGGTCACAGGTCATGTAAAGGAGGGGTCTGATTTTGGGGGGAATAATACCCTGGCCCCGAGCCAAAACTGACTTTCCTCGTCCCCCACACGGCGTGGGGAGCGGGGAGAGAGAGGGCACGCCCTTTTTGGGAAGCTTCCAGAAGGGAGGTGGAACCAGAAACGGGGTGGGGCAAAGGGCGGAGCCCCACTTTACAAAAGGCAAACAGACGCGAAGCTCGTTCGTTCTTCAGAACTCTTCTCGGTTCATGTTGGCTCGTCCGTTCCTGGTCTCGTGGCGCTGGTCACCCCTTGGGCTTCTCTTCTCCCTCCCTTCATTTGGACCTCTTCGTTTGGACTCTTCGTTTTGGGCTTCTCTCTCTCTCTCTCTGGTCCTGAAGCCCCTTCTGCCCTTCAGTCTTTTGCTTGTTTGGTCGTGGGTTGTGGAAGCACCAGCAGCAACGCCGGAGAGCGCTCGTTGACCATGCCAGGGGCCCGAGGTCAGGCACGGCTACGCAAGGCCGTGGGGAGTCGACGTCGCGACCTGCCCACCGTCGCGCCACGAGGGCGCGGGTAAGACCCTTTGGTCTCACGGGACCTGTTCGGTCCTCCAGGTCCCGTGCCATAAAGGTTTACGAACCCCGTCTACCTCCCTGCCTATGGGGAGGGTTTTTCTTTGTTTTTGTACGCATGCTGTGGCGCCGTGTCCTGCCAAGTACAAACTGTGTAAGTGACTGTGCATGTAAATTGATCCTTGCTTACAGTCGGTCGTATTGCTTTTGCTTTATTCCTTGTTGGCTGTACATACGTGCATGACTCATTCATTGCCTTGCCTGTATATACGTGTAAATGTAAATAAATGTGCTTTGTTTGAAATGTATCCCGTTCGTCGTCTTTTTCCCTTTTGAAAGTGCCATCTTGAATCGCGGAATAAATTAGTAGAGGGTTTTGAACGCCCGGTAAACAGAATCACATCCGTCAAGGTCGGCGATAACACTGCTCGGTTATCACTGTAGCACGGAATGGACTGCTTAAGCGGTTCATGTCCTCGGCCGACCTGCGGCGAGGTACGATCGCCTGGTCGACTACTCGCGCAGGTACTTAGGTAGGTCGAATTTGTCGAGCAACCCTATCCTGTGCGGGTGGGCAATTGGCACGATCGTGGTGAGGTTAAACCCCCACCCGTGACTGGCTCCTGGCGGTAGTTCCAGGAGGGTCATGACTGAATTGTCCGTCCGGTGGGCGACACGGTTGTGATTGGAGTTACGCAATTGCTCGCACGCCAGGCGGGCCAGAATTCGTAACACTGGTGTCAGGAGTGTGGGATTCGAATCCACCTCGGTCTCCAACTAAATTTACGGGAGTCGGACCAGGGGTGTGCGAAGCAACCCCCCCCCCCCGTACCCCCCAAATTACGAGCGATTCAATTAATTTCTTCCGAGAAATAAGATGGCGTTTCAAGGCGAGCAGGAGCCAGGCGTAGTAGGAATGGATTTAGAAATGTTGGAATCCATGGCCCAGGATGAGAACCCCGAGCAGGAAATGCTAATTGTGTAGGACGAATTTCCCCAGCCGAACCCAGAACCTGAAATGGGCGCAGCGGCAGAGGCCGCGGTAGATGACACCCCCCCCCCTTTCCTCCTCCAGCAAATTCCCTCCCCAATGCCCGGCGGATCCATGCCTGAGGGCGAAGCGTTTGCCGCAGACCCACCTAACATGGACCAGCTATTCATGGGTTGGTTGGCGAATATGCAACAAACATTGGAAAGCAAAATGGAAACAAACACAAAGGAAATAAAAAGTGGAATGAAAGAAGAAATAGAAGGAATGCGGGGTGAGATGCAGCAAATAGGCCGTGGCCTGCAGGCAGGCATAATGGCATTTGCGTGCAGCGAAACGCGGACCGCGGGCGAGAAAATGGCGATGCCACGTGCTGGGGCGAACGAGCTGAGGGGGAGTGCAACAGCTCTCAGGCCCGCAATGGAGGCGGGTGAGGACAAACTAATACGGGGGACGTGTAGGATGAGACACGTGGAGGTAACAACGACGGAAACATTAACGGTGACACAGAGGGAAAAATTAAAAGGGGTGACTGAGACGTGTGTCAAACACGTAGAGACGACGGAGATAATGGGTGAGATAAAAGAAATAACAGAGACGCGGGAGATGGAAACGGTAGAGAAGAGACTACACAATAAAGAGGGGGTGAAAGACAAGCACACACACACAGAGTTAGTGGAGGACGATGAGGAAGAGCTCGGGGAATGTCTCGAGACCCGGTGCGAGCAGCTGGATAGTCTCCTCCAGGAACGAGGGGAGGGAATATGCCCCCTTGAAGCGGTTCACGACCAGGTGGGTCCGGCCGAGCTTTACGAGTTAGAGGGGGCCAGTGCTGTTGACGGGTGCACACGGAGCTTGGGGGGGTTGGAGACCCCGGAACCCCTCGTGGTGGCGCAGATCCCCAGCGTGATTGTGTGTGTGTGTGTGTGTGTGTGTGTGTGTGTGTGTGTGTGTGTGTGTGTGTGTGTGTGTGTGTGTGTGTGTGTGTGTGTATATACGAGCGTGGTGAAATGCGTGCTGCAACGCACACAAAGCGTGGGTGCAAGGGTGTGTGTGAGAGCGACCGCGTGTGTGACAAAAACCCCGTGTGTGGATGAAACCCCGTGTGTGAGTGGTGTGGTTGCGAGTGTGCCGACGTGCGTGCCTTCCAGCACGCCGAGTGTGGAAGAAACCACGTGCATGAGTGGAACCGCGTGTGCGCCAGAAAGGGCATGCGTGAGTGAAGCATGGTGTGTGAGAGGGACAGCGTGTGTGAGGTCGCGGTATGCAAGGGAGATGACAGTCGGCATGCGCGAGCACGCAGCTGCGTCTCCCGGTGTGAATGTAATTGAATGGTGTGTGAGCGTCGTAACATGCAGGTGTGCGTGGATTGAATGGAGACGACGACGGCGACAGAGGGACAAAGGCCGAGTTGTGCCGTAGATGCATTGGGGACCGCGCCGGGTTTACCCAGCAGCGAGCATGAGGTTCGGGCCGTGCTTCGCACGAGACCGCCACGTGCGTGGCTGCGGGAGTGAAACCCGGTCCGGAAACGCCCGCGGTGAATGTTGCCGATCCCGCGACGGACAAAAGCTAGGCTGGATAACGGATTTGGACCGGATGGGTTCTCCATGTGAGTGTGTGTGTGTGTGTGTGTGTGTGTGTGTGTGTGTGTGTGTGTGTGTGTGTGTGTGTGAGTGTGTGTGTGTGGGTGTGTGTGTGTGTGTGTGTGTGAAGCTCCGACGGGCAGAACACGTGTTCGTGTGGGGAACCCCTCGAAACGCGAGGCTTGTTTTTGTTTTTTTTGATGCGCAGAGTGATGTCTTGGCTGCACGTATGGTTGGAATCCGGCAGGAGGAGTATCCCTGCCGGATGGTACCGTCCGAGAAGGGACGAGGTATGAGGGACGCGAACAGCTGCCATGACGTCACGCCAAAGGTGCGTGGCTGTGAATTGCCGTGCTGGTGCGCAGGTTGTGAGTTGCCACGCTGGTGCACGCGCTTTAAAAAAAAAAGCAAGCCTCGCTTCTGGTGAACATGATTCCCTGGGCAAGGGGTGGAAGACCCTCCTGTCCAGGGCACAGGATTCCACTAGTTCGGGGGATGGGTTAGTTTAGTTAGACCGGCTTCATGGGGCAGGGACAAGTCCTCATGGGGCCCATGGAATGGATTAGTTAGAGGGATGCAGTGAGATTTAGGATGGGAGATGGGAAATAATATTTGGAGACACTGACAGACTTTGAGTGTGTCGAGGGGATGCAGCTTCGCGACGTACGTTAAATGGAACGTGCTGTAGTTTAAGGGACGACGTGGAAGCACGAGGTGGTTAGGGGATGCAGATAGAAGGATGGTGGAATTCAGCGATGACGAGTGTTGAAGAATTGTATGGAGACATGCTGAGTGAGTGAGGCCAGCGGGTTTGAGTGAATGGAGGATTGGGGAATGCATGGTGCGATGAGTGATTGGGGGGAGGAGTGACTCACGCCCAAGGGACTCCGGGGTCAGTGTAATGTGTGTTGGTGGATAAGACAAATTGAAAAATGGAGGTCGTTTTGCTGTTGGTGGGAGTGTAGGCTCGAAACCCGTTTGGAGGGGTGCAGGAGCCCTGTTGACAGGCTGGGAGCATGGCTGCGAACGGTGAGTATCGCTGAGTGGGTACCCCGGGCACCGGGCTAGTCGGCCGCGGTAGGCCAAGGGCCCATGGGGGGACGGGATAGCGTAGTGGGCACGGGTGCGCCTGCATGATGCGGGGGCCCAGGGCACCAGCCTGCCACGTGAGCGTTTCAGGGGAGTCGCCAGAGAGAGCACTCCCCGGTGTTTAGGGAGCTGTTAGGCTCGGAGGCAGTGTAGTGCCCGGGGGTGCCATTGTTGGGGAATCGGCAGAGGGTTGTTCCTGCCAAGGGAGCCACGCGTCCCAGCCGTAAGACCGTGTGAGGGCACGCGAGGAAAATTGGAGGGCATGGCCCGAAATTGTGAGGACACCAACACAGGTGACGGGAATCTGGGTTGTTAGAACCAATAGTTTAAGCGACAGGCGCTTGTTGAAAGCCCCGGGGTAGTTTAAAGGTTAATGGATAGGGTAGATACGGAAGTAAACCCCTCCACACCATCCATCCTTTCACTCTCGTTGTCGGCCGCTGGATCTACTTTGGGTAAAGATCGCTGAACTCCGAGGAGGCCATCCTGAATCTTGAGTTGGGCCTCGACACAGGACGCTAGCTCTCCCTTATCCCCCTCCAGGAAGGGAACGTAGGGGTTGGGAGTAGGCGAGGGCAGGATAGGTTAGCCGAACAGAGATATCAAGGGGGTTAGGGGACGATTTATAGAAGGGAAGTGAAAATGAAAACAAAACAAAAAAGTGGGGGCTAAATTGGGTTTTTGACAAATTAAGGGGTGGGTATGGAAGAGACAGGCAAAGGCGATAGGTTGGGAGGGAGACAGTCAGGTAGGTCCGAGCCCGCATTCTGAGTGGCCAGCACCACTGCACTTCCTCAACCAACCTCCATCTCAAGGCAAGGTTCCGGCAACTTCATCTGCCGGCTGTTCTCTGCAAGGCCTGTGCTGGTCGGATCGTCTGCCGGCTGCTTTACTGCAAGGCCTGTGCCTGCCACTTCATTGGCTGGCTGTTTTGCTTCAAGACATGTGCCGGCCACTCCATTTCATCTGCCGGCTGTGTTTGCTACAGCGTCCTTGTCACGCCATGCCTTGCCTGCCCACCTTTGCCATCCATGCCTGCTGCCCTCGATTCTGCGTTTTGCCCCGTTCTGTTTTGCATTCCCCCCCCCCCCACCCCCTTGTTCATGGCCATGTGAGCCAGGATCCTCGCGCAATTTTGGCAGATGCAACATGGGACTGCACTGGCAGCCCGTGCAACGTTTGCCAGTTCACTGCGTTCATTTCAAAAGGGGGAGGCCTTGGACAGCGTTTTAGCAGCCTGGCTCCCTGCTGTTAACTCTTGTTTTCTCCACAGAGTCCATCGATCCTGGGCCATGGTTAGTGTAAATTTTGTAAGTTAAGTTGTAAAGTTGTAATTATACATGAGTGCGCCCCTGGCATGTTTGTCTTA
>NC_140964.1:21061859-21083730 GCF_056783735.1 Eptatretus burgeri | reverse complement strand
GAACGGGAAGGTGGACCTGTACCTGGGAGTGGGGTGTGGGGAGGTGGTGGGAGTACAGTATATGAAAATTGCCAATTTTTGCATCACCAAATATGGAAACCCTCATAGGTCACTGTTTTTGAGTGGTGAATATGGTTTAATTACCAATTTTAATTTTAAAGGATGAGCAGTTTATATATTTTTATTTTACATGTAGTAGCTGTTGAATGCCTCTGTGTCGACAAGAATGGAAGATTTTCTTAAAATTATGCATTCTCCATAACACTTGGGGAAGTTGCAATCAATTTATCAACTAACTCGACAGAAAAATTTAATTCCAAGAGTCCACCAGTGGTCGGGCTGTCACTCATATCATAACAGAGTGGCCACATGATCTTCTCCTATTTCACTGCCTGTTACACCACATCGATCTCTGTGACCTTTGTGTAATGGTGCATGGAAATCAATAAGCGCCCATACGTGGCGGCACTCTTACAAAGAGTGAGACATAATCTGACACTCAAAACCATCAATAGCGTATGAATGTAGTGACGAAGATTGCTTTAGGGATGATACGTGGAGAGGACAGTCTTGAGGGAAGAGGTTGGTTGGAAAACAGTGGGTGGGTGGGATTCCCTTGCCGAGGGGTCTGAATCGTGAAACGAATCCGCATGCTTTGCAGCACATAAGCACACATATGGTGGTTGGTGGTTTCCAGTGATATTTGCAATTTTCTCTCCATTCCATAACAGCCAATCATCGTCTCTATTTATTTACAATCACCTTGTTTCTTTAAGATTTGCATAGAAAATAATATTGATGGGTTTTAGAATAGGGATAATAAATTTGCACCATCATCAGTCCACTTTGAGTGGAGTCAGAACACGCTTTGCCATTTTATGCTACATGTGTGGAATATTCTGTAAATACTCCCAACAAGTGTTTTCATATAAACTACGAGAGCGAATTTCGATAATTATCATGAGCACCGTGTAAATGGTGGTAAAACTGCAGCTCATAAATCAAGTACAGCAACACTGCCAGTAATCCTTGGCCTTCAAAAGCCAATTTATCTGTTGTAATAAACAAAAAGTCTGGGAATTAAACATTTATTAAGTGCCTGGGATGATTCAGGAGCATGGGGAGACACGATGCATCACACTCGGCAATGTTGCAGGCAAGCTGCTTCAACCGGAAGAAAGTTCATAATTCAAGCTCTGTGTGCGTGTGCGTGTGCGTGTGCGTGCGTGTGCGTGCGCGCGCGTGCGTGCTTGCATATGCGCTTGCGTATGTGCAAGTGGACATGCTTCTGCCACCTGTTTCTTCATTTTGTTTGTGTTTCTCCTCTCATGGTATCACACCACTGCTTCCAACATCCAAAGGCACATCCAACCAAAAAGTAACTATATATATATTACATAACTATACATATATATATATATATATATATATATATATATATATATATATATATATATATATATATATATATATATATATATATATATATATATATATATATATATATATATATATATATATATATATACAGCTCTGGAAAAAAATGAGACCACTGCAAAATTATCAGTTTTTTCTGGTTTTACTATTTATAGGTATGTGTTTGAGTAAAATGAACATTTTCATTTTATTCTATAAACTATTGACAACATTTCTCCAAAATTCCGAGTAAAAATATTGTCATTTTGAGCATTTATTTGCAGAAAATGACAACTGGTCAAAATAACAACAAAGATTAAGTGTTTTCAGACCTCAAATAATACAAACAAAACAAGTTCATATTAATTTTTAAACAGCACAATACTAATGTTTTAATTTAGGAAGAGCTTAGAAATCAATATTTTGTGGAATAACCCTGATTTTCAATCACAGCTTTCATGCTTCTTGGCATGCTCTCCACCAGTCTTTCACATTGCTGTTGGGTGACTTTATGCCACTCTTGGCGCAAAAATTCAAGCAGCTCGGCTTTGTTTGATGGCTTGTGACCATCAATCTTCTTCTTGATCACATTCCAGAGGTTTTCAATGGGGTTCAGGTCTGGAGATTGGGCTGGCCATGACAGGGTCTTGATATGATAGTCCTCCATCCACACCTTGATTAACCTGGCTGTGTGGCATGGAGCATTGTCCTGCTGGAAAAACCAATCCTCAGAGTTGGGGAACATTGTCAGAGCAGAAGGAAGCAAGTGTTCTTTCAGGACAACCTTGTACGTGGCTTGATTCATGAGTCCTTCACAAAGACAAATCTGCCCGATTCCAGCCTTGCTGAAGAACCGCCAGATGATCACCGATCCTCCACCAAATTTCACAGTGGGTGCGAGACACTGTGGCTTGTAGGCCTCTCCAGGTCTCCGTCTAACCATTAGAAGACCAAGTGTTGGGCAAAGCTGAAAATTGGACTCATCAGAGAAGATGACCTGACTCCAGTCATCTACGGTCCAATCTTTATGGTCTTTTGCAAACCTCATCCTGGCTCTTCTTTGCTTCTCATTGATGAGGGGCTTTTTTCTAGCTTTGCACGACTTCAGCCCTTCCCCGAGGAGCCTGTTTTAAACCATCCTCGCCGTGCACTTCACCCCAGCCGCCGTTTGCCATTCTTTTTGTCGGTCACTTGATGTCATTCTACGGTTGTTGAGTGACATTCAAATGAGTTGGTGGTCATCCCGGTCAGTGGAAAGTCGTTTTCGCCCTCTGCCACTCTGTAGCTTTGTTGTCCCCAATGTCTGCTGCTTGACCTTGCTCTTATGAACCGCCATCTTTGAAATATTGAGGACGGAAGCAACGTGACGTTCACTGTATCCCTCTGCCAGTAAAGCCAGAATTGAACCCTTCTTTTCCTCACTCAAAACTTTTATTTTCAACTCTTTTGGCATGGTCAATAGTTATTTTTTTGATTCCAATTACTTTTGAGGTACTTTGAGCACTGTTTTTGCCATCCAGCTGGTGCTATTGCAAGAGGATAGTGATGACCACAGCAGTGGTTTTTATACTTTTCCTTGTTAAATAATATTCGGTTCAGGTGATCACCTAATCAGTACCTCACTAAGTAGAATGAGGTGTGCCTGTGTTGGAATTCAACAGACACTGGAGATGGAATGGCTGCCATACATGTAGAGATGCTGATTTAAAAAATTTTTGGAGTGGTCTGTTATTTTTTTTCCAGAGATATATATATATATATATATATATATATATATATATATATATATATATATATATATACACACACACACACACACACACACACACACACACACACACACACACACACACACACACACACACACACACACACACACACACACACACACACACACACACACACACACACACACACACATACTCAACCGGTAAAAACTTTTCGCACACCCCCATTTTTCCAGTTTTGACTGAAATTTAAGCAGTTTAATGTTTCAATGTACTCTGAAATTAAAGCACAGAACAAATAAACAATTGCAGATAAAAAATAAATCATGGAATCGTTTTGTTGAACAAAATTTAATCAAAATTTTTGACTCATCAAAGTAGCCACCTTTTGCAGGTATAAGAGCCGAACATATTCGTGGCATTATTTCTACAATGGAAATCAAATATTGTTTGGAAAGTTCTTCCCAACACTGTTGAAGGTCAGGTCAGGTATGGGAGCATGTGCCAGAACAGCGCGTCGCTGCGTCCACTTTCCGCCGGTACTCCGGGGGCCTCCGTCTGGCCATCCCCCAGGCAGATGCCAGGCCCATCCCCATCTCCTTGAGATGATGGTCAACCTGCTGCAACCATGAGGCACGTGGTCGGCCCACTGGCCTCCTCCACTCATGAGACTCCCTCGCTGAGAGAATCTGGTGAGCAGGATCAGCGTCAGGAAAACGAGCCACATGTCCATACAGCCGCAGCTGACGCTCACGGACTATGCAGGTAACAAATCTCATCCGAGTCTCTCTCAGCAACCGCTCGTTGGACACAAAATCCGACCAGCGATAGCCAAGGATTCTCCGAAGAGACCTGGTACCAAAGGAATTAAGTCTCCGTCTCAGATCCTTGGTCAAAGTCCAAGTCTCGCACCCATAGAGCAAGACTGGAAGTACCAAGGACCTGAAGACTCGGACTTTCGTCCTCCCGCACAGGTACCGGCAGCGCCACACCCCATGATCCAGTGAATCCATGACTCCCCAGGCCCGACCCAGACGTCTATTGACCTCCGGCTCACAACCTGCGGAGACATGAATATCACTGCCAAGGTAAGTGAATCTATCCACGACCTCAACATCCTCACCACAAACAGACGCAGACAGGACAGCAGCATCCAAGATGTCACCGAAAGCCTGGATCTTTGTTTTGACCCAAGAAATCCGTAATCCCAACGGCTCCGACTCCTCATTCAGCACCTCGAGGGCCCCCAAGAGGATGTCTAAAGTCTCCGCAAAGATGACTGCATCATCTGCAAAATCAAGGTCCGAGATCTTGACATTGCCAAACGATGCACCGCAACTTGATCTCTCCGACATCCTCCCAAAAATCCAGTCCATACAAGTGCTGAAAAGTGTGGGAGCAAGTACACATCCCTGACGAACTCCAGTAACAACTGGAAATAAGTCAGAGGCGGTACCACCACACTTCACAGCACTCTCAGTACCAGAGTAGAGTTCAGACATCAGATCGATCAGTTTCGGTGGCACCCCACGAAGACCAAGAATCCTCCAGAGGACATCCCGATTCACTGAATCGAACGCTTTACAGAGATCAACATAGGCTGCAAGCAGCCCCTGCCGAAACTCTCGTCTGCGTTCAGTGAGGACACGAAGAGCAAGGATACGGTCAATCGTTGACCTCTTTGGTGTAAAGCCTGACTGCTCTGGACGCTGGTGCTCAAGCAGATGGTGGCGAACCCTATCAAGAATTATCCGAGCAAAGACCTTGCCCGGCACTGAGAGCAGCGTCACCCCTCGGTAGTTGTTGCAGTCTTGGCGATCACCCTTCCCTTTCCAGAGAGGGACAACAAGGCCCCTCTTCCAGTCAGTTGGGATGATGCCTGTGTTCCAGGCAGAGCACAAAACTGCATGCAACGACGCGAGTGCAGCATTTCCACCAGCCTTGAGAAGTTCAGCATGGATGCCACAGATCCCTGGAGCTTGCCCCGTTTCAACTGGTACATCCCAGCAGCCCGTGTTTCCACAAGCGATGGTGGACCACAGTTGATTCGAGGGTCAGCAACAGGGATTGTAACACCCTTGACGTCCAACTCGACAGCTGGGGGATCAGCCTGGTACAACCGCTCAAAGTAACCGGCCCAGCGGGCCTTCACTTCAGACTCCTCTGTCAAGAGCCTACCACTCTCTGCTCGAACTGCAGTGCTCCGAGGGATGGGCTTGGATGAACGTAATGCGCGAATTCCTCTGTAAGCGGGACGAGAATCACCTGTCCACAGGTGATGCTCTACCCCCTCACAGATTCCTCGCACATAGGCCTCCTTGTCCACCCTCAGTGCACGTACAGTTTTACGCCTCAGCTCCCTGAACAGCTCAGCTCTGCCATTCAGCCTGGCCCTGCGACTCTGGTCAATGGTATCCAGTGTCCCTTGAGAGACAAAATTCTTCTTTGCCCTGCGGTGAACTCCAAGGCATCCACCGGCAACATCAAGGACGGTGGTCTTGAAGGTGCTCCACAACTCTTCAGGACCCCCAAAGCACCCAGACCCCCAAGTGTCCACTCAGCCTGTTCGCAAACTCCTCAGCTACTCTCTCATCCCTGAGCTTGGCAACATCCAGCCTAGGCTGGGATGGTACCATTCTCCAGGATTTAAGGTGCAGCTTTAGAGTTGCTACAACAAGCCTGTGGTCAGTATTGAGGAACTGAGCACTCCGGTAGACCCTGCAGTTCTGGATCATCCTCCAACGACCGTCAATGAGGACATGGTCAATCTCCTTTGCCACACCGCCAGCGTTGGAATACCAAGTCCAGCGATGAGCTTGCGGGCGCTGAAACCATGAACCAGCCACCCTAAGTCCATGACTTCTTGCAAAGTCAAGGAACTTAGTGCTATTCTGGTTCATAGTTCCTG
This sequence comes from Eptatretus burgeri, assembly GCF_056783735.1. Lineage (NCBI taxonomy): Eukaryota > Metazoa > Chordata > Myxini > Myxiniformes > Myxinidae > Eptatretus > Eptatretus burgeri. The sequence continues at coordinate 21,077,679 of NC_140964.1, read as the reverse complement.
ACCCATGGGGACCAACACACACCTCATAACCATCCCTATCAGTTCCAGTCGATGCATTGAAATCCCCCAAGACTAGAAGTGTATCTCGTCTGGGGCACTGATCAACCACAGACTCGAGTGTGGCGTAGAATGCATCCTTCACGGTAAGATCACTCGCCTCAGTCGGAGCATAAATAGAGACCAGGGAAATGACACCTAAGGAGTGACGAATCCTTAATCTCATAATACGCTCGTTGACCGGTGTTACCTCAATTATCATTGGGGTCAGCTTATTGGACACAGCTACAGCAACTCCTTGGGTATGGTAACCATCAGAGCGACCAGACCAATAGTAGGTGTAACCACCCACCATTATCTCGCCGCAATCCGGTCTCCGAACCTCAGAGAGAGCTGCAATCCCGATGTCCAAACGCTTGAGCTCAGATGATAACAGAGACAGGTGATCATCCTCTCTTAGGGATAGGACATTCCAGGCACCCACCCGAAGGGACCGCCTCAGGTTAACCCAAGGAGACCGCCGTCTGGTGGACGACACCTCAGCACCACTCCGACACACTCTCCCGCAATCTGACCCAGGGATGTTACCCCGTGGTTTCCCTCCTATCAAAGATTGGGGGTCCCGAAGGCTTTGCCCCAATCCCATCATCCGGTGAGCTGCCCTGCGAAGGGAAGCTGCACAGGAGGTACTCCCACGGAGTGGGTTTTCAGATTTTTTTGCGTTTTTGCGTTTTGCGGAATGAAGCGTTTTACGGTGGCTGGAGTGCAAATCCTGCCACCAACCTCCTAATAAGAAGTAACCCAACTGCAGGAGGACGTCCGCAGACACAGTTGGGCACTAGATATGGATGGCCGTTGGCTCACAAGGAGCTCCTCCGCCCTTTGAAGTTCTCTTCAGAACTGTTGAAGAAGTTCTCACAAATATGTTGCACTTGTAGGTTGCTTTGCTTTCACCCTTCTGTCCATTTCATCCAAAACCAGCTCGATGGGGTTTATGTCTGGAGACTGTGCTGGCCATGCCATGATTTGAAGCCTACTGTCTTGTTCTTTTCTTCTAAGGTAGTTCTGACATCGCCTGGAGGTTTGTTTTGGGTCGTTATCTTGCTGTAGGATGAACCCCTGACCAACAAGGCGTAGACCAGAGGGTATTGCATGGCGCTGCAAAATGCTGTGGTAGCCCTTTTGGTTCAGGGTGCCAGTCACTCTGTGCAAGTCGCCGACTCTGGATCCAGCAAAAGAGCCCCAGTTCATCACGTTTCCTCCTTCATGTTTGACAGTTGATGTCACACATTGAGGAACCATCCTTTCGTCTACTCGGTGGCGTACAAAAACCCTGCGTGATGAACCGAAGATTTCAAATTTTGATTCATTGGTCCATAAGACCTTCTTCCAGTTTTCAGTCGTCCACTGGCGGTGCTTCATGGCCCAGGCAAGCCTCTTTTTCTTATTTTGCCATCTTAGCAATGGCTTTCCTACTGCCACTCGACCTGTCAACCCTGCAGCTCGAAGTCTTCCCTTCACAGTTGAAACTGAGACTTCCTTACTTCGATCAGTGTTAAGCTGTGCTTGAAGCTGCTGTCCTGTGAGCCGCCTATTACACAAGCTGTTGACTCTCAGAAACTTGTCTTCTGATTGTGTTGTGGCTTTGGGTCTGCCAGATCTCTTCCTCTCAGTTTCCTCCAGTTTCCAAGTGCCTTTTGATGGTGTGGGAAATTCTACTCACTGACACTTTGGCTTGCTTTGCAATTTCGCTGAAGGAAAGACCAACACTTTTAAGGGTTGTAATGGTCTGTCTGTCTTCCTTTGTTAATTGTCTTTTTCTTGCCATTATGATAGCAATATACTACTTCCTGCAGTGCAATATTGTCGAATGGGATCATAAATGTGATGTGTTGAGAAGGGTAAAGGATAGATCCCCTCTCTTATGGGAAACTTTTTTCTTTACAACAGATACGTTTACACACATTTCTTTCACTCGCTCTGAAGCCCGCCCCCCCCCCTTTCTTCCTCAGCAACAATCTTTCGCAAGCTCTGACGCCTGCCTTTTTTGAGAGCGCACGGGTCGTCATGGTAACCATGCGCCAGTAGGGTGGGCTGAGCTTTGGGCAGACTGCACCCACGGAGATGGCCCGGAGATAAAAACGAGCGAGAGGTACATTCTGAGGAGAAAAGCAGGAGTGAGAAAAGCGGGAGAGAGAAAAGCGGAGATGAAAGAAAGCAGGGTGAAAGAAAGCAGGGTGAAAGAAAGCCAGGGAGGGAGAAGAGAATGAGAAGTAAGCTTGAGAAGTAAGCTAGAAGCGGGTGTCTGACCAGCGCCAATAACGAGACAATTCGTCCTTCCCAGTGCGTTGGAAAGTGAGCGTGTGGTGAGCGTGTGGGTGTGAGCAGCGCCGCCAACAAGTGAGGCATGGGACAGTCACCAACAACACCAGGGTCAAAACCTGTGACAGACGATCTCTGTGCCCTCCAGACTACGACTGGCATTCAAGGCTGTTCGTGAGAGGGTGCACGTCAAGGCTGGGTGCTGGTGAGGGACGTGACACGCACCCACGCATTTCAGGACGTTTTCGCTTCACGCACGACTTTCTGGTGAGGGAGACGAATTCCCCCCACCCCCCCCCCCCCCGAATGATCTGTTGGGTACTCATGTCTGTGTTTAGCTGCAAGTAAGACAACCCCCAATAAGCATCTGCTCTTTGTCTCTTTCCTGGCATTTTGATTGATTTTGCTTTGAAATTTATTGTTTCAGTTACCTCAGCAAATAAAAAGTTCTTTTATTTATTTATTTAATTCTTAATAGAGTATTTGTCGATTTCCAACCTGTCCGTGTTTGACCTTTCCTTCCATTGGAATCGCATTGGCCGAACAGAGATAGACTGGGAGGTAATTACCACAGATTTGACCAAAAATAGTAGGCACGCACCAGCGGTTAAAACGATCGGCCGCCCAAATTAAAATCGTATCGGGAGAACATTGGTGTTTGCCGAGGGCGCGCTCCCCGCTCAGGTAGCCATGTGACCTCTAGTTAAATGGAATAATTTGACTGTGGACACTGGAACTCGTAGTTGACTGGGTGGCGTTCTAAAACAACCCACCGTACCACAACGTTAATTGTGAGTGGTGGCCCCAGGTCCGGCTTTACCGAGGATTAATCCCCCTGAATGACAAGCTGGTGTCTCGGTACGCATGGCCGCAACAATATACTATGTATATATATATATATATATATATATATATATATATATATATATATATATATATATATATATATATATACATACATATATTATCCCTGTGTCATAAGAGGTGACCAGGGTTGCCTCAGGAAGGGCATCTGGCGTAAAACATGTGCCAAATCACTATGCAGATCATACGGATGATCCGCTGTGGCAACCCCTAACGGGAGCAGCCGAAAGAAGAAGAAGATATATACTATATAAATGGCAGTCCTTCTGTCTGTGTCTGTCTGCCTGTCTGTTTTTTGTGACTAATAAGCTCCAAGACCAGTGAACTGATCTTGATGAAACTTTACACATATATAGAACTAACATTCAGCTCCAGGATGCACTAAGTGGCTTTCCATAAAAATGAAAAATATATATATTAAAAAAAAGAAAAATATATATATTTCTAATAAAATTTCCATTAGAAAAAAAAATGGCTTTCGAATAGTGCGCCGGCGTATTAATCATCACAAAAGGCTTCATGGTTAAAAACGCTAGGGTTTTGTGAAATACAAAATGTTCGCATTCGTTAACTTTTTAAATATACACATTCTCCTCCTGTTATTTGAATTCTCGAACTGCATGCGCACGGCAACAGCTAACTGCTGATAGATCTGCTCATGAAAGAACCAGGTAAGCGGAGTCAGCTGCAGAGAGAGAGAGAGAGAGAGAGAGAGAGAGAGAGAGAGAGAGAGAGAGAGAGAGAGAGAGAGAGAGAGAGAGAGAGAGAGAGAGAGAGAGAGAGAGAGAGAGAGAGAGAGAGAGAGAGAGAGAGAGAGAGAGAGAGAGAGAGAGAGAGAGAGAGAGAGAGAGAGAGAGAGAGTCGTCTTACAGCTGATATATCTGCTCATCTACTATATAAATGGGAGTTCTTCTGTCTGTTTGTCTGTCTGTCTGTCTGTCTGTGTGTTTGTTTGTAACCAATAAGCTCCTAGACCAGTGAACCGATCTTGATGAAACTTTACACACATATAGACCTAACATTCAGCTCCAGGATGCGCTAAGTGGCTTTCCATAAAAATGAAAATATATATATTAAAAAAAAAAGGTTTTCGAATAGTGCGCCGGCATATTAATCGTAAAAAAAGGCTTCATGAGTAAAAACGCTCGGGTTTTTTGAAATACAAAATGTTCGTATTCGTTGACTTTTTAAACATACACATTCTCCTCCTGTTATTTGAATTCTCGAACTGCACGCGCACGGCAACAGCTAACTGCTGATAGATCTGCTCATGAAAGAGCCAGGCAAGCGGAGTCAGCTGCAGAGAGAGAGAGAGAGAGAGAGAGAGAGAGAGAGAGAGAGAGAGAGAGAGAGAGAGAGAGAGAGAGAGAGAGAGAGAGAGAGAGAGAGTCGTCTTACTGCTGATAGATCTGCTCATGAACGAGCCAGGCAAGCAGAGTCGGCTGCAGAGAGAGAGCGTCACCAAACTGCAAATAGAGCCTCACACCGACGGGCGAGAGAAGCAAAAAACTCACGTTCCAGCTTTCTAGATCCGGGTTTTTGGCAGGACATCAAGGAGAGTTTCCACTGCTGCGAGAAAGATTGAGTGGCTCAAGGCCGCCTTCAACTACGACCTCTCTCAGGATTACGGCAGCATAAAGCCTTCCTTCCATAAATCTGAGGAATAAAAGAAGCCTTCCCAATTTTCTCCATACAACTAATGCCTCAGTCTAACTCGCGTGAGGAAAATATGGCAAATTTCCCGAGTATTCCCGGGTACTTCAGCATATATATATATATATATATATATATATATATATATATATATATATATATATATATATATATATATATATATATATATATATATATATATATATATATATATATATATATATATATATATATATATATATATATATATATATATATATTTGCACGGGATTTATTTAATCTAAATTTTTGACTCATCAAAGTTGCCACCTTTTGCAGATATAAAATATAATTTATGTGCATGACATCATCATCTTGTCATCGAGTCAGCGTGCTTCATTCGTTGAATTAAATGTTCCTGGCTGCAAACCTCCTGACTGGTGATCAGCAGGCCAGAGATAATGTGCTCGCATAGCAGGTGACACTTGTTGCTGGCAGGTTGTGCAGAAAGTGCTGTGATGGGACTCAATCTGTGCCCTATTGCCTCATAAAGTTCGGGGGTTCGATTCAGACACACACACACACACACACACACACACACACACACACACACACACACACACACACACACACACACACACTTTTCTGTTTTTTTCATAACTTTTTTATTTTTCATTATAAAAAATAATGAAATAATTTGCAAATTGTAGGTTAATTCATTTTTGTTTATTACCAGATATTGTCCCCACCATATGTCTGCAGGGGGCTCAAGGTTTGTCAACAACCCCCTTCTTGTAAAACTATCAAAATCACGAATAACTACTCACCTTCACTCTTTCATTCCTCTTTTTTCCCTCCTTTGGAATAAACTCCCCCACTCTATTCATTCCCATTCTTCCCTCCAGGCATTCAAAACAGCTATTCACCACCACCTCTTATCACCCCCCATCCAAATCCTCGATCTTTTCTACCCCCGATAATCCACCCAAACCCACCTCCTTCAAATTCCCTGCTTTCCTTCCTGAAAGTCCTGTAATGTCCATCTTCTATTCCCCATGTTCCACGTCCCATCCCTCTCCCTTCCACAGATCTCCTAATGTCTCTGTTCCTCACTATTTTGTCCTTCCCATGCCCTTCTTGTCTCATGCCCCCCTTGCTGTGCATTGTGTGTTGGCTCTCATCCGAGCCTTGACAAGATATACAAAAAATATATATATATATATATATATATATATATATATATATATATATATATAAATATATCGTGGAATTTGAGGTTTTTAGATTAATTGTGAAAAATAATGTCCTGCAAATGGCCCCCATTGGCTTCTTCGCAAAGTTGATGTTTTGGGATTTTTGTTAACACTCTCCCTAAAACGGTCAATGTTTTCTTGAGTATGACTTGTTTTCGGTCTTTCATTGCAGGCTGAGTCATGAACAGACCTCTTTGACTCAAAACGAGCAATCAAGTTCCGAATAGTGCTTTCTGATGGTTGTTCTCGAACATTAAAATGATTGAGAAACTTTCTTTGAGTTTTAATTATTGATTTCTCACTGGAGTAATAAAATTAAACAATTTTCACATGCTGGTCATTGGTAAATTTATTCATAATGAATCTCCCTGGTCTTCTTTATCTGTGAAAAAATCATAATGAAATAAATTAAAAATTAATTTTAAATAAAACAAGTCTGAAGACGACGATGGTTCACGAGCGGTATTTAATGATGTAGATCGTTTCAGAAGTCAAGGATGAGACAATGTGATAATGTTTGACCAAGTTATAAAAATGATCAACAAGATGTGGTATGAGTAACAGGTTATGAGCTGCAAAATGTCGAAAACCCGGTTTCGTTCAACAGCTTTCAAAATTTGACCGTTGCATCATCTTTAAAGGTCACAAAACAATGTTGTGGACATTAAAATAAGGAAACAGGATACGTGCTATCGCTCATTGGAGTTAGTTCGTGGAAGAAGGTCGAAAACCCGGTTCGATTCCCACAAGTTTGAAAATTTGACCTTTGTGAACTTTAAAGGTCAAAGGTCAAGGATTATGACCTTTGGTGCAAAACTTCCTCTGGAACATTCCAGGAACAATATAATGTCATTTTGGCTGTATGGCATTTCACACTCCTCGGATTATCCATACTTTGATGAAATCAGCGTAAAAACAAACTTGAAGGGGGCGCCACGGGCAAGGTGTTCAAGATACAGCAAAATGGTTTCAAGACTTTAGGTGGGGAATGACCTCAAGATTATGCATACAAAATGTTGTCATCCGAGCTCTCAAAGTTTGGGCGGTCGTATGATTTTTATGTCAAAATTCGAAATTTTCTAAGTTTGTGACCTTGTGACCTTGACGTTGGGACATTTTCTAAGTTTGTGACCTTGACCTTGGGATGAAAATGAAAAATCGAGCTCCGTGGGGCTATGCAGGTGCCATTGGGCTAATCAAATACTGAAACCCCTGCCAGATTCGACAAACCCCTCAGAGAAGATGGATTTTTATGTCAAAATTCGCAATTTTCTAAGTTCATGACCTTGTGACCTTGATGTTGGGATGAAAGAAAAAATCGAGCTCCGTGCGGCTATGCAGGTGCCATTGGGCTAACCAAATACTGAAACCCCTGTCAGATTCAACAAAACCCCTAGGAGAAGATACATATTGAAATCAGCTACCCCCTAAAAACACGTTTTTTGGGCGTGGCTCCACCCATAATGGGCGCACTACGCCCATTCTCAGGAAAACACAACTAGATCATGATATAAACCTCCCACCAAAATTTTTTATCAGGATCGGGTCAAAACCCACGGAGCTATGCTTGGGACAGACAGACAGACAGACAGACACACAGACAGATGCACAACGATAACGAATATAGTGGTCACTTATTTTTTTCGTGAAAATTTTTTTTCTGAACAAAATTTTTTTTTTTTTTTTAAGAAAACCTTCAGTGACTTTTGGCCCACCCTGCACATATATCTACCCTGCTAATCTAGTAATAAACAAGTAAGAGCAGATCCAGTCTCGAGTGACGTTTCACCTGCTTTCCAGCAGTTCTCAGGCCAATAAACCCCATGCCTCAGCACTTGTCCACTTCACTTTTATTCCCAAGGTGACAATTTATTTCAGGTCATGTGTGAGGGATCAATTGAGCAGTGTTTTTATTGTGCTCACCTTAAGCAAAACAATGTCATTGGCATCATCGATGGTCTACTCTGCTCCGCTCTATTTATTCACTCGTTATCTGGTGTTGTATGCATGGGGTGAGTAAATGTGTGTTTATTCTTGTTTTTCTGTTTCCGGGGCACGGACATGAATGTCTTCATGCCCGGGTTGGACTGGGTGATGTGTGGGTTGCGTTATTGGTGGAGTTTCTGTTAGGTGTTGTACCTGTGTCGGCATGTTGTTGGAGATCGAGCATTGTTGTTTTTTTGCTCACCTTGTCCAGATGTTTGCACCATCCAGTTTTTGGCATTTGTATCAAAGGAGTGTATTGTTTGCGTATGACAATGGTCTCCTCAGTTAAACCACCCTCTTGGATCTTAATTTGCCATGCCTCCAGAATCTATCTGTGTCGTTTGTTGGATGTACTTTCTCAGACACAGGTCCCATCCAAGTCAAATTTGTAGCCAACTTGCAGGCAATGACACACTGGCTGTGTCACCTTTCAAAGCCTAATTGAAGACCCGAGTGCAAGAAGTACTTTAGTAACAAAATAACACTTTTGAGATATTGAGGATCAAAGTTTTCAAAACATGCTGCAGATACTTTTTTTCAAGGTGGCATACTATGGAGCCTGTTGCTGGTTCCAGGGGCTATACAGAGCAGACAACCCCTTTTTGTGGAAAATTAATCCTTTATTACGAAGAAAACGAGAAAATTAGTTTTGGACTTAAGTACTTTTTGTGACAAAATGGCTGGACCTGGGTACTTTTAACACACAACGCCCTTTATTGCTCATTTTTGATTGCCAAATTTTTACAATGTCTCCTGGGGCTGTACAGTGTACATACATCCAATTCATGGGGAATCTGGGTCAGCACAGCATTCCACTGCACTGCCACATGCACAGTTTTATGAGGGCTCAAAAGCTGATGATTTTTTTTTTCCGAAAAACGTCCCCATTTTTTTCTTCCGATTCTCTTGATATTTGGTATGTGGGTAGATGTCGATGAGGGATGCACGACGGTAATGACTTTTGACACGATTGAAGGTCAAGATCAAGGTTAAGGCCACTCCAAAGTTGCGAAATCGTCCATTTTCAAAATCTATCTCCTCCGCCGTTTGTGATCCGATATTCGAAATTTCTTCGGATTTTGATAACATGGAACAATATCTAAATTTGGTCAGGCCGGTTTTTTGAAATTCTTCCTGGTTTTCAAAGTTTTCAAATTCATCGTCACATGTCTTCAAAGTTGGAAAAATCCTTGATGTGATTCGGTCAAAAACATTTCTCTCGATCTTGATGAAACTTGGTATGTAGGTAGGGATCGATGAGTGATGCACGACGACATGACTTTAGACCTGATTGAAGGTGAATGTCAAGGTCACCAATGCTGTCAACTTGTGAAATCATCCATTGTCAAAATATCATCCGCCATTTATGACTCAGAAATGTGGTTTGATTTCTGAGGTCCAGTTTCTATCCTTTTGAAGACACATTGATCATAAATGTTCCAAATCAACCATTTTCAAAATCTATCTCTAGATGACTCAGAAATGTAGTTTGATTTCTGAGGTTTTCTATCCTTTTTACTCCCGGGCTTTCCTCTGTACGTTGAACCACAAGACAAGACGACATCGAAGCCATTCTAAGTCGATCAGAGATCCACATCTACAGAGCTTCAGAGATGACCGTCACCCCCAACCGGGGGGGGGGGGGGATTTTTTTTTTTGCCCAAATTGTCCCATTCAGCTTTAATTATATTGAGATCTGTGCTTTGAGGGTGCCATTCCATGCATTTACAGATGACAGAATCATCTTTCTTTTGCAAATAACATTTAATTATTACATTTGAGTATTTTCGGTCATTATGTTGTCATGTGAAGTTTGGACGAATAAGTCTTGTGCCATTGGGGATAGCATGATGGATTAAAATTTGTTTGTACCATGGTGCCATCAATATACCATGAATTTTCAACAATTTTCTAATACCACTTCAGGATATCCACCCCGAAACATGAACCCAACTTCCTCCATGCTTAATTGTTGGCTTTAAACAAGACTCTTTGTAAGTTCAGTCTTTCATCATCTTCGATGAGATAAAAATTACTGAAGCTTTGACTCGTCTGTCCAAAGCACGTTTGACCATTGTTCCAAAGTCCAACTTGTGTGTTATTTTGCATATTTTAGCCTTTTAGTCTTGTTTGACATTTTTTTAACAGGTTTCTAACTGCAACACATTCTTTAAGTCCTGATTTCAAAAGTGACCTACGTACTGTCAATGGATGGACAAGGACACCTGATCCTTCCGCCAGTTCTATTGTCAATTAAATGCTTGTCTTCTTTCTATTCCTTAAGGATATTATCTTCAAGTATTGCTCATCCTTGTTGGACGTCTTTTTTGGTCTTCCAGTCCTGGGTTTGTCAATTACAGATGATGTTTATCTGTACTGCTGATTGTGCTTCAGACACCACACCTTGAAAATCGAGTAATGCAAGCTATTTCACTCAATGTTTTTCTTTCTTTATGCAGAAACACAATCCTATGGTGATCTTTTACTGACAATTTAGCCATTTTGTTTTCATGAAGCTCACAATTAATCCTGATAGATCTGTATTCTGCAGTACAAAAGGTCGGCTTTAAGCATTATGGATATGAAGATAGGAACACTTGATGTTAATGGCAAGAAACATCTGACAATGAGTCATCAATTAAATATGATTGGTTAATGTTGTGGATTAGCTACAACAACACTTCAAATTAAAACTGGTAAACCATTAATCCCGGGCTTCAAGGCGTGCCTCCATTTTAACAAATTTCAACACTATCACCCTGTCACATGATATGGGTTTTCCGGGTTAGAAAGTTAGTTCAAGTCTGCAATGGGGCCCAGCTACGGGGTCCCTCATGTTATCTCAATGAAGGATTGAAAAGCCCCGAGCAATACATGATAGAGAAAGAAACTTCACATTGGACAAATCGAGGCTGGACAAATTTTCAAGTCCCCAAAAAAGTCCAATAACTCCATCTTTGCATATTAATGTAAATGGCGAACTTGTAGAACGTTAAAATATCTTCCAGAATTTGTGGTCACTTTGTGTCTATCTTTTTTTGTTTTCATTTTACGACATGTCAAAAATGGGTGATTTTCAACTTTGGGGGGCTCTGGGGCCTCACTGGAGTAAAATACAGAAATAGTGTAAACATATTTGGAGTCCCCTCTTCAAGGCCTATCAGAATCTGTCATTAAATTTTTTCAACTCTCATTTGAATATTTGGCATATTTAATGAGGCGAATCGGCATCATTTTAATCATATAAATTATGTAACGATTTCGATGAAATTAACAACTTAACATTCCAATGGAACCTCGCAAATGTGTGCAAAAGTTTGAGGCTGTCGTATTACCCCTTCTGGAGAAGATGTTTTTAGGTTTTGGAGAAAATCCAATATGACCGCCATACCACGTGACCGACGTCATCAAAATTTTCATAGTATAAACAGCAAGTGGGGAGTTATTAAGGTGTTAAGTTTCATTGAATTTCATCAAAGCATTGTTTTCATTTAACGACATTTCAAAAATGGGTGATTTTAAACTTTGGGGGTCTCTGGGGCCTCACTGGGGTCAAGTCCAGACATGGTATAAACATATTTGGAGTCCCCTGTTAATGAACTATCTAAATCTGTCATTAAATTTTTTCAACTCTCATTTGCATATTTTGCATATTTCATGATGCGAATCGGCATCATTTAAAATCATATAAATTAAATAACGATTTTGACTAAATTAACAACTTAACATTTACATTGAATATTGGACATGTGTGCAAAAGTTTGAGGCTGTTGGGTTATCCCTTCTGGAGAAGAAGATGTTTTTAGGTTTTGGAGAAAATCCAATATGGCCGCCATACCACGTGACCTACGTCATCAAAATTTTCAAATTACAAACTTCAGGTGGAGAGTTATTAAATCGTTCAGTTTCATTGAATTTCATCCAAGCGTTTTTATTTTATGACATTTCAAAAATGGGTCATTTTCAACTTTGGGGGGCGCTGGGGGCTCAATGGGGGCAAATACAGACATAGTATAAATATATTGGGAGTCCCCTGTTTATGTGCTATCTAAATTTGTCATTAAATTTTTTCAACTCTCATTTGCATATTTTGCATATTTAATGAGGCAAATCGGCATCTTTTTAAATCATATGAATTATGTAACGATTTCGACCAAATTAACAAATTAACATTACCATGGAACTTAGCAAATGTGTGCAAAAGATTGAGGCTGTCAGATTATCCTTTCTGGAGAAGAAGATGTTTTTAGGTTTTGGAGAAAATCCAATATGGCCGCCATATCACGTGACCTACGTCATCAAAATTTTCAAACTATAAACTTCAGCTGGAGAGTTATTAAATGCATAAGTTTCATTGAATTTCATCCAAGCGTTGTTTTTATTTTATGACATTTCAAAAATGGGTGATTTTCAACTTTGGGCGGCGCTGGGGGCTCACTGGGGGCAAATGCAGACATAGTATAAATATATTGGGAGTCCCCTGTTTATGTGCTATCTAAATTTGTCATTACATTTTTTCAACTCTCATTTGCATATTTTGCATATTTAATGAGGCAAATCGGCATCATTTTAAATCATATGAATTATGTAACGATTTCGACCAAATTAACAACTTTACATTACCATGGAACTTAGCAAATGTGTGCAAAAGATTGAGGCTGTCAGATTATCCTTTCTGGAGAAGAAGATGTTTTTAGGTTTTGTAGAAAATCCAATATGGCCGCCATACCACGTGACCTACGTCATCAAAATTTTCAAACTATAAACTTCAGCTGGAGAGTTATTAAATGCATAAGTTTCATTGAATTTCATCCAAGCGTTGTTTTTATTTTATGACATTTCAAAAATGGGTGATTTTCAACTTTGGGCGGCGCTGGGGGCTCACTGGGGGCAAATACAGACATAGTATAAATATATTGGGAGTCCTCTGTTTATGTGCTATCTAAATTTGTCATTACATTTTTTCAACTCTCATTTGCATATTTTGCATATTTAATGAGGCAAATCGGCATCATTTTAAATCATATGAATTATGTAACGATTTCGACCAAATTAACAACTTTACATTACCATGGAACTTAGCAAATGTGTGCAAAAGATTGAGGCTGTCAGATTATCCTTTCTGGAGAAGAAGATGTTTTTAGGTTTTGTAGAAAATCCAATATGGCCGCCATACCACGTGACCTACGTCATCAAAATTTTTAAAATATAATCTTCAGATGGAGAGTAATTAAATGGATAAGTTTCATTGAATTTACTCCAAGGGTTGTTTTCATTTTATGACATTTCAAAAATGGGTCATTTTCAACTTTGGGGGGCGCTGGGGGCTCACTGGTGTCAAATACAGGCATCTTATAAATATATTGGGAGTCCCCTGTTTATGTACTATCTGAATCTGTCATTAAATTTTTTCAACTCTCATTTGCATATTTTGCATATTTAATGAGGCGATTCGGCATCATTTAAAATCAATAAATTAAATAACGATTTCAACCAAATTAACAACTTTACATTCCCATGCAACTTAGCAAATGTGTGCAAAAGATTGACGCTGTCAGATTATCCCTTCTGGAGAAGAAGATGTTTTTAGGTTTTGGATAAAATCCAATATGGCCGCCATACCACGTGACCTACGTCATCAAATGTTTCATAGTATAAACTTCAGGTGGTGAGTAATTATCCTGTTAAGTTTCGTTCAATTTCATCGAACAGTTTTCCCTCCAGATCCGCCACAAAATCGGTCAGTAGAACATAAAAACGCCTTTAATAATAATACTAAGGATTTCAATAGAGCTTCAGCCATGCTTGAAGCCCGAATAATAATAATACTAAGGATTTCAATAGAGCTTCAGCCATGCTTGAAGCCCGAATAATAATACTACTAAGGATTTCAATAGAGCTTCAGCCATGCTTGAAGCCCGAATTAGCTGCTCATGTATAGTTAACTTTGAGTTGTGATCACAAGTTTTTGATTTGATTTATTCGTATGCAGCCTGTGCCTGCTTAGCTGAATCATTTTCTTGTCTCACTGCTGTGCCACTGATGTAATGACTCTTTTTACCAGCAAGCTGATATTCATTTTGCCGACCTCTGAAGGATGACAGGCTGAGTCAACCCTACCTGGTGTTAATTCAAAGGTCTGACAGGGGATTCAACTCAAGACCCTAGGATCTTAAGCCCAGCCACCTTAACCATGAAGCCAACACCAAGCCTAAGTTTTTGATGACTTTGATCAATGTGAATGAAAAATCGAAAAGTGACAAGCTTGGTTTCTTCTCACACAAACTAAAGAGTATTAATAAGAGAAGAAAACACAATTGGAGGCTTTGAGTGAATTGTTGATGTTCATAACATCTATGTATTGTAACTCCTGAATGTGTCTAAGACTTTTGCACAGCAGTTATATTATATCTAATATATAAAGCTCATTCTAACCACTCACTGACTCACTTTAATTAACGTTTGGTAACTTCTGGGTGACATAGGAAGCTTTGGGTACCAACAGACATTGAAGCTGATAGAACAGAACTGTCAGAAAGCATCCATCCAATCATTGGGACCATACTCTGTGTAGAGCATTAGTGCTGCCTTAGCAGTCTCCTTGGCAATTGGGCACAATCCTGGACGGGTTTCCACTCCAACACAGTATACCAGCATGCTGGTATGAATTTTTGCTGACCTCAGAAGGATGACAGGCAGAGTCAACCCCACCTGGTATTGCTTCAACAGAAAAGTGGGATTTGAACTCAGGATCCGAGGATCCTAAGTCCACCACCCTAACCATTAAGCCAACAGCAGGCATCGAATGCACCATCAATGAAAATATCAATAAATGAAAAAAAATGCAGGTGAGAGACCCGAGATAATGGGGAAGCATGGTAATTTTGCGTGCCGATGGACATCAAAGCTGATACACCAGGAAAAATCACAGACCCATTGGAAAGCGTCCGTAAATGAAAAAAATGCAGGTGAGCGACCCGAGACAATGGGGAAGCATGGTTTGTTATTGCTTACAATGTGTAAGCATACCCCATTAGTGTTTATGTATGTGTGTGTGTGTATATGTATATGTATATATATATGTATATGTGTATATATATATATATATATATATATATATATATATATATATATATATCCATCCATTGGGACCATAATCAGTGCATTGCGTTGGTGCTGCCTCAGCAGTCTCCTTGGCTATTTGACACAATCCTGGACGTGTCACCACTCGGACACAGTACACCAGCAAGCCGGCACTCAATTTGCCAAACTCAAGGATGACGGGCAGAGTGGGCCTGACCTGGTATTAATTCAACAGCCAAGTGGGATTTGAACTCAGGATCCTCGGATCCCAAGCCCACCACCCTGACCATTAAGCCAACACCATGCTCACACATACACACACACACACACACACACACACACACACACACACACACACACACACACACACACACACACACACACACACACACACACACACACACACACACACACACACACACACACACACACACACACACACACACACATAAAAGGCAATGTGTGTGGGTCAGTGTGTGTGTCTCCTCCATCACTCCAAAACTATAAAACCTAGCAGCCTGAAACTTTGCATGCATACTAAGAAACCTCCAAGGAACTGCAAGATTGAAAATTGGGTGTCTGGGTTAATTAAAACACCCCTTTTGAAGATAGTATCGGGGGTGCTCTTCACAAAAAAAAATAAATTAGCCTTTCCAAGATGGTGGCAGCCATCTTGGTTCACC
>NC_140964.1:21039359-21056859 GCF_056783735.1 Eptatretus burgeri | reverse complement strand
TCGTGAATAGTGATGGAAAAGACAGGAGTGAAAAGTCACCAGGAATGATTGGATTCCTTAGCTATCGTGTGCAGCCTTTGGTTGCTGGTTGCATCATTTCCTGGGGGCACAGCTGTGTCACTGATGCAGTGCCTTCTATTACCACTACACTGGTTCTCATTTCACCGACCTCAGAAGGATGACAGGCTGAGTCAACCACACCTGATGATGAGATCAGGGGCTCAAACTCAAGACCCTAAGATATTAGGCCAGCCATTTTAACCATAAAGCCAACACCAGGTTAATGATTGGATGAAAGAACAGGACAATTTTTGAATAGTAAGGTTTGGTAATGGATTATACCCTTCCATTTATTGGCTTGACTACCAGATTTTAGAAGTTAAACAGTCAAACCCAATTAATATTTAGATTGGATGCTGGAGTGATGTTGGCTCACTCATTTGGCAGTGCACTTGCCTCTGAGCTGTCTCAGCACAATACGCTGGCTGTCCTACCTGTTTTTAGCTCATGGATGTTTAAGATTCCATAGTATCTCTCAAAAACAGTGTGCTATTGTGTGATTCTACCCTTTAAATTCCCTACCTGCAGTATAACAGAATATGAAAGTTAATTGAAGTAATGTGGACATTGAGTTCGATCATTTATGTTGTTTTTTTTGCATAAAAAGTCAAGGTTTGGGGAATAGTTTCAACACAGACTGGATTGGAATAGAACAGAACAAGTTCAGTCATTCCAACTCCTGTGTCTCACAATCAGCCATGATCTTTCTTGGGCAAACCACATTTCAAAGTTGGCCTCCAAAGCCAGCTGCCAACATGGGCATCCTCCATCGTACAAAGTCCTTCCTTGGCGCACATGAATTGGTATCCACCTACGTGGCTTTCATCTGCAGCTTGATGGAGTACTGCTCTTCCCTCTGGGCTGGCTCCCCTGCCTCACATCTTGCTCAGTTGGATGCCGTGGAAATTTCAAGGCTTTCAAGATTATTGGAATCTCCCATGATGAAGCTTGTTCGATGGGTCTAACAAAATCGCCATCGCAGACAGGTCACTGGTCTCTTCGTCTTTGACCGCCTCCTTTCTGGTCATGCACTCTTTGCTTTTTCCATGCTTTGTCTCCCCTACTGCCAGGTTTCTGCATGGCACACATGGCCCACTGTCAACCCAGATGCAGATTAAGATTTTTGGGGCCCTGGGAACAAAAAATATTTTGCCGCAAAATTCCTCAAGAAGGTGTTATTTTGCCCAAAAAGGCCCCAGAAAAGAGGACTCCATGTTATGTTCACACTCACTTAGCTTATGTTGCTTTCGACTCGACTGCAAAAAATCGAGAGGAATTCCCATGTTTTTTTCACCTTTCTCCCCCCTTGGAAAAAAAAAGCCATGTTAAGGTGTTCTATTACCAATCAGCTTGCTATTGCTTACCAATCCAGCCGTTCCTTATCAACCGTTTTGTTGGCGTGTTTGCTTGAGTGTTTAAGCCACTTGGCGAATGCTCCACAAGCGGATTGTTCAAGGAACACACCTCAGCACTTTCAGGGATGCCTTCAGTTACTAAGTTTTTTTTTTTAATGTTCTTTTTTTGTATACATGGAAAAGGCTCATGGAAGAGTGAAAAAGTTTCTTGTGGAGTGCTCTCCAAGTGGTTTAAGTACTCAAGTAAGCAGTCCAATGAAACCGTTGAAAGGGAGCAGCAGGCTTAACAAGCTGATCAGTAATTGAACACAACTCAGCACATAGGACCCTTTTTCTGGTTCTACCACTTGTGTAACAAAGAGTTCATTTTGGGTGATTTTTCACCTTTTTCTTCGTTGTTGAGCTATTTTTGCTTTTTTAGCACCGCTGGGATCGTTTTGTTTCATCCTCAGGACAGCTAGGTGCTATGATTAAAAAAAAATTGCAACATTCCGCCTTGTGCATGGGTTAGTCCATTTATTAATGAGAGGGTGTTTTGTGATCGTACAATAAATTTTGGTGTGGATTTGTGAAACAATATCGATATGTATTAACATCAGGAATTCGATAAATTTTATTGTGATTATTGTTGCATTTATATACATTTAGCATAGTTGTTATTCCACTTTTTTCTCGACTATTACTAAACTCACCCCCTAATTTTGTAATCGTCCTCTCGAGTTAAATATCAGGGAAAACATGTTTTACTTGCGTCGCAATGCTTTATTTCCTTGAGATGGAGCATTTCCTTTGTGCTGTGTTTATCCCCACTCACAAGTTGATGCGTTTTGGTGGCAAAAGTGAGATCCCACCCTCAGGGGCCCAGTTTTGAAAGATTGAGAACCACGATCTGTCATGTGTGGCCCCATGTTATCTGGGGCCCCCATGAGATAGCATGGGTTGCATGTCCTTCATGCTGTCTCTGCCCGGGGCCCACCTTGAGCTTGGGGCTCCCTGGGCATGGGCACGCAGGGAACGTGTGTTAATCCACCACCTTCTGAAAGTTCCTAAATCCGGGATTACTGCTCACTTCCACTTATTTGTTTCTCTTTGTCATGCCTGTGGAACTAACTTTCACATTCTCTTTAATCTCATTTTTCCCTCCAAATCTTCAACACGGCAGTTCATCACCATCTCAGGTGGTACCCAATCTAAAACCATGATCTTTTCTACCCTCCTTAACCCCACCCCAATCCCTCCTTCCAAATTTCCAGTTTTTCCTCCTGACAGTTTCACAATGTATCCATCTTGTCCACCTCATGCATCCCCTCCTGCCTTCCCCCCCCACCCCACTCATCCCCACACCCATTGTTAGTCCAAATCTGCCTCAATCTTGGCTTTAAAATCTGCTGTTGGTGTTTCTCCCTTCTCTCTACTGTTCCTTTTGCCCTGTTGCCTTCTGATCCATTCAGTGTACTAGTACTAGTTCTTCCACGAGCCTCGACTATGTACACAAAAAGAACAAGAATACAGTAATGTAGTGTGACGTGAAAAAGGGGGATGCACCCACAGCAGATTGGAGGGATACAATAGAGGGACATGGGACACTTTGAGGAAGAATGGATATGGGGAGGGATAGGAAGGTATGGGAAGGTCAAAGGGGGGGGGGGGGAGTCAAACACAGCAATAATAGGAAGGGGGAAACCAGGGAGGAAACAGAAATGTAACAAAAAACAAAGAGGATGAGGGAAAGGGGGGAAAAAAACTAAACAACAAAAATAAAGGGGTGGGCTTGGGAGGATTTATGAGGGTAGAATAGATCACGAGTATGGATTGCGATGACCTGAAGTGCTGGTGAACAGTTACAATGAAACATTGGAGGGAAGAATAGGATTGAACAGACTGAGGAAGTTGGCTCAACAGGTGAGAGAAAAAAAAGGAATAAATGAGTGGAGGTGAGCAGTGATCCTGAATTTTGGAAGTTTCACCAGAAGTGGGTTACCAGCAGAACCCATGTATCCTGCAGAAACCTCGGGTGGGGGTGGACAGAGAAAGGAAAGTGCAGAGGGTGCAAGACCACAAAGGAGGCAGCAGAGGAAAGAGAGGCCACCAACCTCTCTTTTATGTGAGAGCAACAGGCCCAGAAACTAGACAGCATCATTTCAGGATATTCCAATGATTTTTACTGCCTTGATTCCCATTGCATTAAGAAGTGCAAGTTATGAGGCAGGGGTACCAGCCCAAAGGAAAGACCAGTACTCTCTCAATCTCTGGATGAAGGCTTTATAAGCTGATCAAATTTCAGATTTGCCACGGAAAGATTTTGCAGAAACGGAGGATTCCCAGTCGATGGCTTGCTTTACAGGTCATCTTTGACATAAGATTGGCCCAATAAATATGGTTGATGATGAGACCCAAAAGATTAAGTCACTGCAATTCTTCCAGAGGTTTGTTCAGGAAATACATGGAAGAGTTTGCCAGATTGTCCATTTGGCGAAACAGAGTAAGAGTGTGAGATTTGTTAAGGTCGGAAGATATATTACAAGTGTCAGACCAGCTCCTGATTTTATGAAGTTCTGCAGAGAGGGAAGAGGCTGCTGCCTGCCAATCTGAAGGATGAGAGATACCGTGACAGAGGGTGGAGTCATCAACAAATTAATTAGCAGGGTTTTTCAGAGAATCATAAAGATCGTTGAAGAAGATGAGGAACAATACTGGGCCCAAGACATTGTCTTGGAGCACTCCAGCCTTGACAAAGAGAGGAGATGAGAGGATCCGATGACGAGCCATGCACTACTAGTAGTCCAAGAGCATTAGGTCAAAATAGGCCCTAACCTGGACATTTTTGGTAACAAGCTGATTTTTTCAGGATAGGTCCAGGAATATGTCTAGAATAACATACTAAAAGTCCTCATAAATCCTCCTTGAGCGTTTTCCGCAATCCAAGATGGCGTCCAAAATGGCCGCCTCTTCTGTTTTTCTCATAACTTTGCAAGCAGGTTTCCCCAAAACACACTTTAAATGTCTACATATATGTTTTGAAGTATGAGGAACTCATTAGAATACATCTTAAGAGATGCTGAAGCACGCAAGTACCAATAAGACCTCTTGAGTTCTTCCAAAAGTCCAGGCAGAAGCAGACGCCGACACCCTGATTGTCTCCACAGCACTAGCACTGGCAGAGTCAGAACATGTGCCAGTTGCTGTGGTTGGTACGGACACAGACTTACTGGTAATGCTAGTTGCTCGGGCAACCTCTTCCACAGATGTGTACATGCTATGCCGCAGTAATCCTGTCACAGTCTTCAACATTCATGAGATTCAGCATGCCATAGGGGACACAAGAAATCACTTGATGTTTCTTCATGCTGTGACGGGATGTGACACGGTCTCTGCGATCTATCGTCAGGGCAAGCGTAAAGCTTTCAACATGGTGCACAAGAAGCGGGACTACGACTTGCTGGATACCTTCACAAACACTGGAAGCACCCATGACGAGGTGGAAAAAGCTGGGGAAGGCTTCATTCTTAAGCTTTATGGAGCCAGCAGTTTTGAATCTCTTGATGACTACCGTCACATCGCATACAAACGGGCAATCGGTCACAGTTCCCTGAGTTCATCCTTTCAGCTAGAAAGTCTACCTCCAACTAGTGCTGCAGCAAAGCAACATTCATATCGCGCCTATCTTACCGTCCAGGAATGGATGGGTAACTCCTTATCTCCAACAGAATGGGGCTGGCGATTTCAGGACGGGAATCTTACCCCGGTAGAAACAGACATTGCTGTTGCACCCGACACTTTGCTGAACATGGTGGCATGTGGGTGTAAACCAGATGGTTGCAGAAGCATGACATGTAGCTGCAAGAAACTTGGGCTCTTTGTACCTCAATGTGCAGTAAATGCAGTGGTCTCAATTGCAACAATACAGCACCAACTCTTATAGATGCCGACGATGATATTACCCCAACTTCAGAGGACATCAACATTGAAGATACAGCATCCGACGATGAAGACAATGACTGATGCAACTAGGTGTGTGCATGCGTAAGGTAAAGATTCATCTGAAACTTTTGAGGTTTGAATCTCTAGCATGATCTTGTTTGGAATGTCTTTGCCTCTTGAAACAGGCTAAAACAGCAGTGTGTTGATAAGTGGCAGACATTTTGAGCACCATTTGAATTTCAGAAAGAACTTCAGCGGTTTTATTGTTTCCTTTGTACTTCAAAGTATCTGAATGAGTTCCTTATTTCTCAAGACATAATATATTTAGAGATTTAAAGTGCATATTGAGGTAACTTAGTCACAGGGTCATGAGAAAAACAGGAAATTGCAACCATCTTTGGCGCCATTTTGGATTGCGGAAAACGCTCAAGGAGGATTCATGAGGACTTTTAGTATGTTATTTCACACACATTCCTGGACCTTTCCTGAAAAAATCAGCTTGTTACCAAAAATGTCCAGGTTAAACCCTAATGCTCTTGGACTATAGAGTATAGGAAGTCAGTAAGCCATGTGTGGAGGTGGCAGTTTATGTCATAAGGCAGAGAGTTTTGACCAGACTACCAAATTCTCGAGACATGTCCAGTGACACAGCCCTGATCTCATGTCTGAGAATTGAATACCTCCATCCATTATTGGGACAGCTGAAGCAGGGCGTCTGCGGTGGACCGACTGTTTCCGTATCTGAACTGATGGTCTGAGATCAGTCCCTTGGAGAAAAGGAAGGATTTGATGTCAACTGCATTGATGGATTCCATTACTTTACTTCTCGTTGGAAATTAACGAATCGGCCTGTATTTAATAGGATCTGTTTTATATCCATGTTTGCGAATTGCAGTGATGTTGGCTGACTTCCAAGTCAAAGGAAGGGAACCGACAGCAAATGATAGGGAGAAGAGAGCAGGAAGAGTATTTGCAAGAGCAGAGAGCAGATCTTTTGGACACATGCAAAAATGCCATCTGAGCCGGTTGCAGATTAGAAGTCGAGGGTCTCCAGAATCCTTTCCACCTTTTCAGGTGAGAAAGACAGTGCCCTTGAGAAGTTCGGTCTGGGATGGTACGGCAGGTATTGGGAGTGAGTGATTCAGTATGCAAGATTTTGAAGCAAACAGTTGAAGCATTTGGCTTTCTCAAGAACAGAGTCAGCTGTTGTGCCATTTCAATTGAGAGAAGAGATGGAAGGGCAGCATACACCAGAGACACACTTGATAGGCACCATCAAGTGTTTGAGGAAGGATACAGGTTTGAAAGTTCAGCCTTGAAGTTGGCCAGATGTTGTTTTCTTGCTCTCATGAGAGTGGACACACATTTGTTGCTGGCTTTGTGGAAGGATCTGAGGTTTCATCCGGTCAGATTTGCTTTCCATAAAGAGAAAGCAAGTTTTTTTTGAAGGCATCTGCTTCATCACAGGATTGTACCAGTGGCAAGATGATGGGTATGATAATTGTGAATGAGATGTGATAAATCTGTGCTCACGGGAGAGCATGTTTGTGTGGAAGAATTTCCAGCCAGCATTAATATCAGAGAGGCAGAGATGAAAACTATTTCTGAAGTGATGGGGCAGCTTGCCATCACTGCCAGTTCACATGCGTGAACGGCCAGACTCTCTGACACTATCCAGATCGATGTTTCCTCTCACAAGCACGTTGGCAAAATGAGTATCAGCTTGCTGAGATGATTGAGCCAATCGAGTATCCTGCAGTGGAGTGGCAACCTGTCCAGGATTGTGCCCAATCGCCCAGGAGACTGCTTTGGTAGCACCAACGCTCTGAACAGAGTATGGTCCCAATGGATGGATGGATGAACAATCACGTGATCAGATCAAGCAATCAGAGCAGCTAAGGAACAGGAGGCATTATCAGGAATATGTCATTACCAAGTCAAGAAAGGAGGACTTGCCAGTGGCAGAAACCCATGTCTGAAAGTTCACAGATTGAGTCAGGCCTATGGAGATGCAGAAATCCTGTGCTGCAATTCTGTGACTGTTTGAGAAGATGTCAATGCCAAGCCAGTTGCCAAGAAGACAGTTGAAATTGCCACATGAGGAAGAATGATTCTGGGTTCTGGGTTTGGAGTGTCAGCAGGTCTCCTTCAGGGCTCTCTGCTCACGATGTCAAAGTTAAGTTTCTGGTCGTTATATGTCCCGTTTTAACTGTTTATTTTCGCACCGACATGCTACTGTGTGTTCCGAGTTCGGTTTTGTTTCAAAAATCGTGCTATTTTGTGTGATTTCATCGACCTTGTCTTACAGGGTGCTTGAGGTCTCCCCTTTGTTTCCCCTCAGAGTACGATCGTGTTTATTTGTTTTTTTTCCCCCATCACCTTCAATCAATTTATATCTTCCCCACTTTCCTAACGTCCTCCATCCCTTTCACTAATCACTCTATTTCTTATCTTGAACCAAAAATAAAAATAAAAACCATGACCTTTCTCCTTGCATGCACACTCACGAGTCTCGATTCTTCTTCTTTTTCATCATCTTCTTCCTCCTCTTCTTCTTCTTCCTCGGTTTTTTTTTTCTACAACACTTCCATGACCTAATCTGTTGAAAACTCTCTCAAACATTAATAATAAAAATAAAAAGG
This sequence comes from Eptatretus burgeri, assembly GCF_056783735.1. Taxonomy (NCBI): domain Eukaryota; kingdom Metazoa; phylum Chordata; class Myxini; order Myxiniformes; family Myxinidae; genus Eptatretus; species Eptatretus burgeri. The sequence goes on along the minus strand of NC_140964.1, from coordinate 21,048,881 downwards.
ATCTCTTATAATGCTTCATCTTCCTCTTTCACACGTGTGGTTCTCTTTACTGTATCATAATGCACTACTCTTCTGCCATTTAAACAGACTGCTCTCAATTCGACCTCTCCTTCATACCTTGCCGAAAAAAAATCCAACTGTGAGAGCTTTTCTTCTCTCCATTCTCTGAATTCGCCTTTATTGCATCCATCAAGAAACGTGTTAAATCGCATCTCTGACGAAAAACATTTAAAAACCCCAGTTTGCTATGAATATTTGCTTTCCATCAACCATTCTTTTTTTCCAACTTCTGTGCCAACTCACCCCCCTCACCCCTCACTCTCAAAGCAACCATTCCACTCTTCTCCCTCCAAGCCTCACTCTCACCTCTCTCAAAAACTCCCCCCTCACCTTTTCCCACCATTCATCCCCCTCACTCACCCTTCTCAAAGTTGCCCCCCCCCCGCTTTCATCCTCAAAGCTCCCTCCTTCCACTGCCCTCTCACCTCCATCTCCTCAAATCCTCAACTTCCTTGTTGACGCTCTCTTGGCCCCCTCTCCCCCAGCACCACAGAGCCTTTTCTCCTCCTCATCTGGCCCCTCACCTCGCTATTCTGTAATCTCCCACACTCTTTCAACAACCCTCCTTACCTCCTCCCCTTGTTCCTTGTCCTAGCCTCCCCCCTCCCCCTACCCCCTGCACCCAAAGCCTCCTCCCCTGCCTCTTCATTAAAAGTGAGGACCTCAAATATCCAGGGCCTTCGCTCAAACCTTTCAGATCTTTCCATACAGGTTGCCACTGACAAACCAGACATAATCTGCCTAACAGAAACTTTTCTCCCCCAAGATGTGTCTGACTCCCAAGTGTCTCTCCCTGGTGACTCCCTCCTTCGGTATGACAGACCTGAGCCTCGACCTGGTGGAGGAGTTGCTCTCTTAATCAAAGACTCTATTCCTCACTCTCCATGCACTGCCCTCACTCCCCCACACCTCCAGGAATACCTCTGGCTACGGCTTCCCTCCACTCCCACCTCATGTTTATATATGTACTGTACCGTTCACAAAACAGTGATTCCATCTACACCTCACTATCTGAAAACATGGACCAACTTCTATCTTCTCATCCAAACTCTCTCTTCCTCATATGTGGTGACCGCAATTGTCATCATGCCAGTTGGCTAGGTGTCGGTACCTCTCTCACCTGTCATGGCACTTCCGCAAAAGCTTTCTGTGACTCATTGGGACTGACTCAATCGGTCAATTTCCCGACCCGGATCTCAACCAATGGTACTCCATCTCTTGTAGATCTGATTTTGACAAATTTCCCTGACAATATCTGCTGCTCTTTCTCCGCTCCAATCGGTTCTTCTGACCACGTCCTTGTCAAAGTGGACATCTCTCTGGCTATTATCAGAGAACCACCTCACCGCCGTTGAGTCTGGCATTTCACTCAAGCCGACTGGCAGCGTCTCCAAGCAGCCATCAAACTTGTAGACTGGTCTCCTATTGCTACTTTCTCCAACATAAACTCATCCTGGGAATTCTTTCAAAGAAACTTGCTCTCCCTCATGCACAGATTTATCCCCTCTCGTCTTCAGTTGTCCTACCCTGCCTCCCTCCCATGGTTCACTGAAGCTTGTGGTGAGGCAGTTGTCCTGAAACAACTTGCCTTTGCCTCATGGAAAGCAAATCCAACTGAGGGTAATTTCAGTTCCTTCCAAAAAGATCGGAACAAGTGTGGAACTACCCTCAGGAGAGTCAGAAAACATATTTTCAAGCTCAAGTCTGAACTTTCAAACCTCTCTCCTTCCTCCAATTCCTGGTGGCGTCTAATCAAATCTGTTTCTGGTGTTTGTTCCCCCTCCATCCCCTCCCTTACCTCAAATGGCCGCACTGCTGATACCGCACATGAAAAGGCTGAATGCCTAAACTCGGTGTTTACAGCTAAATCTTGTGTCCAACACACATCGGTTTCTGTACCCACCTTACTCAGTCACACCCAACAGTCCCTGGACTCTGTGTCATTTTCTCCTGACAAGGTGGAGAGCTTGCTGTCAAACCTCGACTCAGATTCTGCAACCGGTCCAGACGGCATAAGGCCACGTGTCCTAAAAATCTGCTCTGCTGCTCCTGCTCATGCTCTCTCTGTTCCATTCACCCTCTCATTTGCTCAAGGGCATCTGCCATCTGCTTGGAAATCGACAAACATTACCGCCCTGCATAAAAAAGTTGCAAAAACAGATCCCTGCAAATACAAACCAATCAGCCTTCTCCCAATCATCAGCAAGGTTATGGAATCCATCATCGCTTCAGACATTAAATCCTTCCTCTTCTCCAATGGCTTGATTTCTGATCATCAATTTGGTTTCAGACCAGGTCACTCTACACGGGATATGCTGCTTCTGCTCTCCCAACAATGGATGGAGGTCCTCAATGCCAGACAGGAAATCCGAGCTGTATATCACGTGCTTTATATCCCTGGACATATCACGTGCTTTTGACACAGTCTGGCACCCTGCCCTGCTCAACAAACTCTCTTCCTATGGTATCCAAGGCCATCTCCACTCATGGCTCGCAGACTTCCTCGCCTGTCAAAGTCAACGTGTGGCCCTAAATGGAGTTCTTTCATCCCCTCTTCCTTTCCAGGCTGGAGTTCCTCAAGGTAGCGTTCTGGGCCCTGTTCTTTTTCTGGTTTTCATCAACGATCTCTCCGACTCTCTGGAAAATCCTTTATATCTCTTTGCTGATGACTCCACCCTCTGCTCTACCATCGGTCATCCCTCAGACCGGCAAGCAGCAGCTTCTTCGCTCACTGCAGATCTGGATAAAATCACAAACTGGTCCAACACGTGGAACATGTCTTTCAATCCAGACAAATTTCACACTCTCACTATGTCTCTCCGAAAGGACCGTTTAGAACCCCCCCATCCACTTTCTCAACAATCCTCTGGAAGAAGTCCTTTCTTTCAAGCTTCTGAGTGTCACTATCTGCCATGACCTTTCCTGGGAAAGCCACATTTCAAACCTTGCCCCCAAAGCCACTCGCCGACTAGGAATCCTCTGTCGTGCAAAGTCCTTCCTTGGCCCACCTGAGCTCCTGACCACTTACAAAGCTTTTGTCTGCAGCCTGATGGAGTACTGCTCTCCCCTCTGGGCTGGTGCTCCTGCCTCTTGCCTTTCTCGGCATCACGCTGTGGAAACCAAGGCTTTTCGGATCATTGGCATCTCCCGCAATGAGGCTGAGTCTTTGGGCCTCTCACTCAATCACCGCAGGTTGGTCAGTGGTCTTTCTGTCTTCTACCGTCTCCTCTCCAGCCTCGCCCCCCTGCTCTCTCTGCGATTTGTCCCCACCACATTTCCGCAGGGTGCTCAAGGTCCTCCAACAACCCCCTTCTGGTAAATTACCAAAATCACGAATCACTGCTCACCTTCACTCTTTCATTCCTCTTTTTTTCCCACCTTTGGAATAAACTCCCTCACTTTATTCAATCCCATTATCCCTCCAGGCCTTCAAAACAGCTGTTCACCACCACCTCTTATCATCCCCCATCCAAATCCTCGATCTTTTCTACCCCCGATAATCCACCGAAGCCCACCCCCTTCAAATTTCCTGTTTTCCTTCCTGAAAGTCCTGTAATGTCCATCTTCTATTCCCCATGTTCCCCGTCCCATCCCTCTCCCTTCCACAGATCTCCTCATGTCTCTGTTCCCCACTGTTTTGTCCTTCCCACTCCCGCCTCTCTTGTCTCATGCCCCCCTTGCTGTGCGTTGTGTGTTGGCTCTCTCACGAGCCTCGACAAGGTATACAAAAAAATGAGTTGGGGTGAGAGGTATATATGTTGGTCTGAGTTGGCGGAGAGAGTGAAAAATAGAGCAAGATAAATGGAGTCATTGCTGTGAGGAGGATTGCCCCACCAACAGCACACAGAGAAACAACAAGTGTATGTGGTGGGGAAAGCAGAGCCAAATATTCTCCTGGGGTTTTGAGGGGTGAGTGCAGTCCATGTACAGTGATTAATGGAATTATGGATGCAAACTTCGACTCCACCACCAGAATAGGGTTCAGGCCTTTCAAACGATCGAATACAATAACTCGGGAGAGACAGATTTGTCAGGGGCATCATGTGGAGGAAGGATTCTGTTAAGCAGATGTCTGGTTTAACATTGGCAGCTTGGATTGAGAGATCTATCAGATTTGAGCAGAAGCCTTGGATATTGGAGGTCCATACAGTTAGGGGCAAGGGGTAGGTGCTGTTGGCAGGGTTTGGGAATTTTGAGGGGGGGGTGTGGGGAAACTGAGAGGGGTGGATTGTGGTGAAGACAGAAAGGGGCATGGAAATTGAGGGAAACTGGGCATGGAAATTGAGGGAAGCATGAAATTGAGGGAAACAGGATGGATGTCGTGGTACCTGGAGCGCGAGTGTGGGTACCCAGATGGGAGTATGTGTGCGGGTACCCAGGGCGGGAGCGTGAGTGCGGGGACCCGGAGCCGGAGCAGGAATGCGGGGACCCGGAGCGGGAATGGGGGAACCCGGGCATGAAGGAGATTATGTGAGGGAGGGAGGGTGTTGAAGTGAAGGTGTTGACCACCAAAATCCCATGCTGACACACAATATCAATAGATCCAAATGGGCACAGAAATGGCATCGAGTCCATGATACAAACAATGATCGACACAGACAAAACTCCACAACAATCGATGGCAACAGAGACAAATCGAAAACAGTTGACTTGACCTCGGACGCAGTTCATGTGGAGAGAAGAGCTGCCCAAAAATGAAGGCTAATGGTAAAAATATGGTGCAACATTGAAGATTGATTAATTTCATGTGGTTATGGATATGGTATGGGCTGCATGGCCTCTTCCTGTGTCCTGTTGCAGTCATCATTGGTTAGAGAATGTACATGTGTTCATAAGCATTAATCTCTCATGTCTTTAGTATGAATATTGTATGACCGATTGAAAAATAAGTAAAAAAAATTGAACACGTATGATTATCTTTTTCACTGCAGCCACCCTTTAGCTTCAAGGCACTTCGTACATTTGTTTTTCAATGAATCGATGCTCAACTTACAATTTTCTCTGACTGCCCCCACAAACCATTTTTACAAAGTGCCTGCCTATCAATGGCCTGCTGTCCATAAATCTGATGAGATTGATTCCACTTTCCACTGTGAAAAATTCTTCCAGCTGAATGTGAATACATGAAACAGCCATTTTTTTCCAAACAAAATTCCTAAAAGCTGTTTATTTATTTATTTGTATATTTATTTTGTGTCAGACATGCAACTTAGCTGCAGGCACTGTTTCATCATCTCTCTCTGATATTCACAACATCATCAATAAGTGGAGGCATAGCTTACCCGTGAGCACTTGAGAAGCACTTGGTTTGATTTGCTACTGGATGGGAGGAATTAAATTCTGAGGAAGATATATGGGGGAGGGAAGGGGAAGCGGAGGGGGGAGGTGTGCACTACCTTTGGAATAATTCTCGTAATGCACATAATTTTCATCCTGTAAACAGCGCAATGAAAATTAACGCATTGGAAAAGGTATATTTTTGATAAATTAATGGAAAGCATCAAAGTGAATTTAGATCACTATTTTTGCTTTCGAAGAGCTCTGTTGTCTTGAACATCATCACAACATCTCACTAAATATCATCTGTGAATCTCTCAACACGAGCAGCAGGTAGAAATTTTGCATCAGGGATTTTGGTTACGCCCGCACAAAATCCCACACTGACACACGATATGAACGCATGCACACACTTACACATAGTTGTAAACATCTACACACCTACAATCCTACACACGCACACGCACACGCACACGCACACGCACACTGACACATGTACACTTACACACATACATACTACACACTTAGACATGCACTGATACAGACACACACATCCAACATTTCAAAAGGCTGCCGATTACATAAATAATGCAGGATTTTTTTGCACAAGGAAAAGTATAATCCAAATTAACTAACATTACACAGTTACCTCCTGCCTTGTGCATGAATTGAGAAAAGCAAAAAGCCTAAAAGTCCCTTCAGTTTTGCGAGTTTATTCTGTTGTAAAATCCTCCGTAAAAAAAATAAATAGAGGAAAACAAGATATCGAATAATATCTCGCATTCAATTTTAAAATTTGAAATCCTCAATCAAAAGTTTTCATTTTCAATTTTAAAACATTACTTTGTCAAATGGTCACTTGTATAGATTTGGTATATACCTGCATATGGGGCATTTTGGTGTTGATTAAAGTGGGAGTATTTTTTGGTTGTTGAAGTTAATTTTTTTTCTCTCCCATAAGCAAATTAAATAATGTTTACTCAGGTCACATGCTTGCACTTGTTGAAGACAAAGTTCATTCCTTCAAGCCATACACAGATGCAAAGCAACCACAAACTGATTTTCTGGAATTGGTAAGACAGTGCTTGTTGACAGTACAAAGTTTGTAAGTCGAGTTTTTGTTTAAAATCTCAACAATAAAGTTCACAAGAATTCTCAGATTCTGCTTGTGTACTTTGCAGGTAATGCTGTAAGAAAGGCTGAGCCTTCAGCTCCACCTCCCACCCCCTGCCACACCCATACCTGCTCCCTCCCACAACAAAGGGCTGATGCAGATCCAATAGCTCAGCCGAACCAAATATACAATCGTGAAGAAGTTTGCCAAAAATTACTGGACCAACTTGATTTATCAACAGTCTTGATTTCAACTAATAAATCCACTTTTGTGTGTTCAATGGTACTTTCTGTAATCCTTTGCCATTTTCTCACATTTGGTCGATGCGAATGCCTTTTAAATTCATGATGGTGGCCCTTTACGTTCTGTTTGTCAACATAAATATTATTTGTGTTCAGTGTTTTAGGATGAACATTGCTTCATGTATTGGGGAGGGAGGGGGTGGTGGGAAGGAGGTGAGCTTTTCCCGGCGGTGGTTTCGGGACATGTTGGATATTGAAGAGCTATGGAGTTATTGACCTCACGTTGGTTGCCTTTTGCCTGCAGGCTGGCAGCAGCATTGCCTGACCCCACATCCCAAGATACACTTTGTAGTAGCCTTTGGCCTCAACAAGGATGTCAAGGTCAACGTGGTGTAGCTTAAAACCTTATGCAAATACTGAAGTACCGACTTCCAAAATTTGGAACCCCTTGGTGCTATGGTGAGACCATGAAACAACATGGTACAAATGCACAAACAAATACACACACACAAAAAAACATTTTACATATATGTATATATGTATATATATATACACACACATTTTAATACATACATATATATATATATATATATATATATATATATATATATATATATATATATATATATATATATATATATATATATATATATACACACACATTTTAATACATACATATATTTATTTATATATATTTATTTGTATACCTTGTCAAGGCTCAAAAGAGAGCCAACACACAACGCACAGCAAGGGGGGCATGAGACAAGAGTGGTGGGAGTGGGAAGGACAAAACAGTGGGGAACAGAGACATTAGGAGATCTGTGGAAGGGAGAGGGATGGGGTGGGGAACATGCGGAATAAAAGATGGACATTACAAGGACTTTCAGGAAGGAAAACGGAATTTGAAGGAGGTGGGTTTGGGACTGATTACGGGGGAAGAAAAGATCGAGGATTTGGATGGGGGATGACAAGTGGTGGTGGTGAACAGCTGTTTTGAAGGCCTGGAGGGAAGAATGGGATTGAAGAGAGTGTGGGAGTTTATTCCAAAGGCGGGAAAAAAGAGGAATGAAAGAGTGAAGATGAGCAGTGATTCGTGATTTTGATAGTTTTACCAGAAGGGGGTTGTTGGCAGACCTTGGGCGCCCTGCAGAAATATGGTGGGGACAAATCGCAGACAGAGTGGGGGGGGGCGAGACCGGAGAGGAGACTGTAGAAGACAGAGAGACCAACTACCTGCTTGTGGTTAGAGTGTGAGAGGCCCAAAGACAGCCTCATCGCAGGAGGTACCAATGATCCGAAATGCCTTGGTTTACACTGCGTGAAGCCGAGAAAGGTGAGGGGCAGGAAAACCAGCCCAGAGAGGAGCAGTACTCCAACAGGCTGCGGACGAGAGCTTTGTAAGTGGTCAGGAGCTCAGGTGGGCCGAGAAAGGACTTTGCACGACGGAGAATTCCCAGTCGATGACTTGCTTTGGAGGCCAGGTTGGAAATGTGGCTTTCCCAGGATAGATCATGTCAGATAGTGAGACCCAGAAGATTGCAAGAAAGGACTTCTTCCAGAGGATTGTTGAGAAAGAAGATGTGGGGGGGGGGTGTTCCAAACGGTTATATATTGACTGCTTTTGACGTTTGCACGTGGTATAATCGTGAGAGCCTTATTTGTATGCATTTCTTTCTATGCTATCGCTGATGATTCGCCAGTAAGTGATGTAACTGGTCCGGTAGCTGATGGTAGTGTATTCCATTGGGATTGTCGTGTGTGTGTACTGTGTGAACATCTTTATCATTGTTTAGGAACACTGGTAAGGGTTCGAAACAGCGTTTAGCACTTACCTTACGTAAGTCTTCTTGGGTTGCTTTATGCAACTACTTTGGCTGGAGGAGCCTTGGAGGGGTCATTCACTTCTTCATCTTTATATATATATATACATATTTATTTGTATGTGTATATATTGTTACGATTTCTCGCCCGCTGGCGTGCGAACGACCGCGTTTAACCGAATCGCGGCCGCTTCGCCCACCGAACGTGCAATTCAGTCACGACTTTCCGGAACAACGCCGAAAACCAGTCACGGGTGTGCTCCAAGCACACCACAACCTTGTCCGCACTCTACCCGCGCTTCAGGGTCCGATCAACAAATAATCCATTTACCTAATTTTTCGCGTGGGTAGATTACCGAGAGATTGTACCTCAGCGACGCCTGCTTGGACACGAGCTGCTTTAGCAGTTCGCTCCGTTTTGGGATAACCGAGCGGGGTATTATCGCGAGGCCTCGCTGGACCCGATTCTATTATCGGCTATTAAAAAGCCCACTATTATTCCGAAATGCAATACGGCAGTTCAATGGAGGGCAAATGACGCGACGAACAGGTCAACATTCAAAGAAGCACATTTATTCACACACGTATGCACAAATGCAATTATACAGCCAACAAAAACAATGCAAAGGAACTACGACCGTTTATTTATTCTTTACACACTTATCAGTTCAACTTATCGGACTTGGCGCCGCAACTTTCATACAAAGAAAAGCAAGGAAAAACCCCCTCAAAGACAAGGGGGTAGATTGGACCTCTCAGGGTCTTTATGACATGGAGCTTTGAGGACCGAAGGAGCTCCAAGAGGCTGCGCAGGTTACCTTCCCCTCGCTGGGGCGACCTGCGACGTTCCGTCCCCACGGCAGCTAGCGTAACCGCGGCTCGGCCGTGGCCTGGTGATTCGGGCCCCAGCCGGCAACGCCTGAGAGGAACAAACGGGTTGATGCTCTTTCTGAGTTGATGCTCTCTTTAAGAACCCGTCCGTCCCTCAGCGATGCTCGGACTGTTCCGA
>NC_140964.1:20949359-21034359 GCF_056783735.1 Eptatretus burgeri | reverse complement strand
TTGTATGATGGCTGTTGAGACGTGGTTGGTGGTGGTAATAATGGCGGCTGGTCCAAAATAAAGATAGTAAAAGAAAAACGGCTATCCTGAAGAGTCGCAGCCCTCATGAATGACATTTATTCCCTCTAGACAACGGGTTTGGGCCTAACTACACATATACTTACCGAGATATCTCACCTAAGGGACCTGAATGGTGGTTTGCGAATTTGGTCAACCACAACAATATATATATATATATATATATATATATATATATATATATATATATATATATATATATATATATATATATATCTTTTTCTACTTTCGGCTGCTCCCGTTTGGGGTCGCCAGAGCGGATCATCCGTTGTGATCCGCATACTGATTTGGCATAGGTTTTATGCTGGATGCCCTTCCTGACGCAACCCTGGTCGCCTCTGACGACACAGGGATAAGGATTGGGTTTCACCATGATTCCGGGCTGCCTCTTGTAACACGTAACATTACACCCTCTTGTAACACGGCCCAGCGTAGAGTGCCCGTCCTCAAGCGATCCTCCAACCCAAGCCGGATTACAGGCACATGCCACTACGCCCGGTGCGTGCGTGCGTGTGTGTGTGCGTGTGTGTGTGTGTGTGTGTGTGTGTGTGTGTGTGTGTGTGTGTGTGTGTGTGTGTGTGTGTGTGTGTGTGTGTGTGCGTGTGTGTACAGATAGAAATATATTGTTGCGGTTCTTGGAACCACATCCCTCCAAAGCAATAGCAACCATCATTTAGTGGTCCCGAGACAGTTATTCCATTAATACACATTCAGACAGACCCTTCCCTTTTGTCTCGCGGGCAACGGGACAGTGCGTTGTGTAAACTTCATAGCTTGGTCTGATTAAATTTCTCCACTCATTCCTATTCTTTTTTTTCTACTCTTATTCCTGAAGTAAATCCCAGCCACGTGCGCTCTTCGCTGTGAGATGGGTCCTCAGCGAAGGCCAAGCAAGCATTATGCCAGACACGCCTCTGCAGAAATCACAGCCTGCCAAACACATGTGCAGCGGTAATTCCCACCCACTGAACAGAGAGCACACCCAACACGACGCCCACGCTGCACCGAACATGTACCGAGGAGATGGAAGAAACGGCACCCTAAATGCTGGCAACTTTCAGTACACACTCGGCACACACTTTTCCACCCATTTCTCATTTTAATAATTACATCCATCATCTTCTTCAATTCAACCGAACATACGTAATTATATCCAAACTTTTCCCTCAATTCCCTGACACAGATCAAGGCTGACACCATGCATCCCACCACCTTTGATAACCGCGAACATGATGCTCGATGGCGGGTGGACCCACGCGCTGGCCACGTGCTTAATGGCGGAGTCGTGCGCAGCCCGTGATACTTTATCATCGTACAGAACGGGGCACGAGTTACACACATCTTTGGTCCGGTCTGCGCATGGGGTTACAATAACATCTTACCATCGGTCTTCGCTTACCACGATGGCAGCAAATGTCTCCCGCGGACGGCAGACATCCTCCTGCACCTTCGCCTCTGCAGCTGCTACCAGGCAGAGGGATGCTGTGCGGCCAGATCGCTTGGGTCGCATGGCGCACTACAGAGCAACCACATTGGCCAACGCAGGTCGCAGGGACACGGCACGGAGGTCGGAGCAAAGCGATTCGTATCACGGGGTTCGGTGCAAGGCGATTTCATGTCGCGGTGCTTGGAGCCAGACGAATTCGCAGCATGGAACCATCTGGCCGGATGTGAAGTGGAGCCACTTCCAGTCATGGCGGCCGGCCCGTGTGCTGGCTGGGGCCCAACCAGAGCGCCCGATTTGGGTGACGATACATCGCTTCGGGTCATCACCCCCACTCTGCACCACCGGATCTATAAAAGGACCGGTCACGGGGCAGTGAGGGGGAGTAGTCATATTTCGTGAGTCGTGGTCGATCCTGCCCATCGTTCCTTTCTTAATTCCTGCCAGCTCGTTCTGTCTGGTTTGGGATTGACAACCTACCCATTCGCCTGCTGGCTCAGCCCTTCTTTACCAATTTGCCTGCTGGCTGTGCCCCTCTCTCCACCCATTGGCTTTTGGCTCCATCCAAGTCCCTCCCTTCACGCCCGATGGTCGCATCTCATTCTCTGGAACGACGCTCGCTGCACGAAGTGCCACGAAGCAAGAGATGACGCGCCAGCTGTCAGGGAGGTATCGTCCAGCGGAGCATCCCCCCCAAATCATATTGGTGGCAGATCAGGCAATCGTACAAGGTATTGAGAGACCGTTAGCCTCATCTCCTCTCCGTGTGTGTGCGTGTGTGTGTGTGCGCGTGCGTGCGTGCGTGCGTGCGTGCGTGCGTGCGTGCGTGCGTGCGTGCGTGCGTGCGTGTGCGCGTGCGTGCGCACGCGCGCGTGTGGTGTTTGTCCTGGTGCCTGTCGTCGTTTAAGTTAAGATTGTACAATAATTATATCGGGATAACTGTTCCCACCAAACTCTCTGGAATCGCAGGCCGTTGCACACTAATAATTTTGTGACGCGGAGGGTCGCTAATCAACTGTGAATGCCAATAACTTGACCACGTGACTTCGGGTCCTCCATCTAATAAATACTGTTTACCTAATGGTCACGTGATCTAATTACTGTGGGACATGCCCTCGGTATGCCTTGTTCAAACCAGATCACCTGACCGGATCAGATGCAGCCGAGTGTAACTGCCCAAGCACGTACCGGCTCGGAAAACAGATCATTCGGGGATAATGTCCCGGCTAAGCTAGGATATGAACCATGCTGGACCAATGAAGGAAAAGATGAAAACGAGATGGGAACATTTCTGTACAAGCATTTGTTTACAATCGAGCGCAGAAAGGTATGTGGCACAGTAAATGGGGTTTATTATTTTGTGCAGCTCCTGACAGTGGGTGACAGTTGTACTGCTCCTGTTGGTTCTGCTCGTATCTGATTGTTGGCGTCCCTGGTTCCTGGAGGTGACGATGTGATGTCGATTGGTGTTTGAGCCTGTTTGCAAGTGTGTGCACGGCGAGGCAGGGCGCTGGCAACCAAGGCATGCTCACACATTTTGGGACATTTTATTGGACACGCAATGACTTCTACCTTGCTCAGCCGAGAGAGGATTTCTATCCCCTCCATTGAATGATCTGCTGGGTACCCTTGTCTCATGTTTAATTGTTAAGTAAAGCATAGTGATAAGCATCTGCTCTTTGTTTTTCTATCAATGCCTGTTTAATTCTTCATTTGCTTAAGATTATTTTAATTGATTTGAATTCACCTATTTTCACCACAAAGAAATAAAAAGGTCTTCAGTTTATTCATTTTTTCTTATTAATGAATTCCTTGTTGACGTTTCAACCTGTCTGTGCTTGTCCTTTCCTTCCATTGATCCAGCATTGTCTGAACCTAGATAGAATGGGAGATTATAATTTCCAAACTAATTAACCTGTCATCATCGGCATGCACCAGCGGTAACCGCTCGGCCGCCCTACTTATGATCGAATCAAGATAACATTGGTGCATTTCCAAGGGCGCGTCCCCCATTTAGGAAGCCATGTGACCACAAGTTAAACAGCAAATTATATGGTGGACACGGAAGCTTGTGGTTAACTGATTGGTGTTCGTGGTTGTAAAGCAACCCACCATACTACGAAGTTTATTGTGAGTGGTGGCCCCAGGTCCGGTTCTTCCGAGGAGAAATGAGGAGTAATCACCTCACAATGCACTCTTTACCCGTGGCCATAACATACTGGTGTCAGGGGCCCTGGTAACAGACTGGAGTCTGGGAGTGGGATTTTTTTGAACCCCCTGATCAACAAACTGGTGTTAAGAGTGTGAAATTGGAATCCTGATCAACAGACTGTTGATCAGGAGTGGGATATTTGGACCTGTGGTGCGCTTCACGCACCTCAAATTTCAGAGCTGGTTAGACTAAATTTTATTTAAATTTATTGATGCGGACAATGGTGGACCAACACGGGAAGGTCCCGGTGGGCCATGCAGACGATGTAAATATGGATAAGGAATTGATCCAGGACCCACATGAAGTCGCAATGGCGGGTGAAGAGGAAGCAATGGGAGAGGTGGAAAATATTTCCCACCCTCGGCCTCAGGAAAATGCAGTTCAGAACAGTGGGTTATTGCAGCCAGTGCAGCCCGAGAATGACACGATGTTATTCATGAGGCAATTAGTGGCACAAATAACTATGATGGACCAAAAAAACAGCAGCAGAATGGACGCGATGAGCAGAAAAATGGACGTGATGGGCGACAATAAAAAGGGAGATGAGTGAAGCGATGGGCAGAGAAATGGTTGCGGTGCGAGAGGAGGTTAGAGAGTGTAGTATCGGTGTCCAGGAAGAAGTGAGGGAGAGCGAGGCCAGACTGATGGGAGAGAATGGGAACATAACGAAGGAGGTACAAGGACTGATGACAGGACAGAATGAATTGAAGGAACAAATGGAAAAGAACAATGGGGAGACAAAGGAGCTAAGAGCCACCCAGAAGGAAACTACAAGAGAGATTACTGCAATTAAAAAGGAATGAAAAATGGTGCATGAGGAACTGACGAAGAGAGTAGAGGAGGTGACACAGACGATGGAGACAAAGGAACGGGAAATGAGAACACAAATAGAAACAACGAAGGTGAGGTTCGAGGGGGAAATACATGGGGAGCATCGGGAATTAACGAAGGTGGATGAGGTAAAAATCGAGATAATTGAAATTCAAGCAAAACAGGTAGAAACAGGTGGTGGAGTAAAAGAGGTGACAAGGGAATGCATGAACATTGAACATGTTATATTTACAGCGTAACAAACTGCTCAAAGATCAAGCAAAGAGGATACAGGTCCTTGAGATGAACAGGGAGGAGGTCAGTGTCGTGAAGGTGAGTCATCGCGAGACCGGGCACGTGCATGATGCGATTGGGTGTGTGTCGAGCTTGGGGGGGGGATAAAGGACCTGGGGTTTCTTGGAGTCAAGAGAGGCATGGAGGGTGTGCTGAGTGTGCAGAGAGCAAGCATGACAGAGTGCGTGCCAGGAATGAGTGGTGTGGAGTGCATAAGCGAGTGTAAGAGCGAAGGACATGCACTGACACAGACGAGGGTAGCTGTTAGCTTGACTGATGGGAGGAGTGAGCCCTCCACGAGCAACAAATTTAAAACTCGGATGTGTTCTGGTCTCGAGTGTGGGAAAATCATCATGGATTTGTGATCCACGCCGGCCCCGTGAGGTACGCTTGCGCGCACATCCGTGAATGTGCACAATCCATGACTCGCAAACCACCCAAGCACGGACGATTGCTTGGTTCAGTGGCAAATGCTGAAGGGCCAGCATTTTGTTCAGTGATCAAATAAGGAACATTTGGCCAGGCTGTTGCTGCACACCATAAAGGATACCTTTAACTTTATGGCCCGTCTTCACCACGCACGCCACAGTTAATTAAATAAAATGAATTCATTCAAAAAATGACTTTATCCACAAAAGAGTTGCTGCTTAATGCAGAACAACACTGGAAATATTGCAAAGTTCAATCCCCCGTGAAATATACATTGCAAAAAATCCGCCATTTTGCCTGCTCATCTGCGCATGTGTTGCATGGTACGTTTGTCTGGGGTCCTTTCGAACATTATAACTTTTTGTGAAATGTCCCTTTTTCACCAGATTTGCTTTGATTCCCTGTGGAGCATCTCACGAAACCTCTGAAAATATAGACACAGATATGGCAGACGCTTTGGATAGGCAGTCCCTTTGGGTGACAGGGCGTGAGGTCTCGTAGTGAATGCATTAAATCATATAGCTCAATGAACCTGGTTAATTTTGTGACGTTCCTCAATTTTTTTTTGTTTACTCAATATAATTGTCCAAACAGCAGAAAAAGATAAGTGTAATGCTTTGGAAATTTCACATTTTCTTGTGTAAGTATGGTGGAGGGAACATAGCCTTGCTTGCTTCAAGTAAATAGATATATCGGCTTCGTTGTAAGACTCGTTATGTCTTTAAATTATCAGATTTCACAACAGATTTCAACACTTATTTAGTCAGGATGATATCTGATCCTAAAAACCGAAACAATATTTCGATAATTTCCTTTAATTAGTCCATGAGAGTAGATCGTGGAAGATCGTATCAAATAATGCATTAAATCGCTCCAAGCTCCTAATTAAAAAACTAGATTACTTGCAAAAGCGATGTACACAACGATTTGTAGCTATGATGAACAGGCATTCGATATGAGTGAGGAAAGCGAAAAGTAAGTTTTATCATTAAGAAATCGTTGCGGCCTGTTCCAAGTCAAGGCACGGTTGAGCAGGCCAAAAAACATGGCGGCTTCAGACCCCAGCGAGGTTACCGAGGAAACTCCTTTAGACCCCAGACAGCGAGGTGGCCGAGGATCACCTGATGAAGGATATAATTAAATAAGGCCGTTAATTATCGTCAAAAGGGGTGTTGTAATTAACGCAAACACCCAATTTTCACGCTTGCACTTCCTTGGAGTTTTCTTGGTATCCATGTAAAGTTTCAGGCTGATAGGTTTTATGGTTTTAGAGTTATGGAGGAGTCACACACTGACACACACACACACACACACACACACACACACACACACACACACACACACACACACACACACACACACACACACACACACACACACACACACACACACACACACACACACACACACACACACACACACACACACATTACCTTTTATTCGTATAGATGTAAATAAATACACTGTGCACAGTTGTTGAGGATTTTGTCAATAAACGTTCCTCCACGATGGTGAATAATATTATGAATTGGAAATTCACATTGCATCCTAGTTTTTATTCACAATTTTTTTCATACAATAATCGAGTTGATGAGGTTGTCCAAATTACAAACAATGGGAAAATAACATAACATGTGGAGTTTAAATCGGGAGACATGAAATCAAGAGAGTAACAGAAAGCAAGCTTGTGATTGCTCATCCAAAAATGACCAACATGCATCTACGCACATCAAATATCATTGGTATAATTGTGCGAGGAGTAAACCCTTTGTGCATTACTTGAAAATTCACTGTAAAAGCAAAGATCATTTTCGACATCGGTGTAAGCAATTTTGCTGCCCATGGAGGATGAATCAAAATGAATTTCAGAGTGAAATTGGGATGCCTGAAGATGGAAGCACACAGGTATTTTTTTTGTTGGAAACATGGTTGTTTGTCATTTCATCATCAGCAGATTGGCCGGTATGGACCATTTTTAAATGACTTTTTTTTTTTAAGCAGATGGACAATTGTCTTTTTTAAGTGACAAAATTTCTTGTCGATGGGAGTTCAAGAGCCATCTTTGCACTTTGACAACCAGCGTCACAATGTGAGGCTCTTCATCTTTGTTCAGACAATTTGTAATAGACTTTGCAATTGCCAATCTGCATGGTAACAAACCCTACAATACATTTCAAATGACAGGTACAAGCAAGCAACAGCGGCACAGATTCAAAATGTTTGATCTCGCCCTACAAACATATCCCATTATAATTTCTCATAAGATCTGACAAATCTGAAGAGAATTTCATGAACTCTCATGAGCAATCCTGTTTTGTTTTTTTAATGGGATGAGATAGACTGATGTAATATTTTGATGAGTTCAATTTGTACCTGCAAAGTGGCGATAAGAGGAATACTTACCAGCTGCACATTGTGGACGGCCAATGATCGCTTGGCTGCAGGGAAGAGGAGGGAGGATCCTGAGGTATGATCATCGAGGAGGATGGGACAAGACCTGCTTCGAACCATGTGTATGCTATCGGAACAAGAATGCCAATTGGTTGTAGGTGTAAAATCCTTTCCACAGGTTCATTGTATTCAAGTCCATCCTTGGGCTACAGTGTGTTCAGAACTTTCATATCCAAACCTTGGTCAGATGAAGAACCAGACTCAGTTGCATAATGGTTGGAGTGTCCGATCTAAGTCTGGGAGGTTGGCAGATTGAATCCAATCCTAGCCGAGTCATACGAAAGACTTTACAAATGGTACGTGCTGCTTCCTTGCTTGATGCTCAGTATTTAAAAAGGATAGAGCATGGACAAACAGCCATAAGTTGGCAACTATTACACAGCCAAATGGCTTGATGTACCAAATAACCTACTCCTGCATTGAAGTTCCTTTAATGGAAACTCGTATAATTAGCTGTTAGCACGAATCTGCTGAGGTTCAGGTTCAATTTCAGATAGTTGCTCATCTCAGCACAGCTATACCCATTTTGCGTTGAGAAACAGTTGCGTCCAAACAAACCATTTGTACAGACTGCTTGCTTCATGTGCGTAGCACCAGGCCTCCTCACCTACCTTAAAAAGTTTACCGGTGAAAGTGAGCTTGAATGTAAACTTCAACTTAAAATTGAAACCATTCCATTATCCTCAAAGTGCCTGATTAGAATAAACTACCCAACACCTTATCAAAGTAAAAAGTCTGATTTAAAAATATATATTTAATTCTTGTTTCTCATACTTTACAGAATTTATGTGCACCAATGCGACCCGTCCAGGATTGTGCCCAATAGCCCAGAAGACTGCTTCGCCAGCAATGATGCTCTGCCCAGAGTATGGTCCCAATGGATTTGGATGGATTTGGATGGATATCGATATGCAAACTGTCTGTTTGGCGTCCTGGTGTGCATTATATACCATCAATGGAACCACATTGTGTTCTGCTGTAATTAAAGTATGTGGATAGTTTTACTATGCTTGCCCTTGGGGAATCTTACCCAAAGCTTTTAATTGTTCCATGTATATTTAACACGTTTGTACTGTACCATCAATCCTACTGCTAAACACCAACTCACCACTTCTGAAGCTTCCCAACCATTATAAACTCCATTCTCCCTACTTACAGTATCATTCTTTCTGATTCCTTCCTTGTCCCTAACAGCTCAATCTCAAAATTAATTTTCAAATGATTGCAACATTGAGCTGAAATCCTACTTTGAATACCTTCCTTCTGTTTAAGCACATCCATAATTGTGTCACCTGCAAGCAGAAGCCTCATTTTAACCATGCATTGGAAAAGCAGATTATGGAATAATTTATGGTAAAGAGTTGCAATGTGTGTGTGTGTGTGTGTGTGTGTGTGTGTGTGTGTGTGTGTGTGTGTGTGTGTGTGTGTGTGTGTGTGTGTGTGTGTGTGTGTGTGTGTGTGTGTGTGTGTGTGTGTGTGTGTGTGTGTGTGTGTGTGTTAGTTATACAGAGTTGCACAAGTAAAGGGTACTTAAAGAAGGGAAAACTTTTTCTTTTTGAAGATATTTGAATGACCTTGCTTTAAGCTGAAAAAATACACTTTCTCATTTACTATCATGGGGATCGTAAGGGCTTTGAACTGATGGCAAGCTGGCAGGAACGAAGCTTCAATGAATGGTACAATTTTCCCAGTACAGGGAAAATTGGGGGCCGTTATTGTCCACACACCGACACAAGTTAACTGAAGCTGCCATTTCCCCAAACTCCCTTCGTGCAGGATGATATACATTGAGATGTTTGCACCCTTGTGCACACATCAAAAAAAGACAGCACCTTATTTAGGACAGCAGTCTCTTGGTGGATATGATCCCAGGACTGATGAATCATTTGATTTTCATCATTTTGACAACTGCCAGGAGGTAGAGGATGTTTGTTGAAGGGGATATTCAAAAACAAATACTTCTGACTTTGCAAGATATATCCTAATGCTCAACCCATACACATTGATGTTCAACGACGTTGTTTGATGTACTAAGTATCTTGATATTGATTTGTAAAGTCTCAAAGTGTATATAACCTTGCGTATAACCAAATCCTCAGCCATGCATTCAAAAAGTTCTGCTTTTCATGGCAACCACAATTGGTTAAATACAACTTTGAATCCAGAAAAACACCAACTCTTTTTAAAGAAATGTTTTTACCAATCCTGCCCCCATTACAAAACTTCTTTTTATTTATTTCAATTAACTTTACTTAATACCTGCATAAAGATTTTCTTACAAAGGCAGACAAATGATCTCATAGACGGATTGCGTGTACACAATTTTATTTTCGAGCCAATTTCAACCTGGACATGCTCCGAGCCTTAGCAAATGCCGTTCTTTACACCAGAAATCAATTGCAAGTAAAGCTGTGGCTTTCAATTCATAGTCACATCCGATAATCTAAGCCAACGAGAGTGACAGTTCATTTTAAAAATCGATATTTACAATTTCCCACTATCAGCATTCATTTGGAAAAGGAATCCGAATTATCATTTAGCGAAACAACCCGATCATAACTGTGTCAGCGATGGAATGAGATTTCATGGGGCGCAAATTCTTTCTGGCAAAATCAATGACACCAACAAGCCCATTAATCTTATCTTCGATGACATAAAATCCATAAACGACTGTGTTTTAAAAACCAGGTATTTTATTTAAGGGAAAATCCCCCATACTTACAACCTCAACCACATACACTTTCATCTTGATCTTCAAAGGCCAACAAAAGTAAAGCTCTCTCTTATAACCAAACATACCCCACACATTGTTCGGTTGCACCCCACACAGTAGATAATGAACCACAATCTTCATTTTCAAAAGCACCAGAGTGCATCCCATGAGGCTCGTGCGACACGGCATGAAAACTCTTATCCGTATCAGCAATAACCAATATGCATATGGCCATTGCTTGCGGGCCTGCACGGTATGCTTGTAATGCTTGTACATGCACTGGTGCGTGTATATAAAGGTGTAATGATGCAATGTTGTGCACGTATACGCATGTCGCGTGCTTGAGAACAATACATTCTTCAAAGCCTCGTGCTTGACAGCCGGGGCAAACAAACTAATTCCCAGTCTGGACTAATACAAAGCGGCATAAATTCTGGCTTTTTGTTGAGAGAGAGAGAGAGAGAGAGAGAGAGCGAATGTGGTGTGGGCTTTATGGCTGCGACATTTGCCCATCAATTTTGTCTTTTTTATAGCCTGTTCTGATCCCAATGCACCCTGATGTAGGTCTTAAAAGCATAATGTTCTTGTGGGCTGCATTTATTTATTTTTCATGCATATCTAGTATAATCCTCTGTTTCATGTCAAATTTTGTCTCAAAAAGCTTATTTTAATATGCATAATCCTGGGTTCCTGAAAGGCTCTTTTTATATATACCAAATGCTACAAGTCCTGAGACCAGTTGCGCATCACCAGGATTGCTGTAGTGACTGCATCCACACACTTTTTCAGACGGGAATAATTTTTCAGAGCACGTCCATGGTGTTTCTGCATCACCGGCACCTAAACCGTGCATAAACATGACAGTTATCATTCACTGCATTCAAGACGATTCCACCAGCATTTTAACCCACTCTGTGGTCCTTTCCTGTGCATTTAATTCTTTACTATAAAGTCCCAACATGGCTAAAAAGAGCATGGGGTCTTCCTGGTTTGGGGTCCACGCACACTTTATCCGCCTCATGTGTGCCTTCGTTGTCGAAAAAGCAATTGTTATTTGTTTTAAATAATTTACATAGCTAAAGGCGGTGAGCATGGATTACTCGAGTGGAATTGCTCCGGACGTTACTATATTGCAGAATCGATTTGCAGACCTAGTGATGCTGCATCTAATGGCAAACGGAGGCGCCGGTGCCTTTGCATAAACACGGACCTTGGAAAGGGCACGGCGTAAATGAAATGAATTTCTCGGCAGAAGAAAAGAAGCCGCCAAGGGAGAAATTACAATTTCCCTCGGTAAATGGGATAGCCATGTACAACCACGCGGCCTCTGTTTTAGCTATTGTGGTGATAAAAGGAATATAACGCTGGAATGAACAGGGAAAGAGGCGTAGATTTCTTGTCGTGATTAAAATGAATATTGATTTCAAACTTTTGCATTTGAATGGCTGCAGACTAAGACTTTGAAATGACTTGCAAAATTAACTACTCGGGAATCTTATTACCTGCTGTTGTGTGTTCCATTTGCAGGTCTAATGTTTTACGGACTTTGAAAAGTGGTTATATTTAGGTTTTATATTGCACTTCGCTGAACAGACGATATACATGCTGTAGACATAATCAGTGATGTGTTCTGCTTTCTGGCTGAAGCTCCTTGTAATAACTTGCGACGAGGATTGTGTTGATTGATGTCAAGCTTAATGTGCAAGGCATTATTCAGGAGGCACAGTTGTTTCTATCCCACCTTTTTGTCTTTAACAGTACTTGTAAATGAGAGGACAAAATGGATTCTGATATTTGTGTGTAAGCCTCTTCCAACGAACCCATTTTAAACTTGCTCTTTCCGACCTAAGAGTTGCTGTTTATACTGGCACAAGCTGTTTCTAATTAATGTATTCCTTTTGAAGCTGTGGTGCTACAGCATGCGGAGACATCACTAGTGCTTGTCCCATTGCCAAGTGGGTATTGAACACTTAACAGGCCCCATATGACTATTATGTGTTCCCGGCATCCATACTGCCGGAGAAATTAAATTGAGTGCATGGTGGCCAAATCGATGTCTTTAAAAATCAAATACCTTCCCACACACACTCAAATATTCCATAGTGATGTGGGAACAGAAATACAAAAAGAGCCCCAAATGCAGTTTTGCAAATTGCCCTTTAATGTTGAGAAGAAAAAAGTTTTGATAAATGTGCAGAGAAAAACGAACTCATTATTCATCAACTTGAAAATAATTATCAAACTAGAAAGCATCTCAAAATACAAAGTCTGTCTGCGTTCGTTTTTTACTCAAACAAAACTTTACAAAAACGATAGTTTTAAAAATATTGTATATTTTGTTCATTTGTGTTCTTCCAGATTCTCATCATTGAAGATTTAATGACAAATGCTCATTTGGTAAAAATGTTATGGGCTGGACAGTAACACTGAATCTCAATGGCAAATAAATAAAGAAACAGAAGCTCGTGCTTGACGCGCTGCGGCGGGACGAATAAGGGCTATTTATAGTCATTATGACTTTTCCCTTTCACATTTTGACCCAATTTTTAATTATTTTCTCCATATTCTCATAATAAATGTTTCTTCAAAATTTTATGACAAATTATCAAATGGTAAATAGTTATGGTCTGGACGGACACACACACACACACACACACACACACACACACACACACACACACACACACACACACACACACACACACACACACACACACACACACACACACACGTCATTGTGGGGCACGGCCTACATATGAACTTTTCATCAACAGAAACACCACATCTGGCAAACAAGACCCATCTCCAAAATGAATAGGGTTGTATCGAGGGCCTTCAACAGGTCAAGTGAGACTACATTGGGCATTGTAAAGATGGTAAAAGTTTGGATTATGTTTCTGTAAGCACCTCTGTAGAAGGCTGAGATCGTTTTCTGACGTACATGTACAACTGCTTGCAGAATCAAATAACTGTACAGTTATACGTGATGTCTGGTAAACCTCATCATTCATTTCCCTGTGGGACATTTGATTATGTACATCCACAGGAAAGCGTTTGCAACATGTGAGGAATAGACCGAAATTCAAGTAGATTTCGAAATAAAAAAAATCACTGAAGAGCCCTTCATAAACAAGTATCTTAGCAACAACTTTCCTCCTTTTAGATTTAGTGTTGAGAGCGAAAATGTCTCCATTTAAATTGTCACACTATTTGCAAGAACATTTTTCCAATTATGTTGCATGGGTTTCAGTGCGAGAGGTAACATTTTTGCTGGCTGAGGGCAAAAAAAAAGAAAGTCATTTATTACTGAACCAAAAATGACTGGTTATTGTCTTTCTCTGAAAATTGCTGAACCCGATGCAGAGAAGCGTTCAAAAGCCTTCGTTTTATTGAGCTGTGACAAGAGACCTCTGAGATAAATCAAAAAAGCTTTTAGCGTCACATTTTACAGCGTTCCGCAAACTGTGGTGGGGCACTTAAAAACGAGCAGCACAACCTATAAAGGACAGACAATCTGCCATGAAATCCGGGCAGACGTGGAGCTCAGTTACCGTGTGAGCTCTGTCAATTTCTTTCATCCGCTCCTTTCATCCTGAATTTTGATACCACCAGATTGCCAACCGACAGTGCAAAGCACCGAGAAAATAGAATAGATTTCCCCGACCACCTTGTTTGATTGAGACGTAGATGAAATGATTTTTATGGGACGAGAGGTGATGTCTATACCTTGCCCTGTTACTTTTCTCCCACTCTATGAGAGATGCGAAAACTGCAATGTGCTCTCGTGTGATGGCATGTTATTTTGTTTTGTTTCTCTGCCATTCATGTGTGTACAAACCAATGCAAAAGTGCTGGAGTTTGCTGCGACACGAGTGCATGAGATGGACGTTTCTATATTCTCAATGAAATGCACTTTGGCTTTAAAATAAATAATTTTGGCAATAAATGGGTCGATTTTGGTGCATCTGAGTTTTTTTGAACAAGATACACTGCCAAAGTACTCCTGGCACGCTCTGCTGCTGCTCCCTGCTGGGAATCTTTAGGCAATGCAGTGAGCTCGGAGTGTTTTTAAGAACTGCATTGTAATTGCTGCTTTAATTTTACAAACAGTCGTTCTCCTGACAACCGTCAATTCCACATTTCTTCATGTGTTCCGGTTCGTTTCATTAATTTTATTTTGTGTTTGGATTACTTTCATCAACATTTCATTAAATTTTTGTTTCTACCTGTATCAAAGCTTGCATGCCTATCGCAAAAACTATAGTTGCATGACTGTTTCGAGGTATTCTCCACCAAGCAGATGAAAAGCGAAGCGACCGACGAGTTTCACCCTTATTGCGGCTTGTCAGGGCAACACATCACTGGTCCCTCCACTTTGTGACTTTGAAGCCTTATGGCTTTTATATAAGTTAATGTTACACCCCTAACTGTGATTTTTGTATACAGGGGATGTATGTATGTGCATATATATATATATATATATATATATATATATATATATATATATATATATATATATATATATATATATATATATGTACTAATAAAAGTGTGTGTGTCAGTGTGTCTCCTCCATAACTCCAAAACTATAAAAACCTAGCAGCCTGAAACTTTACATGCATCCGAAGAAAACTCTAAGGAAGTGCAAGAGTGAAAATTGGGTGTTTGGGTTAATTAAAACACCCCTTTTGGAGATAATTAACGGCCTTGTTTAATTGCATCCTTCATCAGGCGATCCTCAGCCACCTCGCTCTCTGGGGTCTTAAGGTGTTTCCTGGGTAACCTCACTGGGGTCTGAAGCTGCCATGTTTTTTGGCCTGCTCAACCTTTCCCTGATTTGGAACAGGCCGCAACGATTTATCAATGATGAAGTTGTTGTTTTCACTTTCCTCACTCATATTATCGAATGCCTGTTCATCATAGCTACGAATTGCTGGGTATATTGCAATGCTTATTAACATCCGGAGACATCAGAGTTCATGGCTTGACATTTTTAGCATCTCCATTAGGTGTACGTTTAATGTGTGGCTAATTGCGTGCCAAACTAGCCATTTCTTAACCGTTTCGTTGGAGTGCTTGCTTGAGTGATTCAGCCACTTGGTGAGCATTCTCCAAGCTGCTTGGTTGTTCATCTTACTATAATTCACTGTCTGTCTGTCTGTCTGTCTGTTCCCAGGTACCGTGAAAAAGGCTGAACCGATCGCAACCATTTTTGGGTGTGTAATCCTTGGGACCCCTTGGAGTAAAATAGTCATAAATATAATAACATGACCCCCTTGATGGCTCCTGTTTGGAGTGGGTGCTTCTAGCTTTAGTAAAGTATCCGTGCTCTCAAAGGAACATCGATTAAACAGATGTACTTTTCCACCTGTGTTGAGGCCTGTTGTGTCACACGGTTGGTGTTTTGGGAGGTGCAATTTTATTTTTGCAGGTCATTGCTTTGTTTAACCTTTTGTGCGATCTCCTCATATAATCCACCCCCACTTCGACATCGATACATGTATAAAAAATAATAAGGTCCATCCGACCACGTGTTTGCCGTGATCGAGTTGTGAAGGCAGAGAGCAGAGATCGACATTTTGTGTTCTGGGCCTTAATATATTTTTCAATTGAATTTTGCTAATTTCCCACTTGAATTCCTCTGTCAAAGAACGATGTTTGAAGGTAAATCTTTGTGCTTGTCGTCTTCATGTATTTTATGTGTGTGTACGGAAATAAACTGAATGACCATAACGGGTGTGCGTGTGTGTGCGCGCGCGTGCAAGTTGTTGCCTGCTATCTCCACACGTTGGTGGGTTTCAGGAGGTGAAACAGAGACCTGCCAGGTCTCATTGTGTGTGCGTGCGTGTGTGTGCGCAAGTTGTTGTTGCTTGCTATCTCCACACGTTGGTGGGTTTCAGGAGGTAAAGCAGAAACCTGCCAGGTCTCATCGTGTGTGCATGTGCGTGCAAGTTGCTGTTGGCTGCTATCTCCACACGTTGGTGGGTTTCAGGAGGCCTGCCAGGTCTGTGTGTGTGTGTGTGTGTGTGTGTGTGTGTGTGTGTGTGTGTGTGTGTGTGTGTGTGTGTGTGTGTGTGTGTGTGTGTGTGTGTGTGTGTGTGTGTGTGTGTGTGTGTGTGTGTCGTTGATAGGTATCTACAAAAGCAGGTTTCCGAATGTGGAATGGAGTCCTCCCAGGGTGGGCTCACAAAGTATCCACCGTTATCTCAGTAAGGTGTCACTATTCATGGACCAAGCTGTGAAGTTTTCTTTTTTCAAAGATTTTGTGCCGAGAGCTCTCTTCAGGGTCATCGCTGAGCTCAGGATGGCTTCCAACTGGACTTTGTTTGTTATAATATTTCCAGGAATTGTTATTAATATATCTGTGTGGTTCTTCTTCATCATTCCCGTGAGGTTCTTCGTCATCACTGGTACAACTTTTGCCATTCTTCAGCTTCCAGGATCTTTTCACTTCATGCTTGAGGTCTTCGTATTTGGTCATTTTCCTGATTTCTGCATCGTTTGTCCAAAATCACCGGTGGTAACACTTCAAGTCACAATGCCTTCTTCTCTTTTTGTTTTGGACCTAAGTATGATATCTGGTCGCAATGCTTTGTTTTCAATGTTCACACCCGAAGGAATCATAAGGTCGTATGAGAGCGGTACTTCAATGTTTTCAGTGACTGCTTTTGGTTAATTTTCCCACATTTTCTTGAACTGGAATACCAAAGTTTTTGCAGATGTGCCAGCGGATTACATTATAAACTCTGTGTCATTGTGTGTACAGCCGTTCTGACCTGAGTTTGTTTTTGTGTGTGTGTGTTCGGTCATTAAGCATCACATATCATTCTCTTTGCCTACCCCACATCCACCCCTCACCTATCCTGTCTTTCTTTTTTCTCCTCCTCTCCCCCACCCTTTTCTCTCACTCTGTCCCCTACTTACTCCCCCCTCCTCATAAAATGCAGCATTCTCCTTCCACCTCTCTCTCTCTGGGTCTCTCTCTGGGTCTCTCTCTCTCTCTGGGTCTCTCTCTCTCTCTGGGTCTCTCTCTCTCTCTGGGTCTCTCTCTCTCTCTCTCTCTCTCTCTCTCTCTCTCTCTCTCTCTCTCTCTCTCTCTCTCTCTCTCTCTCTCTCTCTCTCTCTCTCTCTCTCTCTCTCTCTCTCTCTCTCTCTCTCTCTCTCTCTCTCTCGCACCCTCCCTCCGCAGTGAATCACGACGTTTGGTGAGGTGTCGCTCTCCACACCTCCCCTGACCCTAACTCCCTTTTCTTCATCCTCCTTGCCTCCCCTTCCCCCTCTCACCCTATACCTGCCTCCTCTCTCTCTCTCCCTCTCTCCCTCTCTCCATCTCTCTCTTTCAACCCCCCCCCCCACCTCCACTTTGTTGACCTATCGGCGAAACGGCAGGCTGTATTTTCTTGTGTCTATGTACGTAAATTTTGTATATATATAAATATATATATATATATATATATATATATATATATATATATATATATGTACATATATTATACGAGCAAATACCACCTGCTGCTTCGCTGATGGGAAGGCTAAGAGAGGGGGCCGATATATGCGGTGGGGGGGGGATAGGGAGAATAGATGGAGTGAGAAAGACGGGGGGTGCAGAGAGGGTGGGGAGGAGAGAAGTGGGTGGGAGGAAAGACAAAGAGAAAGAGGGACAGGTGGGAGACAGCAAATAAGACCAAGGCAAGGCTTACCTTGCCATGTTTAACCTCCTGGGATATTTTAATGGTCGAGGGTTAAACATGACCATCACTGCCATGCCTCAACACAAAGCGCCATTTACTGTGTGTTTTGTGTTTTACGGTGATGGCTCCGCTTCACACAGGGGTGGCCAAGATTTCATGGGCTTGAACTGTGTCCTCCTGAACCAGATGGTATGGACAACTGACTGAAGTACAACACAATGACTGGGAGATCACAGGTACAAGAGGGCAGAATGTGGTCATTATTGCTGTGTTTCCTTCTAATCTTGCTTTTTGCTGTTGAGAAGTTTCAGTTGCTCTGGATTTTTGTAACTCCTTGTTTTTTTGTCATCTTTGTGTCATTCTGACTTTTTTCTTCTTCTATCAGCCTTTCCTTCCTCCGTTGTTGTACCCATATTTTCATTTTTCTTTTGTCTTCCTCCTTCTTCTGCCTTCCTCATTCTGTTTCTCTTTCTGCCTTCATTGTCTTTTTTTTGTATACCTTGTTGAGGCTTGGATGAGATCAAACACACAACGCACAGCAAGGTGGGCATGAGACAAGAGGGGTGGGAGTGGGAAGGACAAAACAGTAGGGAACAGAGACATTCGGAGATCTGTGGAAGGGAGAGGGGTGGGGTGGGGAACATGGGGAATACAAGATGGACATTACAGGGACTTTCAGGAAGGAAAGCAGGGAATTTGAAGGAGGTGGGCTTGGGTGGATTAACGGGGGTAGAAAAGATTGAGGATTTGGATGGGGGGACGATAAGAGGCTGTGGTGAACAGCTGTTTTGAAGGCCTGGAGGGAAGAATGGGATTGAATAGAGTGAGGGAGTTTATTCCAAAGGCGAGGAAAAAAGAGGAATGAAAGAGTGAAGGTGAGCAGTGATTTTGGTAATTTACCAGAAGGGGGTTGTTGGAGGACCTTGAGCACCCTGCAGAAATATGGTGGGGACAAATCGCAGAGAGAGCAGGGTGGGGGGGGGGCGAGACTGGAGAGGAGACGGAAGAAGATAGAAAGACCACCAACCTACCTGCAGTGAGAGAGTGAGAGGCCCAAAGACTCAGCCTCATCGCGGAAGATGCGAATGATCCGAAATGCCTTGTTTTCCGCAGCATGAAGCCGACAAAGGTGGGAGGCAGAAGCACCAGCATCAGCTCGGAGGGGAGAGCAGTACTCCATCAGGCTGTGGACGAAAGTTTTGTTCGTGGTCAGGAGCTCAGGTGGGCCGAGGAAGAACTTTGCACGACGGAGGATTCCCAGTCGGCGACTGGCTTTGGAGGCCAGGTTGGAAATGTGGCTTTCCCAGGAAAGATTATGGCAGATTGTGACACCCAGAAGCTTGAAGGAAAGGACTTCTTCCAGAGGATAGTTGAGAAAGTGGATGGGGGGGGGTTCTAAATGGTCCTTTTGGTGAGACATAGTGAGAGTGTGAGATTTGTCCGGATTGAAAGACATGTTCCACGTGTTGAACCAGTTTGTCATTTTATCCAGATCTGCAGTGAGTGAAGAAGCTGCTTCTTGTCGGTCTGAGGGATGACAGATGGGACGGCAGAGGGTGGAGTCATCAGCAAAGTGATAAAGAGGATTTTTCAGAGAGTCGGACATGATCATTGATGAAAATCAGAAAAACAACAGGGCCCAGAACGCTGCCTTTTAGAATTCCAGCCTGGACAGGAAGAGGGGGTGAATGAACTCCAATTAGGGCCACATGATGACTGTGACAGGAGAGGAAGTCTGTGAGCCATGAGTGGAGATGTTCTTGGGTACCAGAGGAAGAGAGTTTGGTGAGCAGGCCAGGGTGTCAGACCGTGTCAAAAGCACGCGATATGGCTCTGATTTCATGTCGGGTATTGAGGAACTCCATCCATTGTTGGGAGAGCAGAAGCAGCATATCCAGGGTAGAGTGACCTGCTCTGAAACCAAAATGATGATCGGAAATCAGACCATTGGAGAAGAGGAAGGATTTAATGTCTGAAGCGATGATGGATTCCATAACCTTGCTGATGATTGCGAGAAGGCTGATTGTTCTGTAGTTGCAGGGATCTGTTTTTGCAACATTTTATGCAGGGCAGTAAAGTTTGCTGATTTTCAAGCAGATGGCAGATGCCCTTGAGCAAATGATAAGGTGAATGGAACAGAGAGCATGAGCAGGAGCAGCAGAGCAGGTCTTTATATTAGGACACGTGGGCTGATGCTCTCTGGACCGGATGCAGAATATGAGTCGAGGTTTGACAGCAAGCTCTCCACCTTGTCAGGAGAAAAGGACACAGAGTCCAGGGACAGTTGGGTGTGACTGGGTAAGGTGGGTACAGAAAGCGATGGGTTTTGGACACAAGATTTTGCTGCAAACACCGAGTTTAGGCATTCAGCCTTTCACGTGCGGTATCAGCAGTGCGGCCATTTGAGGTGAGGGAGGGGATGGAGGGGGAACAAACACCAGAAACAGATTTGATTAGACGCCACCAGGATTTGGAGGAAGGAGAGAGGTTTGAAAGTTCAGACTTGAGTTTGGAAAGATGTTTTCTGGCTCTCCTGAGGGTAGTTCCACACTTGTTCTGAGCTTTATGGAAGGAACTGAAATTATCCTCAGTTGGATTTGCTTTCCATGAGGCAAAGGCAAGTTGTGTCAGGACAACTGCCTCGCCACAAGCTTCAGTGAACCATGGGCGGGAGGAAGGGTAGGACAACTGAAGACTAGAGGGGATAAATCTCTGCACGAGGGAGAGCAAGTTTCTTTGAAAGAATTCCCAGGATGAGTTGTTGGAAAAAGTAGCGATGGGAGACCAGCCTAGAAGTTTAATGGCTGCTTGGAGACCGTGCCAGTTGCCTTGAGTGAAATGCCAGACTCGACGGTGCAGATGTGGTTCTCTGATAACAGCCAGAGAGATGTCCATTTTGACAAGGTCGTGGTCAGAAGAACCGTTTGGTGCAGAGGAAGAACAGCAGATATTTTCAGGGAAATTTGTCCAAATTCGATCCAGAAGAGATAGAGTACCGTTTATTGAGATCCGGGCTGAGAAGTTGACCAATTGATTCAGACCCAATGAGTCGCAGAAAGCTTTTGCTGAAGTGCCATGACAGGTGAGAGAGGTATCCACACCGAGCCAACTGGCATGATGACAATTGAAGTCACCACATATGAGGAAGAGAGAGTTTGGATGAGAAGATAGAAGTTGGTCCATGTTTTCGGATAGTGAGGTGTAGATAGAGTCATCACTGTTTGGTGGACGGTACAGTACACATATAAACATGAGGTGGGAGTGGAGGGAAGCCGTATCCAGAGGTATTCCTGGGGGTGTGGGCGAGTGAGGGCACTGCATGGAGAGTGAGGAATAGAGTCTTTGATGAAGAGAGAAACTCCTCCACCAGGACGAGGCTCAGGTCTGTCAAACCGGAGGTTGGAGTAACCAGGGAGAGATACTTGGGAATCAGAGACGTCTTGAGGGAGGAAAGTTTCTGTTCAGCAGATTATGTCTGGTTTGTCAGTTGCAACCTGTATGGAAAGATCTTAAAGGTTTGAGCAAGGGCTCTGTATATTTGAGGTGCACACTGTTAATGAAGAGGGAGATGAGGAGGCTTTGGGTGCATGGGTTGGGAGGAGAAGGGGAGGGTAGGACAAGGGAGGAGGGGGGGGGGTTAAGGAGAGTTGTTGAAAGATTGTGCGGGATTGCAGAATAGCTTGGGGAGGGGGCCGGATGAGGAGAAAAGGCTCTGTGGTGCTGGGGGAGAAGGGAGGGGCAAGAGAGGGGGCACAAGACAGCACAGATGCCAACCCTCCCGATTTCATCGGGAGGCTTCCGAAAATTCACCCAAACTCCCGCCCTTACGATCACTATCCTTATCCTCCCGAAATTTTGATATTTTTGCACTGTTCACTAATCAGAATGTACTAGTATGAGAATTGAATGAAAAGCATCGTCTGCGACGTATAGCATGTGGTAACTCCATAACGTTCGCTGCTACCAAATTGTACATAAAAAATTGCAAATTCAAATGAGGAGCAGCGAAACATTGGGTCTGGATCTCGCTTATGCGATCATGCACTGAGATTTAGTGCATGCGGTATGTGTGCAATACAGTGCATGCGGTATGTATGCACAGTGTATATGCATGCGATACGCTCACTGCATGCAGCTGGGCCCCGTACCAGCCCGGCGGTCGCGACCACCATGCGGTGTTTAACAGCCGCTAGAGTTCTATGAGTCGCGCTGCAGCTGTGGAACATCGACTTCGAAGTTACCGATGCTTCAAGCCCTCGATGTTGATTACGAAATGGCAGAAAAGAAGCTTACGAAGACCAAGAAATGGTCTCAGAAGTACAAGACCGAATACAGTCTCCAATACCCGTGTATTCGAAAGTCTGAAAGAGGAATTCATCATGCGTATTGTACAGTATGCAGCGTTGATATTTCAGTTGAGCACGGAGGTCGCGATGATATTCGGAAGCACGTTGGAAGCAAACGGCACACAGACATTGCAAAGGAGAGATCTTCGAGCACGAGTACCGGT
Source organism: Eptatretus burgeri (assembly GCF_056783735.1). Classification (NCBI taxonomy): domain Eukaryota; kingdom Metazoa; phylum Chordata; class Myxini; order Myxiniformes; family Myxinidae; genus Eptatretus; species Eptatretus burgeri. The sequence goes on along the minus strand of NC_140964.1, from coordinate 21,011,727 downwards.
GCACTTCTGAATTATTTCACCAAACAAGGGACAAGCGAGGAAGAGGATGTTACCCGAGCGGAACTTCTCTTTAGTGGATTTATTGTGGAACATAACTTGCCCATATCAGTCTCAGATCATGCTGGACCTCTATTTCAAAAGATGTTTCCAGATTCAAAAGTTGCTTCAAAGTATGGATGTGCAAGAACAAAAACTTCAGCAATAATTGGTGAGTTGTCAAATGTTACTGCTTCATCTATTGCCGATATTGCTAGACTCGCTCCATTTAGCCTAGCTACAGACGGTAGCAATGACAGTGGTGAGGCCCAACTATATCCTGTCCTGATTTCGTACTATGACAACAGTGCTGGGATTGTGAAGCAAGGTTTGCTAAGTTTGCCTGCGTGCAAACAAGATTCCACTGGAGAAAACATTTTCAAACTGCTTGATCATGAGTTCAGTGACAGGAAAATTCCGTGGGGAAATTGTGTTTCCTTTTGTGCTGATAATGCCTCTGTCATGGTGGGCAAGCACAAAGGAGTCGCTGCTTATATCCACAAACAAAATCCAGAGTGCTACATCATGGGATGCCCTTGCCATATGATGCACAATACAGCCAAGAAGGCGGCTCAGGCCTTACCCATTGAATTAGATGACTTTCTTATCGATATTTACTACTACTTGGACAAAAGTAGTAAACGCGTCAAAGGAGTGAAAGCACTGCAAGAACTCTGTGATGCCCCGACACACAAGATTCTGAAGCATGTCGCAACAAGGTGGCTGTCCCTTGGTCAGTGCCTAGACAGGCTGATTGAACAGTGGGAGCCACTTCGCCTCTTCTTCAAAGAAGAAGTACGAAGAAAAATGCAACCAACTGTAGCCAAGACTCTAACAACGAGCAAGAAGGATGGCAATGTATCTACTGCCAGTACTGGCACTGCAGGATCAAGCACTAGTGGAGCAGCATTCACCACTACCACTGCAGTATCTGCTGCGAAGAAGACAGCAGGGACAGCACCAAAACCAATGCTGAGAGCAGGTAGCATCACCGGCCCTTCATCACGTTCATCTACAAAGCAGATCCCTTCAGAGTCGAGAAAGACTGTGACAGTCCCATCTACAGGCAAAGAAGGACCCAAGTTAAGTTCTGCTTTTGCCAAATCACTTGATAGAAGCTCAGCAAAACCTTCGAATCAGAGGTCTTCTTCCTTGGCTGCACCTACCTCAAGCTCTCTCCTCAAACGTAAAATTGGATCTGGTACTACGAGTCTGACCTCTTCTGCTGGCAGTAAACGCAAGTGTGATCGCCCTGCGGCTAAGTGTACTACGAGTTCTACAACTAAAAGTGCATCTTCCTCAAACACTGTGCAGGAATCTAGAGAAAAACGTGTCAACAGGATGTTCTTGTCTCCACAAACAAAATTCTATTGTTTCTTCCTTCGATATGCTAACAAGCTTTTTGAGAAGGGGAATCTTCTGCTCCAAAGAGATGAACCCTGTATTCATCTCCTGCACGGAGAATTGAATGGTCTTCTGAAAGATATCTTCGTACGGTTTTTGAAACCATCGGTGTCATCGGTTGCTCTGGTAAATGTACCCTTCTCTGACAGAAATCATCAGAAGAATGATGAGGACCTCATGATTGGGAACGATGCCAAACTGTATATAAGGGAACAAAGGAGTCTCAAGAAATCCACCTTCACTCTGAGTGAGTCAGACATCCAAGGTTTCTTCAGTGCAGTTCGCTCATATTATGTGAAAGCCTGCAATTACATCTTCAAAACCTGGCCGCTAGATGATGAATTAGCCAAGCATGCTCAGGTGCTGGATGTTAAGCTACACCAAGAAGTGGGGTTTGACTGTGTGGAGTTTTTCATCAAGAAATTCCCCTGTCTGTTCAGTGGCGGTGATAGTGACATAGACAGTCTTGAGAGTGAATTCGCTCACTACCAGGCAGACGCCTCCATAGCTACAATTGCTACTGAGACAGTGAGAGTGGATGAGCAGTGGCATCGGATTTCACAGCTCACAGATCCCTGCACTGGTGCCAAGAAGTATCCTAATTTGAGCAAAGTGATGAAGGGAATCTTGGTCATTCCTCATTCGAACGCATCATGTGAGCGGGCACTCAGTCTTGTACGGAAGAATCATACTGAATTTTGTCCCAATTTGAGTGTCAAAACCCTGGAAGCTCTCTTAATTGAAAAACTAGCTCATAGCACCCCTTGCTACCAGAGAGAATACAGCAAAGACATAATCAGAAAGGCTAAAAGAGCCACACAGCTGTCACTCAGCAAAGCTGCCATGGAAAAAGCAAGCAGCAGTAGTACCAGCCAGTAAGGTAAGAAAAATATTGCTTCTTTTGTGCTTTTTGTTAATCTTTGATTGTCCCCAAACTTACTAATATTAACATACATGTAACATTAAAAAGTGCACAATTTTCCCCTTTTTTTTGTTCAAAAAGTGGGAATTCTTAACATGTTAAATGCTCCAAAATAGGGCTCAGAGGGCACTAGAGAGCGTCTAGAACCCCAGAGCTTCCAGGGCCCTAAGGCGGGCCCTGGACTCCGCCGCAAGGGTCGAGCGCTCCGCGCTCGAGATGTGCGCTTCGCGCACATTATTTGGTGTCGGTTGCAAATCCTCCCTAATTCTGATTTCCAAAAGTTGGCATCTCTGAGACAGCTGAGGATTTGAGGAGGTGGAGTGATGAGATGGAGGTGAGAGGGCAGGGGAAGGATCCACCTTTGTGGATGAGAGGTGGGGGGGGCAACTTTGAGAAGGGTGAATGGTGGGAGAAGGGTGAGTGGGGAGAGTTGAGGGAGAATGGTGAGGAGGGAGTTTTTGAGAGAGGGTTGAGGGAGGCTTGGAGGGAGAAGAGTGTGTTGGTTTCTTTGAGAGGGAGGGGTGAGAGGGGTGAGTTGGCACTGAAGTTGGAAAAAAAGAATAGTTGATGGAAAGTGAACACTCAGAGCAAACTGGGGTTTTTTAATTTTTCGGTCAGAAATGCAATTGAAGACATTTCTTGATGGATGCAATAAAGGCGAATGGAGAGAATAAACGCTATAACAGTTGGATTTTTTTAGGCAAGGGATGAAGGAAAGGTCGAATTGAGAGCAGTCTGTTGAAATCGTGGAATAGAAGTCCATTATGATGCAGTAAAGAGGACCACACGTGTGAAAGAGGAAGATGAAGCATAACAAGAGATCGTTTTTATTATTATTATTATTGTTGTTATTATTATTATTATTGTTATTATTACTATCGTTTGAGAGAGTTTTCATCAGATTAGGTAATGGAAAGGTTGTAGAAAAAAATTGAGGTGAATTTGGATCGGTAATCACAGAGGGTGGAAACGGATCACGTGGTTACGGGAGAAGCACGTGGCTGTGGGAGGTGTAAAGTCAAAAGTGAATTTATTTATTTTAAATTCGAAAAATTTAAAAAATTCGTTCGAAAAAGGGAAGGTTGAAGTAAAGTCGTGGAAGTTTTTGGTGAATTTGGAACTGTAAACGCAGTGTGAAACTGCTTGGTCGATGAAAAGTACCAGGAAGAAGGTGGGGATCGAACGTGGTTCCAAGAGGTGGATTGATCGAAAGGAAATGAAAGATTATAAATTTTTGATGTATTTTTGAAGAACAGGTAAGATTCGGGAATGGAAGGTTGTGGAAATGCATCGTGAAGGTAATGGCGAGAGTGGGTCAGGTCAATTCGAATAAAGATGGAGTGCCGGCAGAAGGAAGAGGAGGAAGAGAAGAAGGATCGGGACTCGTGGGTATGCAGGGAGAAAGGTAGTTTTTTGTTTGTGTGTTTGCTTGCTTTTTTGTTTTGGATTTAAGGCAAGAAACAGAGTGTTTAGATTTGGAGGGATGGGGGATGTTGGGAAAGTGGGGAAAATAGGAATTGAAGGTAATCTGGAGAGAATACAAATAAACACGATCGACAAAATAGCACGATTTTTGAAACAAACACGAACTCGGAACACACAGTGTCATGTGGGTGAGAAAATATACAGTTAAAACGGGACATATGACAACTGGAAACTTAGCTTTGAGAGAGACCTGCCGACGCTCCAAACTCAGAACCGGACAAACCCAGAACACTTTCCTCTCTCTCTGCCTTTCTTCTCTTTCCTCTTTCTGCCTCTCTTCTCTTTCCTCTTTCTGCTTCTCTTCTTTCCTCTTTCTGCCTCTCTTCTCTTTCCTCTTTCTGCCTCTCTTCTCTTTCTTCTTTCTGCCTTTCTTCTCTTTCCTCTTTCTGCCTTTCTTCTCTTTCCTCTTTCTGCCTTTCTTCTCTTTCCTCTTTCTGCCTTTCTTCTCTTTCCTCTTTCTGCCTTTCTTCTCTTTCCTCTTTCTGCCTTTCTTCTCTTTCCTCTTTCTGCCTTTCTTCTCTTTCCTCTTTCTGCCTTTCTTCTCTTTCCTCTTTCTGCCTCTCTTCTCTTTCCTCTTTCTGCCTCTCTTCTCTTTCCTCTTTCTGCCTCTCTTCTCTTTCCTCTTTCTTCTCTTCCTCTTTCTGTCTCTCTTCTCCAGCATTGTTTCTTATTCTTCAGCACTGAGGATATCACATCACATTTTATCACAGTTTGACATTTTTTTTGTGTTTTATTGTTAATCCTTGTTGAGCTTCATGATAGACAATGTTGCATGTTTCTCCATGTGGAGCCAAGATGAAAAGGTTTTTGCCATTGCCAACTCTGGAACAACCAACATAGAGTTAGCCATGAGAAAAGTATGGGCTTTGCAGGTTGAGGCCAACAACTTTGAGCAATTGTCCTTGTGCCTTGTTGATGCTCATGGCAAAACTGGGGTGGACAGGGAACTGGAGCCTTCGAAATTGAAATGGCAAGTCAGATGGGATGATTGGAATGTGTGGAATGCAGACATCCTGTCCTGCTGCATGGCCAGTCATGATTGTGGCTTCAATAACATGTGGCATAAGTTTCTTGACAGCCAAACATGTTCCATTGCAGAGTGTTGGTGGGTCCAGATTCCTGAGAAACATAATGGGTGCACAAATCTTGAGCTCCAGATTGTGAGGAGGCACACCTGGTAGTTCCAGAGAGTTAAGAAATTCTGTGTGGTAATGGACTGCTTCATTTGTGTCTGGTGCAGTGTCAACCGACTTGTACGTTTGCATAGTGCCAGGTGACTGTGTAAGAAGGCCTCTGGTTGTGGAATTGGCGGCATCATTTTTCGCTGCCAAGATGGCTCTTTGGCATAGCCGCTTGTGGTCATGGAAGTTATGTGCAACATTTGGAAATATTGCATATTGTAGTTGTTGAAGTGTTGCAACTGTTTTCCCACTGTTGTTCATCGAGATGCTCCCGGTGGAACTGGCCATCTTGATTTTTCATTTTCATTCATTTCCACATTACCGGTGGAAATGAGATCGTTCCATCTTGATTTTCAAATGCCACGGCTCCATTTTCCAGTTTGAGCAGGCTTGCAGCAAACTCCACAACAGACGAATCACCTGTTAGAAGCACTCGCATGTTGGTCATTGGGCTGAGTCGCTGAATGGTGTTACAAATGTATGAGGCCTTGAGGCAAGCCTGCAGTTCATCAGCTTTGGTTCCATGTGGAATGACTGGCAGCATCTGTCGAAAATCCCCAGCCAACACCAGAGTCACTCCACCCATTCTTCTGTCATTATGTCGAAGATCTTGCATGGTGCGATCCAGAGCCTCTAAGGCAGCTTTGTGAGACATTGTACATTCATCCCAGACAATGAGCCGGCACTCCTGCAGGAGCTTGGCTTTGCCAGTACCCCTGCCAATGTTGCAGGTTAGTGCCTCCATACTTGCCAGATTTAAGGGTAACTTGAAGACTCAGTGAGCTGTTCTTCCTCCTGTCATCAGCGTGGCAGCAATGCCTGATGATGCCACTGCAAGGGCAATCATGTTTCTTTGCTGGATTTTTGCCAAAAGAAGATTGATGAGAAAAGTTTGGCCAGTTCCACTGGGAGCATCCAGAAAGAAAGTGCCACCACTCACATTGAAAACTGCTAATGTAATCTTATTGAAGGCTTCTCTTTGGTCTGGAACCAGACTTGGCTCATTCTCCTGTATGTATTCAGCAACCTGTTCCATGTTGTTGTTGGTCTCTCTCAAAATTTCATTTGTGAGCTCATTGTCATCGTGTCATTGAGGGTCAGGAAGGCCAGAGTTTTGAGGTCAGAGCCACCCAAAGCCTTGATCTTGTCTTCAATGATAATGAGAGCTTGATTGAAGATGGCATCACTGGAGTCCAGTACCAGGTTAGGATTTTACACTTGTGTGTGATGCAAAATGTCCTCTGCAAGATTCTCCTTGTGGTTGTCCCATAGTTGTTGAGGATTTGACATGGCACATGTCTGCAACATGATGGCAAATAGGTTTCGCAGCATCCATGGTGATCGAATTGCAGCTGCCTCCAATGTGCTGTTCCAGTGTGTATCATCCTCCATGAGTTTTCTGAGCTGGCAAGCCTGTATGTAAGTTTCACAGATTGTTGCATCCACTGTTCGCAAGTCCTCAAAATATGTTGGACCTTTGAACTTTGCAGAAGCACTCTTAGGTAAAAGTATTCAAAATTATTAGGATGGACAGTGTACACACAGCCAAGTGCATCACTGGCTTTGAAGTCTGGCTGGTTTGGTACAATTTGTCTTGGTATGTGGTGAGCCCACTTCTTGCTACCAACATTCCATGTGTAGTACTTGGGTATCTGATGATATAACTGTGTCTTAGTAAATTCATCATCCTGATAGAGATTGAAGAACGCAGTGAGAATTTTGTCTTGTGGAACTTGGGCTTGCTCACGTATATTCTCCTCAGTGAAGTATACTCTCTGGCCATTCTCAAGGTCCACAGTGGGATGTCACTCATGAATTGGGAAGTTCAAGATCCTCCAGATGGCTTCATTGCTGCTGATGTATCTTCCCATTTCATATTGACAATCCTCATCATGCACAGTCCCATCCATTGTCAGGCTAAATACAGTCCTGTCAGATCCTTTGTTGACGTACTTGCACACACATTTGATGGATTTCACAGAGTGGCAGGACTCAACATTGACGTGTGCATTGAATAGCCATGTGAGGAGTGGACAGTATGGAACAATCCACCTGTTGTCAACTTCAATCTCACAACCACGAACTCTGACGGTTGTTGTGAATCCACCATCTTCTGGTTTTCTCCGACGATATAGTGGGTATCCATCTTGTCCAGTCTGTGTCTCTTTCAGAAGATGTCGTCAGGTCAGGTGTGACAGGAGTCTCCTTTTTCCACCAGTGACCTTTTTGGTAGAGTGCGGAAGAAGAGGCCAGTCTCGTCGGCGTTAAAAATGTCTTGTGACTTGAAACCGTCACATAGCTGTGGCAGACGCGTTTTCCACTCTTCTGCTGTCGTCTGATCAATGCCACCACTCTCGCCGCTAACTGCACGTGCTGAGATCTTGTTTCGAGCTTGAAATTGGGCAAGCCAGCCATTGGATGCCTTGAAATCTACGATTTCAATTTCGCGTTTTATAAGGCCTTCGCTTTTACCATGTCCGCTGACAGGGATCCTCTTTGAACGAGCAGCATGGAACCACGTGTGCATGCGGTTGTCAATGTCTACGAAACTGCCTCCTTTTCGTCGACTTCGCGAAGATAGGGCCCCATCTTCGAATTCCTTCAATATCGACTCTTTACGACGTAAAATACCGTTCACTGCGCCCAGCGAAATTCCGAAATCAGCAGCGAGTTTGCGTTGCGACTTGGATTCCGCTTCCTTTACCAGACGGACTTTATCTTCCAACGGCAGATCGTGACGCGTTTTCGGCATTTTGGTGTATCGTACTGCGTGAACTTCAATCGCAAGTGAAGATTGATGGAAAGGGAGGTGTGCAGGGCCTTCTTGTGCCCCTCCCTCAGGGGGAGGCCTCTGCTGATTGGACGAAATTGTAATTCTTGACGCTTATTGGTTGATTACCATTGATTAATTTAGAAACAGGTTCTCATTAAGTCACTGTATCTCTTCACACCCTGCTGCATTTCCTATCCACGCCATTGCGTCCAGTAAAACGAACTGCGCGATGGGTGGTAATTCGCAACGGCGTTTGTTTGTATGGCGTTGGCCATGCAGCCGCGGCTGAACAATGGCCATGTTTCGCACTGATGCCTTCAAAGGTTGGAGGAGCGATCACAGTGCGGGGTAAAAACTGGTTTGGGACTGGTAAAAAGCATGTTCATATGCGGGGTGTTCAGATAATCGGGGTGTTCAGAGAGCAGGGTTTTACTGTATGTATGTATGTATGTATGTATGTATGTATGTATGTATGTATGTATATATGTATATATATATATATATATATATATATATATATATATATATATATATATATGTATATATATATATATGTATATATATATATATATATATATATATATATATATATGTATATGTATATGTATATATATATATATATATATATATATATATATTTATATATATATATATATTTATATCTATATGTATATATATATATATATATATATATATATATATATATATTTTGAGCCTGGTGTTGGCGCAGTGGTTAGGGCAGCGGCTTGGGATCCGAGAGGTCCTGAGTTCAAGCCCCGTTGGGCCACTGAATTAATACACCAGGGGGTTGACTCAGCCTGTCATCCTTCCGAGGTCGGTGAAATGAGTACCAGTATACTGGGCCGGTGTATACCCCGGTTAAAATAGGTGTACCTTATCCCTGTGTCGTAAGAGGCGACCAGGGTTGCATCAGGAAGGGCATCCGGCGTAAAACATGTGCCAAATCACTATGCGGATCATACGGATGATCCGCTGTGGCGACCCCTCACGGGAGCAGCCGAAAGAAGAAGAAGAAGATATATATATATATATATATATATATATATATATATATATATATATATATATATATATATATATATATATATATATTAGGTTTATATATAATGTATAACCATAAAATTTTATATATATATATATATATATATATATATATATATATATATATATATATATATATATATATATGTATGTATGTATGTATGTCATCATTCCCTTTTCAGGCTCCAACGTTTCATAGACCATTGTTTTTTGCAATGAAAGTGCTCTTGCTGTCCTTTTTGCCAATGATAATTTCTGTGCCAACGTGAAGTTATAATTTCCAATTATTTGAAAAATAATTGAAATGAAAATCATGTAAATTATCTGGGGCAAAAAAGCTTTTGTCTGGTCGTGATTGCAATTGCACTGGGAGAAAGATCAGCGTTTTCCATTGTGTGATGTCATATGTTGAACACAAATCAGATAATCGTTTTTTTTTCTTCTTTCTGTTCGCTCTTGTACGGTGCAATATATATATATATATATATATATATATATATATATATATATATATATATATATATATATATATATATCTGTGAAAGTAACAAAAAAACGTTGTTGAAAAGAGTTGTGTAGCTGGTGGCTGCAGTACATTGTTGTCAGATGGCCTTGGAATGTTTGAGTGGCCAAAATGTCTTCCTGAAAATATAAGCTGTTTCGACCAAAACTGTGCAGACTTCACAGAGTGACTTTCTGGCACCTGGGCATGAAATATCATGGAATTCCACATTATGTCACTTGTGTGGCCCTTCCTGCGGATCCTGGGAACACATTGCATCCCTCGTCAATCTGGAAATATGGCTTACCATACTAACGTGCTTGCGGAGCCCAGGATGGACCCCACCCTGTCCTGCAGAGAGGCCACTTTCACCCCATGCTTGCCTTGTTTTTGGGCCAGCAGCTCACAGGTGAAAAAAAAATGACACTTGGGACAGATTTGACCATTTATGGCAATACTCTCTTGAAGTACAACAGTGTTTTCATCTTGTTCTGGTAACACATCTCGAGTTGATCATTGTTTTTAAATGTGTTCCATCTAACAGAACTTGTGAAATACCACTTGGGATGCCATTTTGGCCTTGTCCATTTTTCTCAGAGCACTATTGTAAACATATTGTACTTGTATCTGTGGCTAAGATTCCAACACTTGCCTTTTTTGTCTATCTTATCGTAGGAGGCTCTCGGGACTCAGGTGTTGAAGCCGTTTTAGTTAAAGCCAGATGGAATAAATTTATTGTTTGTGGATAAAGCGCAGGCATGATTGGCCAAATTATGGCCTCCTTCCTCTTTGGTTCACTGCCAAGTATTTAGTTGTTACTATAACCACTTTCTATTTGTGGTTCAAAAACATATGCACGTATTGTCATGGTATTTTCATCATTATCCACATCCCAAGAATCTGATAAATCTGTCGAAGAATACAACATCAAATTCGGTTTTAGAATCGGACAAAGATATTGGGTCAGCCATTCCACAAGTGTGGCATATAAACATGTTTGTCATCCAATGAATTGTGTCCTATGATGACATCACTGCCAGAGTTTAAGGCTGTGTCACCATAAGCTGACACCTTGACGATAATGTCACCTGCATTTTGGTTTTCTCTCATGCCGGTACCAACTAATATGACCTTTTCATTCACATCTCAAATAATTGATTAAGTGATAAAATGCACACATATTTGTTCATTATCTACTCGCAGATAACCTGGTTCCACCAGGCTATTGGAAGCAGGGGTGTCATGCTGCCGGAGTGCACTGGAGCACCGCTCCTGCACACTTCAATCCATCCAAGGTGGTGCTTCGCTCCAACATTGAAAAAAAAATAACCACCCACGTTTACAATCGCTTAAATTATTGTACCTTGTATGCTTTCATGGCCAAATAATAGAGGCCAAACCTTGGATATATCAATACATTGGACATTTTGTCAAGGGACCGATGTCATAACAATACAGAGTTGCTTTCCTCGGGGATCTATAAACTCACGCTCAGTGGGGTCTACTTCGTTCCACTCAGAGGACCTTATGAGGTTCGCAAAGGAATTTGCAATACAGACCCGCATGACTTGCCGAATACAGCAAGGCCCAGAAGTGAGACAAACTTTCCAACCATTTTATATCCAGATTTGGTGAATTATCTTGTGTTTACAAAATGTATTTGCACCCTGGAAGATGTGAAGACATGGAAAACTTTGGATGCCTCCAACCAGTTGAAGTCTGGGTGGGTCAGTGATGTCGCTGTTTTTGTGAAAAATGGCTATCATATTCTATGAGCAAGGATAGGCCGATAATACATCAATGACATGGACTCATGCTCGCATAGCAGATAAGAATGATGTTGTATATTGTTGTGGCTTTGGAAGACCCCATGGAGTTGCATCCAACACGTAAGGAAACCTGGAAGTTTAGATACATCTGTAGTATTTTGTTTTGTTAGATTACCTCTCCCCTCACATTAGTGGACGGGGAAATGCATTGTGTTTGTTCAGTCAGTTCGAACCCTTTTGTAATTCCTATTTTTCTCAATTCCCTCTCTTCTTATCTCTGTTCCCATCTCTCTCAATCTTTCCCACCTCTTTGCAATGCATCCATACACATATCCACATAAGCATCCATCCGATGCGCAACATAACACTTTACAAAACCCATCTTTCAATTCATTACAATGCCAACAGCCATCACAGTCATCCAACAGCCAACAGCCATTACAATTCCAACAGCCACGCACACCTAGAGTGGTGCAGACCAGGGATGCGAACCTCCTCAACAGCGAGAAGTGGCAGAACAAAGAACCGCGTATGGGTGGAGTTGGCCAACGATCCCGCTGCAGGACCATGGGCTTGACCAATGAGCACTGCATAGCAACAAGAGCATGCCATTGAGGAAGCTGCACCAGGAGCTGTCAATGTCCCCCGACCATGCCTCTACCAAGGGCTTTATAAAGCCGGAGATTTCCATGACCGGTGCTGGTATGCGTCCAGGGAACATCCCAGAGTCAATCTGAATCCTCATGAACTATACATTACGAGAGCTAGCTGTTGTGAGAGCAAGCCGCTGTAAAACGAATGTCCAGACTGGTTCCATAGAGCGGCAAGCCGATGTGGGAACACCCTCGGACCATTACCCTGCACCTGCCAAGGTAACAAATACATCCTCATGGTTATGGACTATTTTACCAAATGGCCAGAGGCCTGTGCGCTTCCCAACCAAGAAGCCGGGGTTGTGGCTCAGGCCTTCGTGGAAGGATTTGTATGTTGGCATGGGATTCCAGAAGAGCTGCACACAGACCAGGGATGAAATTTTGAAAGCCAATTGCTAAAATAAGTGTGCAGTCTCTTATCAATTAAAAAAAGCACAATGTCCCCAAGACCTCAATCTGATGGGATGGTGGAAAGGTTTCATAAGAACTTTATCCAACAATTGGCCTTGTTTGCCACAATCTGTTAGGATGATTAGGATGAACATCTCCCGTATTTGCTGATGGCGTACCAGGCCAGTCAGCACATATGAAGCCACAGCATGCAGTCCAGCGCTGCTTATGTGCAGACAGGAGTAACAAACTCCCATTGATCTGTCATGCGGTGGAGTGCTTGAGCACCCTGATAGACCGCTGGGGGAGGGTTACGCACATCACTTGGAGGAAAGCAGAGAGTGAGTCCATGCCTTCACACGTTACCAACCCCATCTGGTGGGCATACAGATGAAGCGCAGCTATGACTCCCGGAGCCAGGTGAGAGTACTCTCTGGGAATGAAGATTTGGTTCTTTAATCCCGGGAGGAGGAAAAGCAGATGCCCAAAGCTCACTTCACCTTGGCAAGACCCGGGGGTCGTCCTGAAGCAAATCTATGACGTCGTGTTTAAGATCAAAATGGGCCCACGGGACCTCCCTTGGATCATCACGCCGACCACCTAGTCATACAAGGGTGACAAGATGCCCTCCTCGATCGCTCCGACCCGAGAGGCAGTGGTGGCGACATCGAGCACCTCTGTGGACATGGGGGCTCATCAGCATAGGAGAGGGGAGAAAATTTGAACCCAGGTTGGGTACTGGTCAATGGCTGCTCCATGTGGGGTCACAGTTGCACTGGATTAGCATTGGATGGGAGCATTAAGGACATAGTGGTTTAGAGATGGATGACTTGCAGTAGATACAAAGGTAGCTTAGCAACGTAGAGTTGAAAGGGCCACAAAATTGTGCGGAGGCTCGAGTGAAAAATTGAGGACCAGACCCAAACTAATATGGGCACCAACGTGCAGAACGATGGGTAAATGAGGTTACGAGAACTGCATAGTCTCAGGAGAGACATGTTGAGGAGTCTTGAGGGAGTTTAACAACAGATGATGTAATGATTGCTAGGATAGTTAGAAATGTTTCTTCTCTGGATCACCCACCACCTGTGGATGCTTTGGGACCTGTAGACACAGTGCAAACTTGTGCTGAGGTTCCCACAGATCCATCTTTTCTCTTCAGGGATAAAAATTGATGTAGTAGGCCCCAAGAGACATAGTTATCGAGGCGGGAACAGTATGGGGGAGATAGCTAGCTTTGGAGGGGGCTAAGGACAGCAGGGACAGATGGGGATAGAGGGGCACGGTCGATGACAAGGTTAGTCCATGGTGGCATTGGAGTGAGCGATTATTTAGGCTATGACAGAGCCCATCACCTGATTGGTCAGCACTGCCACACCCTCAGATGCGTGTATGACAAGAGTCTGGGCAGCAATACCTGCCAGCCCAGTTTGCCTTTGCCATGCCTTGCCTATTATACTGCCCATTTACCTGCCGCCCTTCTCATGCCTCCCCTCCCCCCAAGGATTGCTTGTCATCATCTGTGTGGACCAGAGGCAAATTGTGGCCATGCCAACTGACTGTTGCACACTTGCTAAATAACATTTTTGAAGACCAGTGGTGGACCAGCGTGCATTGTATAATGTGTGATGTGTTTGTGCCCACCTGGTCGTATTTGTAGAGATGTAATTGAATTTAGAATTGTATAAATACGTGAGTGGAGCAAATGTGTCGGAACAATTACACATTAGTTTTCACGATTTTCTGAGTGAGGACATGTATGAAAGTTTTCCTGCACAAACAAATGTCATACTCAGGGATCTGATAGGCGAGGTAATCATGTTAATGGGGCTATGCCTGGCATGCACTGGAGCAGGCAGAATTAGGATGAGTCTGGTACACGGAGAAGGGGAAGAGTTACAGTTTTGGAAGACCCCGGAGTGTCACATCCAACACAAAAGGTAACCTTTTAGTTGAGATGTATCCATAGTATTTTGTTTTGTTCGATTGCCTTTACCCTCATATCATTGGACAGGGAAATGCATTGTGTTTGTGCAGCAATATTCAAACCCCCTTTGTAATTATTCTCGACTCAGATTTGCTGAGTCAAACCTTGTTGTGACAGTTTGCTGTCAAACCTCGACTCAGATTCTGCAACCGATCCAAACGGCACCAGCCCACGTGTCCTAAAAACCTGCTCCTCTGCTCTTGCTCACCCTCTCTCTGTTCTATTCACCCTCTCATTTGCTCAAAGTCATCTGCCATCTGCTTGGAAATCAGCAAACATTACTGCCCTGCATAAAAAGGGTGCAAAAACAGATCCCTGCAACTACAGACCAATCAGCCTTCACCCAATCATCACCGAGGTTATGGAATCCATCATCGCTTCAGACATCGAATCCTTCCTCTTCTCCAATGGCTTGATTTCCGATCATCAATTTGGTTTCAAACCAGGTCACTCTACCCTGAATATGCTGCTTCTGCTCTCCCAACAATGGATGGAGGTCCTCAATGCCGGACATGAAATCAGAGCCTTGCCCCTAAACATACCGCGTGCTTTTGACACAGTCTGGCACCCTGACCTGCTCACCAAACTCTTTTCCAATGGTATCCAAAGCCATCTCCACTCATGGCTCGCAGACTTCCTCTCCTGTTGCAGTCAACGTGTGGCCCTAAATGGAATTCATGCATCCCCTCTTCCTGTCCAGGCTGGAGTTCCTCAAGGGAGTGTTCTGGGCCCTTTCTTTATCTGGTTTTCATCCATGATCTCTCCGACTCTCTGGAAAATCCTCTTTACCACTTTGCTGATGACTCCACCCTCTGCTGTACCATCGGTCATCCCTCAGACCGGCAAGCAGCAGCTTCTTCACTGCAGATCTGGGTAAAATCACAAACTGGTCCAACTTGTGCAACATGTCTTTCAATCCGGACAAATCTCACACTCTCACTCTGTCTCTCCGAAAGGACCGTTTGGAGCGTCCCCCCCCCATCCACTTTCTCAACAATCCTCTGAAAGAAGTCCTTTCTTTCAAGCTTCTGGGTCTCAGAATCTGCCATGATCTTTTCTGGGACAGCCACATTTCCAACCTGGCCTCCAAAGCCAGTCGCCGACTGGGAATCCTCCATCATGCAAAGTCGTTCTTCGGCCCACCTGAGCTCCTGACCACGAACAAATCATCCCCCATACAAATCCTCGATCTTTTTTACCCCCTTTAATCCACCCCAAACCCACCTCATTAAAATTCTCTGCTTTCCTTCCTGAAAATCCCTGTAATGTCCATCTTGTATACCCTGTGTTCCTCACCCCATCCCTCTACCTTCCACAGATCTCCTAATGTCTCTGTTCCCACTGTTTTGTCCTTCCCACTCCCACCCATCTTTTCTCATGCCCCCCCCCCCCTTGCTGTGCATTGTGTTACCTTGTCGAGGCTCGTATGAGAGCTATGCAAAAAAAATATACTTTTTCTAAATCCCTTCTCTTCTTATCTCTCTTATTATCTCTCTTCCTATCTCTCTTCTTCACTCTCTCTTCCTATCTCTCTTCTTCACTCTATCTTCCTGTCTCTCTTCTTATCTCTCTTCTTATCCCTCTCAATATCTCTCTTGTTATCTCCCCCACTCTCTCTCTGCACCTCTTTGCAGCATATCCATACACACTTTGCATATTACAATTCATTACAAATCCAACAGCCATCAGCATAAAGTGGTGCGAACCAGGGTGGAGAACCTCCTCAATTGCTTGAAGCAGCAGAATAAAGCACCGCACATGGGCGGAGTTGGCCTTCGACCCCGCTACAGGACCATGGGCTTGACCAATGAGCACCACATGACAACAAGAGTGCACCGTTGAGGAAGCTGCACCAGTTGCTGCCCAGTCCCTGGAGCATGCCTCCACCAAGGGCTTTATCAGGTTGGAGAATTCCATGACCGGGGCTAGTATGCGTCCAGGGAACATCTCAGAGTCGAGCTGAACCCTTGACAGCCAGCCATTGCGAGAGCGGGCCACTGTGGAAACGAATGTATTGGTGCTGCAGAGCGTGAGCTGACAAACTACAGTTTTTTTTCCCTGGACATGCCCGCTGACACTCTGACTCGCTCTCTCTTTCTCTTTCTATCCCTATTTCTAATTCCTTCACTTGGAATGCATCAGAGTAGCCAACAATTACACCTTCAACCCATTCAGGGTTGGTTTGCCGACTCTCATTCATGATTTGCTGTGTTGCACCATGAGCATTCACATGCACTTCTCCCCCACATGGTGCACCACATCATTACCCCCCTCTTCTTTCTCCCGCCTCCCCTCTTTCACGTTGGGACTAATGTAAGCCCGCAGGCTGATGTCAGATGTACATGGGGTCGGCAACAAACCCTGCCTTCCTGATTTTCTATCTATCCCTCTTTCTTTTCTTGTTTCCCCGGAGTGACTGAGGCATCTATGTGCGTCGTCGTGTTAAGTTGACTGACGAAGGGGCTTGTGTGCTTATTGGTAAGATTTTTCTTTGTGACAGTTTTTACTCTAAATATGTGTCCTTTTGGATTTTTATAAACTGTTTCTTAACTGCCCAAACATCTTTAATCAATTGGTAAGGTAATAGAGGATGAGAGTTCTGCTCCGCTGTTTTGCTATGGTTAGTCTTTAGCCATCATCTCATTTGCAGTATTGCTCGGCCGTTCTTGATTGCCAGCCAGTTGTGTGGCATTGAGAACACATTTCCCTAATGTGAGAGGGGGGGGGTTAATTTGCTGGGAAGGTAATGTGGGTATTGGATGCAAGGACTCTTCATAAATGAATCATCTCAGATGCTGTCCGTAGTTGCTTACCAACCCGACATGCTACCGAGTTAGCTGCGGCTATTTGGCTTCAGGATCAGAGGTTAGGAAACAGGTCTGAGAAGCCCCTCATGACCTGGACCCGTGAATCCGTAACAATATATTAACATCATGCCTATCTGCTCTGCCATCTTTTTCAATACTCTCGGATGTTTGTGCCACCCCAAAGATTTATCTTTCGTCAACTCCAAGAAAGACACCAGCAAATGTGAAAGACAACTAAAGAACGAATGCCGGCAAACAGGACACCCAGTTTAACATCCTTCCGAGGGATGGCACACACATTGATGAACCATCCTGCCTGTGACACACTGGGATGACAGTCTATAACTGGTTCGGGATTCAAACCCAGGCCAGATAGCCTACAGGTGAGTGTGCTTCCCTCTTGGTCATCCTGCTAGCTCTTACTACATGGTACTAAATAAAAACAAATATTCCCGAGTGGGCTGACGGTCATCTATTGAAGTTGTAGTTCAGTCCTCTGCTGAATCCAAAATCTGGGAAATGTCATGGACAATAGACTGGTCTATTTGGGAGAACCCCCCTGGGAGCCCCCCCCCCCTTGACCAAAATTGAAAAATATAAGACTGAGCGATCCTGCGGACCATCGAGGAGAAGGGCTGTATGGTGTTTCAGAGCAATCTGTTGGTAAATAAGGGATAAGTCGTGATCCAAACTTTCAGGGGGTATTCTCCCCCCCCCCCCTTCCCAGGAGCTCCCATGATCCAAAATCAAAAAATCAAAGCCCGAGCAATTATGCGGACCATTGTCTTGTATACATGTGTCAAGTTTCAGAACAATCAGCTGGGTGATAAAGGAGTAGCAAAAATAGGGATCTGAAGTTTTGGGGGTAACCCCACCCCGAAAGTTGCTGTGTGCGAACCAGCGACTCTGAGTCGATACACTGCCCATGTGCACAAAATGCACATAACTGAAAATTGAGTGAATATCAATATTTGTAGACCTCCGCATGCACTGTCCAGACCCAAGAGCTCTTAAATTGGGTATCATTCAGAATTAAACATGCTATGATTTTGACATTTACCCCATTCTGACACAATTGTGCAACTTGCATTTATACAAGTTTTATACATTTTTGCAACAGGTCGGTGGTCGTTCTGTCTTCTACCGTCTCCTCTCTGGTCTCACCCCCCCCGCCCCCCGCTCTGTCTGCTATTTGTCCCCACCGTATTTCTGCACGGCGCTCAAGGTCCGCCAATAACCCCCTTCTTTTAAAACTACCAAAATCATGAATCACTGCTCACCTCACTCTTTCATTCCTCTTTTACCCCGCCTTTGGAATAAACTCCCTCACTCTGTTCAATCCCATTCTTCCCTCCAGGCCTTCAAAACAGCTGTTCACCAACACCTCTTATCGTGCCCCATCAAAATCCTCAATCTTTTTTAGCCCCTTAATCCACCCCAAAACCCACCTCAAAATTCCTTGCATTCCTTCCTGAAAGTCCCTGTAATGTCCATCTTGTATACCCCGTGTTCCTCACCCCATCCCTCTCCCTTCCACAGATCTCCTGATGTCACTGTTTAGTCCATTTGCCAGAGAAGTAACCTTGTTGTCCTCAAAGGTGTATGGTTTTATGGTGGTTTCTTGTTCACAGGCATACATAGACAAAATTAAGCTTGGTTGCCCGGATGGCAACCATGGGGAAATCTGTTATTTTTGCGCAAATACAAGATGGCCGTCATCGACCGGGCTGAAAATTTAACTTTTTAGGTAATGAACTTAAAATTACACGAGACATCTTTTCCATATAATTTTGGCACGAGGAATCGATATTTAACCTTATTTTTGTGATCAGAAGTAAATTTGAGGTCAATGTTCGAGTTTCTGGCAATTGTTTGCCGTGTGAGATACATTTTTAATGACAACAAGGTCACTATTCTGACAACTGGACGCTGATATACGACATTAATGCGAGTTACTAATTCATTGTTTTGTTTTTACAGATATGGCTGATTCAAGGTGCATTCTTCCCGTGTGTCATGGTGGAGCGGAATTGAAGAAATTCGCTGATCAAGGGATCAAGACATTGATCTCCTGTGCCAACGCCCGTGGAGATGAAGAGCTACGTGCAAAACTACAGGACATTGTTGATGGTGGTGGTGATGCTGTTGGCATAGAATGTCACAAAGGATGCTACTGTACTTACACATCAAAACAAAAAATTGAGAGACTTCGTAAATCACAGAAAAGAAAAGCTGAAGATGATTGTGTTACAGTGACAACAAGATCTCGCACACAGGCAACAGGCAGTGGTGTGTTTGTTTACAAACGTGACTGCATTTTTTTGTGGTAAAGAATGTTTACCTGTTGATGACAAACATCCAGAAAGATGGGATCGTGTTCATCAATGCATGACAAACGAACGTTTTGACAAGGAAGGTAATCCCATCCCAACGATGAAAGATGCCATCATTAATGCTGCTGAGCAACGTAATGATGAAGTAGCCAGAACGGTCAAGTTACATATTGGATGTTTGGTTGATCTCCCTGCGGCTGAGTGCAAATACCATGTACGCTGTTATAACAGTTTCATGACAGTCCCTAAATATGCTGATTTGCCAACTGGTGTTGCAGAAGAAAGTGCCCCAAAGAACGTCATGGAGCGCATGAATTGTGACAGGTCAAAGATGTGGAATAGGGTTGAACTGCATTCCCTGTACTGTGATCTTGGTGGCAAACTCACTCGACGTGATATGTTGAGCAAACTAACAGACTGCATGGGTAAGGACATTATGTTAGTTCGGTTAGATGGATGTGCTACCATTGTTGGTTTCCGTGAGTCCATTGCTAACCATCTGAACGAGTGAGGCATGCTGGCATTGGTTCCATCAACTATGACCTCACAATAAACACACCCCTGCCTGGTCGAGACGCCATCCTGAAAAACAAGCAGAACAAGTTGCAGCTGTCCAAGGTTTTGAGTACCTATAACTTTGGTGAGGGAGTTACTGTGGAGAGCCGTAGCCATGGTGCGTTCAACCATGATGAAGCAGACATTACAATGATCTCACACCTACTCATGGCTGCTGAATGTAATGCAAGAGTGATACGTATCCTCTCTGATGACACTGATGTTTTTGTATTGATGTTGTGCTGGTAAACCCAGTAAACCATCAGGCCACAGTGCAGATGGAAAGGTGGGATGGAGCAATTTGGGATATCAACACCACCTATGACCAGCTTGGCCCCAAGTGTCTGCAGCTTTTGGGAATGCACGACATCACTGGCTCAGATACCACGTCATACCCATATGGCAAGGGCAAAGTGTCAGCCCTGAAGACACTGAGAGCTGGCAACTTCCCTGGTTTGTACTCCGCACTTGGCGAGCCGAACACAAGCCATGAACAGCTCATGGAAGCAGGGCGGACATTCTTCTGTGCCCTGTATGGTCAGCCAGAAGGCACCACGATGAGTGAGATGAGGTACTATATGTACACAAGGAAGTCTGGCAAGCCCCTCAAGCTCATGGCATTACCTCCAACTGAGATCAATCTCTTCCTTCATATTTTGCGTGCACATCTACAGACAGTACTTGCAAAATCAGCTGATCAGCAGGCCCCACCTGAACTTGACATTACAAAATATGGATGGGACATCAGAGATGGAATCCCAGTGCCAGCAACTTCTGCTACTCCACCAGCCCCTTTGGACCTCATGGATGTTGTGCGGTGTGGATGCAAAGCAGAGGGGAAGGCCTGCAGTACTGCAAGTTGTAGTTGTCACCATGCAAAGATCTCCTGCATGCTATACTGCACTTGTGGTTGCAGTGACAAGTGCTTCAACCCACACAATACTGTGGAGGACAGTGAAAGTGAAGTGGAAGAAGGAAGTTTCGAAGCAGAACTGGAAAGAGACGAGGATACAGAAGGGGACGAGTACAATGAATGGGAATGAACAATACGTAAGTTTTCTATGAGGCTCTATGTCCTCTGTTCCTAAGATGTCCAACATAATGACATGACAATGTGTATGCTTTCTGATTATCAACATACTGTTGTGAACCATTAATGACTTCACTTTTGCATTGGTGTTGTATAATTTTCAGCAGAAAATAGTCATGGACATTTCATGTGAACCTCTATTTATTCCTGAACGTAAAAAAAAAAAATAACCCCAAAATTGAATTCCTCATGTCAAAATCAAATGGAAAAGAGGTATTACACAGGATTATATGTTGACCGATTAAAAACTTAGCCCCATCATCTGACCTGTAGTGGCCATCTTGAATTTATGCAAATTACAGAAGTTCCCCAAGATAGCCACCCCGGCAACCAACCTGAATTTTATTAATGGACCCATGTTAGTCCAAAACGATCATAAAACCATACACTTTCCACATCAACAAGGTTGACAATGGAACACATAATAACGGCAAATGGATTATTCCCCACTGTTTTGTCCAGGATGACAGTCACACCCCTCTTGTCCCACTCACGCCCCTCTTGTCTCATGTCCCCCTCTTGATGTGCGTTGTGTGTTAGCTCTCTTATGAGCCTTGACAAAGTATATTAAAAAAAAAAAATACTGAAAAGATACGAGCAAATAAACCGGTTCCACGTGGCTGTTAGGGAATTCGTTTCCAATGGAGTGGAATATTTTGGGAGTTTGACAGGAATGTCCTTTGGTAGCAGAATGGCAAAGACCCATGAAAATTCTGCAAAATGCAAAATGTGACCGAGTCCTCAACCCCTGTCTTCTTCAAATCTGCATCCCTCCCCACCCCACCTCTCTCAACTCCAATTCCACATCTCTCCCCCCTTCTAACGCCAAGTCTGCATCCCTCCTCTGATGGAGAAGGAAAAAAAATGCGAATGGCATCTTCTGTCATCGAGCCAGCAAGCTGGATGCAACAATTTGCATTTATTGCCACATCTGATGCAATTTAAATGCTCTAATGGTGGCGATGTGCTCCACTTGAAACTGTTTGTTCGATATATGCAGCTATTTGATGCTTAAGGTCCGTAATAAAAAGCTGTATTGGCGTCAAAGCCAGTGACCATCCATCCATTGGGACCAAACTTTGCACAGAGTGTCGGTGCTGTCAAAGCAATCTCCTGGGCTATTGGGTACAATCCTGGACAGGTCGCCACTCTGACGCAAGATACTCGAATGGCTCAATCATTCCCAGCAAGCTGGTACTAATTTTGCCGACCTCAGAAGGATGACAGGCCGAATGAACCCCACCAGTTATTAATTAAATGGCCGGGCAAGATTTGAACTGAAGACCTGAGGGATCCCAAGCCTGTCACCCAACCATTAAGCCAACACCAGGCAAAGCCAATGACCAATCGCAAATTAATATTCGGATTATTTTCAGTCATGTGGTCATCATGAAAGATTATTGTTTTTTTTTTATTTCCGAGGAAGACGTTTTTTCATGACGAGTCATTCCTTTGCTCTGTATATTGTGTAATGAGCATAAAGTCTATGAAAGATTAAGCACACAGCCTGAATGGAAGTTAATATTCGGTCAAACAAACAAAAAATAAACAAAGGATGGGTGTTGAAACTATTCACTTCCCGCTTTACCGTTAATATTTTTTGGTTTATTTTTGACTGTGTCAAATAGAGATCAAATGTTAATATTATTTTTTTCATTATCATCAAAAGAAACTGTTCAAACAAATGTATTCGCTAACTGAGAGTGCCTTAAGGATAGATGCAAGTTCATCAACCTCAAGATGTGTGGCTGGCACGGCCAGGCCAGAGATAAGGTTCCAGCAAAATAGGACCCAGTCGACAGGCTGACTATCAGTTTCATGATGAATGGCCTCGTCAGACCAGGGGCTTTGTGGTGCCTCATGGTTTGGATTTTTTTAGCGTGGCTCCATGCCCGGGACGCACTACATCCTGCGACGTCCCGATTCGAGCCCCGATTGGTGAAAGATAGATTCTTCTGGGGGACCGGGGCAGATAGTGTACTGCTTCTGTGCCAAGCCCCCTCTTGAACTGATGAAATTAATATTGATCCACTTGTGCAGAAACCGCTAAAGATAACTGCCGCGTGCATCGAGCCATAACAATAATCATCACGATAAAATAATAGCATCATGCGTTGACTGTCACAGGAAAATCGTTAAGTGCTTTACAAATCATAATATTTATTGTGTGTTTTATCATGCATGGATATGTGTGTTTATCACAACATCCTCAGTGCAAGCAGTCCTATTGAGAAGGCAAGCGTGAAGGAAATCGCGGTTGGCTTTGATAAAATAAATAAAAAACAGATTGGTTAAATTACATATTCCTTAAGTGTTTAAATTGCTCAACTTATGCGATAGAAGATTTTTTTCGTCTTCGTGAAGACTTGCAGATTTACGGAGGATCCAGACAAACTTACGGACACATCGTCAGCGCCACTTGCGTGACCATGTATACTTAACGGCGTAATGGATTAACGGCTTTTCAGATGGTTGGACGTTTGATTCCAGCTGTTTGAGTCACCAAATCCTTTTTTTGCTGTGACGGAGGAATGCAAAGCAGGAACCCTGCTTTTGTACATCCACAAGCGTGCTCCTCACTGTGAACGATGGATGCACATCTCATGCGCGCACCACATTGCAGCTGGGTAACAAATGGAGCATGATGACTGACATATGACATTCTTCAGAGCTACTGTCAGAACCCAAATGGTTTTCTCTGTGGCCTGTGTACTCTGGGCATGACAGAGTGGGCACCTTGACACTGCAAAATGTTGAATCTACTTAATTCCCGTAAATGTCATTGGGGAGAAAAAGAAGTGTGGCGTTTCACGTGATTGATGGTCAGCATGAGGAGATCAAAAGTGATCGGGCGATAGATGGGAGATTTTGTCATGGAGACACTGTGTTAGGGGATATGAGAATTGTATATGGAGATTTAGACGAAGCTCTGAATCGTGTCGACGTGGAACGTATAATTGTGAAACTGGTATAGTCGTGATGTAGATCAGTAATCGAAGGTGGTTTGTCAAAAAATGATCCATCCTGCTCTTTAGCTTATCCATGTTTGAGAGTACCAACTGAATATATGATCCTTTATTTGCCCTGAACACTCACTATCCTCACTTATAGTGAGGGGGCCATATTATATATATTGTGTGCACAAAAATGATGGAATTGTTCACCCCCCCCTTCTTTCCTTTTCTCTCTTCCTCATCAACTATCTTGATCTTCTCTTCATACTCCTCTACATTTCTCCCAATTTCCTCACCTACATCCCTTTTGCCTGATGTGTACAAAATATATAAATGATACATTATTTATTCATAATCACTGAAGTGACTTGGTGAGATGAGTTGCGTTGCATTGGTGGGAAATATGGATGTGACTTAAGCTTGGTGTTGGCTTATTGGTTAGTGTGGTAGATTTGGGATCCTAGGATCCTGAGTTCAAATCCTGCTCAGCCGTTGAATTAATACCAGGTGGGTTTGACTCAGCCTGTCATTCTTGTGAGGTTGGCGCAATGATCATCATGAGGTCGACAAAATGAGTACCAGCTTGCTGGGAGGATTGAGCCATTCATGTATCCTGTGTCAGAATGTTGACCTGTCCAGGATTGTGCCTAATAGCACAGGAGACTGCTTTAGTAGCACCAACACTGCACAGAGTATGGTCCCATTGGATTTGGTTGGCTTAATATCTTGGGTTCTTGAGTTTGAGCTCCTGTCAATCCGTTAATTACCACCAGGTGGGTTGACTCAGTCTGTCACCCTTCTGAGGTCAGCAAAATGAGTTCCTGTTTATTGGGAACAGGGGCACTGCATCAGTGTCACAGCGGCGCTCCCAGTAATGATGTAACTCGCACCCACAGGCTGCATGCAAAATGATGATGGATGTGACTAACCCTTTAGGGTTAGACTGTTTAGCAGTCATGATGCTACGATCCCCAGTTCAAACCATATACATTGTGTTGATTTGTCAGTTGTGTATTGACGTCTTTAACTGGTATAAAAGTACAGTGAAAGCTCTATATCTATACTGTATATGATAAATGTACAAGCTCCACCATGAGGCTTTGGTTGCTTTAAAAGCATGTTTTCTTTTTCTTGGGGTCAGATGTCTTCTGCAAGGTGGGGTGGGTTAGCGTAAATTGAGGAGAAGAAGAAACGCAAACAATTTGGAGAAACGAATACTGGCGGAAAGTAGACGCAGTGACTCGCTGCTCTGGTGCATGCTCCCATACCTGCCTTGACCTGGACCACGAGTCAAACTTTCCCATCGGCACATACTCTCACTCAGAAGCTAAAGCAAGTGACCGGTGGTCAAAAAGAAGGACCACCTGAACTTAAAGTACTTGTGCCAAGAATTTTGGTGTGCTTTCTTTTCGGTAAAGTGACATTTGACCACATCAAAATAATACAAAAACATTGTTTAGGCTTTCTATATGGTGGAAATAGAAGGTCAAATTTTCCACTTAAAATCAAATATAACTTCACTTGTAACATCACCATGGATATACATATTCATGCCCCAGAACTCACCTTAAGAAAAGGGGATGGGAAAATATGAAGCAACGAAATTCTCCATGTTGGCTCAAAACACGGCTTTCAAACACATCCAATCGAGAAGTGACACCAGGTGTTCTAGGACTACATGGTGACTACATGGTCAATTGATCCTGCAACAAAAAAGGAGATGAACACCCTTGTTTCAACCCACCACAAATCGCAAAGGAATCTGTCAAAAACCCATTCACTAAGAGCTGAACATCTGCCCCCTATGTAGCATTTGGACTCCTTTGATCACACCCTGAAACATGAAACCACTCTTAAAGCCCTTCACAAATACTGAGGGCTCAATTTATAAAATGCTTAACTGTGTCTAACTTCATCACCATCACTTCCTCAGTTGGCACCAATAGTAAGTTAAAATTCCTCGCACCATCCCAAAGCAATCAGCATTTCACCTACATTCATGTCCATAAGTTTGCATCTTGCTAAAACTGGCAACAGGAATATCCAATCTCCCATAAAATTATCTTTGGCAATATCTCATAATCCATATTGAGCAATGTTATTGGCCTCCACTGTTGAATTTAATACAGGTCGCCTTTCTTTGGCAACAAGTGACCACTTAATCGCATAGACTTTGACAATAAGCTCTTCTGTACGATTTATAGATAAACTGTGAACAGATGGCATCACCGTTCACCCCATACTTTTCTACCATGTGGAAGGGGGTTTTGGGTTGTTTCTGCTGCTCCGGGAACCGTGCCTCACAAACCGTGAGCTATTCACTGAACCAGTGAGCAAGCACACAGTGGGCATTTACCTTCTTGCCCCAACTCCCTTGAGTGTGGTTGCTGATCAATGACAGTCAGCCAGGGCTCTTGTGGAAAGTTGTCTGGTTGAATGTAATCATAAATTACCCAACAATTATGTAAACCATCACCAAAAGACAATAGAGGACAGATCCCTCAAAGGCTGAGAACTCCATCTGAGAGACCACAGTGAGGAGTCGCAATGTGTGCTAAATATAATAATCGCTACATCTTCTCCAGTGAGTGAGAAGACCTCTGCAATGAAGCAAAAAGCTGAAGAAGTTCCACAGTCCCCCAAAACAATGCAAACTAAGCTCTGGAGGGGGAAAAAAGAGGTTTAACAGTGAAGAGATAGATTACAGAGGAAGAGACCATCTCCTGTTAAGAAGCATATTTTGCACATGAGGTCAGAAAAATGGAGGATGTTTGATAGAAACCATTCATATGCACACCGCAACCCTCTCAAATACTAGAGATGACAACGCACAGACTAAAGCACATGAAGTAGGGGGAATGTCTGAAATTTGGTTTTCCTGCCCCAAATTCCTCCCCTGCCCCCCCACCCCACCCCCCACCCAGACAAGTGTCTGGGACTTGTGATTATTGCCTGGAAACATGGAACTGCAAGTGTTTGCCGGAGGGAGGGGGTATTGCAGAGTGTGGAAAACGATGCCAATTCTGAAAGCATATCCTCCCGCTCTCGGAGGGAGTGTGTAATGACTATTTTCTCAAATTCAGTTTTCCTCCAAATATCATGTATCCCACCCATCACATTCCGTCACCACCTTACACGCTCATATACACTGACTTCTTGACTCTGTGTCCTTCATCCCTGAGAGTGTGGAGAAAGTTCTGTCTAACCTCAACTCTTCATGGAGACAGGAATTGGTGGTGCATCCATGTTCTCAGATACTACCCTGCAGCTCTTGCTTCTTCTCTGTTCTGCTCTTTTCAGCCTGTCCTTCTCCATGGGCTGCCTCCTGCATGCCAGAATCCAGTGAACATTACTCATATTCATAAGAATGATGCAAAAAGAAGTCCTTTGAACTACAGGCCAATAGGCATAATTCCAAAAAAAGTGATGGAATCTCTTATCACTGCCAACATCATATTTCCTATTTTCAAACAGCCTGATTCCTTTCCATATATTTTGGATCCATCACTTTTAGCATACTGCTGCTTCTCTCTCAGCAATGGTTTGAGGCCCTAAATCCCAAAGAAAAGGTCAGAACCGTCTCCCTGGACATGTCTCGGGCATTTGACTAAGTCTGGCATCCTGCACTGCCAGCCAAGCTCACAGCATGTGGTATTCAATGAACCTTTATACCTGACTTTCGCAACTTGTGATGTTACCATTTCAGTATTAATGTAATCTCTCCTCTCCCAGTGGAAGCTGGAGGATCCTAAATTAGTGTTTTGGGCCCATTCGTGTTGCAAATGTACATGAGCAACCACTCCAATTATCTGTAAACCTATCTTCCTTTTTGCAGAAGACTCCACATTCTGCCACACAGTACCCCATCCCAATCGACAGCAGCTGCTTCTCTCTGCTATTCTGGAATTGAATTGTTGTTCTGACAAATGGAACACATCTTCTATTAAAGGCAAAAATCTCAGGTTCTCACACTGTATGTTTGGCATAATCATAAAAAATTAACCACTACAAGAGGTTCAGTCCTCTCAAACTTCTCAGCCTCGATCATATTCGACCTTTTCTTGGCAGACCATATATTAAAAGCTGGCCTCCAAACCTAGCTTTTGAATGGGCATCCTCTCTTGTGCCAAATCCTTTCTTGGTTATTCTGATTTTCTCATCACATACCTGGCCTTTGTCCAGAGTAAAATGGTGTCATGCTCTCTCCCCTTCACACCTGCTTCTTATAAATGCTGTGGAAGAATCCAAAGTTCTCAATATGATTAGCAAACCCCACAAAGAACCAAAAGTACAGGCCAACCGACTTTCATTGCAGACATCTTTGTGACCTTTTTTTAACGCCGATCCTCAAGTCTTGCTCCCTCTGCTCTTTCATCAGATGCAAATTATTGTGCAACCAAACTTTTTCACTTTTTTTGCATACTCGTCCACAGGTATGCAGACTCATCTCTGAGCTCTCCAGATTAGGCTGGAATCTTGACCCTGCTATAAAATGTCACCTGCGTGCTTTGCCAACACCCTGGCCAAATTACAAATTCCTGTCTCAACTTGTACAGATAGCAAATGTTCTGCTCTTTTTGGACAGTTATTGACACAGCTTACACTGATCGTTATCTTAGAGTGTGATTTCTGTCTGCATAGCCACTCCGACATACACTCAAAACAAATTCACCTTCCCAGGTTGTTCACATTTCACGAGAATTGCCATCTTCGGCTTTGGAGTGGCACTCCATGATTGAATGGCTGATGACTATTTCACATTCCTTCATTGTCATTGTAGATTGGGTCAGCAAACATGCTGCAGACATTGGAGAAGCTTGTTTTTAATATCTTTATGTTGAACCTCTCATTATAAAAAAAAGATCACGGATCTATTGTACCCCAGGCTTGTATCGCCCTGCAACACAAATATTGCAAGAACCTTCTTTTTTTATTGCAAGAATTATTGTAAGTACCAAAATTGTGTGACTTTCACTTGAAGAAAGAATATCTCCTACTGAGCAAAGTAAAAATTACAGTGCAGCTGTGGAGTGCTTCTACTTAATTGTCACAGTTACAAGGACATAAAAGGATACACAAGGAACCTTGGTGCAGGAGGAAGCCATTTGGCTCTTCATGCCTGAGCTGCACCAACCCCAGAAACCATCACCCATCCAGACATATAAGCTACCTACAAGTCCTGCCAATATCCATGTACTCCTCTATCTCCAATGCACTTATCTAATTCCAATTTAAACCCATATACCTCGTTTTAAACCTACCTTACATAATTTCTACCTTAACCTATCTACCTAATTTAAACCTGGTTGAGAAATGTCGGGAGTACATTGGAGTTAGGAGATGAACAGGAACGGACATACATTAAAGAAAACAGGAGGCATGTAAACTAAAATTATGCGAAGCAAAACACGGGGTGAAGCAATTGGTTCACTTTGTTTGTCTGTCTGTCTGTCTGTCTGTCTACAAACATCAGTTTATGATCGAGGAACAATTCAATTTCGACTGATTGTTATAATTTGAATGTGAATCGGAACATGAATCAGAAAACGAACCTGCACTTCTGCATTACTTTGGCTCTGAATTTGTCCCGATCACACGTGTAGATAAGAGAGGAGTGAGATAAATTGTTAGTTTATCTGCCTGTCTGGCAGTCAAACAAAAATGAAAATAATTCCAAACAGGAAACTTCGTGTTTTTAAGGATCTCATAAGTGACACATACAACACGCACGAATAATTAATGCAACATGTTAAATAAGGTGGTGTAAAAGACGCTGCATCAATGGTAGTAAACTTCCGAAAATTTTATTTTTCTACAACCTTTGAAATCTTTATTTTATTTCTAATGAATTACATACTTGAACACAGTAGAACGCGTATCACCTTCTTGGTACTTTCAAAAACCTTTTGTTTTGCAGGCAAAATATTACGGCATTTTACATCATCTCGACCAATCAAATTTGTTGCTCGCAGACCCAGCCCATGTCCTGTCTTTTTTTTTCTCAAGACTGCACAGGGTAAGGTGTTCTATGATCTCTCTGGTTCAAAAATATCTTTGTTTTAAGAAAGTTTTGTTTAATATTGATTAAGGCTTGAGGAAGGAGTTTGTCCAAGATATCGCATCAGTGTCCTTTTATATTGAATTTTTTAAAGCCTTCGATCACTTATATTTACATACATATAATCAATGGAATCAACGTACTTTTACATGAATGTATTTTTTGGTCTTGGAGCACACAGATACATACATAATAATTGCCTCACACCATACATTCTTTCATCATATTTATTATAACATTCACAAAGATAGCATATCCCTTCCTGTTGCAGTTTTCCTGTCATCATGATGTTACATCATGCTGAATTTGATACCCATTTGGTGTTTGCTCATAGAGGTCATGATCAAACACTATGTACGAGTGCAATGAGCATGCCTCTACTTTATCAGCATCACTTCATGATTTATTCCTTCTACATTTCTGCATACTTCAAGATTTATTACATCATCACGATATGTAGGAACACTACAACAACTTAACATGATTTGTCAAAAACAACCACAATAAAATCAGTCTGGGAGCTATTAGATCATGTTCACTAATCAGAAGTTTTTCAAAACGAAATACTGGGAAGTCCAGATAACTCATTGATCAATATTTACTCAGAAAATCCAATTAATCCACGAGTGCGGAATCATGGCAAGATGGATAACTGGTGCCAGGACTATCAGTGGAAGAACAGAGTTAGAATGTGCAGATAATGAAAGTTCCAATGGTTCGCTAAGCAATAATAGAATTGCAGGCAGAAGAATCGAGTGTCCGGTTGTGTTCACCATTGTATTTTACAAGTTAACTGGCATCTTGGGAAATTCGGACATTTTCAATTAATCAAATTGTCTCGACCTTATGGTCAAAGAAATTAAACAAATAAAGCATAAATTAATGCAATAAAGATTTATGATATTTGCAAACTGTAAATAAAAATGTGAAAGTATAAACCGTGCAAAATCCAATGAGCACAAGTTTCCAAGATAGGAAATGTAAAAAAAATGATAAATTTAGAAACCATATTATGCCTTAAAATGTTCCATTATACTCATGAGTTAGAAAGGTTACTTAATTTTATTAATATATTCCGAATATGTCAAATCTGCACAGTTGTGAATGTGACCACATCTAATAATAATTTATGACTTGGAAATGCAGCAAATAAAGCATATCCTAAAAATCGTGATGACATCATCAGGGCATTGGAGCTCCAGGGTGAAGCTCGATTAGTTGCTTTGGATATCTTAAAAGCCTTTGATAAAGTGTGGCACAAGGGTCTGCTCCACAAGCTTCGGTGGCATTGTGTATCTGGAGTGATGCATTTAATCATTTCGGCTTTCCTTACAAATCGCAAGATGAAGGTGGTACTTGAGGGTCAATCGTCTCCAACTTGCTCCATCAAATCTGATGTTCCGCAGGGCTCTGTCATTGGTCCCTCTCTGTTCCTTGTTTATATCAGTTATCTTCCTGATGATGCTCTGTCTCAGCTTATGCTTATGTATATGTATATCCAGTATATGCTTATGACTCCTCACTTTACTGTACATCTGCTGATTCACTCAACACCACTCATTACGAGGTTGGAGTTTTACTGGACAATGATTTAGAAATTTGTGTTCAAGTGGGGGCATGTCTGGTTGGTAAACTTCAATGCAAAGAAAACTAAATTGTTGGCCATATCTCGCTCCAGAAACAGGTCTTTCCCTTCTGTGCACATGGATTCTTCAACTTTAACAGAATCATCTGAGGTTCGGCTTCTTGGTCTGAAGATCTCCTCCAACTTCCGTTGGGATAAATTCATTTCTGGTATTTCTAAGAGTGCTTCCAAGCGAGTTGGTTGTCTTTATCGAGAGCAGAGGTGTTTACCTCCTGATGCTGTTTTGCATCTGTATTAGACAACTTTACATCCCCTCATGGAGTCCTGTTGCCACATTTGGACTGGAGCACCAGCCTGCCACTCATCTTGACTCGATAGGCTCTAGAAATGCATAGTTAACCTGCTTGGTGTGGAGATGGGTTCAACTCTTCAACTGTTCTCTCACCATTGGTCAGTTGCCACTCTGAGTTTGTTCGGCAGATATTTTCATGGCAAATGTTCTGCTGGATTTTTTTTTTCTTGGTTCCTCCTATATGAGTGTTTGGACGCAAGACTTGGTTTGCCATCTCTGCACACCCATGCACTCCAGCTGATCCAAAGTGCAGAACGAAAGGCTATGGAGGTTGTTTTATACCTCGTGCTGTCTCGCTTTGGAATTCACGACCTGTAACGTGCTTCCCTTTATCCTACAATCTACCCAGCTTTAAGAGGAATGTCAATTCTGACTTCCTGCATCTTTGAGGTGACATCACATTTCACTTGACTTCTACTTCCTGTGTCTTGGATGTTTTCTTTTTATTTATCTCTTCCTTTTATTTTGTTTTTACTTTATCCTTAACTTTATCCAATCTTCCCTTAGCTCCTTACCTAGAGTGGCTTTATGCCTTGTTTGGGGCGATTCCATTAAAACGGAGAAAGCCTAATGTGGGCAAAATCAAAAGTTCAATGTTTGAGTCGATGCACTGTTTTCATACTGTTTGAAGATTTAGAGTTTGGCCTGAGTTCCATTTTCATTTTGCATCACCCTGTGCAATATTGCCGTGCCAACGGGTGTTCTTAATGCCAACCTGTTGACAATGGGGATCATAATTATGTCCCTCACAGGATAGGCCGAATCACTCGAAGGACCTCGAGCAGATTGGTCCTTCACACGCCCTTGTCTGAATTGCTAATTCGGCCGATCTTTTAAAACCGAATGTTACCAGCTTTAACCTCACTCTGGGATTTACTCAAACGTATCAAAAATGAAATGGTTTCTCGTGGGAGAAGTTTGTAAATGTGGACGACCACACGAAAAGTGTTTTTAAGGAATAACAGGCGCAGGAACACAAAAATGGAGGATCCAGAAACAAAAGATAGATGGACACAAACTGAAGTAAATAAATGAAATGCACACCTGCAGTAAAATGAAAGCATGTAAAACCTAATGGCCATGAACACACGTCACACATTCACAATGGGCAGGCAGGCGAGGTCTTTGTAAAGGATAATAGTGTTACGAATCTGGAAGCCTTTTGCACACAAACAGACAGCAGTCCCCCCCCCACCCCCCCCGTAGCTTAGTTATTTCGATAAGTATGTGTTTATAGTTAGAATCCCTCCTTCTGTCTAATGGGAATTTCGTGTGTGCGCTTCGAGTTATTTTTTAGTTAGGTTTTTTTTACATCTACAACAACAACAACAACAACAACAACAACAACAACGGCACCGTCCCTGACTCAACCCGGTCGCCATTTCCCACGTGTTTTGGCTGAAGACGTGGGCGGAGCCTCCATCGCCTCAGATCCGACTCCGCCCCAGAAATGTGGGAGTTGCCCCTCCTACCGTGGGCCTGTCCAATGAGGGACGGCCAGCAGATTGCACGATGGGACCATCCAATCAGGAGGCAAGTGGCGAGGAAAGAAACCCTCCCGCCTCAAGAGAGTAGAGGAGTGATCGTGGTGACTGCTTAGCGTCTGCAGTCTTCGTCTGGCCTTGGGACCCCTTAAAGTAACACGAATCCCCGATGTGATTGGCCCGGAGTGCATGTCAAGGTGTGCGAGTGGTGTGAGTAACATGGCGTGCGTGAGTGCGTGCATGGAAATGGACGGATTGACGGATCCAGACGGGAGACACGAGTAGCGAGCCAAGTCGTGGAGCTATTTCGGTAACAGCACTGGTCCCGCGAGACACCGTGTACAAGGCCCGTTCAGAATTTTGCGAATGGCCCTCGCGCGTGCGTCTGCATGGAGGGAATCCAGTGTGGAAACTCTCCGCGTTTGGGACAAGAAGACCTCACGGACAGTTGAAATGTCAGCGAGTGTCGGATGAATTTGGAACACTCAGGTTCCAATGTGGGCACGTGTACGGGGCATCACGTGCTGCGTGCCGCGTGTTCTGTTTGCGGAACGCAAGGAGCAGGTCCACGGGACGATACACTCGGGCTGGCCTGGACGGCAAGCTGTGCAGGTTCGGTGTGCGAGTGACGTCACCGGGAATCTCGCGGCAGGAAAGCTGGGTAAGGAGCGCGCAGTTCACGTGGGGAATCCCTCGAACGCGAGCGCTTGTTGCAATTAGTAGGGCAACGTCAAGGCTGCACGTATCGCCGATGAAAGGGACGAACAGGCAAGCTGTAAACCACCGCCCTGGAGATGCAAGGTTCGTGGGCCCTGCCCCGAGTACATGCTCTGCAGCCAGGATGTGGTAAACATCCTGCTTGGGCATCGGAGCATTAGTTTGTGGGAAGGGTTTAGTGTTAGACCGGCCTCGGCATCGGAGCGTTAGTTTGTGGGAAGGGTTTAGTGTTAGATAGACCGGCCTCGGCATCGGAGCATTAGTTTGTGGGAAGGGTTTAGTGTTAGATAGACCGGCCTCGACATCGGAGCATTAGTTTGTGGGAAGGGTTTAGTGTTAGATAGACCGGCCTCATGGGGCACGAGTAGTTCTTCATGGGGCCCGTGGAACAAGTTAGTGGGAATTTAGGTTAGTTTTAGAATGGTAAATGGATTTTGGGAGACACAGACAGACATGGAATACGTAGTGGGGACAGAGTTAGCAGTTGAGTTCAATGGAACATGCATTAGGATAAGGGATGACGGGGAGCACGCGTTAGTTCGGGGAATGTAGTTAGCAGAATGGCAGTGTTGAGTGATGTAAGTGAATTGAAAAAAAAAATAAGAAAGTGTACAGTGAGTTAATGTGGGACAGCGGGCCCAAGTGTGAATGGAGCGAATGTGGAATGCATGGTGCGAATGAATGATTGGGGGAGGAGTGAATCCCACCCAAGGGACCCCGGGGTCAGTGTAATGTTAGTTAGTGGTTTAGTTAAATTTACAAAAAGGAGGTCGTTTTGTTGTTGGTGTGGGAAGAAGGCTCGAAACCTTTTGGAAGGGTGCAGGAGTCCATTGACCGGCTGGGAGCATGGCTGTTGTAATGAGTGTATTGAGTGGAGGGCACCCCGGGCACCGGACTAGTCTGCCAGAGTAGGCCATGGGTCCAAGGGACCAGGATAGTGTGGTGGGCACGGGCGACCCTTGGAAAGGGACCCGGAGCATCAAAATGCCACATGGGCACGGAAGGGGGGCAATGCCAGGAAGGGCACCCCCCCCCCCGCATTCGTAGGGAGCAGGTAGGCTCGGAGACGGCCTTAGGGCCCGGCGGTGCCGTAGTTGGAGTTCGGCAGATGGAAGTCCCTGCCAGTTGAGCCTCGCTGCCCAGCCACAAAATTGTGCAAGGGCACGAGAGAAAATTTGCGGGCAAGGTCCAAATTAATAATGGACACCAACACAGGCGACGGGAATCGTGGTTGTTAGAACCGATAGTTTAAAGTGACTGGTGTTTTGAAAAGCCCCGGGGATAGTTTAAAGTTCAATAAAAGCTCGGATAGATAGGAAATGTGCCCCCTTCGCACCATCCATCCCTTCGCTCTCTGTAGGCCACTGGACTCACTTTAGAAAGATTGCTGAACTCTGTGGAGGCTTTTCTGAGGCTTTGTTGGGCCTCCAGGCAGGACACTGGTCTCTGCCTTATTTCCCTCCAAAAAGGATCTTGGGGGTTGGGAGTAGACGGACAGGATAGGTTTGCCAGACAAAGACAGTAAGAGGGTTAGGGACAAGCAATTATAAAGAAAAAAAAAAGTACTAACATAAAATAAAAGAAATAAAAAGGGGCTAAATTTTGTTGTTTTCTTGTTGCAAACGAAGGGAGTGGGTATGGACAAAGACAGGCAAAGGCGATATGTTGGGGGGAGACCGGAGGGTAGGTCCGAGCCCATTTTCGGAGTGGCCGGCACCACCGCTCTCCCCTCCAGAACCTCACGGACCAGACCAGAGGCCGTCCAGCTTCATATGCCGGCCTGTTGTGCTTCAGCTGCTGGTCCGCAGTTGCCAAGCCTAGCCTTGCCATGCCTTTGTTGCCTGACTTTGTCTTGACCCCATGCCTGCTTGCCCTTGTTGCATTTGCCCCTGTGTCATCATCTCAACCATGTGCACCAGGACCATCTTCAGGTGTTTGCAAGGACTGCCCTGCAGGCAGCCACACAACGGGGACTGCGTTTGCGCAGCCCATGCATTCATTTTTTTGTGTTCATTCCTACACCAATGACTTTCCTCTCCTCTTTCCACAGATAACAGCTCCTGGGCCATGGTTAGTTTAAATAGATAAACCCACCTGTTTGTTTGTCTTAGCGCCGGCAATTTAGTTAATTTGTCCGAGTGAATCTGATCGTTTAGTTAAGCAGCGCACTAGGTTATTTCTTTTTGGGACACGTATAAAAATGTCGCACTCAGGGATCCGTAGGTAAAACGTACTCGGGGAGAAAACTTACACATGCATGCCACACAAAAATTTGACGACTCAGGACGAGTCTGTAAAATGGGGAGGGGGTAGTGTTACGAATCTGGAAGCCTTTTGCACACAGACAGCAGTCCCCGTAGCTTAGTTATTTTGATAAGTATGTGTTTATTGTTCGAATCCCTCCTTCTGTCTAATGGGAATTTTGTGTGTGCGCTACGAGTTATTTTTTAGTTCGGTTTTTTACATCTACAACAACAACAACAACAACAACGGCACCGTCCCTGACTCAACCCGGTCGCCATTGCTCACGTGTTTTTGGCTGAAGGTGTGGGCAGAGCCTCCATCGCCTCAGATCCAACTCCGCCCCAGAAAGGTGGGGATTGCCCCGCCTACCGTGGGCCTGTCAAATGAGGGACGGCCAGTGGATCGCGCGATGGAACCGTCCAATCAGGAGGCGAGTGGCGGGGAAAGAAACCCCTCCCGCCTCAAGAGAGTAGAGGAATGATCGTGGCGACTACTTAGCGTCTGCAATCTTGGTGGCGATTGGCTTCGCCTGCGGTCTCGGTTGCGATTGGCTTCGTCTGCGGTCGTGGTGGGTTGGTCTCATTCGTGGGTCGTGGGTTCGAGTCCCACCGTGGTGGTTTGGAGTCGGTGTGACCGCACGAGGCGGGAAGGTACCCCGGCCCGGCTCTACCGAATAAAGACCCACGGGGTCAATTTTCGTGTGTGTGTGTGTGTGTGTGTGTGTGTGTGTGTGTGTGTGTGTGTGTGTGTGTGTGTGTGTGTGTGTGTGTGTGCGTGTGTGCGTGTGCGGCACCGTCGTGCAAGTCGAAACTGTGAAGTGCTTTTCGTTCCTTGTAAATTGTATTTATTTTATGCGTGATAACTCTGCTCTTTGTGTGGTCCCTCCCCAATTATTGGTAATAAATAAACCCCCGTGTTAAATGTACCAGCTCGTTTTCTGTGCTTTCTCCCATTGGTCCAGCACGGTGCGTATTGAGAATTAGTGAGGCTGTTTGGGGCCGGTAAGCTGTCATTGGTACCGGCGCCGCTCGGTTACGCTGGATCCGAGTCGTTACCTGCGACTCTGATCGGACAGAGTCGGTCGAGGGTGTGGTTCCCCGGTAGTTAGACTGCATGGTTATTTAGGTATAATGGAGAACGAGACAATTGACCCGACGCCACGCGGTCAAAATATTGGTGTCCACGGTCTGCTAAGGGACCCATGACCTTTCGGACTTATCCGAGAGTCACGACCTAAATTGCGGGTGTTCGGTGGCAGACGACTCCACTGCTCCACCTCGTGGTCGTTTATCGCCACCGAATCCCGGCCCACAACAATAGTACCGGGTATCGTTAATGGCTTCAAAAAAAGCAGGTCTCCACCCACGGCACGGACCAGCGAATGGATGAAGCATCTCGTGGGTGAAGCGAACGGAGAAAAGAAGTGGCAGGCAGGCTTCTCAGGTGGCCAGGGAGAGCAGCTGGCCACACATGTGGTATGCAGAGATGTGAAGCCCAGATGAGTGACAATCCCATGAGAAAAGCATTATTTCAGGGCCCGGCTCACAGCCCAAACTCCAAAGTGACCCATCTTTCTTGGCGGACTCGCTCAACTCACTGGGTCTTCACTCCAATTGATTGAACCCTATGGGTGGTGCTTTTTATCACCTTTCCCGTTGCTGCACCACTGTTCCCAAGCGGCCTTCCCGGATTGGCCGATGTTGGAGCACGTCACAGCCTCCGAGTTGACGGCATGTAAATGCCTGAGACATCGCGAGCTGCATGGAGGTTTTAAACACCGCACACAGGATGAAAATGTTCAAAAATAATCCCTTCTTTCTTACCTCACCTGATGCCTCACCTGTTTTTCAGACAAAGCAGAAACAAATTATGCTTTATACCTAATATTTACGTCAACACTGCCACTCTCTTGGCAGACTTAATAACAAGATCACGTCACTCTAACAAATCCCTGTTACAGAAAATTGTTCAAAGCTACTCGAGCACAAGGAACACTTAACTTATCTAACTTATCCATACTCTCTCAAACGTAACAATATCATCCGACAAGTTTCAATGCATGAAAA
The DNA here is from genome assembly GCF_056783735.1 of Eptatretus burgeri. Lineage (NCBI taxonomy): Eukaryota > Metazoa > Chordata > Myxini > Myxiniformes > Myxinidae > Eptatretus > Eptatretus burgeri. The sequence goes on along the minus strand of NC_140964.1, from coordinate 20,973,318 downwards.
TTTTTTGATCGGAGAAGGTCAAATTATTGGTACAATATTATTTGGCATTTATGTTGTCATAAATATACCCTTCAGGTCCAGTAGTATTTTTCCATTAAAAATAATTATATTTCCTTCTGTTTCTTTTCTGCATGAAGAATTTCTTTGTTTTTTGCTTTGTTTGTGTATTCCTTGATTTGCTCATTCATGCTAAGCATCCCAAATGGTACTCTGACAAATCCGATAAATGTGGTGTTTCTCTCTCATTACTAAACATTAGGGACGGCATCAGGGGCGTGCAACCCATGCAATTTCATTGGGCCCTGGGATAACGGAGGGCCTCCACACGACTGATTGTGCTTCACAATCTTTTAAGATGGGGCCCCCAAAGGTGGGGTCTCGCTTTGCGGACAAAACGTATCAACTTGTGAGTGGGGATAAATACAGCACAAAGGGAATGCTCCATCTCAAGAAAATAAAGCACCATCATATTATGAATCGATTAAAAAAATGTTTAATGAGACAGGACTATTACAAAATTATGGGGTGAGGTTAGATTAGTAGAGAAGGAATTGCAATAATAACTTCGTTTAATGTATATAAATGCAACAATAATCACAATAAAATTTGTATCATTCCTACCGATATAATACATATCGATATTGTTTCGCAAATCCACATGACAATTTATTGTACAATCACAAAGCAACCTCTTATGAGTAAATAGATTCACGCATTCACCCATGCGCACGGAGGAACATTGCAGTTTTTTTAAAAAAAAGTTTTTATTTTTATTTTAATCAAAGCACCTTTACCAGGGATGAAACAAAACGACCCGGGCGGTAATGAAAAGCGAAAAATAGCTCAACAAAATGCGAAAAGGGTTGAAAAATCACCAGAAATCAATTTTTTTCGTGACACAAGCGGTGCAACCACAAAAGGGTCATCGGCCGAGCACGTCTGGGTGTGTTCAGTTGCCAAGCTGTGAGCTAAGCTTGCTATCGCTGAAATTTGTAGAATTTGTTTTTCACTTGGAAGTTTGAGTTACGATGTGTAAATATAGCTGGAAAAAGTCTGATTTAATGCAATTAAATTCCAGGCTATAAGGCAACAAAAGGTGAAACTTTTAAAAGTGGGTGTGGACTTTCTATTGGCACTGTAATTTGCGTCGCCCCACCTTCGGAACTCCTAGTGCGGGGGGGGGGGGGCAAATTAAGTTGCTGCAACCTTTTCCATATGACTCCGTAGTCCCTTTGCCAAGTTTACTTCGGTTGAGATTGCAAAAGTACAACCAAATACATCGACGCGAGACAGACGGATGCCAAATTACGTGTTTTGGTGTGATGACTTTAACAGGGTTCACAAGGGGCCCCATTGTTGCGTTTTTGCATGGGGCCCCCAAATGACGAACGCCTCCTCTGCTGAACACTGAATGTTTTTTCAATGCATGCTCACTTCACAGCTCAACCTATTACCTCTAGCTATATTTATTCCTTTAAAAAAATCTTTATTTCGGTCACCAACTCTGATTCAAAATGCTCAAATGAATGTTAAAAAGCTTCCAGGATTAGCAAACAAAATCATATCATATTATTTCTCAGGAGTGAAAGCAGTATTGCAGCAGTAACATATTGTTGTGGATCTCCACCACTCCGGTGTGCGGGCGACCGCTTTTAACTCATCGCGGTCGTGCGCCCACCGGATGGGCAATCCTAGTCGCAGCTTTCAGATCAACGCCGAAATCCAGCTACGGGTGTGTTTTTAATCACACCGTTGATCAGCCAACTTTTCTGTCCACGCGCTACAGGGTCGATCGCCGAATTGTCGATGTGCCTAATTATTCGCGCAGACAGAAATACCGGGGATTTCCACCTCAACGGAGCCTGCACGGAAACGAGCCGCTCTTAAGCAGCTCGTTCCGTTTGCAATTTGCCGAGCGGTTTTATATCGCCAAGCCCCGTCGGATCCGATTACTTTATCGGCTATTAAAAGCCTAGCTAATATTTCGTACGTAATTACGGCAGCTCAATGGAGGGAAAGGACGCAACGAGCAGGTGAACATTCAAACAATGACATTTATTTGTCACGTATGCAGTCAATGAAGCAATGCAGATATGTACAAGCACGTATGCAATGGAATGAATGCAACGAATGGGGTAGGGACAAGACACGAGCAAACCAAAGACCTGCAGCCGTATCTATTTATTATGTACACAATCATTTAACCACAATTCTACTTCGCGGACACGGCGCCACAACTTCCATACAAAGAAAACCCCAGGAAAGGAAAGGGCAGAACGGGACCCGTAGGCCTTTAATGTTTCCGCGGAGCTGTGGAGAATGCAGGAGCTCCGTGAGACCATGCTGGTTACCTGCCACCCTCGTGGTGACTAGCTGGGCGACCCTCAATGTTCCGTCAACACGGCAGTTGGTGTAACCGCGACTCAGTTGGCCCAGGCCCTGCCGTGCGGCCTGCTGGATCGGGCCGAGCCGACGACGCCTCAGAGGAACGAACGGGCCTTTGCTCTTTTAAGAGTTGATGCTCTTTTACCAGCTCGTCCATTCCTCAGAGTTTGCTCGTACCGTTCTGTCGCTGGCTGGCGACTTCTCTCCGGCTGTCTCCACCGACCCACAGTTCGGCATGGTACTGCAGGCTTGGTTGCGCTCCAGGCTCCGCTGCGCTCCGATGACCCCGACTGCCCTCCACAGGACTCGAACCTTGGTGCTCTCCACCCCGACTCCAGCTCGACTCCAGACAGACTCCTCGCTTGGCGTTCCAGCGTGCCTTTTTATGGGGTCCGGGGGTGAATTTGATCTTCCACCTTCAACCTTTCACACCCCGCTGGCTCCGCCCCTTTTGTCATTTTGATCCGATCTCGACGTGAAACGCGAACGTGCGCGGACATTGTAGGAATCATCCTTACCACGCGGACGTTGTGGAAATCATCGGCTCCCGCCCCAACGAGGGAGTCCCCGCGTCTGTCGCAGAGATGCTGTTCGTTGGGATTCGCCCTGGCTGGCGAAAAGATGGCGGCGCAATGGAGATGAAGGTGAGGCGATGTTGTTCGTTTATGGAGATGTTGTTGAGGAGATATCGTGGTTGGCGCTGTGGTGGGGATGGCGTGGTTGTTGAGATGTGGTTGTGGTTGTTGAGATGCGGTTGTTCCAAAATATAGATAGCAAAAGAATAATGCTACCTCAAAGATCACAGCCCGGTTACACGAATAAAATCCCTTTAGACCTCGGTGGGGAAATCTAATCTGAACACGCACTCATCGACATAACTGATCTCTGGGAAACCTGAATGGTGTTCTGTGAATTTCCACAACTGTAACAATATATTGATATTGGTATACACAGTCGAAGCTCGTGGAAGAGCTCATACACGGAATGGATCAGGACGTAATAGGACACAAAAGGAACAGTATAGAGAGGTGGGAAACACCAACAGCAGAGCAGAAAGCTAAGATAGAGGGAAACTTGGACAAACGGGTGTGGGGAGCATTGCGGGTTGTGGGTAGGAGCAGTAGAGGAAGCATGAGGCGTACAATATTTTGTGTTTCCGAAGAAAACATTATGCCATTAAAATATGAGATTATTTTCTTAGGATACACAAAATTATTTACAAATCACAAACTTAATTCAACCAAGCATCGTCCACTTCGGGATTGTCTGTCTTTGCAGAAGAATGCATGTCTCTTCCTTTAGCTTGTATTTTTGTAAATAGTGGCAAATTGCACATCAGAAGCAGTCTTTTCTGTTGAAACTGAAAGGTACACACCTTCACCCATTGAAAGTATTCTCACATTGATGTTGTTTCCCTTCATAGCACCTTTGTGCTTCTGCTCAGTGAGTGAAAGCCTTTGTTAATCCATGCCACTTCCTCCGCTGTCAGAAGCTTAGGCTCAGAAGATTCAAGTGTGGTCATATTGCTTAATATTGATCACCTTTGATCATGTGTGATACAGGCCGTTGATCTTGTAGAAAGGATCCACGAGGAAATGTGAGCTAAAAGCTTTGACCAAGTAATTGCAAATCTTTTCCGGACAGCTCAAAGGCGAGTACACTTAATCTGAGCTCTCCTATCAGACTATTATCTGGGTTGATCTTCATTCAGACTCCTGTATTGAGCATTTCGTCTTTTCACACTGAAATCTTTCTTTCAGGTGCCTGCACTTCAACTCTCCATGAGATACAAAAGTAAACTCTCAGCCAGGAAGAACAGGAAATTTTGAACGAGTTGTTCTTGGAGGGGGGATTGTGTAACAAGGACAGGATCATGGTTTTGGAATAGGGGATGATCTGAGATGCTGGTGAAAAGCTATCTTGAAGACCTGGAGGGAAGAATGAAATTGAAGAGAATGTGAAAGTTTGTTCTGGAGGTGGAGGTGGAGGGGGTGGGGGGGGAGGGAAAAGAATAAGTGGAGGTGAGCAGTGACCTGCATTTTTGGAGTTTCACCAGAAGGGGATTGATGGTAGACCGCCTGCACACTGCAGAAACCTGGGGGTGGGGAGGGGGAGCATGGAAAGAGCAGAGAGTGCAAGGCCAAAAAGGAGGTGGTAGAAGACAGAGAGACCACCGTCCTGTCTGTGATGTGAAAGTGATAGGCCCATGAACTCAACTTCATCATGGGAGATTCCAATGATCCTGAAGATCTTGGTTTTCATTGCATAAAGCTGAGCAAGGAGTGAGGCAGGGATGCCAACCCAGAGGCGAGAGCAATTTACACTTACTCAAATATGCTTTGAGAAAGGATTTACTATATGTCCATCTGACACTCAATACAACAGTGATACTCATCATGATAGTGACAATACTCGATGTGACGCTCATCATTATAGTGTCCATGTGACTGTTTAATCTTCAATTCAGCTATTGGCACAACAGTAGATCATCTTGTCACAATTCAGATAAGGGGTGGTCACAAGTGGTTTTTTTTACCCACTATCACTTTGGTGCTGCTCATTCACTACTCACATTTTGCTCCCTGCAAAGATTCGTGATCTCTTGAAACTCCAGTGCCATTTCATTGACATTAACTTGCACTCATGTTTCAAAATAGGAGTTCAATCTTGGCTTGATCACGGGAGATTGTCCCTTCTGTTGGTGTTTTCTCTCTCTCTCTCTCTCTCTTCTCTCTCTCTCTCTCTTTCTCTCTCTTTCTCTCTCTTTCTCTCTCTTTCTCTCTCTTTCTCTCTCTTTCTCTCTCTTTCTCTCTCTTTCTCTCTCTTTCTCTCTTTTTTTTTTTTTTCTCTTTCTCTTTTTTTTTCCTCTTTCTCTTTTTTTTTTTCCTCTTTCTCTTTTTTTTTTTCCTCTTTCTCTTTTTTTTTTCCTCTTTCTCTTTCTTTTTTTCTTTTTCTCTTTTTCTTTTTTTTTTCTTTCTCTTTCTCTTTTTTTTTTTCTCTTTCTCTTTTTTTCTCTTTCTCTTTCTCTTTTTTTTCTCTTTCTCTTTCTCTTTTTTTTTCCTCTTTCTCTTTTTTTTTTCCTCTTTCTCTTTTTTTTTTTCTCTCTTTCTCTTTTCTCTTTCTCTTTTTTCTCTTTCTCTTTCTCTTTTTTTCTCTTTCTCTTTCTCTTTTTTTTTCTCTTTCTCTTTTTTTTTTTCCTCTTTCTCTTTTTTTTTCCTCTTTCTCTTTTTTTTTCCTCTTTCTCTTTCTTTTTTTCTCTTTCTCTTTCTCTTTTTTTTTTCTTTCTCTTTCTCTTTTTTTTTTCTCTTTCTCTTTCTCTTTTTTTCTCTTTCTCTTTCTCTTTTTTTCTCTTTCTCTTTCTCTTTTTTTTCTCTTTCTCTTTCTCTTTTTCTCTTTCTCTTTCTCTTTTTTTTTTCTCTTTCTCTTTCTCTTTTTTTTTCTCTTTCTCTTTCTCTTTTTTTTTCTCTTTCTCTTTCTCTTTTTTTCTCTTTCTCCTTTTTTTTCTCTTTCTCTTTCTCTTTTTTTTCTCTTTCTCTTTCTCTTTTTTTTCTCTTTCTCTTTCTCTTTTTTTTCTCTTTCTCTTTCTCTTTTTTTTCTCTTTCTCTTTCTCTTTTTTTTCTCTTTCTCTTTCTCCCTTTGAAACGAAGAATTCCTTTTTTCCTTTGTCATCAGAAAAATAGCCATTTTAAAACTCCAAAAGATTCAGAATAAAGATTAAATATTATGGTAATTGTTTCCAACTCGTGGAGACCGTGGAACATAGACAGGTGGGTTGGTTAGATCATCCTTCTGGGGAGATTATATCATTCAATCCAAGCAAATCTCAAATTCTCAGTTTCTACACAAGCTCCAGATCAGCGAACCGACCCACCGAGATATCATTTTCATGAAAAAGCATTGTACAAGGATTCTTATCTAGCTTCTGAGCTTCAACATCAGTCGTGACCACTTCTAAGCAGATAACACATCAAAGTAGGCATCTAAAGTCAGCCCTCAACAAGGCATCCTCCAAAATGCCAAGTCAGTCCTTCCTCAGTAAATCTGAACCTCTCAAGACATACAAGACCGTTGTCCCAAGTTCTAAATAAGTACAGCTCTTACCTGTATTTAATCGATGCCCAATCTCTTTTTAGGTCATCTCTTCGAGCATGACCTAATAATATTGGTGTTGAGAGGAGAGGTGACGATCCGTCCGTCCACAATGAAGTTGAAGTGGGAGATCTGGTCATTAGTGATCCTGATAGAGGTCGATGAGACGTACACGATGGTATGACTTTCAAGGTCACCGAAGGTCAAGGTCAAGGTCACGAGGCCTTTGAAGTTGCGAAAATGACGATTTTCAAATTCTATCTCCTCCGCCATTTCTCAAGGGATCTTGAATTTGATTGTAGCATATGAATCGATGGGACAATATCTAAATTTGGTCGGGACGGATTTTCGATTTTCGTTTTCGCGTCACGTGACTTCAAAGTTTGCAAAAACTGCCCTACCTTCAGGAGGCCATATATTTTCTCGCAGAGATAACCGTCACTCCCGCACGGGGGTAATTTTTGTTCAGTAGCATCAAGTGAAGCACCAGGATACTCTCATCTCTCTTTCTTGATAAAGAGAAAGAGAGCGTAGCGACAATGCAAATAAGGTTCAAGAGACTCGAGTTGGATTTTGCTAAAATCATTGAACAAAGGTTTCCAGTGAATTTTCAGAAACCGATGTTTAGATCATTTCTTTTTGGCTCAGCAGAAACAGACGTGCCCGATATGTTTTTCATTGTTTCAACCCATATCTCTGCTCCATTTCTTCTTCAATTTATTGTATGATAGGAAAGTTTTTGTTTTTTTTCCACATTCCCTTTCCCTTCAATTATCAGGATGTTTTAAACAATATTGCCTATAACTCTGACATAGTGGCCTTTAGAAGAAGATCCATCATTTTGAATGTGTGTATACGTGTGAGGCACGAACAGAATTGTCTTCAGTGGGGTGGGGCTAAGTTAATCTGCCAAATGAGTAAGTGGCAGAGGTCCACAAAACAACAAGGTACAAAATAAAGGTGATGGGGTGAGAATTTAAGAGTGACAATCATAGTCTGAGCCGACAGGATGGCTCAGAAGTACACACACTCGCCTCTAAACTGTCCTGGGAGAGAGAGGGAGAGGAGGGAAGAGAGAGGAGGAAGGGGAGGGAGAGAATGGGGAGTGAGGGGGGGCAAGGAACAGGAGAGCTATGAGGGGAGGGGGCGATGAAGTGGGGGGAAGAGCAACGCTTTACTACACATTGCTATACGCGCTGGGAGGTGGTGGGTATGAGGATGGGGTGAGATTGAGGAGTATGGAGGGGGAAGTGGGGAGAGGAAGGGGGTATTCTAGACTTGTGTTTGGTAGTTAGCGTGACTTGAAAGGGGTGGGGGGGGTTGATGTAGTGAGACTTGAAGGGAAAGGGGGCTTGGATTTGCATTTGGGAGGGTCTTGAGAAGAAATGGGAGGAGGGTGGGGGGGTGGATGGTCCCATCTGCCGGCACAAGTACAGGATTGAACTAAAAAGGGTACATTAAAACAGCACGTTCAAACAAGGTAGTAAAACCACCTGACACTTACAAACAGCACGCACCATTTTTTGAGAGATTATAACATGGGCTTCTCTTGATTTATGTGACGTGAACTGCGGCTGCCACCCTGTTTACCCAATCTGGAACTGGAACAAGAACTCTCCGAGGGGTTCACACACCATCTGGAGTGCCAAAGAACACGTGGACTGGACAAACGAACACCCCTCCAGCAGCCAGACCCACCACCAAACCCAATTCTGCAGTCAAAACCCCTGAAACCCGGCTCAGGACAAGAGCCCATCACACCAAAGCTGGAATGCTTATAAATGCCTGGAGATGCCAGTGTTCATGCCTTTACTTAATTTGGAAAAACAAAACGTGGAATCTAGCCCAGCAACAGCTCCGACTGCCACAAAAAGTGCCCATCCACCCAACCCGCACACTCCCCAACACTCCAGCCTAAAAATAACACAAACAACACAGTACAACATAACCACAACACAACCACGTGTTGGAAATTATCACAACCACCCATTGTTTATCACTTCATGAAAGTTGGAAGAGGGAGAGAGAGGAAGGAGGGGTGGAGGAGTGAGGACAAATTAAGGGATGGATGGATGGACGGGAGGGTGGATGGAGTGAAGGAATGGATGGGATGGATGGAGGGAAGTGATGGATATATAGAGGGAAGGGATTGGGGGAAAGATGGAAAGTGGATTCACAGTAAGTTCCACAGTTGTTCATGAACACACGATACGCCAATCTCAGAGTGAACAGAGGTGTAAGGAATGAATTCTGAATGAATGAGTTCCCACCTGCTGTTCCTTTGTCTGCCATTACATTCCCTGCAGCATCAGCAATGAGCTTGGGTTTTGGAAACAACTCTCCCCGAATGACCTCCAAAGTACTCCATCAGGTGGAGCGTCTCCCGCTGGTGCGCAGCACGATTGCTCCGAGGTGAAGGTTACATTTTAAACATTTGCCAGATTAAACTGAGACAATGGACCAGATATTTATACATGTACTTAATTTACATTATCACCAATCATTGTCTTGAATGTCAATTTGTAATTTTATTTTCAAAAACAGGACCACTGGATCTGTAGCTTATCTGGGCCCTGGCCTAATGTTGTAATCCAAATTTTGGAGCATTCTGACTGGTGGGTCTGGAGAAGAAGATTTTTCAAGAATTTATGTGATTTTCCCAAAAATTTAGTGTCCGAGATTTTGTCACACTTTTGGTCACGTGATTGGCATGCCCCCACAATTGTAATGCTGCAACCCAAATTTGGTAGCATTCTGACTGGTCGGTCTGGAGGATATTTGTGAAGGAATTTACGTGACCGCCATTTTGGCACTTCCAGTCAAGTGATCAGCATCCCAGCAGGCACACAACGTTGTTGCAACGTCGTTTGCCGGTTCTCTCCTGACGTCAGAATTGGGTCAGTGGGAAGTTGTTTTTGCAGCACCCATGACGTCAGATTTCAACGTTGTGACAACGTTGAAATCTGACGCTGTTGCAGTGTCGTGTTCTGGTTGTATCCTGATGTCAGAATTTGGTCAGTGGGAAGTTATATTTGCAACACCCATGACGTCAGATTTCAACGATGTGACAACGTTGAAATCTGACGTTGTTGCAGCGTCGTGTTCTGGTTGTACCTGACGTCAGAATTGGGTCAGTGGGAAGTTGTATTTGCAACACCCATGACGTCAGATTTCAACGTTGTCACAACATTGAAGCATAACGTTATTTCTCAACTTTATAACAACGTTCATAAAATGGAATTTTTGTTTTTACCCTTTTCTTTGCACGCCAAAGAAACGAACATTGCAGTGCATGACACCCTTCAGCTTCCAGCTTGATGGAGCCCTCGACATGTAGGTCTGGGGCCAGCAGAGCACCGCTGTTCCACCGGTGCCATTATCAAAACATTGAAGTTGTATTGCAACATCATTATACGTTGCACAGTAACACATAATGACCACAACTGTAATTCATAATCATTTATTATCACGTGTCATGCAGAACATGATTGCTGCAAATATATGCAAGCAGTATTAACAATAATAATATCTTTATTTGTACCAAAAAAAGCACACTCAAATACAAACGTACAATAAATAAAAGTAGATACCATTGGAATTGAGAAACATATTGTTGCGAATTCGCGCCCGCCGGCGTGCGGATGGCCACGTGACTCGAATCGCGGCACGTCGCCCACCGGACGGACAATTCAGTCGTGACCCTCTCGGACCAACGCCGGGAGCTAGTCACGTGTGGGGGTTTAACCTCACCACGATCATGCCAATTGCCCACCCGCGCAGGATAGGGTTGCTCGCCAAATTCGATCTACCTAAGTACCTGCGCGAATGGTCGATCGGGCGATCGCAGCACGCCACAGGCCGACTCTGGACACGAACCGCTTAAGCGGTCCGTTCCGTGCTACAGTGATAACTGAGCGGTGTTATCGTCGGCCTCGACGGTTCCGATTAATTATCGGGCGTATTAAGCCCACTACGAACCCTTTTACGTTAAGCAGGATGGAGGGTCAATTAAAAGGAAGGAGACGAAGCGAAATGGGAAAACAGTTCAACACTATGCACATTTATTCCGCGGCACACGGAAAGCACGTATATACAGCCACGATAATCAAAATGCACATATAAAGCAAAAGCAAGAAAAACTGAATACGCGTACACACGGCAACACTTATACAGTTCTACTTTACAGACGGCGCCAACACACATTTACTCAAAAGCAAAGGAAAGAAGCCACCCTCAGAGACAAGGGGGCAGACGGGGCCCGTGGGCCTTTATGGCGTGGGACTTGGCAGACCGAATGAGTCCCACGAGACCTTTGCAGGTTACCTGCACCCTCGCGGTGCAATGGTGGGCGAGCTCTCTCCAGTGCTCCTTGTACGAACGCGCAGGTCCGCGCGACACAGCTGGCAGAGCGACGCCTTCAGTCCGCGTCCTCCGCGACGTCCGGACTCTCCACCGACTGCAAGCTCCAACGAGCGGGTCACTCTACGGACCGCTTCTCCAAGACCCAGACGGGCAGAAGACCATGAACCACCGACTGACACTCTCACCGACCGCCCTGACCTGACCTCTTCTGACCTCCTCAGCGGCGCCTCCGTGCGTCCTTTTATTTCCCCGGCACCCCGCCCCTCCCTTTGCGGCACGCGGGGAGGTGGGGGGGGAACATTCCACCAGAGAAATCAGGGCGGGAGTCGAGTTCCAACCGTCATTCTTGTTTACCAGGGAAATCAGGGTGGGAGTTGTTGTTCCCCTTTTGTGTTCGTGGAGATGCTGACGGTTGCTGGCGGAGTGGTGAGGATGGCGTGGATGTTGAAAGGCAGGTGTGGTTGTGGTTGTTGTGAAGCGGCGTTGTGGTTGGTGCTTGTTGTGTGATGGCGGTTGAGACGTGGTTGGTTCAAAATAAAGATAGAACAGAAAAACGCCCAACTCAAAGCGTCGCAGCCCAAATGAATCACATAAATTCCTTCCAGACAACGGATTTGGGGCTAACTACACATGTACTGAGAGATATCTCACCTACGAGCCCTTCATGGTGTAATGCGAATCTCCACAGCCGTAACAACATACTAAAAATGAGGAATAAAAAGAAATACCACTTGGGTAAAAGTCGGAAATACCTTTTTGACAAATTCACTTTGTGCAAAGCACAGTTAAGGCCCGGTCACACCTTGACGTTTTAACCAGCGATGGCAACGTATTAAAATGTATGTAAAACGCTGGCTTACGTTGAACTTTTGATGTTTTTTTTTTAAAGATTCGGACGTATTCATAGCGACTTGGTCTTTTGTATAACGCATTGGTAACGGACACAGAACGTTTCGTTGTGTTATCGATAACTTATACCAACGAATGCTGAACCTGTTGTCGGCCTACACAACCGATGCCCAACGATAATCTAACTTAGGCATAGCGCGTTGCACGCATCGCCGACGATGTCGTGACGTAGCCTATTAAAAGGCTGATGCACAACGATTCGAATCATAACTGCCGTAGAAATGGAAGTGTCAACATCGCGGTCACACCTTGGCGATCTTGCCAGCGTATGCCGACCTAAGAAAAATGTGTCTAAAACGTCGGGGCACGTCAAATACGGTATGAGTAAGTTTGGTATACGTGAGTAGAACGCTAAAGTATGCTATCATATGTCGTAGTAAGTAGAGTACGTCAAGAAATTTTAAACATGTTCAAAATTTTACGACGTACTCGGCGTATGACACACGTTCCGCATGCGATGGGGATAGGTTTTACACATTATATGTGGACGCTTACACACGTCCACAAAGGCTACTTATAAGCTACTCATAAGTCGAAACACGTCGCGGTAATGTCTTTTTTACGCGAAACTTATTTCTAACTTATGTTTGACGTGCTTTGAACCAATTCTTTACGTAGTCCCAACACACATCGACGTATGTAGACGTATTCCAATGACGTCTTCCGGTCGACAAAAAAAATAAATTAATGTGTTTCTAGCTTACAACTGCCATATAAAGACGTGTTCCCAGCGGTTTTGGGAATTGGTATATAAAAATGCTGCTCATAAAAGGGGAACCCAACAGTGTTTTCGAATCCTTTTTGAGTCTATGTCCATGTCAGCAGTAACAGTATCAGTATCAGTATTAGTATTAGTATTAGTATTAGTTTGTTCATGTTGGCAGTAGTAGGTGAGTGTGAGGGGGAGGGTGTGGGTTATGATGGATCGTTCTTGCGTCCGCGTGTCCACGGGTAGGAGACATCTTTTCACCATTGTTCGAAGTTCTTCGCGGCTAATTTTTTATGGGGCTTTTTCAACAATGAGCTACAGCTTGTTTTTACGATTTAGGTCTATTCATAACGGGTTGGACAAATGCACAATGAACTAATAATGTGCATAGAGCGCTTTGATTACTTATAGATACGATATAGGCCCTACCAACGAATAATTATCGTGAAGCCGGCGTTCACAAACTATGCCCAACGATAGCCTAACTTATCCATATCGTGCGGCAGTTTATCTTTGCCGGTGACGTGGGGTTTGCTATTCATCGGCTGCCACTCAACGATTTAAATGGCTGCATCTCCACTATTGAAAGTAGACGCTTGCGCTCAACAATTGGATTTTTTTACACTCAACGACTTTTAAACGGTACCACTCAGCTATTTTCATTGTTTACAATGAACGATTTAAATTGCTGTCACTCGCCTTTGTTTTTTGACGCTGGCGCTCGGAAATTTTAATCGTTTCTATTGAACGTGCTAAATCGCTCAAACCCCACTATTGAAAGTAGACGCTTGCGCTCAACAATTGGATTTTTTTACACTCAACGACTTTTAAACGGTACCACTCAGCTATTTTCATTGTTTACAATGAACGATTTAAATTGCTATCACTCGCCTTTGTTTTTTGACGCTGGGGTTTGGAAATTTGAAGCGTTTCTTCTGAACGTGTTAAAACGCTCAAACTCGACTATTTTAAATAGACGCTGCCGATGGACAATTGGAATCATAGCCAAGCTAGACATCGAAGTGTGAACATCCTCGTCATGCCGAAGAAAAGTTTGAAGAATGCTGCAAATAAGTGTCCTGGCCGTGGCCGTGGACGCTGACGCAAGGACGATCCATTATACCGACGTCTTTCAGCCTATGAGTAACTTAAAAGTAACGTCTGTCGATGTGTGGCAACGATCGCGTAACGTGCCAACAACACGTTAATCATAGGTTAGAAATAAGTTTTGGGTACGCTAAACATTACCTCGGCATGTCTCAACTTATGATTAACTTACAAGTAGCATGTGTTGACGTCTGTCAACGATCGCAGACCGTGCATACAACTTGTGGCCAGCGTAGCGGAACGTGTGAGTCATACGCCGGCATACGTCGTGAAATTTCAAGCATGAAAAAATTTGAGGACAACCAAAAAGTACAACGTTTAAAGCCAACGTACAACGACGTATGGCAGTGTTTTTCAGCGTGCTCTCAATGTTATCAAAACTTACCCATAACGTATTCATCGTGTGCCAGCGTTTTAGAAAAAAAATTCAAAAATCGGCATACGTTGGCTAAAACGTCAAGGTGTGACCGGGCCTTTAACAATTCAGATTCAGAAAGTTCTGCTCCAGAGAGGAACTGTGGAGCTTCTCTCTCAAATATAATTGACTGCACAAAGGCACCTTTAAGTACAACAACATCATCATGCAGTGTTAGTAAAACTGCTGATAATTCTATGCTTGCATACATTATGGGCATTAGGAGCATAAAAGGTATTGACCGATAACTTGCATTTATATAAAATGTAATTAAAAGTTTTACCGACTGATGGCATACTACCCATTGTTACAAGATTCATAATGAAGCAACCTCAGGTAGGAATTATGAGAAGATGAAGAACCACATATAAATTTTGCTATATGACATAATAGTTGACATTCAATTCGTAGAAATTCGGCAATGACTGGTAAAAGAGTACAATATGGGTCCTACTTGGGAAGTCAAACACCTTTCTGATAGATTTTCTCCATGATATATATAATTTAGAAATATTTTTACTTGTTATGTCCCACAGCGGGCATCAATATATTATTATTTATTGTTATGTTATTTAATTTAATATGTAATAAATTATTATTTATTGTTATGTCCCACAGCGGGCATCAATATAAGGAGGTGCAAAAAGACTTAAACAGATGATTCTTGACATGATATGAACAGTGCATAAAATTATATAAAACTGAATTACAATCAGGCAAATCAATGAGACCAAATATATATCTATTTGTGTGTATTCATACAAATAAAAAATATAAATCTAACATCATTAATTATGAAAACACAATTTTGAATGCATCTCACATAAATAATTCCAAAGCACAAAAAATTAATTTGTTGGGTGTTTTCAATCTTAATTTCACAAGAAAATAAAATAACTCCATTATGCATAAAAGTACATGTAAATATTTTCACAATGTAAACTTAGGCTGGGTTTCCAACATACAACATTACAATTAACTATGCTGCAAGTTCTTAATAATCAAGGACATGGACGGCTGGCACAGCATGTTGCTGTTACTCGTTATTATTACACTAGTGTGTGCCTGTACATGCAAAAAAAACCTACTTTCAAACAACTACACAGGCCGTTCCTTCACTCTCGTAAACGACGACTGGATTGGGGCATTGTGTTTATCTATAAATGTGCATAAGAAATCGAGAAATTATGAGAATACAGTAAGTCATCACTATACCAGGGATAGTGGCGTGCGCCTTTAATCCGGCTACTCGGAGGCTTGGGTTGGAGGATCGCTTGAGGACTGGCGCTCTGTGCTGGGCCGTGCTATGAGAGGGTGTAGGGCAGCCCGGAATCATGGCGAAACCCAATCCTTGTCCCTGTGTCATAAGAGGTGACCAGGGTTGTGTCAGGAAGGGAATCTGGTGTAAAACCTGTGCCAAATCAGTATGTGGATCATAACGGATGATCCGCTGTGGCGACCCCTAACGGGAGCAGCCGAAAGAAGAACAACAACAGTAAGTCATCACTATTCAGAAGTCCGTACATTGTAACCCATAATGGGGAACGTGGCTGTGGATCTCTTCCCCATCGGCCACGCCTACGCAGTTGGTTTGGTAAATAAATGGCCATAACTTGGGAAGCACTTGTCCGATTAATATCAAACCTTGAAAAGGCACACACTCAGGGCCCCAGCAATATAGCTGGCAAGTTTCAATTAAATCAGACCAGTGGTCACAGACACACAGATTGCTGGAATTATAGATAGATGAGGGCTTGTTCCTGCCCGCACCTCCACGCCGATCAGGGGCATATTTCAAATGTTGTGATATGGCAGTGTCCACAGCCGCCTCCGTTGCTGTTGGCTGACTGATCATGGTACTGTCTGAAAAATAATAAGAATTTCCACTTCGTATATATTGGGCTTTATGATCATAAAACAAGACTTGCAATGTGAATTACGCTCAAGTCATGCACATTATAAACTGTCATTTAGCAAAATTCATTACCTGTGAGAACTTTATAAAAATTCAGGTTCCGGAAAGGTCTCTTCCCATTCTTTCCACACAAATTGTATGTGGATATCACAGCATTGGACATCACCCTTATTTTAGAAAATAAAAACAATTTAGTACACCAGTGTTCAAAGCAGCTTGTAACAAATTTTAAGTTCCACTGCCCTTAAAAAGCCTCAATTAATATTATTCTTTATAATATAAAGTTATTTTCATGTCTTTTGATAACCGGCCCTTTTACCAAAGGAAAACAATTGTGCACCGACAAACTTGAACAACTCCCCAAGTGACAAACTACCGCAATGAAGGCTTCATTGTTACAAGCGGCAATTTGTCAGCGGCCAAACGATTAATTTTTTTTAATGACAAAACTTCACATTTTTCGGCGAACAATAACTGACAATTGTTTTCCTTTTGCCTTTGGTTCGGCCTAACTCGTTAAAAGAGGACATAAAAAATAATGTATTTTTTAAAATAATATTAATTGAGGCTTCTTTAAGGGCAGTGGAACTTTAAATTTGTTACATTGCGGTAAAATGCGGTAATTCGTCGGACCCGAACGGCCGCAGCATTATCCACACCAGAAAAAAATATTTTAAAAGGTTCTGAACCAATTAAACTTGTCCAAAGTAATTTTTACAGAGTTCCCTTTTTGCCACAGACCGGTGTTTTTTTTCACCAGACCCGCAGAAAAATGAATTCATTATTTACCGTCGATTTCTCCACACGATCAGGGCCAAATCAGCGACAGCGAAACGTGATAAACGAACGATGAAATCGGGTGTTGGAGGATTCGATCGTCAGATGCACGTTTGAGTCCAACGCTCGAACCACTCGAGTGCCCCGAAGGGCTCGGGAGAGTTTACATTGAATGTAACGATCTCGATTCCAGAACACCTGTAACAGGAACACATCATGGATTCTGTGATCTTTAAAACGTCCAAAAACAAAAGCCAAGACACATAAAATCGATTTATAATATTATACTTACCAAAAATGATCACGGCGGAAGATAATTTTAACTAATAAAGCTAAAGTCTTCTGCAGATTAAAGCGGATTGTGTGCCACACTCAGAAACAGCTTAAAGTTCACAAGTTTAACCAAACCTTGCAAATGGCGGCTCGTGATGCGGAAATAGCAATTAGCCAATCAGATCTCTCCTCCAGTGAAAGGCAGACACAACCACACACGTCACGAGGTGGAAAAGCGCTCACCCTGGAAACACATGAGACAGAAAAACGAGCAGTTTCAGATCATCGAGCTGCGCGCTGCGGCTGTACCGCGTTGTGATATGGTTGTACAACGAAGCGGCCGATTCCCGACGTCGTGAATCTTTCATACTGACGTCGTGTGTCTGCTGGGATGGCTTCTGCAATTCAACATCAGGACTCTATTCTAATGTTGTAACCCAAATTTGGTAGCATCCTGACTGGTGGGTCTGGAGAAGATTTTTAAAGGAATTTATTAACTCTGCCATTTTCACCTGTTTAAAGTTGCATGACCAGAGATAATGCCTGGTCATGCAACATGCAACATAGAATAGGCTTTATGGTTAGGGTGGTCGGCTTGGGATCCTATGATCCTGAGTTTAACCCCACTCGGCTGTTGACTTCATACCAGTTGGGGTTAACTCTGCCTGTCATCCTTCCGAGGTCGGCAAAATGAGTGCCAGCATGCTAGTATACTGTGTTGGAGTGGTGTCCCATCCAGGATTGTGCCCAACAGCCAAGGAGACTGATTAGGTAGCACCAAAGCTCTGCACAGTGTGGTCCCAATGGATGGATGGATGAATATATATATATATATATATATATATATATATATATATATATATATATATATATATATATATATATATATATATATATATATATATATATATATATATATATATATCCTGGTGTTGGCGCAGTGGTTAGGGCAGCGGCTTGGGATCCAAAAGGTCCTGAGTTCAAGCCCCGTTGGGCCACTGAATTAATACACCAGGGGGTTGACTCAGCCTGCCATCCTTCCGAAGTCGGCGAAATGAGCACCAGTGTACTGGGCCGGTGTGTATGCCCCGGTTAAAATAGGTGTACCATATCCCTGTGTCGTAAGAGGCGACCAGGGTTGTGTCAGGAAGGGCATCCGGCGTAAAACATGTGCCAAATCACTATGCGGATCATACGGATGATCCGCTGTGGCGACCCCTAATGGGAGCAGCCGAAAGAAGAAGAAGAAGATATATATATATATATATATATATATATATATATATATATATATATATATATATATATATATATATATATATATATATATATATCAGATGCACCTCCTGGTCATCACCATGAATTAAATCTCCACGGTAAAACCGCATAATCTGTAAAGAACAACAGGCCTTCTGCCACCCAGACAATTGTTCCCGCCAATGTAAACCATTCAACAAGAAGGCACGCGATGTGATTGTTGGGTAAATTGAAACATGTGGAGTGTGACGAGCACTCCCCCGATCTCCATTGGACATAGTCCTACATCAAAGCATCACCGCCAACCCAGAGGCCTTGGTTCGGTGACTGCTAAACAAAGAAAGATTACATGGTCCTCATCAGTTAAACATCAAACGGAGCTACCTTTCCAAATTTGTGGCTTGTTTACCCTCATCAGGATGGATTACAGATAAATATCTCACCAATGATGACCGCATTCGTCGCTTATACTTCAGATGCATATGGAGTTTGTGTATGGAGAAGAAAATGGGAAAGAATGGGGGAAAACTTAACTAATCCCTCACAACACATTTCCTTTCTGACCCATTAGACACAAGGGAAGAATCCTATCTGGAACAAGTAATAACAAAATAATGATCTTGGGAACTGCCATATACTGTGTGTTATTGTGTTGGTGTGTGTGTGTGTGTGTGTGTGTGTGTGTGTGTGTGTGTGTGTGTGTGTGTGTGTGTGTGTGTGTGTGTGTGTGTGTGTGTGCGTGCGTGCGTGCGTGCGTGCGTGCCTGCCTGCCTGCCTGCGTGCGCGTGTCGTTACTGGCCTAGAAGCTTGTTTTTTTTCAAAAGATGGCGTTGGATCTGCTCGTGACCATGCAGGAGAGTTTGCTTAATGCACCTGTAAAAGATTGTGTTCTCCAACACCAAACTACCCTGTTCTTATCGCACTTGAGCAGAAATTTTACCCTTATTTGATTCTATCTGAAATTCAGTCCATTATTGGACAATTAATGCCAAGTTATGGTCTGCTCTTAGAGTTTTTGGTTACACTAATGACTGTGGAGAGGTTTTTCTTTTCGATTTAAAAACTGGTTAACAATTATCGATTTCAGCCTCATTTTATCATCTCTTTTTCTTTGCCGGCCACAATTTTTCCCACCTTCCTGTGGGGTTGGCTGGGGGGAGTTTGGCCCAAGTCTTTCACTCACCGGCTGGCCCGGTCTGACGTTCGAGTTTGGTTCTGGCAGGAATTTGGAATTTGTTTAGGGTGCCTGCGATAGTTCATTTACTTTTCGCGAAGGACATCGCAAGATCTTGAACGTCCACCAACTAATGCTTGCAGACCCTTCTTTTATCATCTAATGATCCATGTATTAATTTTCCAATCATTAAAACATTTTCACTCATTCTCCTGCTCATCGTGTTTTTTTTCAATTATGAAGTGGAATGACATCTCGGCTGCCTTTGCTTACTTTAAAATTGTCACGCTATAAAAGAGAATTCAGTCTACATTTGACTCGTGATTTTTAAGAGGGTGAACTTTTACCTCCCAACCCCTTGACAACATTTCCTCTTTGAGACCCCATTGCAAATCACTATTGGTGGTTCTACTTCTAAATTTGAGAACTTTCACACTTGCATAACTTCGAATCTGTCAATGAAATGATAAAATACATATTATTACTTTTCTTTGGTAATCCATAGTTCACTGTCTTAAAAGTAGATGAAGGAAGCTTTAACTGAATTTATTTAACCTGATGTTTGTGTATTGTTGTTGTGGCATGATGACACCTGAAATACTTGCCACTTCTGAATTGTCATGTAAACTAGAAGGGATTGTAAAATAAGTTACTACTGTCAAATCAAATGCATAACTGCCTCTTTTAGAGATTTGTTTGAGGTTCCTTGTGAAACTTTCGCAAAACTAAAATGGTCTCGCCAAGAAAATCATCTTCAACCGACTGCGTCTTACCAGTATAATACGGGGGTTGTGTACCGATCTTATAACAGACATCATACCAGTATAATATAAAAAATGTATCTTGTAGACCTCGCTCCTTTCAACTGTCAGATGTTTCTTGAAATTTTATTTCTTTCACAAGAATCTGCTGTGAAATATGGCACGTGCACTCTTCAGAGCACTATTTTATGAGACAGGAAAATGACAAGTTCATCAAAATCTGTATTTTGTTCTTCGTCGTAGTTTGTTCCGAAGCTTGCCTGGCTGGCAGGTCTTTTCATTTGTTACGTCAGCAATACTGCCGAGACTTTTACACAAACCAATAACAGCAAACAAATTGTTGGTGAAGTGTACTTTCCCACTGCCTGCCCCCCACCCCCCCCAACCCAGATCAATGAAAACCAAGCTTGTAATAGCCTGTCAGAGAGAGACGATTAATCTTGAATGCAATAAACAGCAAATGGAGAAATTAAACATTTATTACCTGCTCTGGATGATTCAGCGCCCAGCAGCTTGGCCATACATCATGCTCAATTCAGCAACAGTGATACAGTGAGGAATCAATTGAATGTTTTTTGACAATTTCAAATACCCCTTAAAGTGAAACATTTGGCCCCAAGATGCAGTGGCAGATGCATTGTGGAAATATATATATATATATATATATATATATATGTATTTTTTTATTTTTACCTTTAGCCTTTATAAAGGAAACTGTAATGGGAACAAAATAATTTGAAAGAAGGTGGTTCTTTTGAGGCACAGCATGTTTTGAGAGCGATCGCGTGTCGGTGAGGATATCGTATGGGCAGGTGACAATCTCATTGTCAAATGACAGCCACAGTCCATCTCGCCCTTGGAGTCGGATGAATTTTAAAACGCAGGTCGATAAGCAATCTTTCCTCTGTTAAGGCCTTCTGCAGTAATCTGCTTCTGTTTATTTTGTGCTGTGATCTTGACTCCAGTCATTGTCGCTGCGAAGAATCTAGACGTCAATAAATAAGCTCAAAAATTGGTCACAACAGAATATTGGAACTAAACACATTTGTTTCTATTGAGTTAAAATCGAAAAAGATTTAACTGCCGAATTAACTTGTCCTTCCAGCATCGGTAAGTTAAAGGATTAGTAATCTTTCATCTGACAATATAATCTTCCATTTTGAGATTTACGTTCTGCAAAAGGATAGGTCAAAGATATGCTTAGAAGGTGATTGTAGGCCAGGTTCCTGACCAGAGCTTGTAAGGTGAAATTGATCCAAGACGTGTCATTTTCCTTTGAAGGACATCATGGGATAATCATTCAGGGAATTTGGACAGGACAGCTGGATTAATCCCTCATTTGAAACTTAGTGTGCTCTGATGCACAGTCGATACACCGGAGAGGAAATTTGCAATCGCATCTGATCACCTTCGCATGAATACCCACGATTAGATAATTCAGGCAAGTCGGCTAACAAGCAATGGATGAAATCAACAGGACGTTGATTGAGTTCTGCTAACCACTCTGGGAAGGCAGGAGAAGGTAAAGTTTTTGGTGCTAACCCTTCATCATAGCAAATGAGGGTATTAGACTGTTAGCTGGTGGTGCGGGTGGTGGGTAATGTCCAAAATGTCAACTTCTTTCTCCTTGCTTTCTCAGGAGGTCAGCACACCTCAATCAACATCTTATTGATTTCATCCATTATTCCACCTATCTGTGGACACTGATTGACATTAACCTTCGGGCTAAACGAGCAAACAACCCTGCCATCCTTTAGGCCTAAATATCAACGTGAAAGAAAATATGGTCCATGTGATAATGAGAGGGGAGTTTGGAAGAAAGTGAGGAAAATTCAGCTGAAGCAAGGTTATAAATCCCAACTCAGTTTTTCACTGACTTGGAAATGCTTTATAAAATTTATTATCGTGAAAACAGCTGGAAATATAAATAGATGTGATCTACTCTCCCACAGGAGGCTGGGAATTAATGGAGCATTTTCGGGTTGTCATGGTGATTTTTCGACTTGAAAGCATCCCAATTGACAAGGGAATCAACTTCACAGTTAACTCATAAACCATTTGGACATGCTCCTGGTTCAAAAGACCTTTTAAAGAATGATACCGTCATGTATTTTAGTCCCACAATCAAATGCAAGAAGACGAGACAGTCAGTTTAACATCTTCTCTGAAGGATATTGTGTGGGTTGGAACACCGCTTGCACCACAGCACAGTGCCCATTGTTTCCATTGGTACATGTGGCCGTTTAAAGGGTTACTGGCAGGGAAAATGACCCAATGCAAGAAACGGTTTTTTTTTTTGAAATCTGAGACGTTGAGAAAGTTACAAAATAATTTCTAAAAAATTCAAAGTAGCAGGGCTCCGAATGTTCAGTTTCAGCTTTAAGCCTGTCTACGATGAGTTGTCAACCAATGAATAATTCACCACTCATCATAAGCACTCCCAAGATCATCCAGTCGGTACCAACACACCCAACACACACTGAGTTGTTTTGACTGATCCTACCGACTGATTTTTCTCTCTCGTATACCAAGCAGGACTGACTTGAGTGCAACTTTTTTTGCAGCATAGATTTTGCTAACCGTTGACAGGTAGTGAGGATAGTGATTTGCTGTTGCACAGATAGTCAGATTAGCAAGCTGAATTGTCTGATTTCACACGTGATTGGTTGTTGCAACTGTGTCCTTATCAAGAAAAATAACCATATCAGTCAATCAATAACCAATGGACAGAGCAGACAACAGTGACTACTCATTGAGTAGAGAAGACAGCCTGCTGGCAGACTGCAACAAATGCTGCTAATCTCTACCTCCCCTTACTGGCTATGAACGACTACACAAAGAGTGGTGCCACCTCAACTGTATTCGGATGGGAGTCATGTGCTTCAACGCATGCATGCACTCTTGGAGCCATGCCGACACAGCAACCTGCGACTGCGGCAAGATACAGACGGCTGATCACCCGATTGAGGATTACTCTATCCACCGCCTTGATGGAGGCCGGAACTCGATGCAACGGCTCACCACGAAGGCTCAGGCATGGCTGAGGACTGCCCGATTTACATACTGATTCCAACCAACCGTACAGAAGAAGAAGACATGGTTTGATATAGAATAGTGCAATAATTGCCAAACTCTCCAGCTGGAGTCATGAAGTTCTGGCTTTGCTGACAAGAAAGTGATGATCACGTCAATATAAGACTGCATTCCATCATCTTTCGGTGTATGTTTGTAATATGCAAAGCCACACGTCTGTCTTGCTTTAGGTGCTTGGAAAAGGATTTTGAAAAACAAAATTGGGATCCATTTTTGTTAACATCACAGTGAATGCAATGCACTTACTTTGCATTTGACTCATGAAAAAAAGCTCAGCAAAGACCTCAGGATTCCTCATATAAACTTTCATCAGAAACATGTTCATGCTCATATCAATTTTTGCTGAATGATTTTGTTTCCACTATGTTGGCCATACATATTGCTAATTACCTTCGCCACCGAAGGTGGAAGGAGGTCATGTTTTCACCCCTGTCTGTCTGTCTGTCTGTGTGCAGGATATCTCAAAAGGTTGTGGACGGATTCAGATGAAACACTCTGGACAGGTTGGGTGTGTGATAAGGCCGAATTAGTGAGATTTTGGTGAAGATCCAGATCCGGATCCGACGACAAGAATTTTTTCGTGGTTCTTCACCATTCAAAGATCGGGATAAACTGATTTATATATATATATATATATATATATATATATATACACTGGATGTATATATATATGTGTATATATATATATATATATATAAATATATATATATATATATTGTATGTGTATGTATAT
>NC_140964.1:20834359-20944359 GCF_056783735.1 Eptatretus burgeri | reverse complement strand
TGTATATATGTATGTATATATATATATATATATATATATATATATATATGTATGTATATATATATAACGATATTTAAAAAGTTGTGGATGAATTCGGCCAAAACTTGGTGGACGCGTTGGGTGTGTTACAAGAACGAATTGATTCAATTTTGGTGAAGATCTGAATGCAGATCTGATCATTTTATTTAGCAATTCTTCACCATTCAAAGATTGGGCTAAACTGACATATATCACAATATCTCAAAAAGTTGTGGACGGATTCAGACAAAACTTGGCTGGTGTCTGACAAGGAAGAATTGATTTGATTTTGGTGCAGAGCCGGATCTGGATACGATAATTATTTAATTTCAAAGTGATTCCTCACCATTGAGAGATGCAGCCAAAAACGATGTATAGCATGATTTCTCAAAAAAACAATCTTGGCCCCAATATGTTCTGGATCAGGCATTACGTGGCGGAGGTATGCACTCCACCGACTGCCCTTATAGTTTTATTTGCGTTGATCAATCTGCTATTTGACAGCCCAGTCGTTCATAGCAATGTCTTTGGTGGCCTTTTTGAAGCCAATTCAAATTCCAAATAATGCCAATCCCAGGCAAAATCCTCATGTCAAAGCACTGAATCTCGAGTCACCTTTGTAAACTTATTTTGTGTTCATTGCAAGAACTCTACATTGAATACTCAGTGGCATAACTTTCGGAATTGTAATCAAGAAAAACATTTGACCAGATAAATAGTTGTAACCCGAACAACCCAACTTCAATTACCTGTTCCAAGGGTTTCCCATTAATCTCTTGTGAGAGCTATGTCTCGTATTTGTAGCTCTGTGATTGGCTGTGAAGCATCGAATATTTCACAAAAGTTCTCAGTTGTTGAAATGTGTTTTTTTATGATTACAGAGAGGATGAAGCTGTCTGCACTTTGGGTCCAGAACTCTACTTTTTCATGTACTTGTCAGGGCAAGGAAGGCTGAAGGAGTACTTGAGAGTGAAAGCAGTGCCAGGTTCCATGTCATTTATGAGGTGAATGATTTCCTTTTATTTGTGCTTCAGGTTGTCCTTGCATCAGAATGAAAACAATTGCATTGGTTGTTATCTCCTGACTTTTGCTTTCGAACAAGATATTTATCTGAAGTACATATTGTAAATATATGTGTTGTTCTAAAGAAATGTGGACAAGATATTTAATTTGACACACAGTGACAAGGTGTGGATGTATCATTGGTGTGATGGCACCTCTTGCCAGTTTAGGTTTCCTTGTATATTCGGTTTGGGATAAAGTGCTGGCATTTTGGCGTTGCAAAACTTTATGTTCATTGAAAATTTATTTTAATGATTTGCTCATATGTTTCTCTTTTTTTTTCTTGAATTATAAGATTTTTTTTAGGCAATCACAAGCTCAAGTTCAAGTAAAATGTGGCTATTACACCTGGTAAACCGAATTAACTTACTTAACAATACACAACGGCCTCTCATTGAGCATATATATATATATATATATATATATACACACACTTTCTAGAGTTGTACTGATAATGTTCTGTACCTTCTACAATGTGATATAATTTAGCAGGCATTTCATAACATTCTTTGAGTTGCATGTGACACATTGAAAAATATTAAATTTATGGGTGCATTACCTCCTTTTAAACTAATAATCGAGAAATACAGCCAATATCATGATTGTATTTTACATTTTCGATAAAGCCTTGCGAAACAATCTTCTTGGCAGATAGCAAGTTAAATATAGATCAAATACACGCATCTTACCGAATTAACAATGCAGGTATCAATGATATTATCGCGAACCAATCACACCTGAGTATTGGAATGCTCAACATTCGTAGAACAATGATGCAACAATATGCATGGTCAAGTCACGTCCAAATGCATCCAATTTGGTGTTCACAGGATAACAATTTTGGAACAACATACAATTATAATGATATGTATGTATGTATATATATTGTCATGATGTATGACCCCCAAACATTGTCATGATCATTTAACACCAAGTTACAATATAATGACCAAAAAACAGCAAAATAATAGAATTAAAATTAAACCAGATCCAGCAAACCAGTGCAGAGAAATATGCCACCGGGTGCTGAAAGGAACATTTCTGCACTTTCTCCAATCATTTGGACAAAGCAGGATTGGCCTAGCTCCTCGTGAGATTTTTCTCCCACAAGTTCAGAAGAAAAATTTAATATTTTGACCCTTCAAGCCGGGAGCAGGAAGCCGTCCATGTATCATACATCGAGCAAGAGAATGGGATGTTTTGTGGCCCGAACAGCCAGCATTATTATCGAGCAAGCCCAGCAGCCAGAATCCACTGGAATAGCTCACGGTGTGTACTTAATCATTTGTAGAAATCGGCTGTCATTTGTTGTATAGATCTGCTTTTGTTCTGGGAGTGAAGTACATCCGGCAGACCACATGGGAGGTCAAATGTGAAAGCAAAGTGTAGCGCTTCAACACATTTTTGCTTTGGAGATCCTCGCAGTTAGTGAGAGTCCACAGCTATGGCCTTTGATTTAATTATCCTTTGATTCAACCGTGAGAGTGTTTTGAATTTAATTTTTTTTTAATATGGAGCAGAAAATGTCATGACAATACACTATCGCCCAATTTTTAATGTTTCAATCAAGGAACAAACGGTCTGGTTACAATTTGGCATCATCCTGGTGCTTTTGTTGTTTATCACAACTCCTTTTGTTCACAAATTCCAAATCTGGACACACTTCACAAGGGTGAGGTTTTGAGCTAATTCTCAAGTCACAATACTTAATTGTTGTGCGGTGACCTGACAGTGTCACGCTGCTTCACTGGTTTTCACTTTTGCCAATTCTTGTTTCCTCTTTCTTATTTACTTTAATAACTCCAAAACTCCACTGTTTTTAATGGGGGTGGGGAAGAATCTTAAAGCACTTGAGTATATTTTCAATCGGTAGTTGTGCAAAAACACCTACAAACCTTTCAGTCACCATAATTTTAATCCTTTTCCATAATCTGTGACACGAGTAGTTAATATCTGTTTTGTCGTATACAAGATTGAGGCTAATGGAAGAGCGAGGTGACGTATGGTAAAAAGTCAATGAACTGACAGTGACGGCACAGTTTGACACAAGCTCGGAGATGATCGAAGAGAAGAGAGGAAACGTGCCCACCTGCAAGTCGTCGGGTTGGGTTATGTAGAGTAAAGGGTGGGTGATGGCATGGCATGACATGGTGGTGTACCATCCACAAAACAATGTAAGAGTGGGATTGAACAACCAGAGGAATGCGGTTACAAAAACGGAGAAAAAAAGAGGAACAAGAGAGAGGGATGCCGTCAGCCTGGATTTTGGGAGTTACGAGGAGGGGTTACTGGCAGAACACGTGCATTATGGGGGAGCTGGGGAGAGGTGGAAAGCTGTGACAGCAGAGGGAGCTAGACTGGAGGACAAGTGTGAATGCACAGGAGACCAATCAATGACCAGTCTACTGTGTGAGAGCAACATGCCGAATGCTTCACCCTCATGTTAATAGGTTTAGCTAATCATTTTAAGAGCTTTAGATTGCAAAGGATTGCGGAAGAGACGCAGGGTTTAAGTCGCACAAAAAATATGAGCAATTTGAATAATTTGGTCTGAAAATGTTTATCCAAATTCAAGTTTTTTTTTTCTGAAATAAACACAAAGCTGTGAGTTATGAACATGTCCACCCCCAAACATTAATGGTTTTTGAAATATCTTCATTCAACACCATTTCCTGAAAACGGTGTGGGAAAATTAGCTTTTTGGCAAATTTCAAATGAAAACCATTTGCCAAATTCAACTTTTATTAGTATTTGGAGATTTGGTGAATGACAACTGAAACCCTAAAGACCTGATGTTGGGGCACCAGCTGACGGGGGAGCGGGGGGCGGGGTTAAGATCCTGCTTTGGGCAATTTTGGATTAAGGCCTTGTCGACTATGAGTAGTTCTGATTTGATATTGCATTAAAACAACTGCAATCATCTTTGGATGGCTGGCTGAATAGCCAAGAGGTATGCACACTCACCTGTGAGCTGTCTCGCCTGGGTTTGAATCTCGGCTCAGCTACTAACTCGCCATGGTGATTTGCAGGCAAGACGAGGTGTCAATGGGTGTGTCGTCCCATTGGATGGACATTGAACTGGGCGTTCCATTTGCAAGCATTATGAGTTGGTAGACGTTCAAGATTCCATACTGTCTTTCGTGAACACAGTAGATGAACTATCGTGGGCATCCAGGTGAAATTCCAAATTCCTGCATTGGCTAACTGCTGGGAAGGCAATGGCAAACCATGCAGTATAACCTGTGCCAAGAACCTGCTTTGGCAGCACCACAGCTCTGTATACAACTTTTCAAAACAAATCACAGTCTCTTCCTTGTTCACAGCCCGTTCTCTGTCAATCTCCACATGCAGTACCGGTTCTCTTCAAAGTTACTGGGCATGGTTCAGTGACCTGTTCTATATATTCTATTGCACATTTGATTTATTTTCTCCCTGTAAAGTGGCAGAACGTTTATTTAACCTGAACCCGTTGCCACCTACATGTGTTTTCATCTTGTTCTGTGTGTGCTTTGTGCGATTTTGTGCTGGGAAAGGTCCTGCACTGGTTATCCCCATGCTGTGGTTATTGCCACAGTGGTATTTTGCACTCACTCACCCTGAACACCCCCTCCCACCCCCAACCCCACTGCCCCATTATATTCTTTGACATGTGGGAGGCTGATGTGAGAAGTTCTGGTTAGGAGGTTTTGGATACGACAATTCCTTGTGATGAGACGTCACTCGATCAGCATTTCAAAATTACGATTGTGCAAGGGAGTTTTGTTTGATGAAATGTTCTCAAAACTTAAATCGTCCAACAATATTAATTGAAAAAAAGATTTTAGTTTCATTGATGAAAGGATTCATAAATTCATGGTCACAATGTTCATTATCATTATCACTGGCTTGAAGGAAAATCCTGAGCTTTCCGAATAATCTTCTTGGTGTTATAGATGGGTGAAATTTTCTTAGCAAATTTTTAAGGTTCAACTTAACTTGTATGAGCTCAGAATGAGGAGAATCCAACCACAGTGCTTAAGATACATACAAACATATTAGCAAGCTTCAAGTCAATAATTTTAGGGGAATAGGAAAAAATAATTTGAGCAGGAGAGTAACTCAGTTCACAGAACAGTTGCTGAGTGCTGAGCTTTTGAGTCCTCGATTTCACTCCTTGACATTCTCGTGTATAAGAAACACACACACACACACACACACACACACACACACACACACACACACACTGGGTGCCATTGTACAAGATCAACCCCCAAATAATCAAACTGATTGAGAGAGTAATGGAGCTTTGGAACGCCGTATTGATATTACAGCACTCGGATGGAATGATTGCAATACCAGGAGTGAAGATACATCACGGGATCTTCCAGTGAGATAGTTTTTCGCCCCTCCCATTTTGCCTGGCTCTGGACCCACTGAGCAACCTCATTAATGAACAAGGACATGGATACACCCTGGCGTCTCATAAGACAACGTCCAAAAAGTCAAGAATGATGACACATGTACGTTATATGGATGATTTAAAACTCTACACCAAACAACGAAAAATTAGTAGAACGACCCATATTAGTGAAATGATACTCTGACTACATTCAAATGGAATTTGGCCTCGATAAGTGTGCTAAGTATGCTTTCATACAAGACAGACCAACAAAAACGGACAACATAAAAATTGACACAACTACATCAACACAGGGGCTCGACAACGAAGCATCATACAAATACCTCTGAGTATAAGAGGGCCACTAAATATCTCACAAACAAATGTGAAAAACAATTACCAAAGAATCTTGCGTAGAACGAGTCTGATCCTGAAAACGTACCTTTTTCCAAGAAACAAAATCAAAGCCATGAACCAACTTGCAATACCAGCATTCCAGTACAGCTGCAGAATAATAAACCGGCCACAATCAGAAATCAATAAGCAAGATATTGTTGCGGATTCGCGCCCGCCGGCATGCGGACGGCCA
Organism: Eptatretus burgeri; assembly: GCF_056783735.1. Taxonomy (NCBI): domain Eukaryota; kingdom Metazoa; phylum Chordata; class Myxini; order Myxiniformes; family Myxinidae; genus Eptatretus; species Eptatretus burgeri. Next base: position 20,938,312 of record NC_140964.1, on the reverse strand, counting down.
CGTAACTCGAATCGCGGCACGTCGCCCACCGGACGGACAATCCAGTCGTGACCCTCTCGGACTAACGCCGGGAACTAGTCACGGGTGGACCTTTCGGTCTCACCACGATCGTGCCAATCGGCCCCCGCGTGGGATAGGGTTGCTCGCCAAATTCGACCTACCTAAGTACCCACACGGAGGGTAGACCGGGCGATCGCACCTCGCCGCAGGTCGACTTCGGACACGGGCCACTTTAAGCGACCCGTTCCGTACTATCGGGATAACCGAGCGGTGTTATTCGTCGGCCTCAACGGTTCGATTAATTATCGGGCGTTTTAGCCCACGACCAACCCTTTACGTGAAGCAAGATGGAGATTCAATGAAAGAAAAGACGAAGCGAAGCGGGAAAACAGTTCAACATGAAGCACATTTATTTCGCGATGAACGGAAAGCACACATATACAATTCCACCAAAAGCACATGTAAAAGAAGAAGACAGTGCAATATTACACAAAAAGCAAATGCAACAATGCAGATCTAACCGACTACCGGGCACACGGCAACACTTATACAATTTTACTTCACAGACGGCGCCGACAACACATATTCCCAAAGCAAAAGAAAAGAGAACCACCCTCCAGGATGAGGGGGGTAGGCGGGCCGAGACCGGGTCGGGCCTACCGTCTGATGATGAGACGCAGAGCGGCGGTGGCGCCTCAACTCCGCGGGCCTCGCGGACAGTGTCTGGTAGGGGGTGGGAAAGGTGCCCCCTTTGTCGCACTATCTCAGCGCGGGGGGAAACAGGAGGGGGTTGCTGATGCTCGGGGCAAGGAGGATATCACCCTGTCTCGGGTCCCGCGGCGAGCGTCTCCCCCTCGACCTCGGTCGCGTTACTGGCCTCTCCCTGTGCAGCTCCTGGCACCGACGCGAGCACCCCCTCGTCCGCCTTCGCCGCCGTCACCTCTCCACAGCTCCGTCTACTCGCCCTCTCCGTCTCCTCTCTTGGCTCGCCCCAACTCTTCACTCTTGACTTCTCCCACTTCTTTCCAGCTCCACCGACGACTCTCTTGAACTCCGCACAACTCCTCACTGAACTTTACTGACGAACGCAGCCGTTTATATCAGCCCCGTGGCTTCGCTCTTTCACCCTTGACCCTCTGCCTCCGACCCTTCACCTCTCGAACTGGCTCCCCATTGGCCCGAGGAAAAGTGGGCGTGAATGCTTTTTGATCCATGAATTTGCATATAGCGACCGCCCTCCAACGCCCTGGAGGCGGGGCCAAATCGCCCCTCGCTCACCGATTGGACGGAACAAAAGTGGGCGTGAGTCGTTTTTGATCCGTTTTCTGCGGAAAGTCCGTGATGTTTTTGAATACGCTGCTCGGTGCGCGCCCTGCACGAGTCCACTATCGGTGCCCACGAGTGGCGCGAGATGGTGTGGATGCGATGGTGGCGAGTTGTGACGGTAAAGGTCGTGGCTGTTGTTGTGAAGCGGCGTTGTGGTTGGTGGTTGTTGTTGTGAGGTGGCGTTGTGGTTGGTGGTTGTTGTTGTGAAGCGGCGTTGTGGTTGGTGGTTGTTGTTGTGAAGCGGAGTTGCGGTTGGTGGTTGTTGTTGTGAAGCGGCGTTGTGGTTGGTGGTTGTTGTTGTGATGGCTGTTGAGACGTGGTTGGTGGTGGTAGTAATGGCGGCTGGTCCAAAATAAAGATAGTAAAAGAAAAACGGCTATCCTGAAGAGTCGCAGCCCTCATGAATGACATTTATTCCCTCGAAACAACGGGTTTGGGCCTAACTACACATATACTTACAGAGATATCTCACCTCAGGGACCTGAATGGTGGTTTGTGAATTTCGTCAACCAAAACAATATCAAACAAGGGAAATCCTCACCATCCACAAAATGTTTTACAAAAATAAATGCATCCTGAGAATGTACGTGCCGAGATGATAAGGAGGAGGTGGCCTGATGGAACTCAACTAAGTGCACAGAATGACAACTGTCGGATTGGCTGAGAACGTGAAAAGTTCAACAGACTACAGAATCCAATTTGTATGCAAACATGAGGACAGCAAGCCAGAGAAGGGATCCCTAACACACCAAGCAAAACATTTCCAGACAGGTGTGAATGGAAGATGTCACACATGAAACCGAAACAGCAACAAATACAGCCCCAATGAAAGCGAAAAAGACAAAATTAAAATATAAAACAAAATATCAACAGATATACACTGACAACTGTGAGAACAACATAGGAGCAGAAAGTTGTATTTTAAAAAAAGAAGAGTTGGACAGATTGGATATCAACAAATAAGGCTCCTTGGAATGGCTCAGAATGGGTCAGCTCAACTGGGATGGAGAACGAATCATTGTAAATGCCCAAGACCAAGGACACTATACCAATGGCTTTAAGAAGATGGCGAGACTGAGTCAATTGGGCAAGTGTAGTTTCTGCAAGGTAGAAACGGAAAGTAAGAGCCACCTCCTATGGGGATGTAAAAATCTCATGTCAGAACAGCTTCATACCTAAAGGCACAACGAAGCATGTTGAGTAATCCACGAGCACACTCTTACCCTGATTGTCATGTTCTCATTCTTGTAGACTTTAACCACACTACATGGGAATCAGAGTTACTGAAATATAAAGAGCAAGTGAATTGTTCCACTAGACAGGTTCACACGCTGTATCTATGCTATATAGTACGTTCAGCGATGCTTATCATGCTGTTTTCTGTGCCCCGCTCAGCTCTTCTGACCACTCTACGATTTACCTGATTCCGTTTTACCGGCAGAAGCTTAAAACTGCTAAACCACAGATTTACATTGTTAAATGCTGTGACCAGGATGCCATTCAACAATTACAAGCTTGCTTTGATTGTACTGATTGGGCCTCTTTTGCTGACACCTGTGCTAACGTACATGAGTACACTCATATCGTCACGTCATATGTCACTTTTGAAAAGACCTCTGCATCCCAACCAAGAAGATGGGCAAATGATAAACCATGGTTTAATGGTGATCCTAGGGTAAAGCTGAAAGCAAAGGAAGCAGTACACAAGAACAGCGATAGAGTTCTGCACAAGAAAGTTAAATATGGTGTGCAGAGGGAGATTCGTTGAGAAACATGATGAGTATATAGACAGAATCTTGAGAAACAGTTCTTAACTAACAATACTCGAGCTGTTTGGCAAGGTCTTCGGAATATCAGTCATTATAAGGAGAAGAGTTGTGTAACGAATATTGAAGACCCCCAAGCTTCCCGACAAATTGAACAAGTTATACAGCCGTTTTGATCGCCAGAATACCGCACATGTTACAGTTTCTTTCCCAGTTTCTGATTCACCGCTTCCTCGGCCTTTCTAGTTTGGCAGATTTGTGAAAAAAATCGTGCACTTCATGATGAAAACCTGAACCTTCATACATCAATGCTCCATGACGTAGCAATCATTTTCAAGATTGGATGCATTCCCAGAATGCCCTCTGTTAGTTGTGGTGGCCATTTTCCAAAATGGCCACCATCAAATTTTCCAGTGGTCAGGATTCTTTGCTTTCATGGGTTTATTGGCAGACATTTTGCCTACCCCCATAAATCTACAACAATGATTCCAAAAATTAATGAAAAAAAAGGAAGTTGTTGGTTAAAAATGACCTCTGTGGCCTCAGAGGGCAAATTATTGCATGAAATGGAGATAATATACAGTGGGCGCAACTTATCATTCATACATTCAGCTGAATGAACATAAAAAGGCGTTTTCCTTGAATCAGTACTTCACAATATCTGTTGAATTGCCTTTGGGGTGCATCTTGGTCCCTTAATGGCAGTTAGTAACCAAATTCAGGGTTTATAATGGAGCAAATCTTAACAAAGTCAACGTCGCACTCCACGTCTGCACATCTTGTCAATCGTCCTGCAGTTATAAGCATTGTTGTAATGTTTTAGAGGTACATGTTTCAATAATAAATTACTTTAGGTACTAGATATTAAAAAAAAAACAATTACTCTTTGTAATGCACACAATTACAGACTGGTATATTCAATCTTCATGGGCATCTGATTCACAGCCACCACAAACTTGCAGAATGCTGTGCAGCACAATTTTCTTTGAAGCAACGACATCTGCATCTGCAACATTTTGTACACCCATACTTGATTACCTCACGACAAGCTTTACCAGCAGGTGACAGTCATCCACTTTACCCGTCACTCATCGGAGTTTTTTTCTCTCGTCCACCTGAATTCAGCTGAATTGGGAAGATGTGCGCTTAGTACCAGAGTCTGGCCCCATATGTGGCCAGCCTGGTATCCAAGTACATGTTGCATGAGAGCATCCTGTTTTGGGGGAAAATTTTAGATCTCCCTGCCTTTCTGGGTGAACAGTACCTGTCTGGCTTGATTTATATTGGCCTCAAAACTTTCTCTGTCATACATCAACACCACAAACTTCTTCATGCATGGAAGGATGTCGACAAGATTATCTGCTCTTGGGGTTTGAGCAATGGTGCACAGAGCAGGAGTTCATCAATTAATGAATTCCATGTAGACCAAGCTGTGCATTTGCCTTTTCCAGTGAATCAAGATGTAGTGTCACACCCAGTCAGGGCATTAAAAGCAGGCAATGCAACACTTGCTTTTATCCTCACCCAGTTTTTGTGCAACAGCTCTCGCATCAAGGTACCTGAAAGATTTCCCTGTGCCAATTGCCAACCAAAGGACATCACAATCTAGTTTTCTGGCAAAGCTAACAGCGAGCACTCCAACATCCATGTTAACAGTTCAAATCATGATCTTCTTGAAACCTTGCTTGATACCATCCGCAGCATATAATAACATCCAGGTATCCGCTTCCTCATGCACGCAAGGAGACAGACCTGCTGTATCGGTAGCTTCTGAGCATCACGCTTCTTCACCATAGGTGCCACCATGCTTCACCACTTTGCCAGGAAAGTTTTCACTGCACAACCATTCGCAAATCAGCTGAAAAAGTTCTGTTTTAGTTTGCTTCTCCCTTCAAAACTATTGCCAATTTCCAGGCACCGGTTGAGGTCCCTCAACTCACCTATGTGTCCCCTTGCCTCGTTTCTGTCGTGTGGCAGCCTTGACACTGTTGGTTTTGTTATAAACTTGAAACTGTTAAAAACATCAAATTCCATGTCAATGCGACGGATGCAGTCTTTGAACTGCCCCTTTATGTATTCCATCATTTTGGAAGTACTAGTGTAGTCATTGAAAGTTTCTGAAGCACCTAGCTTGATCATCTTGACGATAGCTGTGCCATCAATGACAATCATATCAAGCTCTGGGGGTGAATTGTTGGGTTCATCAGTCGTTGGCACCAGATCCTCAAGGCACTGTAAAAGGACAGAATTTGTTCAAAAACATTGTGTTTCCACAGTCAGATAATGATTGAGGGAATGATTGATTCTGATGCTGAAAAAGGTCCTCTTGGTCAGCATCATGGACTTGGCAAGCAATGTACAATGTGCAGAATATATTGTGGTCACGTTTCAGGTACATCAACTTTTCCTGCGTGCATGACTTTCCTTTCCCTGGATTCCAGCTGAAGAGAGGAAGTTTGTTCTTTGGCACTATCTCTGTTCGATTTACCAGCCTTGTTTTGAAAAACTCTTTACACTCGTCTACACCAAGTTTCTCAATCTTCCAGATTGATTCAATAACTGTGAAATCAGCAACTACTCATGTGTCAAGCAGAAGGAGATCCCCACTGGTATCAGAGAATCCATCCATCCATCCATCCATTGAGACCATCCTCTGTACAGAGTGTGAGTGCTGCCAAAGCAGTCTGCTGGGCTATTGGGCACAATCCTGGACAGGTCACCACTCCAACACAGGATACTCGAATGGCTCGATCATCCCAGCAAGTTGGTACTCATTTTGCCGACCTTGGAAGGATGACAGGCTGAGTCAACCCCACCTGGTATTAATTCAACAGTCGAGTGGGATTTCAACTCAGGACCCTCAGATCCCAAGCCCAGCAGCTTAACCATTGAGTCAACACCAGACATAATCAGATAATGGATTGCCCATATTCTTCTTCGTTGCAATCAAGGACCTCACGTATTTGATGAAGGTCATCTGTTTCGCTGCAAGGGACAAAAAAAGATAACGACAGTTAAAAAGGTACAGGATCCAGTACGTTAAGGACAATGGTTCACACCAGCATCTTGCACATGTACCTGGCTTGTCTTCATGGTGACGCAATTCAAAAATATTTGTGAAGTATGATGCGCCACCATGTCAATAAAATCATATTTACAGGGAGGAACAAGTTCATTTCACTATCAGCATCCTCTCACAAATATATGATCAAACTCCTTTCCAAACTTCTAATTGGGATTAGAAGAATAGAGATTTTGCAGCATTTTGAAATCAGATTCCAGGCAGATTTTTGCTGCTTCTTCAATCAATAAATCAATCAAAACAACATTTATTTCCTTCAAAAAAACAACACCAGGTATGAGGAAGAAAACATTTAAGTAAGGAAAGTCCTTATACATCCAGATAAAATTCGGAAAAAACAAACAATGAAATCATATCAAACAACATGATTGATTATGAATAATCATATCAAATGTATAAATAAACCATGGTATAAATGATGGGGGGAAAAAAAGAATTATGGGCAAACAATTCTACAGGATGAAAGAGCAGATCAATAAATCAATAAAAACCAATGTCACCCCCAGGGTGACCAGTATCTTGCCAAAATGTGAACATGAGTGACTCATTTATTCGATTAAAGTTACTCAAAAAATAAGGGTTTCGTCGACCTTGATGCTTGACCTTTTTGTGACCTTGACCTTTATATTTTCGTGCGGTTCATGGTATCTCTCCAGGACCGTTGTACGTGAAATATCAAGAGATTTTGATGAGAACTGAGGAAATAAAATTTTCATGAAAAATCCGTTTTTTCGTCATGACGTCATCAAATGACGTCATCGTGTCAAACTTTTGACAGATCTGGAAAGCACTTATCAAGCGCTTTCATATGAGGTATTACTCGATATGGTATCTAAGATTTCAAAATTTGACCTTGGGGTCAAAAACTTTCGACCTCCAGCGCTAACCATGAAGGTCAAGGCCGATCGCCACCAAAAATTAATCAGCTGAGCGCCAGACCATGAACTATATTCCCATGAAGTTTGAAGACGATCCGATTGAAATTACTCAAAAAATAAGGGTTTCGTCGACTCCCCTGATTTGCGACAAAGTGACCTTGACCTTTGACCTTGACCTTGAAAATTTTATGCGCTGAAAGGGACCTCTATAGGACTCTGATATGCGAAGTTACAAAATTTCCAATGATAACTGTGCTCTGCAGAGTGATCGATACGTGATAATAGACAAAAAAAAAAACATTCAAGCTGACTAACATATCGTGCAAAAACTTCGTTTTGGCAAGATAATAAATCAATGGAAAGCACCAGTGTAAATATTCAATAGATTTCTTAAATAACCTGTGAACAATATCACGAGAGAAAATATTGCTTAAGTTTTAATGACGAATTGTTCAACGATGGAGATTTTTTAATACTATCTGCCAATTTATTCCATAGTTTAAGACCAGAGAAACGAATATTATGTTGTAAAGCAAAGGTTCTATGTTTCGGAAAATGCATAGCAGTGGCAAATTTGGTATCATACTTATGAATTTCATCATTAAATTTTAAAAGATCACAAAATTTAGAAGGAAGTAGTCTATTAATGCATTTATACATGAAAATACTTTCAATTTCAGAAGATTTAAATGATGAAATAATTGGTTTGGACTGGTTCTTGAAGGTTCGCTCGCGATGATTCGAACGATTTTTTTTTTTCTGCAATATTACCGATTTATTGAGATGTGATTGAAATGTATTTCCCCATTCTAAATTACAATATGACAGATACGGAAGGACAAGTGAACAATGGAGCAATCTAAGTATTGTATTTGGGAGAAAATGGTTTGATCTATAGGTTATAGCAATATTTTTTTTTTGCGATTTTATTTGCAATTTCTTGAAGATGATATTTCCAAGAAAATTTAGAATCAATATATACCCTGAGAAACTTAGTCTCTTCAACTCTCAAAATTGAATGGGAATTAAAATGGACATTAGCAGTAGTCAAATCAGTACATTTTGATTTATTTTACTGAAGATGATATAATTACATCTGTTTGAGTGAACAGTCAACCTATTAGCTTAAAACCAATAATATACTTTTAAGAGATTCTCATTTACAACATTAAATAAAGAATCAAAATTTTTGTCATAATACAAAATATTTGTGTTGACAGCATAGAAGAGAAAAGAAAGCAATTTAGTAGGTTTGTGAATGTCGTGAACATACAAAATAAACAATAATAGACCAAGTAAAGAACCTTGGGGAACACCACAGGTAACTTGCTGAAATTCTGACAAAGAGGATTTATAGCTGGTACATTGAGAACGATTGCTCAGGTAACTCGAAAACCAGTCATGCGCAACACCCCTGATTCCATAGTACTATTACTTGGATAACAATATTTGATGATTAATGGTGTCAAAAGCTTTAGAAAAGACAACAAAAACACCGATGGCATGAGAATTATTTTCAGATGCATCAATTATTCTATTGGAAAGATCAATTAATGCCAAAAACGTTGAGTAACCTTGATGAAATTCATCCTGTGACTGGGAAATAATATTCTAGGTAAGATAAATTCATGCCAAAAACGTTGAGTAACCTTTACGAAATTCATCCTGTGACTGGGAAATAACATTGTTGCAGTTCTGCAAAACTGCCTGCCTCGAAGGCAATGCCACCCAACATATAGTGATCCTCAGGCAGTTATTTTGTTTGTCTCCATGCAGTTAGACCTTCCCCTCATGTCTCGTGGGTTAACGGGATGAAGTGCATTGTGTGTGTCTTATGGCTAGGTCTCTTAACTATATCTATATCTTCTATTCTGATTTCTAATCCAGCCCTTTCCTTTTAGCCATGGTACAAATCAAGCAAGCAAGCACACACGCCATGCAAAATGTGATGAGTAATAAGCACATGCCTTCTGTGGCTTGGAACCAACAAAGTGCACACTACACACTGTTCCCCACGAACATTGCACGCCTATTTCCAATGGCATCTCACCTTGCTTCACCCCTCGCTCACCAAACTTCACCACTTCGACCACCAACACCTCCCGCACACGGAAAAAACATTCCCTCTCCCCCTCATACCTCTGCATCGCAAAAATTTGCCACTGAACAGAGGCATGCTGCGCGACTCAGGCTGTACTCGGACCGCCTGATGCGGGGACGAGCAACGGACATTAATAGCACCAACCGCATCTCACCGGGAATGGCATTTGGGTTGGTACCAAGTTCACATGATATGCCTTTGAATGGAGTGAATTGGATGGAGATGTCAAAGGGACACTGGCAGTTAAATGATCAAAACGAAAAATATTGTACATAATATAAGAGCACTGGTTTATTTCCAGATTTGGACATAATAAAACAAGGGTGTCCGAGGAAGGGGGTCAGGGCGGGCAAATGCCCCTCCAAAAGCCAGCGTAGCTATTATAATTCGTGCATAAAATTATCAATATGACAGAATATATGATGACATATTGATGACAGCCTGTCGTGTAAAAACGCACTTGAATTGTCAAATATTTCACTATTTTTGCAATTATCAATTGTAATCCTTTTCGGTTTAAAATAAGAATAAAAAATCCAAAAATAACGAATTATTATACATCGAGAAAGTGGGAGCTGTCCCTCATCCCCGAGGCTTCGTCCACCAACAGGTACTTTCGAAATGACGTATTTCCATCCTCGAATGATTGTTAAGGCCCGGTCACACCTTGACGTTTTAGCCAGCGATGGCAACGTATTAAAATGTATGTAAAACGCTGGCTTACGTTGAACTTTTGATGTTTTTTTTTTTAAAGATTCGGACGTATTCATAGCGACTTGGTCTTATGTATAACGCATTGGTAATGGACACAGAACGTTTCGTTGTGTTATAGATAACTTATACCAACGAATGCTGAACCTGTTGTCGGCCTACACAACCGATGCCCAACGATAGTCTAACTTAGGCATAGCGCATTGCACGCATCGCCGACGATGTCGTGACGTAGCCTATTAAAAGGCTGACGCACAACGATTCGAATCATAACTGCCGTAGAAATGGAAGTGACAACATCGCGGTCACACCTTGGCGATCTTGCCAGCGTATGCCGACCTAAGAAAAATGTGTCTAAAACGTTGGGGCACGTCAAATACGGTATGAGTAAGTTTGGTGTACGTGAGTAGAACGCTAAAGTACACTATCATACGTCGTAGTAAGTAGAGTACGTCAAGAAATTTGAAACATGTTCAAAATTTTATGACGTACTCGGCGTATGACACACGTTCCCCATGCGATGGGGATAAGTTTTACACACGATATGTAGGCGCTTACACACGTCTACAAAGGCTACTTATAAGCTACTCATAAGTCGAAACACGTCGCGGTAATGTCTTTTTTACGCGAAACTTATTTCTAACTTGTGTTTGACATGCTTTGAACTAATTCTTTACGTAGTCCCAACACACATCGACGTATGTAGACGTATTCCAATGACGTCTTCCGGTCGACAAAAAAAAAAAATTAACGTGTTTCTAGCTTACAACTGCCATATCAAGACGTGTTCCCAGCGGTTTTGGGAATTGGTATAAAAAATGCTGCTCATAAAAGGGGAACCCAACAGTGTTTTCGAGTCCTTTTTGAGTCGATGTCCATGTCAGCAGTAACAGTATCAGTATTAGTATTAGTATTAGTATCAGTAGTAGTTTGTTAATGTTGGCAGTAGTAGGTGAGTGTGAGTGTGAGGGGGAAGGTGTGGGTTATGATGGATCGTCCTTGCGTTTAACGATTTAACGATTTAAATGATAAACTCAACGATTTAAATGGCTGCATCTCCACTATTGAAAGTAGACGCTTGTGCTCAACAATTGGATTTTTTTACACTCAACGACTTTTAAACGGTACCACTCAACTAGTTTCATTGTTTACAATGAACGATTTAAATTGCTGTCACTCGCCTTTGTTTTTTGACGCTGGGGTTTGGAAATTTGAAGCGTTTCTTCTGAACGTGTTAAAACGCTCAAACTCGACTATTTTAAATAGACGCTGCCGATGGACAATTGGAATCATAGCCAAGCGAGACATCGAAGTGTGAATATCCTCGTCATGCCGAAGAAAAGTTTGAAGAATGCTGCAAATAAGTGTCCTGGCCGTGGCCGTGGACGCTGTCGCAAGGACGATCCATTATACCGACATCTTTCAGCCTATGAGTAACTTAAAAGTAACGTCTGTCGACGTGTGGCAACGATCGCGTAACGTGCCAACAACACGTTAATCATAGGTTAGAAATAAGTTTCGGGTACGCTAAACATTACCTCGGCGTGTCTCAACTTATGATTAACTTACAAGTAGCATTTTTTGACGTCTGTCAACGATCGCAGACCGTGCATACAACTTGTGGCCAGCGTAGCGGAACGTGTGAGTCATACGCCGGCATACGTCGTGAAATTTCAAGCATGAAAAAATTTGAGGACAACCAAAAAGTACAACGTATAAAGCCAACGTACAATGACGTATGGCAGTGTTTTTCAGCGTGCTCTCAATGTTATCAAAACTTACCCATAACGTATTCAACGTGTGCCAGCGTTTTAGAAAAAGAATCAAAAATCGGCATACGTTGGCTAAAACGTCAAGGTGTGACCGGGCCTTTACGCAATCACGCACACCCAGAAAAACAAATGGCTGATGGTAAGGGAAAGAAGCTGTTCAGGGTCCTGAGACCTCTGAAGATCTGATCAGAAGAATTCTTAACAACTTGCTGATTGGCTGTTCGTGTTGGCTAATTATGTCCATGGAAGGTCGGATTCCTTCTGCGGAAACTGTCCGTCCGCTGTTCCAGCACTTCATGAGCAGGTATGTTCTCGCCGGCCTTCGGGGGAAGCTGTGTGACGTCACGGGACCTCTTAGTGGTGGTTCATTGAATGAGTTTCAGATGTTTGTTTGCCGGTTGTTGCTGTTGCTTCAGAGCTGTGATTAGTTAACCATTTTGAAATTGCCATTAGTTCGATTAATACTTCATTTGCTCAGAAGTGTTTAAATGACGATAGAGGGAATCACCCCATGTAATGGCTGGCTTATTATAGATGGCCTTGCGTTGTGGGAGTGGGTTTCCCGAAAACACGTGTGCAGCGCAGCTCCTTGCACAAAGACCTTTTTGAAATGACGTTCATGACGTCATTTTGAAAGGGTCGTATTGGGTTCTGCTACGAATGGATGGTGGAGTGTCCGGGTGGTGGAGTGTCCGGGTGGTGGAGTGTCCGGGTGGTGGGGTGTCCGGGTGGTGGGGTGTCCGGGTGGTGGGGTGTCCGGGTGGTGGAGAGTCCGGATGGTGGGGTGTCCGGGTGGTGGAGAGTCCGGATGGTGGAGTGTCCGGGCGGTGGAGTGTCCGGGCGGTGGAGTGTCCGGGCGGTGGAGTGTCCGGGCGGTGGAGTGTCCGGTTGGTGGAGTGTCCGGTTGGTGGAGTGTCCGGGCGGTGGAGTGTCCGGGCGGTGGAGTGTCCGGTTGGTGGAGTGTCCGGTTGGTGGAGTGTCCGGTTGGTGGAGTGTCCGGTTGGTGGAGTGTCCGGTTGGTGGAGTGTCCGGGTGGTGGAGTGTCCAGATGTTGGAGTGTCCGTTGTGTCACCTAAATCTTTGCCGGAGGTTTGCACCCGAATCGAGTGGAGTGGCCATTCTAGTTTACACCATGTTTTGTTTCCTCTGGATATATATATATATATATATTCATGAGTGCACCTCGAATATGGAGTGTATATTCATTTTCCTATTTCAAATCGTTCCTCACCACATGTGTTAATGCTGCAGTAACAAAATGTTCCCCATGAAATCGTGAAAGTTCAATATGAAAAAAAGAAATGGACTTGAACGACCAAGAATCTTGTGCCAAAAAGGTGCACAATGGCTTGAAGTGTACATTCGGGCAATGCAGCCATCATTCTGGCAAATCAGTAACCGCCACCCTAACATGTTTTGGCTTGTACGCCTGTCACGTAATGATGCGTGATGATGATGTCAAAAAAAGCTCCGTGGTGACACCAGTGCTGGAAATGCAGATACAAGAGCAATATAAACCTGTACAAGTCTTCAACTTCCATGTAACAACGTATCTAACATACTATACTCCTCCACATTAAACATTCAAATGTTAAACTATCCTGACCAAAGCCGTCTCTGGTCATTTCACAATTTTTTGGCTCATCTACGAGATCCACCATTATCGTGCAAGGTCCTGTTCTTCACTGCCAGGATGATTTCCTCCAGATGGACGAGCAGAATGTTACTTTGGGTACATTATTCATGCTTTCCACTGGAAGCTGTTATGTCCTTCAGATTGTTGCTATATTCCTATGGTGGTGTACGTCCATGAGCTTTCTGCCTCTTTGAAAAATAACTTGTACCACTTGACAGACTTTAATTACACCGTGTGTTGCGAATGTACCTCACCCCCAATGAAAGGCAGAACTTTAGCTGCTTCCTTGACCAGACTCTGTTGTGTAATGATTACAACATCCACTCTGAATGTTGGAGGTTGGCGGATCGAACGCCCATCCGAGTCGTACCAAAGACTTTAAAATTGTACGTTCTGCTCCCTGCTTAAGCCTGGTGTTGGCTCAGCGGTTAATGTGGCTGGTTTAAGACCTTAGGATCTTGAATTTGAGCCCTGTTTCCGTTGAATTAACACGAGGTGGGGTTGATTCAGCCTGTTATCCTTCTGAGGTCAGCAAAATGGTTCCCAGCTTTCTGCTGACAGAGGGCACTGCATCGGTGGCACCCATAACAAGATGCAACCAGCAGCCACAGGCGGCACACGAGGGCTAGTTAGCTTCCTGCTTGATGCTCAGCATTTTGAAAGGATGGAGCGTGAAAAAACAACACTAGATTGGCAAACGTAGCATAGGATGACCTCCTCTTGTGTTCAAGTTCCTTGTAAGGGAACTCATGTTATTGTAATACTTTGGTTAACGACCTCAAATATGAATTTTGATGTTGAAGTCTTGCATTACAACTCCACACAGAGATCACTTGGTTAATCCTTCAATGCAATATTGTGGTTGACCTCTGGCAGAGGTGCAGCCATTGGAACTCCTTGGTCTTGCACTGCCATAATTTGTCTTGGACTGATCACATCGTCATCGTGCACCCAGGGATGGGAACCACATTGCAGTTATTCAGAGCTCGGTCTCCTCTGGTGTGATCAACTCCTTACAACACATCGAAATCGTAATGGCTTTGTAATTTTGTTTATCGCTACACTTGTTCACAGTGACTGGGTTGATGCTGCTGCTTCTCATCGTTCACCCATGCAGGACCTGAAATTAATATTTCTTGATGGGGCACTGAATCACAGAGACTGATTCACTCTCACAGCTGACAAGTTGTTGACCTTGTGGTCCTTTTGCCTCATGTCATATGGTTTTGTCTGCTGTTTGTATCTCTTCTTTTGTTGTATTTGCCTGTTTGCTTGCCATTTTTGTGCCCCTTTGTCTCCGCTCTGTTGTCAGTGGATTGGCCTCTTGCATTGTCCCCATCCAACACAAGCCTTGGCCTCTGTAAATTTAAAAGTTGCGCACAAAGGTAGAGAAAAGAAAGCATGTGCTCACCTGTTATTTGAGATGACTTCAATAAACACATCCTTACGGTAATGTGTGTTTGTTAGTCACGGTGCTACTCCTACTGCTGTGGGCCGATTACATCCACACTTGATACATTGGATCAACATAACCCCAAATTGGTGTCTTGGGGGATGGGAGGGGAGGGGAGAACGAAAATTCTCTATTTTAATGTGTATTGTGTAGTGCTGCTCTCGGTGGGAGAGGGTATTACCTGTCCCCACATTTTACAGTGCAGATAGGTGTTTTGAATTACACTTTTGAATAATAACATAAACGCCCTTGGTCGCTCCATAAGGTCCTTCTAGTTTTAGTAAATTTCGAATGGTGTGTCCCTTTAAATATAAGTTGTGGGCTGGAAGGATAGTTCAGGGGTGCTGCACGCGCCTTCGAGCCATTTCGTCTGGGTTGAACTATTGACTCGACTGTAAACTGTCACCCTGGTGTTTTGTCGGCAGGGGCATTGTGTCAATGAGTGCGTACCATCTCTTGAATGGAAGTTAATCTGAGTACTTTTTTATTTTTATTTATTTATTTGTTTTTGAATGCAGAGTCGAGGCTCGTGGAAGAGAGATAACACTGAACAGATCAGGACAAAAGAAACAGTACAGAGTGTGTGGAGAAGGGGGGGTGGGGTGGACAATAACAACTAATTTAAAGAATAAAATAGAGGGAGACTTTGACAAAACAATAGGTGAGGGGAGTAATGAGGGGTTGTGGAGGATTCACGGGGTGGACAAGATGGATGCAGAAGGAAACTCTCAGGAAGGAAAAACTGAAAATTTAGAAGGGCTTGGGGTGGGAGGAGGGATTAACAGGGGTAGAAAAGATCATGGTTTTGGGTGGGGGATGATCTGAGATGGAAGTGAATAACCATCTTGAAGACTTGCAGGGAAGAACGAGATTGAAGAGAATGTGGGAATTTGTTCCACAAGTAGAGGAAAAAAAAGAAAAGGAATGAATGAGAGGAGGTGAGCAGTGATCCTGGATTTTGTGAGTTTCACCAGAAGGGGGTTGATGGCGGGCCATGTGCACCCTGTAGGAACTTGGGGAGGGAGAGGGAGGGTAGGGGTTTTAAAGCACGGATAGAGCAGAGGGTGCAAGACCAGAAACGAGGCGTATAAGACAGAGAGACCACGGACCTGTCTGCAATGGGAAAGTGATGGGCCCACAGACTCCGCTTCATCGCGGTAGATTCCAATTACCTAAACCCACTGTGTATACACAGTGGGTTTCAGATCAAATGGATCAAATGTGCCACTGTGCATAGTCCAAAGATCAAATGGAGAGTTTACATTAGAAAAGTTTCCTGAGTACAATGGCCTCAAACTGTATTGTATTGTATTGATTGGAACAGCATGGAAGGGAGACCTTCATCCTGCCATGGAATAAATCTGACCTCAAGCTTGCATCTGAGAACAATCACTCGTGTGAAATCACAATGTGTTTGTAATGTTGTTTACAGCTGCACTTCTTAATCCCATAGTAAATATTTACAACTCATACTGTGAAATTTTACAAACAATTTATTCATTTCAATAAAAGAGACCTCATCAAATCTTCTCGACTTGCACTTCTCAGGATAAAGCCACAAGCTGATGAAGAAGCACCAAACTCTGGTTTATAAAGTTACAATGCAATGTGCTCAACGTTGACTGGTTGAAAGTAAGAAAGGACGGGATTACCTGATTCATGGAACCATAGAGCATCATGAATAATGAGTAGGCGGAAATCAACCATCATGAATAATGATTAGGGGGAGATGAATCACCAAAGTACCGGTGGAAACATCTATCTATAATTCCAGCAGTGTGTGTGTGTGTGTGTGTGTGTGTGTGTGTGTGTGTGTGTGTGTGTGTGTGTGTGTGTGTGTGTGTGTGTGTGTGTGTGTGTGTGTGTGTGTGTGTGTGTGTGTGTGTGTGTGTGTGTGTGTGTGTGTGTGTGTGTGTGACCGCTGTTTCTCGACAACCACCGGTCCGATCTCATTGAAACTTGCCAGGTATATTGCTGGGGACCTGAGGATGTGCCTTTTCAAGGTGTGATATTAATCGGACAAGTGCTTCCCAAGTTATGGCCATTTATTTACCAACCAATAACACGATGTATTGCTGTGGCCATTTATTTACCAACCAATGACATGACACGTTGCTGCGGCCATTTATTTACCAACCAATGACATGACACGTTGCTGTGTAGGCGTGGCTGCGTAGGCCGGTGCACGGCCGGCCGACGATGACATCACGGGCCGTGCCGGCAGCGAATGTCATGGCAAGCAAGACAGGGAGGTAAACTTGATTTTAATTTGGATTTTAATTAACTCTGTGTGTGGAAGTGTGGTTGTCACGAGAATGCGAGAGCGAAGGAACGGCCTGTATGGTTGTCGGTTCTGACTCGCGGTTTGAAAGTTTTTTTTTTTTTTTTTGCACGTACGGGCACGTGAGAGCGAAGGAACGGCCTGTGTGGTTGTTGTTTCTGGCACGCGGTTTGAAAGTTTTTTTTTTGTTGTTTGCACGTACGGCCACGCAACTACGGGCATGCACTCGTAATGTTAATTCGCTGAGGGCTAGTTAGGGGGAGGGGGTGGAGATTTTCATGATGACTCAACATTGACTGGTACAGTTTTCACACAGTCTCGCCATCATAGTCAGAGTAGATATAAAGTTCGAATAAATTGTCTGTCTACAAAGAATAGAATTGGTTGACCTGATGAATGTGGCCTCCATTGCATGAAAGTGAGCTAAACTGCATCCTCTACGCAGGTTTTTAAACCAGCCAATACGATATTGAATAATAATAACAGCCATGTTGAATTGAACGAATTCCTTTCAAAAAAAATTATCTTCAATGAATCATCAATGGATGTGAAACTTCACAATTATGATCTTGTAGTGATGAGGCATATGTTTTAAATTTTAACTTGATTGGACGCATGGTCTGGCAGATAGAATTATTTAATTATTTTTGACCTGCGTTGTTTTTTGTTTTTATTTTTATTTTTTGTGAATAAGGCTCACTTGGCTGCACCTGGATGGGTTTGAGGGAAGAGGAGTAGCACTTGGCTGCACCTGGATGGGTTTGAAGCAAGAGGAGTAGCACTTGGCTGCACCTGGATGGGTTTGAGGATAGAGGGGTAGCACTTGGCTGCACCTGGATGGGTTTGAGGATAGAGGAGTAGCACTTGGCTGCACCTGGATGGGTTTGAAGCAAGAGGAGTAGCACTTGGCTGCACCTGGATGGGTTTGAGGATAGAGGGGTAGCACTTGGCTGCACCTGGATGGGTTTGAGGGAAGAGGAGTAGCACTTGGCTGCACCTGGATGGGTTTGAGGATAGAGGAGTAGCACTTGGCTGCACCTGGATGGGTTTGAGGGAAGAGGAGTAGCACTTGGCTGCACCTGGATGGGTTTGAGGATAGAGGAGTAGCACTTGGCTGCACCTGGATGGGTTTGAGGGTAGAGGAGTAGCACTTGGCTGCACCTGGATGGGTTTGAGGGTAGAGGAGTAGCACTTGGCTGCACCTGGATGGGTTTGAGGATAGAGGAGTAGCACTTGGCTGCACCTGGATGGGTTTGAGGGTAGAGTAGTAGAACTTGGCTGCACCTGGATGGGTTTGAGGGTAGAGGAGTAGCACTTGGCTGCACCTGGATGGGTTTGAGGATAAAGGAGTAGCACTTGGCTGCACCTGGATGGGTTTGAGGGTAGAGGAGTAGCAACTGAAACTCGAATCCTGTCCATGTTCCTCCTGATGACTTCATCTTCGCTTTTTGCTTGTTCAGGTTCCTTCTGATTACTCCAATGTAGGACTGCACCTATTTCATCTTCCATTTTATTTTAATTACCTCCACCACCGAAGGTGAAGGAGGTTATGTTTTCACCCCTTTCTGTCTCTTTGTTCGTCTGTTTGAGTGCAGGATATCTCAAAGTTGTGGACGGATCCAGATGAAATTTTGTGGGCAGGTTGGGTCTGTGACAAGGACGAACTGATTGGATTTTGATGAAGATCTGGATTTGGATCCAACTACTAGAATTTTTACGTGATTCTTCACCATTGAGAAATCAGGCCATAAATGATATATATTGCACGATATCTCAAAAAGTTGCAGACGAATTCGGACAAAACTTGGTGGACACGTTGGACGTGTGACGAGGAAGAATTGATTCAATTTTGGTCAAGATCTTAATCCAGATTCGGATCTGATAATTTTTAAAGTGATTCTTGATCATTGTGGTGGTGGTCGTATGGCAGCATAGCTGCCAGGGTAGCTATCATTTCTTGAAGCGCGACTGTGTCGCTGATGCAGTGCCCCTCGACCAGTACGCACACTGGAACTGGTACTCATTTCACCGACCTTGGAAGGATGACAGGCTGAGTCAACCCCCTGGTGTATTAATTCAGCGGCCGACGGGACTTGAACTCAGGACCAGAGGATCCCAAGCCACCACCCTAACCACTGAGCCAACACCAGGCTTTCTTCACCATTGAGAGATGGGGCCAAAAACGACATATAGCACGATATCTCAAAAATGTAATGGGCCAGATATGTTCTCGTGGATCAGGCATTGCGTGGCGGATGTACGTGCTCCACCGAGTGCCCTTCTAGTTGAATTTATTTTCATCCCATTCTATATTGAATTGAATAATAATGAAAAACGTTATGTGTCAGGGTTAGGTGTCAGATCAAAGTTTGGTTGCATCGGTGGGACGTCTTGTTACCCTGTCATCACTGCCAGCCTTTATCTAGTGGCAGTTCTAGTTATATCTAATATTAATGATGTAACACACCAGTACACAAACACCACACAAAATGCACAACACAAAACTGCACCAACATACTACACAAAACAGGTCCTGGCTGTTTACTGCTGTTTTGATGATGTTGCCACGACCTCAGGATGAAATCTCATCCATTACATAGTATTTTCCATTCACTCCTAATTTTTCCTTGTCATTAGTTTTATAATAATCTCAAATGTTTTCCATTCTCTGCTCATGACCCCACATGTCCTTGGTCTGCACGTCATGTACGTACAACCTCTTTTGCATGAATCGTACTGCCTGTAGAAAAGGCTGTTTTACTTCATCATTCTCTTACAACAGCTTAGTTATGAATCACATTATTTTACTCTCCACGTTTGTTTGGCCACAGACTAACTAACCAGCACTATTAAGTTTTGCAAAGTTTAATAACTGGAAATTGAAACTCTCTCTTCGTAATTAAGAATAAGTGAAAAAAAAAAATAATAATAATACTTTTGATCAAGTCATCTTGGTGGTTCCGGAGAGCAAACTTCGGTATTGGTTGGTGTACAGAAGTCAGATGATGTTCATTGAAAGTGAAATGAGTAGGGAACATGGATTTTATTTTATTTTATTTTCTTGTGTTATCCTTGCGCACGAGAGGGCGCCGTTTAGTCATAAACCCAGATCCAATTTTTTTCTTCAACGGAAGAATAATGTCTTTTTGATTCTCGTCTTTTTTTTCATCATTCCACCTTATTAGAACCGTTAGGATCTTCTTGTCCTCCAAGTCAGGTGTAGCAGTGGTGCGGGGTATCTTGTGGTGTTCAGGGTGAGTGAGTCAGGTGTTAGATTTATCATCTTGTGATCGCTGATGATTATGAGCACGGTTAAGATCAAGATGTAATCCACACTTGCTTTGCCCATACAGTCAGCACGGTAATCTGCTTTCTCGGTCTGCTTTGTTACTTGTGTAGAATGGGATGTGTTGTGTCCTGCAGTTCACAGACTCAAACCTTAACCAGGCAGGTTATCCAAATGAATTGTTTTTCTTTTGTTTCACACTTCCAACTGCATTGCATTTTTCTAACTGACATTTCTTCATTTGCAAAATGAAACAAGAAAAAGAGCAATCGGAGATTGCAGACCCTCGCCAGCGCTTGTTTTCTGTGGTGTGTTTGTGTAGTTCTGTGTGTTATTTGTGTACTGGTGTGTTATGTAATTAATTAGAACTGCCACTTTATATCTGCTGGCAGTGATGACCAGTTCAGCCATTTCAGAGAACATTATTGGTTTAAAAAAAAATTTTTTTAAACAGTATGGCTGCCGAATCACGTGACCGAGGATGTCATCAAAAATTTTGTGGACCATTTTATCCCAAGATGACCCTCAAAATTTTTCATACTGATCGGATCGAGCATTCTACATATGCAATAATGATGTCATAACGAAGACACCTGTGATATCAGAAAAAAAAATCACTTATTCCCCATGGGGAGTACTTGCCACGTGCCAAGTTTCAATTTTTTCCTTGGTGCGGTTTCAGAGATAGTGGTCCAGAGTTTATTTCCCCCCTCCCCCCCCGTTTTTCCAACATTGCTGCCACATCAGGCGACCGATGATGTCATAATTATCATTAAAACATTCTGCATGATCGGATGAAAATTGAGGATTTTAGAAATACCACTTTAGTTGTTGACCTTGGGCCTTTGTTGACCTGAAAACTAATTGGCTGATTGAATGAATTGATTTGAAATGTAACATCTCTTCAAATTTCAAGTCAATCAGATGAAAATTGATGATTTTAGATGATTATGGTTGTTGACCTTTGGCCGATGTTGACCTTTTGACCTCAAAAACAATAGGCTTCTTCCTTATGACAAATTCTACCATGTGGTGAAGTTTCGTGAAGATCGGTTTAAAATTGTGACCTGTCGGTGACAAACAAACAGAAAGACAGACAGACAGACAGACAGACAGACACAGAATAACGAAATTGACCGACCAATATACTTGAAAAATTTTTGATTCTGCAAGTAACAATCAAACAAATGGACTCAAATGCAATACCCTCTCCTTCGGCGAAGGTCAAAACTATCTCCTGTATTAATTATTTCTTGAACCATCTTTGTACTTCTTCCTCTGCTCTGCAGCTGTTCCCCTTCCAGCGTCTTGTTTTTCATCCATCACTCGGCCAACGCTCCTTGGTTGGCAAAAGGAGTCTTCATCCTTGCCTGGTTACACATGTACATTCACATAGTTGTCAATATTGAGAGAAGAAAAAGCGGAAGGATGGAAAGGATTTATTGTGGGATGGAGGATCCGACTGAGGGACAGGAGGTTTCAGATTGAGGGAGTGTTGGGGGGAGGGAGGGCATCCCACCTCCCGTGTTTTTTGAAATTTTGTAATTTTAACCTTCAATTTGTACATTCCAAGACTCTTTTCTGCAAAAATAAAGCAGATTAATCATGTTTTCCTGATGAATTTAATTTGGGTTTTTTGGGGTGAGCAGGATAACTCAAAAAGTTGTGGACTGATTCTGACGAGTCTTGCTGAACAGGTTGTGTGTGTGACACGGACGAATGGATAGGGGTTTTGTGAAGATCCAGGTCCAGCCTTTCGGTGGGATACAAAACATAAACTGTTCAGCCTGGTAGAGGTATATGCTCTACCGAGTGCCGTTCTAGTTCTTACATGGAACTCCTGAATCTTTTGGACTTTACATTGTATGACATATCATGTAATGAGTAAAATGTCAGCTCAAATTTAAAGATAAACTCAGACTTGCGATGGGGGCTTGGCCGTGCCCTACTCTCCAATACAGACGTTACGCAGAGCTCCTGCAATGACCTCATGTCACTGGGATGCTTGGTACCTCGCACTCAGATTTGTGCATGTACGATGCATTCGACTCGTGTATCTTACTCTAATTCACCATCTGTCCGTCTGTCTGTTCCCAGGTACCGCAAAAACGACTTAACCGATCGCAACCATTTTTTTGGGTGTGTACTCCTGGGACCCCTTGGAGTAAACTAGGCATAAATATTGTTGTGGTTACCAAATTCGCAAACCACCATTCAGGTCCCTTAGGTGAGGTATCTCGGTAAGTACATGTGTAGTTAGGCCCAAACCCGTTGTCTAGTGGGAATACATGTCATTTATGCGTGCTGCGACTCTTCAGGATAGCCGTTTTTCTTTTACTATCTTTATTTTGGACCAACCGCCATTGTCACAACCACAACATCAACCACCAACCACAACGCCGCTTCACCACAACCGCCACGACCTTCACGTCACACCTCGCAACCGTCGCATCGCCACCGTTCTTGCGCCGCTTGTGGGTACCGGTGTTGGACTCGTGCAGGGCGCGCGCCCTACAGCGTGTACAAAATCACGGATTTTGTGCTTCAAAAACGGATCAAAAACTACACACGCCCACTTTTTGCCGTCCAATCGGTGAGCGAGGGGCGAATTGGCCCCGCCCCCAGGGCGTTGGAGGGCGATCGATATATGCAAATTTATGGATCAAAAAGCATTCACGCCCACTTTTTCTCGGGCCAATGGGGAGCGAGGTGAAAGGTCGAAGGGAGGGGGTCAAAGATGAGAGGGCGAAGCCACGGGGCTGATATAAGCGACCGTGTTCGTCAGTCCAGTGAGTAGTAGAGTCGAGAGGGAACAGAGAGTTAAGACTTCGCGGGCGGTGGAGTTGGCAAGAAGGAGCTGGTCGTCGTGTGCGTTGGAGTCGGAGCGGAGGGGACGGAGCTGTGGAGAGGCGGCGAGGGCAGACGAGGGGGTGCTCGCGTCGTGCAGGGAGCTGCACCCCAGGGAGGCCGACAGCGCGACCTGGCCGAGGTGGAGACGCTCGTCGCGGGACAATAAAAATCCTCTATACCCCGAGCATCAGCAACCCCCTCCTGTTTCCCCCGCGCTGAGATAGTGCGACCAAGGGGGCCCCTTTCCCACCCCCTACCAGACACTGCCCGCGAGGCCCGCGGAGTTGAGGCACCATCGCCGCTCCGCGTCTCATCACCAGACGGGTAGGCCCGACCCGGTCTCGGCCTCAGGCCCGCCTCATCCTTGAGGGTATTCTTTCCTTGGTTTTGGGTATGTGTTGTCGGCGCCGTCTGTGAAGTAGAATTGTATAAGTGTTGCCGTGTGCTCGGTAGTCGGTATTAGCTCTGCATTGTGTTTTCGCTTTTACATTTGCTTTTTGTGTAAATTGCATTGTGTTTTTTTTCTTTTCTGTGTGCTTTTGGTGGAATTGTATATGTGTGCTTCCCGTGTGCCGCGAATAAATGTGCTTTGTGTTGAACTGTTTCCCGCTTCGCTTCGTCATTTCTTTCATTGAATCCTCATCTTGCTTCACGTAAAGGGTTGGTAGTGGGCTGAATACGCCCGATAATTAATCGAACCGTCGAGGTCGACGAATAACACCGCTCGGTTATCCCGATAGT
The DNA here is from genome assembly GCF_056783735.1 of Eptatretus burgeri. Classification (NCBI taxonomy): domain Eukaryota; kingdom Metazoa; phylum Chordata; class Myxini; order Myxiniformes; family Myxinidae; genus Eptatretus; species Eptatretus burgeri. The sequence goes on along the minus strand of NC_140964.1, from coordinate 20,914,429 downwards.
ACGGAACGGGTCGCTTAAGTGGCCCGTGTCCAAAGTCGACCTGCGGCGAGGTGCGATCGCCCGGTCTACCCTCCGCGTGGGTACTTAGGTAGGTCGAATTTGGCGAGCAACCCTATCCCACGCGGGGGCTGATTGGCTCGATCGCGGTGAGACCGAAAGGTCCACCCGTGACTGGTTCCCGGCGTTAGTCCGAGAGGGTCACGACTGGATTGTCCGTCCGGTGGGCGACGTGCCGCGATTCGAGTTACGTGGCCGTCAGCACGCCGGCGGGCGCGAATCCGCAATAATATAATAACATAACCGGCTCCCGAAGGGAGTGGGTGCTTCGAGCAATGACTAACCCAGCACAGGCACAGTTCTCATTGGTACAATGGTTTACTCGGAGTTACATGATGTCAGTCAACCAAGGAGAACCATCCGACGTTTTACAGGTCAATAAAGCTTGTAAATGAGATGGCATTGGTCATTCCCTTTGAGGAGTAGTTGTCGCCGATCAAACGCAATGAGATTACGGATAAATGGTTTTTCACGCAGCATCGAGGGAAACCATCTGAAGGTCGACAGAAACAGTCACAGCGTGAAAATCTCTCAAAAACTTCGATGAGACATTATTTTGTGAGCGGTATTTTTTTTCGCTGTTGTTACCTCGACCACCGAAGGTGAAGGAAAATTTTTTTCCCTTTTTTCCCTTTTTTTCCCCCCTTTCTGTCTGTTTGTTTGTCTGTCTGATTGTTACTTACGAAATCTAAAGATTTCGGAAGGATATTGATGACTTCCGTCATCTGTGTGTGTGTTTGTCTGTGTGTTTGTTTGTTTGTGTGTTTGTTTGTGTTTGTTTGTGTGTGTTTGTCTGTTTGTAGGTACGATAACTCGAGAACAGAAGAAGCTACCAATGTCAAATTACACCACGTGATTCAGGAGGGTGATGGCTAGCGCTGATTAGATTTTGGTCAAAATCGGTCAAAGGTCAAGGTCACAGTGAGGTCAAACATCCAAAACATTCGATTTTTGATGGTTTGGTACAGAATCATCGTAGAAACTTCTGGTTTGCGTCGCTACCTTCTCCAGAGACAGCTTTTATTACACAAGGTCAGAGGTCAAGTTGACGATTTCGGAAGTACCAGTCTATGACTGCTTGTTTGTCTGTTTGTCTGTGTACAGGATCTCTCAAAAAGTTGTGGACAGATCCCGATGAAATTTTGTGGACAGGTTTGGTGTGTGACAAGGATGAACTGATGAGATTTTTCTGCAGATCTGGGTCAGGACCTGACTTCAAGAATTTTTTAAGTGATTTGAAGAGTGAAAGTGACATTTTTTTTTAGTGAAGTGAAGTGATTTTTTAAGTGAAAGTGACATGAAAGACCTTTGAGAGATGGGTCCAAAAACTATATATATATAGCACGATATCTCAAAATGTTGTGGCTGGATTTGGATGAGACTTGGTGGACGTGTTGGGTGTGTTGCAAGGAAGAATTGATTCAATTTTGGAGAAGATCCCAATCCGGATTCAGATGTAATAATTTTTAAAGTGATTCTTTAATGTTGAGAGATTGGGCGAAACTAATACATATAGCACGATATCTCCAAAAGTTTGGACCAATTCGAACGAAACTTGGTGGAAAGGTTGGGAAGATCCGAATCCAAATCTGCTCTCTATCTCTCTCTCTCTCTCTCTCTCTCTCTCTCTCTCTCTCTCCCACTCCTCTCTCTCTCTCTCTCTCTCTCTCTCTCTCTCTCTCTCTCTTTCTCTCTTTCTCTCTTTCTCTCTTTCTCTCTTTCTCTCTCTTTCTCTCTTTCTCTCTTTCTCTCTTTCTCTCTTTCTCTCTTTCTCTCTTTCTCTCTTTCTCTCTTTCTCTCTTTCTCTCTTTCTCTCTTTCTCTCTTTCTCTCTTTCTCTCTTTCTCTCTTTCTCTCTTTCTCTCTTTCTCTCTTTCTCTCTTTCTCTCTTTCTCTCTTTCTCTCTTTCTCTCTTTCTCTCTTTCTCTCTTTCTCTCTTTCTCTCTTTCTCTCTTTCTCTCTTTCTCTCTTTCTCTCTTTCTCTCTTTCTCTCTTTCTCTCTTTCTCTCTTTCTCTCTTTCTCTCTTTCTCTCTTTCTCTCTTTCTCTCTTTCTCTCTTTCTCTCTTTCTCTCTTTCTCTCTTTCTCTCTTTCTCTCTTTCTCTCTTTCTCTCTTTCTCTCTTTCTCTCTTTCTCTCTTTCTCTCTCTGATGCAGTGTCCCCCTTACCAGTACACTGGTGCTCATTTTGCTGACCTCTGAAGGATGACAGGCTGAGTCAACCTCCTGGTGTATTAATTCAGCGGCCAACGGAGCTTGAACTCAGGACCCTAGGATCCCAAGCCGCTACCCTAACCACTAACCCTCACAGCTGAATCTGCCAACTAGAATTATTTAAGTGATTCCCCGCTATTGAAAGATTGGGCTCAAAAAAACGATATATAGCACGATATTTCAAAAATGTATTGGGCCAGATATGTTATCGTAGATCAGGCATTACGGGGCGGAAGTTTGCACTCGACCTCATGCCCTACTAGTTAGTTAGTAATAAAATCGGTAGGCTATTAAGTGTACAAAATGTGGTAAACTACCACCAAAAACAGTGCAGTTGGCAACGATGCATTCCCATTTTTCTGAGTGCTTTTCACAGTCCTCCCCTCCATCTAAGGTATGATGTCTGTTTTATATTACTGATTTCAGGATTGAGAAAAGGAACCCGATTTGCAGCAAATGCTTTATCTGCATCAATGACCACTCTATACCTCTGTATAGTCCTTTGTACTATTTTGCTCATGACTCCACCTTGTACAGAACAGTACATCACACTTCTGAGGTGCAGTCTGCTGTGACGTCCACCTGTCCAGTTCTGGGGAAGAAAAAATGAAGCGTTGGTCAAATACTTCTAAAGTGCCCTTCAACTGAGGAAAGTCACATATTCCCACCCTGGAGATCCTCAGCTGCACAATCTACCAGGACCTGTCTTTGCGAACCGCATCTCCAAACTGCCTTCTGAGCCACTCGGAGCTCATTGCAATGTACAAGGTATTCATCTGATGTATTATGTAATATGCACCAACCCCACCCCTCCATTTGGCTGTTGAAATTGCTTCCTATTTTGCTGTTCATCAGGCAATCAAGTCTGAGGCTGTCCATTTTATTAGAAAATATGTATCCAGGTCTGCTACTTGCTCACTGCAGGTAGGTTAGTGAACTTTCAGTCGTGTTTTGCCTCATTTCTGGCCTCACTCCTCCTTCCATACTCCCCCTCTGATGTTCTCCACGGCTGCATTCTGGGTATAATCCCCTTATTGTGGTATATGCAATTTATCAATAATGTTTCTGTTTCTGTATAAGATCCTCAATACAACTCTGAGGATTCCTCCAGCTTGTGCTGGATAATTCCTCACTCATGAGACCAGCAAGCTGCAGTGGCTTCCTTGTCTGCAGATCTGATAGAAGTAGCACCAGGGGTATGTTGTTCTCTTCACTCACTCAACTTGTCTGTCCACAGACTGCACAGCAAATCCCCAAGTCTACCCCTTTTGGTAAACCCCTGGATGTGATTATATCTCTGGAACTCCTTGGACTTATAATTAGCTATCACTTGTCTTTGGCAGACAGTCTCGCTAAATTGACCTCGAAGACTAATTGCCACCTTGGAATACATGGTTGAGTGAAGGTTGTTTTGTTTCAACTGTTAACCAGCTAATTGGCATATAAGATGTTTTACAAGTATAGCATTCTCATATTGCCCCCCTTTGAATGCAGTGGAATCCAAAGCCTTTTCACTTGTCGGTATAGAGAGAGAGAGAGACACACACCGAGAGACACACACCGAGAGAGACACACCGAGAGAGACACACCGAGAGAGACACACCGAGGGAGACACACCGAGACACCGAGACCATTGTCCTCACAATCTTCTTTTCGTGTTGCTCTTTTGGCCTGCTCCGTTCTCTGCCCCTCCACCTCGAGGCTGCACGTATTCCTCCAGAAACCTTTTTACCTTCCCTTGTTCTTAGCCTTCGACTCGCCTTTGAAACGTTTTCCTATTCTATGGAATTGCTTTCCTGGGTCTGAGTCTGTCTTGTCATCTTCAACCCTGTGATCTCCAAAGATGACAGTCCATTGCCACCTAATTTCCTCTCCCATTCCTAACGATGAACCTTTCCGGTCATTAATCCCTTGGGCCCTCTTTCTTCCCTGCATCTTCCATACCTTTACAATTTTCTCACTGCCTTAGCCTTTCCATCACATTTTCTTCATTTTTCCAGAATGGCATTCATTTTCACATCATTATCCAGCACGTTTTCTCACATGCCGACTTCGGATGAAGAGCTCCTTTGTCCATCTGTTCCCTTCAGCTTTGCTGTTGCGTTCTCAGCCTTCCCGTATGACACGGCTATCCCATGAGCTTTGATAACTGCTGGGTTTTTTTTGTAAATTTTAATTAATTGAAGAACACAAGGTCATTTGGCCCTCCATTCCTGTGCCATATCCATGTAACATTCCACTGATTGTAGATTGTGCTAAAACAGGATCTCTAAATTTAAATGATCGTGTTGAACTTTTTCCTGTATCCTTTGCTTGGAATACAGGAGAATGCTTCACATCAGCACGAATCCAGGCAGCCTGTTTTGCAACGGAATGAGCACATGCTTCGAGGCATCACCCCCCTTCCACCAGAATGGCATAATTTTGGTTAAACTGAAATGAGCTCGCATTTCAAAAAGAAAATTACTTACAAGGATGTTTCCTTGTTATGATGTTATATTGGTCTGCATCAGTGGACGAGTTAAACTGGATTTTATCGACTGAAAGCTCAAGAGGGTATGTTGACTGCCATTAGAAAGGGGGTGCGGCTGACAGGTGTTGCTGATGTTTTGGGATTTTTGCCTTCTTTTCCTCCAAAGTCAGTGACGTTCAACATCAGTGGCATCTCTCTTCCCCCGGTGGTTAACGTGCACTTTTGTTCAAGATAATCGTAAAAGAGGAACAAATGGCTGAACGTTTCGGGAGTGATTTTGCCAAAATTATGAAGGGAGAGTGGAGAGAGTTGCCTGGGAATAGAAGGTGGTGGGGGAGTGTTGTACAAAATGTGGAGCAGCAGCAGCTTGGTTCAATTCGGCCTCACCCCATATAAAGGGAAATGAAGAAGTCATGAAATCTGGAAAGTCCTTTTGTGAAATGACATCACAGCAAGGCAAAGCATTCCAGATATTTCTGATATTGCACTGAGCACTGACCTTTGCTGGGAGTAGTGGTGTGTAATGATGTTTGTGGTGAACAAGATTTTTAAACCAGCTTGGGAGACAGTTTTCTGATTTGTTTCTCATGCAGTGTTTGAGTGATGCATAATGGATGACGAACCTCTTCCTCCTCCTCCTCCTCCTCCTCCTCCCCCTCCTCCTCAAGCAACCGAGCATTGCGAATCCCACAAACATTGCTCATGTTGAACAGTTGATTTTGGCCAATCACGATCATCGTGTGTCAAACAGCAGTACTGTGTGTCAGTATTAGAAGTGTTGAAACTAATGTGTTAAACAGGGTGGTGTAAAAAGACCACCTTGGCGCTAAACTTCCATCGATGGTGGTAAGCTTCCAAAACTTTTTTTGTTTCTGCAACCTTTAAAATATTTATTTTATTTCAATTAAATTATATACTTTAATGCCGTAGAACACAAATCTTTCAGATGCCGTAGAACACTTTCAAAAACCTTTCGTTTAACAGTACTTAGATAAAATATTACTCCTTATTAAAAAAATAGTCACAGTTTATTGTCTGGGGTTTTTTGTTTTTAAGGAAGTTGGCTCTTTTTATTTGTTATTGTTTTTTATTTACAAAATGGCCACCGGCTTTGAGTAAACGACAAGATGTGTGTGTACCCAACACACCTTTTTTTTACCCCTCCAATGAAAAAAATGACATGAGTGTGTGTAGTTGCTTGATTGGTGTTGTTAATGTGCAACCTGTGGTCATGTGAAGGGCTTTTTGTATTGTCTGTGGGATTGGAGACTTTGATAGGATGTGGGCCCAAGATGAGCTGGCATAGCCGATGTCTGTACACGAGTGGTGATGTTACATTGTGTTGTCCGAAGTTCATGCCCTAAATGTGTTCAGCCTGTGTGTGTATGTTTTTTGTTTTTTTAATGTTTGTGATTTGATCTGAGAATGAGTTGTGTGTGTTTGGGGGGAGGGGGGGGGGTTCCTCCAGGCCTTCCTGCCAACCCGGTGTTGTGCATGTGTGTGTTGAGTATTTTGTTTATGATTAAGAGTTTTGAAGGGAACAAACACTTCGCTGATGTATAATGTAGTGAAAATAGTGTTTTTGGTGGGTTTCTCCTGTTGAACCCATCGAAGGTGTTTTGTGTGAGGACAGTGTTCGTGCAGTGGTTTGTGTGTGTCAGGGTAGGGTGTGAGGGTTTGGGAGTGTAAGTCGGAGGTGTTCTTTAATTCAAGAGGGTGTGTAAAGCAATGTGATAGGTCTGTGGGAAGCTGCTTTGGTTGGTTCTTTATTTGGTTTAAGAAGGGAAATGATTTTGCCTCGTTTCCAAATTAGCGGAATTATTGAGTGTTTGTTTCAAAGAGAAGTTGTGTATATTTTTAAGGGCTGATGTGCCGTGTGGTCCAAAGTGTTTTCAGTGTAAATTGGAGATGATGTCATGCCTGATCGCCTGCGATTTTTTTGGTGTTTTTCTTTCTGGCTGTGGTGGTGGATCTTTGTGTGCTCCTTCCATGTGCTGTTATATTTTTCTATTGCTTCGACAAGTATTACTTGTATCATTTTGTGTGCTTCTTCCATGTTCGTTACGCTTTATTCTTGAGGTTTACTGTTGTCGTACCATTGGAACCGCGACATTAAAGCTCCAGGCCGTGCTTTTCTCGATCATGGAAAGACAGTCTTTTAAAACGGGTTGTTGTTTGTTTGTTTTTTCATGATTAAACGTACACAAATTTTTAGTTCAAGTAAATCGATTATTAGCTTTCCAACAATACCATTTTTAATACTGTACAACAGCAGGAACCCTTCAGAATAAAGTGTGATTGATGGATGCTTCTCATTTTAGTTATAGAAACAGAAGTTGTATTTTGACCTTTGAACTTGAATCAGAAGAGGGAGGGGGGAACCCATTTAATGAATGTGAATGGGGGCGGGGGGGGTCAGAAAGGAGGGAACAGGGGATTGGCAAACAAAATAAAACCACAAAGTTCCAAGAACACGTTACCCCATCCAGTGTTCAGGTATAGGTATTCTTCAGTTTAAATAAAATAATGATTTTAAAGATGGTTTAAACATTTTTTTTTTCCCAAGTGTAGCACTATTGAATCGGTTTTATACACCACCCTTGTACTTGTACACCAACAATATACACCACCCTTAAGATGTCCAATACTGTGGAACGGAAGGGTTTTGAAAATGCATAGAAGGTGATTTGAGTTCTACTGTTCAAGTATATAATTCAATTAAAATGAAATAAAGATTGTAAAGGTCGAATAAATAAATGTATTCCCGAATTTACCACCATTGACGCAGTGTCTATTACATCACCCCCATCCGACATGTTATCTCAGTTATTCATGCCTGTTGTTTGTGTCCTTTATGACATTCTTAAAAACAGGAAGTTGCATGTTTGGAATGATTTTCAATTTTGTTTGACTGCCAGACAGGCAAACAGTAAAAAAAAAGGTTATCTTACTCCTCTCTGCACATGTACGATCAGGACAAATTCAGAGACAAAGTACTCTTAAACGGCAAATTTGTCTTCCGCTTCATGTTCAATTTTTTAACATTGAATTTAACTACGCTGTTCCTCAATCATAAACTGATGTTTACAGACAGACGGACGGACATGAACCAATTTCTTAACCTTGTTCCTCGCTTTGCGAGCGCTGGGTGAAAGGGGGGTGGGGGGAGAGTGATTTTGGGAGGGTAAGAGTGAAGAGAAAAATAAGTGTGTGAGGAGATGAGAATAATGGAAGGGGAGGAAAGAGGGCATGTAAGGTGCATCACTCAGAAGGAGAGGGGTTTGGGTGCCACCAATTTTCAGCAATATTAGCCAACGTGTAATAGATGCACCATTCTGCTTCTTTTTCTTTTTTTTTTCATTCTAAAAGAAATCTTGTCATCCAAGTGATGATGCACATGAAAGCAATTAATGTGACTGTGTCATACCAAGATGTATTCAGTAAAAAAAAGGCATGAAATATATCGTGTTGGGAGTAAAGCTGATACAACGCTTCAACTTTTAGTTTAAGACGCGTCGATTCTTTTAAGGTTGACCAATGTATGCGATGGTCCGGCACCCTCTGGGAAATGGTCCCTTCGAGGCGAACTCCAGCAACGTGATGTGTACGCATAGTTAACCCCTTACACCACGTGAGGGCAGGCTTGTACCGTGTTTTCCTCGAGTTTGTAAAGTAATGATTCGTACAATTAATCCCTCCAAACAATGAGCAACCCAACACACTCAAAATGGCCACAAAACCTGAAATAACACCGCTCAACAAATCACCGCAACATCTGCGGATAAAATGAGAGCTTTATGGAAAACGAAAGAAAAAGGAACCTGCCATTTTGCAGGATGTATTGAAGCTAAACCAGTGTAGATGTTTATTGGAGCTTCTTGAGAAGACTCCACGGAAGTGCTGTCTTCGTGGAAATTAAAAAGAGAGAGAGAGAGAGAGAGACAGACAGACAGACAGACAGACAGACAGACAACGTGATGAAAGTGATGAAAGCCACGTCCTAAGGAATGAAAGCTGAAAAACCTTGCCTTAGTGCCATTAATTCCCATAAGTGACGCCACCGCCACGAAAGAAAACGGCATTTACCGTCGCCGTGCAGAGATTGCATCCATCACCTTGTTGGTTAATTTACTACATCGTCAAACACCGCCGCGTATTAAACACGTGCAACGTTGCTTCTTCAGCATCTGGCAGGCGGCCAAGCAATGGAACCAGCGGTTCTGTGTTTAATTATCAAGCCGTTTATGGCTGGCAAGTAATTAAAGGGGAGATAATTAAGATGCAGTAATGAGTGCAGCGGTGTTTAATTACATGGTTAAATGGAGTAACAAGGTGAATGCGCTGTATACGCGATCCTGCCACGAACATCACGAGACACGCGCGCGAGCCCGTGTCGAGCGCTTTCGCAATTTCATTCCATTTGCTTTATCTGGCACTCTTGTTGATTTAAAAAAAATATATTTTTTAATTGTTGTCGAATTGATATATATATATATATATATATATATATATATATATATATATATATATATATATATTTAAATATATTTAAGGGGATTGCACCTGCCTTTCTGAACGTGTTGATCTGTGCTGTTTATCTTCATCTGAGGTGTGCTCTCAAGTTGAGTCGACGCAGGTATAACGCGTGACCCTGAATCCTTCGAGAGCTCCAACTTGTGCGATGTCGAGGTGGCTACGGGAGGAGGAGGAGGAGGAGGTGGTGGGTCAAAAGTAAGGGTGTGTAAATGATGAGAAAACGTCGCCTCTGAGTCGGCCATTGTGAAATCATATGTTGCACGTCTTCATGGGGATCCCCGCTTTGTACCTGATGTAGTTGGGGTGCGGGCCTCGTAGATAGTTCCTGGAAGACTGCACAAGCATCATCCCCCCTCTCTCTCTCTCTCCCCCTTGCTTCACCGTTCCCCCGAGTTAGTCGAAGGCCTACATTATTAATCTTCTTTCAATCCCGACAAAAGAAACTGTGAACTGGACTGGAAAACACGTTTAAACTTGTGACTTGGACGTTCTAAAATTTCTGCTGCCCCGTCTATCATCTCATCATTAAACATTAAACTAAATGTATTTCAACGAAATGCGAATTGGGATTTTTTGGGGGGTTTTAATACGGTAACTACTTCTCTGTGTGCGGATGAAATGCCGAGGGCTCCAACTGTGCACCCTCGATGTCTTGCTGCTTTCACGACTTGTACATCCAGAAAGCTGTCTTAACCTCAAAGCTTATTCCACTAACAAGGTACTGAAACCTTGTGTGGGTGGGGGAGGGGGGTGGTGTGTGTGCACCTCTCGGGGTGCCTGCTGACTTGCATAGCACTCGACGTTATGATGACAGGTCCATTTTACAGGATTCGCGTTTCCACAAGATCTTCGTGTGAATGGTTTCTATACATTAATTTATCGATATTGCAAGGTGCAAATTGTCGATAATCTCAGCTCATTGGGAAACTATAGATGGCACTGGAAGGTGCATGAGGTCTTTGTAAAAAGTAATGAGAAGATAGATTTCCAACTTCTGTCTATCCAATATCCATGAAAGCACAACAAGAAGGGAGAGGGGTTGGTGTGGGTGTTTGGGTGGGATGGGAGGGAGGAGGTGCTTTGGTGGTTGTGATTGTGTTGATTAAGGGCTTGAGTGCAAGTTTACAAGCAACACCTTATCACCGAATGGAACATGAAAGAACTAGAAAGGCACTCGGTAGAGTACCTACCTCCAACCCGCAATGCCGGATCCACAAGAACATATCGGGCCCAATACATTTTTGAAATATCATGTTTATACATCGTTTTTGGCCTAATCTCTCCATCTCTCCATGGTGAAGAATCAGTTAAAATTAAATAATTCTCGTATCCAGATCCGGATTCGGATCTTCAGCAAAATCAAATAAATTCTTTCTTGCAACACACTTTCTTTCTTTTCTTCTTTATTTTTATGACGTCATCATTAAGAGGACGAGGATCTTAGCTCATTTGAGCTTGTTTGTTAACCCCTTCATTCATGGCATCCTTTTCGATTTAAGTCGGGAGACTTTTCATAAATTCCATTTTAACCACTTTGTTATTATTTTTTATTTTACTTTTTTTGCACACAAAGTTGAGGCTCAGGTCAGGTTAGGTATGGGAGCATGCGCCCGAGCAGCACGTCGCTGCATCCACTTTCCACCAGTACTCCAGGGGCCTCTGTCTTGCCATCCCCCAGGCTGATGCCTGGCCCATCCCCATCTCCTTTAGATGCTGATCCACCTACTGCAACCACGAGGCACATGGTCGGCCCATTTCCTGACTCCACTCATGAGACTCCCTTGCTGAGAGAGTCTGATGAGCAGGACCAGCATCAGGAGAATGAGCCACATGTCCAAACAGCCGCATCTGATGCTCACGGACTATGCAGGTTACAAATCTCATTTGAGTCTCTCTCAGCAACCGCTCATTGGACAGAAAGTCTGACCAGCGATAGCCAAGGATTCTCCAAAGAGACCTTGTACAAAAGGAATAAAGTCTCCCTCTCAGATCCCTGGTCAGAGTCTGAGTCTCACATCCATAGAGCAAGACTGGAAGCACCAAGGACCTGAAGTCTCGGACTTTCATCCTCCTGCACAGGTACCGGCAGCACCACACCCCATGATCCAGTGAATCCTAGTAAATAGTCAGAGATGGTACCACCACATCTCACAGCACTCTCAGTACCAGAGTATAGTTCACATATCAGATCGATCAGTTTTGGTGGCACCCCACGAAGACAAAGAATCCTCCAGAGGACATCCCGATTCACTGAATCAAACGCTTTACAGAGATCAACATAGGCTGCAAGCAGCCCCTGCCGAAACTCTCATATGTGTTCAATTAGGACCGGAAGAGCAAGGATACGGTCAATCGTTGACCTCTTTAGTGTAAAGCCTGACTGCTCTGGATGCTGGTGCTCAAGCAGATTGTGGCGAACCCTATCAAGAATTATCTGAGCAAAGACCTTGCCCGGCACCGAGAGCAGCATCACCCCTCGGTAGTTGTTGCAGTCCTGGCGATCACCCTTCCCTTTCCAAAGAGGGACAACAAGGCCCCTCTTCAAGTCAGTTGGGATGATGCCTGTGTTCCAGGCAGAGCACAGAACTGCATGCAACGACACAAGTACAGCATTTTCACCAGCCTTGAGAAGTTCAGCATGGATGCCACAGATTCCTGAAGCTTTACCCCTTTTTAACTGGTTCACCGCAGCCCGTGTTTCCACAAACGAAGGTGGACCACTGTTGATTGGAGGGTCAGCAACAGGGATTGTAACACCCCTGACGTCCAACTCGACAGCTGATCGATCAGCCTGGTACAACCGCTCAAAGTAACCGGCCCAGCGGGCCTTAACTTCGGCTCCTCTGTCAAGAGCCCACCATCCTCTGCTGTAACTGCAGTACACCGAGGGATGGGCTTGGATGAACACAATGCGCAAATTCCCCTGAAAGCAGGAGGAGAATCACTTGACCACAGGTGATGCTCTACCCACTCACAGATTCCTCGCACATAGGCCTCCTTGTCCACCCTTAGTGCACGTACAGTTGTATGCCTCAGCTCCCTGAACAGCTCAGCTCTGTCATTAAGCCTGGCCCTGCAACTCTGGTCAATGGTATCCAGTGTTCCCTGACAGACAAAATTCTTCTTCGCCCTACAGTGAGTTACAAGACATCCACCTGCAACATCAAGGATGGTGGTCTTGAAGGCACTCCACAACTCTTCAGGATTCCCCAAAGCCCCCAGACCCTCCAAATCCCTACCCTGCCTGTTTGCCAACTCCTCAGCTACCCTCTCCTGTTTGAGCTTGCCAACATCTAGCCGAGGCTGGGATGGTACCATTCTTCTGGATTTAAGCTGAAACTTCCGAGTTTCGACCACAAGCCTGTGGTCGATATTGAGGTACTGAGCACTTCGGAAGGCCCTGCAGTTCTGCATCATCCTCCAGCGACCCTCACCAAGCACATGGCCAATCTCCTTTGCCACACCACCGGTGTGAGAATACCAAGTCCAGCGATGAGCCTGTTGGCGCTGAAACCATGAACCAGCCACCCGAAGTCCATGACTTCCTGCAAAGTCAAGCAACCTAGTTCTATTCTTGTTCACAGTTCCAGACCCATGGGGACCAACATATGTCTCGTTGCCATCCCTATCAGTGCCAGTCGATGCATTGAAATCCCCCAAGACTGGAAGAGAATCTCGCCTGGGGCACTGATCAACCACAGACTCGAGTGTGGCATAGAAGGCGTCCTTCACGGTGAGATCACTCACCTTTGTTGGAGTAGATACAGAGACCAGAGAAATGACACCCAGGAGTGATGATGAATCCTTAGTCTCATAATACGCTTGTTAACCGATGTGACCTCAATTATCAATGGAGTCAGCTTTTTGGACATGGCTACAGCAACTCCTTGGGCATGGTAACCATCAGAGCGACCAGACCAAGAGTAAGTGTAACCACCCACCATGATCTCACTGCTGCAATACCGATTTTCAAACGCTTGAGCTCAGATGATAACAGAGACAGGTGATCATCCTCTCGTTGAGATAGTACATTCCAGACACACACCCAAAGGGACCACCTCAGGTTAACCCATGGAGACCGCTGTCTGGTGGACAACATCTCAGCACCATCCTGATGCACAGTACCGCAATCTGACCCAGGAAGTTTACCCCGTGGTTTTCTTCCTATCATCAAAGAGTGGGGGTCCTTACGGCTTTGCCCGTATCCCTTCATGCGGTGAGCTGCCTTGCGGAGGCCAGTTGCACAGGAGTTACTCCCACGGAGTGGGTTTTCAATTTTATTTGCGTAATGAAGGGTTTTATGGTGGCCAGAGTGAAAATCCTGCCACGAACCTCTTAAAAAAAATTTGGAACCCAAATGTCGGAGGACATCCACAGACACAGTTGGGCACGAGATATGGATGGCCGTTGGCTCACGAGGAGCTCCTTCACCCTTCGACAGTTTTTGTTTTTAAACCTGCTGGGTGGCCATATCATACACCCTCCTCACCAAGAAACTTGGGGGGGGAGACAGTTTAGTCGCCGACAACCCGACCATGGAACAGGTTAGTACAGGTTTACATGGTACCTGCAGCAAGTCCCAGATCTAATTTGGACTGACTGTCATTTTTCCAACCTCAGACAGATGACAAACTGAGTCAACCCACCTGGTATTATCTCATGGCACGACAGGAGCTTGAGCTCAAGACCCCAAGATCCGAAGTCAGCCACTTGAACCTTTAATCAATCACTCGGCTTCGGCTCTGCACTGACAAATGCTCGGTCTTGTCTTTTTTTTTCTTAACCCCTTCATTCATCGTGTCCTTTTAGATTTTAGTCGGGAGACTTTTTCAAGTTCCATTTTACCCACTTCTTTTCTTGTTTTGGATACTAAGTCGAGGCTCGTGTCAGAGCAAATACACAGAAACATAGAACGAGGCAGGAGATGAGAGGGAGGCACAAAATGGTGGGGAACAAAGACAATAGGATATCTGTGTAAGGCAGAGGGATGGGGCAGGTTACACAGGGTAAACAAGAATGTACCAAAGGGACTTTCAGGAAGGAAAACAGGGAATTTGAAGAAGGTGAATTTGGGGTGGATTAATGGGGGTAGTAAAGATCAAGATTTTGTATGGGCGAAGATATGACATGGTGGTGAACAGCTGTTTTGAAGAATTGGAGGGAAGAGTGGGATTGAAGAGAGTGTGGGAGTTTGTTCCAGAGGTGGAAAAAAGAGGAATCAAAGAGTGAAGGAAAGCAGTGATTCTTAATTTTGGTAGTTTTACCAGAAGGGTTTTTTTTTGTATACCTTGTCGACGCTCGTGTGAGAGCAAATACACAACGCACAGCAAGGGGGAGGCATGAGACAAGAGGGGCAGGAGTGGGAGGGACAAAACAGTGGGGAACAGAGACATTCGGAGATCTGTGGAAGGGAGTGGAATCGGGTGGGGAACATGGGGAATACAAGATGGACATTACAGGGACTTTCAGGAAGGAAAGCAGGGAATTTGAAGGAGGTGGGTTTGGGGTGAATTGACGTGGGTAGAAAAGATCGAGGATTTGGATGGGGGATGATAAGAGGTGGTGGTGAACAGCTGTTTTGAAAGCCTGGAGGGAAGAATGGGATTGAACAGAGTGAGGGAGTTTATTCCAAAGGTGGGAAAAAGAGGAATGAAAGAGTGAAGGTGAGCAGTGGTTCGTGATTTTGGTAGTTTTACCAGAAAGGGGTTGTTGGCGGACCTTGAGCGCCCTGCGGAAATGTGGTGGGGACAAATCGCAGAGAGAGCAGGGGGGGGGGGGTCGAGGCTGGAGAGGAGACGGTAGAAGACAGAAAGACCACCGACCAGCCTGCAGTGAGAGAGTGAGAGGCCCAAAGACTCAGCCTCATTGCGGGAGATGCCAATGATCCGAAATGCCTTGTTTCCACAGCGTGAAGCCGAGAAAGGTGGGAGGCAGGAGCACCAGCCCAGAGGGGAGAACAGTACTCCATCAGGCTGCGGACGAAAGCTTTGTAAGTGGTCAGGAGCTCAGGTGGGCCGAGGAAGGACTTCACACGATGGAGGATTCTCAGTCGGCGACTGGCTTTGGGGGCGAGGTTTGAAATGTGGCTTTCCCAGGAAAGGTCATGGCAGATGGTGAGACCCAGAAGCTTGAAAGAAAGGACTTATTCCAGAGGATTGTTGAGAAAGTGGATGGGGGGGGGGGGTTCAAGACGGTCCTTTCGGAGAGACATAGTGAGAGTGTGAGATTTGTCTGGATTGAAAGACATGTTCCACGTGTTGGACCAGTTTGTGATTTTATCCAGATCTGCAGTGAGCGAAGAAGCTGCTGCTTGCCGATCTGAGGGATGACAGATGGTACGGCAGAGGGTGGAGTCATCAGCAAAGAGATATAGAGGATTTTCCAGAGAGTCGGAGAGATCATTGATGAAAACCAGAAAAAGAACAGGGCCCAGAACGCTACCTTGAGGAACTCCAGCCTTGACAGGAAGAGGGGATGAAAGAACTCCATTTAGGGCCACACGTTGACTGCGACAGGAAAGGAAGTCTGCGAGCCATGAGTGGTGATGGCCTTGGATTCCATGGGAAGAGAGTTTGGTGAACAGGGCAGGGTGCCAGACTGTCAAAAGCACGTGATATGTCCAAGGATACGGCTTGGATTTCCTGTCTAGCATTGAGTACGTCCATCCATTGTTGGGAGAGCAGAAGCAACATATCCAGGGTAGAGTGACCTGGTTTGAAACCAAATTGATGATCGGAAATCAAGCCATTGGAGAAGAGGAAGGATTTAATATCTGAAGCGATGATGGATTCCATAACCTTGCTGATGATTGGGAGAAGGCTGATTGGTCTGGAGTTGCAGGGATCTGTTTTTGTACCTTTTTTATGCAGGGCAGTGATGTTTGCTGATTTCCAAGCAGATGGCAGATGACCTTGAGCAAATGAGAGGGTGAATAGAACAGAGAGAGGGTGAGCAAGAGCAGAAGAACAGGTTTTTAGGACACGTGGCCTTATGCCGTCTGGACTGGTTGCAGAATCTGAGTCGAGGTTTGACAGCAAGCTCTCCACCTTGTCAGGAGAAAAGGACACAGAGTCCAGGGACAGTTGGGTGCGACTGGGTGAGGTGGGTAGAGAAAGTGATGGGTTTTGGAAACAAGATTTAGCTGCAAACACCGAGTTTCGTCATTCAGCTTTTTCACATGCGGTATCAGCAGTGTGGCCATTTGAGGTAAGGGAGGGGATGGAGGGGGAACATACACCAGAAACAGATTTGATTTGGCGCCACCAGGATTTTGAGGATGGAGAGAGGTTTGAATGTTCAGACTTGAGCTTTTAAAGATGTTGTTTTCTGACTCTCCTGAGGGTAGATACAAACTTGTTCCGAGCTTTACGGAAGGAACTGAGATTACCCTCAGTTGGGTTTGCTTTCCATGAGGCAAAGGCAAGTTACTTCAGGACAACTGCCTCACCACAAGCTCCAGTGAACCAAGGGCGCGAGGAAGGGTAGGGATAAATCTGTGCATGAGGGAGAGCAAGTTTCTTTGAAAGAATTCCCAGGATGAGTTGATGTTTGAGAAAGCAGCGATAGGATACCAGCCTAGAAGTTTAATGGCTGCTTGGAGACCCTGCCAGTCGGCTTGAGTGAAATGCCAGACTCGACGGCGGTGAGGTGGTTCTCTGATAATAGCTGGAGAGATGTCCACTTTGACAAGGACGTGGTCAGAAGAACCGATTGGAGCGGAAGAAGAGCAGCAGATATTGTCAGGGAAATTTGTCAAAATCAGATCCAGAAGAGATGGAGTACCGTTGGTTGAGATCCGGGTCGGGAAGTTGACTGATTGAGTCAGTCCCAATGAGTCGCAGAAAGATTTTGCTGAAGGGCCATGACAGGTGAGAGAGGTACCCACACCGAACCAACTGGCATGATGACAATTGATGTCACTACATCTGAGGAAGAGAGAGTTTGGATGAGACGATAGAAGTTGGTCATGTTTTTGGATAGTGAGTTGTAGATGGAATCATCACTGTAAGGTAGATGGAACAGTACACAAATAAACATGAGGTAGGAGTGGAGGGGAAGCGTTGGGGGTGTGGGGGAGTGAAGGCAGTGCATGGAGAGTGAGGAATAGAGTCTTTGATGAAGAGAACAACTCCTCCACCAGGACGAGGGTCAGGTCTATCATACCGGAGGAGGGAGTCAGACACGTCTTGGGGGAGGAAAGTTTCTGTTCGGCAAATTATGTCTGGTTTGTCAGTGGCAACCTGTATGGAAAGATCTGTCATTTTTGAGCGAAGGCCCCGAATTTTTGAGGTCCACACTATTAATGAAGAGGGAGGGGAGGAGGCTTTGGGTGCAGGGGATGGGAAGGGAGGGGAGGGGAGGACAAGGGACGAGGGGGGGAGGTAATGAGGGTTGTTGAAAGAGTATGGGGATTGCAGAATAGCTTGGGGAGGGGCCGGATGAGGAGGAGAACAGGCTCTGTGGTGCTGGTGGAGAGGGGGGACAAGAGAGGGGGAAGAAGGGAGTTGAGGATTTGAGGAGGTGGAGTGAAGAGATGGAGGTGTGAAGGGAAGGAGGCAGCTTTGTGGATGAGAGGGGGGGGGGCAACTTTTAGAAGGATGAGTGAGGGGGGTGAATGGTGGGAGAAAGGTGAGGGGGGAGTTTTTGAGAGAGGTGAGAGGGAGGCTTGGAGGGAGAAGAGTGGGATGGTTGTTTTGAGAGTGAGGGGTGAGAGGGGTGAGTTGGCACTGAAATTGGAAAAAAAAGAATGGTTGATGGAAAGCGAACATTCAAAGCAAACTGGGTATTTTTAATCTTTTGGTCAGAGATGCGATTTAACACGTTTCTTGATGGATGCAATAAAGGCGAATTCAGAGAATACCACATGTGTGAAAGAGGAAGATGAAGCATTATGAGAGATCGTTTTTATTTTTATTATTATTGTTTGAGAGAGTTTTCATCAGATGAGGTCATGGAAGTGTTGTAGAAAAAAAAATTGTGAGGTGAATGGTGAAATTGAATTGATAAACGCAGGGGCTGGAAACAGATCACGTGGTTACGGGAGAAGCACGTGGTTCTGGGAGGTGTATCGTCAAAAGTGAAATTATTTATTTTAAATAAGGATTGCGTAACATTTGGAAAAGGGAAGGTTGAAGTAAAATCGTGGAAGTGTGTGGTGAATTTGGAACAGTAAACGCAGTGTGAAGCTGCTGGGTCGATGAAAAGTACCAAGGAGAGAGAGAGAGAGAGAGAGAGAGAGAGAGAGAGAGAGAGAGAGAGAGAGAGAGAGAGACAGACAGACAGACAGACAGACAGACAGACAGACAGACAGACAGACAGACAGACAGACAGACAGACAGACAGACAGACAGACAGACAGACAGAGACACACGTGGTTACAGGAGGTTTTGACGAACCTTGAGCACCTTGAGGAAATATACGGGGACACATCACAGACAGAGCTGAGGGGGGCAAGGCCGGAGAGCAGATGGTAGAAGAGAGAAAGACCACCGTCCTGCCTCCGGTGAGAGAGTGAGAGACCCAAAGACTCAGCTTCATCGCAGGAGATGCCAATGATCCTAAAATTCTTGTTTTCCACAGCGTGGTCGAGTTAGGTGTGAGGCAGAGGCACACTCCCAGAGGAGGGAGCAGTACTCCATCAGACTGCGGATGAAAAATTTGTACGTGGTCAGGAGCTCATTTGTGCCAAAGAAAGACTTTGCACGACGGAGGATGTCCAGTCGATCTGGCTTTGTCCTGGCTTTGTCCTGCTGATGAATCCAATGAGGTGGAGACAACACTCTCCAGTGCTGGTGTCATTGTAAACTTGAGGATGTGTGTTTCTCTTTCACGTGACAATTTCATGCATATGAAGATGCACTCGTGTACTTTTAAATCAATGACAAAGATGTCACACCAGGTTTAGTGTTGAAATTTGCTAGTTATTTGCACAATTAAAAATTGTAGTTTAATCTCAATTATAAATTTCCAAACATTACTTGCTTTATCTTTTTCTTTTCTTTTTTGTGCATACTCACATTAAGGATGATCCAATTCCCAATTTTGTTGTTTGCCTGCTCGCAAGTTTGTTCTGTGAAAGTGTAAGGAAAAAGAATAGCGAAGCATCAGTTGAGGTCTAAAAATCATCAAAAATATTTGAGATAGAGGGAGGAGAGTGAGGGGTATAGAGGGTAAGTCATCAGGTTGAGTTTATCGGGAGGGTGGGGGTAGGGAGGGTTGACTCTTTGGATCATATAATGAACACAGACTAGTTGGTGGCCAAGTATTTGATTGCCTAACTTTTGGTCTCATCTCACATGTCCTATCAGGTGTTTGTCCCTCACAAGTTCGACCAGGCTGCACTTGCTCAGCTAGCAACTCAAGCAAGCAAACTTTTTACCCTCTCATAAATTCAGGCAGACTGCTGATATCCACTCTTTTGTCCCGTTATTTCTTAACTGTGGAAATGCCTTTCTGAGTGTCCAATCATTTTGTACTCTGCACAACTTTATAATGTTGAGCCATCACCATCTATTGTTGTTCCCTGTTCCTATTCTCCATCTTTTATATTCTCAATGATTCTCATTTCCAGTCCTCCCACACTCGTTAACATTTACCCTGTTTGCAGCTTTTATTGTGTGTTTACATGTTCCTTGGTTACTTGGCCAACTCAGTTCCTGAGTTTTGTCCACATATCCTGTCTTATCATGCTCTCTCTTTGCTTGTTCCTTCTCCATGTCTTTACCCCCCCACCCCCCACCCCCGCTCCCTTTTACGACGCCTGTCTGCTCCATCCATCACTCTGTGAATGTCATCCCTTTGTCATTCAGTTCTTCCATGAGCCTTGATTCCTAAATTAAACTAGAAGGGCACTCTTTGATGTTGCGACATCGCCGGTTATGCCTCTGCCCACATTATTGCATCATTATATTTGTACAAAGTTTAATTTAAATCCATGAACACGGATTCAAAAATTTAAATAATTCTAGCTGCCACACCATGCTCCACTCAGGTTGAAATTTAAACCATGTATTCTCCACGACAACTGGATCATCATTGGGAAGTTTCACAATGATTGATGAAGTGGTTCAAGAGATAATTTTTTAAAGATTGTTGTTCAATACAATATGGCTGTCAGAACATGTGACCTATTAATTATTCGTCCATGCCCTGTTATCCCCAAGGCTTGGGAAATATGTTGGTGACGTTTCCCCTCGATCTGTCAAGCCATTCTGGAGAAGATTTTTTAAAAGGTTTATTATTCAAAAAATCATACCATGTGACCGAAGATGTCATCGGTGGAGAACCTTTTGTTCCTCATGGATAGGTGATCATACCCATCATATTTTGCCTCGATTTGTTCAGCCGTTTCAAAAAAGGTTTTTGAAGGTTTTTATGTTTTAAAAAAATATGTTGTTGCCGAACCATGTGACCAATGACTTCATCAATCCCCCCCCCCTGCACTCCCATTCAATCAGTTTTTCCTATTTTTCAACATGGCTGCCACACCATGTGACCTATGATGTCATAATTATCATTAAGGCCGAAGTCACATTTGCTCTACGGCGAGGATACGGCGGCCGTACGCCCTCTGAATTGACAGAAACGTGCTGCGGCCGCAGAGTTTCTGCGGTGGCCTCAGGGTGGACCTACGCCGTTTGGCTATATTTTACAGGTCGTAAGGTCGCCATGGAATTATATCGTGGAGTTGTAACTTTTTTCATTTCTACGTTCGCCATAGCAATTCAACAAGCCAAAAAAAGAACTGGTAAAAATTTTTTTTAAATATTAACCCATTCGTTACCGTCCGTCTGGCGCACGTTCGCCTTAGGGCCCCCTGCAGTCGCCTTGCAGGCACCTGGAGGCTACCTTGCGTCTGCCTTGAAAATTCTATGGCCACCGCAGGGCCCCCTTAAGGTCACCGTGCGACATCAAATCAAAGACCGTACGGCAAACCCACGTTTTCGGTCTCCACAATTTCTAAGACCTCGGCCTAAGTCACATTTGCTCTACGGCGAGGATACGGCGGCCGTACGCCCTCTGAATTGACAGAAACGTGCGGCAGCCGCAGAGTTTCTGAGGTGGCCCTATGCCGTATGGCTATATTTTACAGGCCGTAAGGTCGCCGTGGAATTATAACGCGGAGTTGTAACTTTTTTCATTTCTACGTTCGCCGTAGCAATTCGACAAGCCGAAAAAAAAAAAAAACTGGTTAAAAAAAATATATATTAACCCATTCGTTACCGTCTGTCTGGCCGCACGTTCGCCTTAGGGCCCCCCTGCGGTCGCCTTGCGGGCACCTTGCGTCTGCTTTGAAAATTCTATGGCCGCTGCAGGAGCGCCCTCAGGTCACAGTGCGATATCAAATCAAAGACCGTACGGCAACCCCACGTTTTCGGTCTCCACAATTTATAAATGCGCCGTGCAGCTCCCCGAAAAATAAAAACATATGTGACTGCTACATTGTGTGACCGTGCAAATACTGCGGCCGCCATATAATTGCTAGTGGCCGTAGATTTTGGAGACCCCACGGCCTCCGTGGCAAATGTTATTGGCAAAACATTATTTTGAGTGATGGCATGAACAATGTTTCTGTGTCTTTCATCCAAGCTACTGCTGCTGCTTCTCCAAAATCCTACTTTAGAGGCATGCTTCTCCTTTCTTGATTTGGAATTCGTGCTCATAAATCAAAGTAGGAATTGAAATATAGAAAATGCAATACACAGATTGCACAACATATCAGTCTTTTCCATGATGACTAGCTAAGTTTGGCTGTGCAAAGTAAAAGTATATTCAGAGGTGAACAAATGCACGTGTTTTGCATTTGCAGCTGATGCTTAATACTTTTGCATAAATGATGTAATTATGCTGCCTGGAAGTAGAATAATTGTTACAAAAGCAAAGTAACCTCACTTCGGCTCTCAATTTAAATGAAGAAAATCCTGAAGCCTAGAAGCCTTTGCACCCATCCCCCGGGGGTGATGAGAGGAGAGGAGATGGGGGGTGGGGGGGGGTGAGGGCAAGCGGGGTAACTACTCGGGACCCAGACCTAATAGGAGCCTGTAATTATTCCTTCACTTTTTCGGGAGGTTTTTTCATATATAAAAATGATTGTGAAGATAAAACACCGGGGACAACTTTATTTGTGTCTCCCTCCAAGCCACTCAGGGTGATTTCCCCAGCATGCATTGCCATGGACAAACACCCTCCCTCGTAAAATATACTACTGTGGGAACAATTTACATAATCGCAATTGCAGTAATGACATAAATGAACACAGGAGTGATGGCCATACCCATCCGGATGAAGTGTGTTTAACGAATATACAAGTAGGAATAAGTGAATAACACCCCAACTTCCCTTAAACACGGCATGTGTTTCTGATGATGATAATACAGAAACCTCCATGTAGGTTGTTAAGAAAAATTTGAAGGGGGCCCGACACTCAGAATTGCCTCAGGGCCCAATCTGGCTCTCAGTGGCCCTGCATTACCCCACACCCCCCGTCCAACCTCTCCCCTCTTCAGATGGTCCAAGAAATAATGTAAGGCCTGTTGCTTCCAGAGAAAACAAGTAAAAAAGACATTAAATATCATAGCCCCCATTGTTTTAGTAATTTTGCTGTGCAGAGTTGAAGGGCTAGCCCATATTAGTGTGCAACTAAAATGAGGGCCAGTCTACCAGGCGGCCTTCTTTGATCAGGTCGTAAAATAAAGTGAGGGGCATGTGTATGCCATTATGTACTGTGCTTGTGCCAAGATTGAACAAAATCGGACCATGCATGTCTGAGAAATGGTTGGGGACACATTTAAGTAACAAAATGGCCACCAGTCAGCAATCTTGGATCTGATCTCAGGGAAGAAAGAGGACATGCTGATGTAAGCCATCATTCTTTATCTGGGTATCAAGTTTGAACAACATCGATAAATGTGTGTCTGAGAAATGGTTGAGTACGTGTTTGACACGGTTCTTTTTTGCAACTAAAATGGCCGAGAAAAAAACTAAAAAATACAACATGTGAAAGACGGGGATTAAACACAGTCAAAAACCTAAAAACAATGTATGTTCTGTGATTATCTTCTAATGAATGACAATAAAAAATATAAAAAGGAATATAATTCTTTGAGATTTACACAAAAAAATGAATTACTTTACAAGATTGATTAGAGAAATGAATGTAAAGTATGAGGGTGATAATACACCTTTACTTGCAAGAGAAGAGTCTGAAAGAATGATGACTATGTTTCGTGGATTGGTGATTTATATGATTAACGATTGTCATTTTCAGGGAAATATCAACACAAGATATTGTATAAATAAAATAATGGATTATCTTGAAATTAAACCTGAAATTTGGATAAAACAAAGAGCTTCCAAAAAAGCCAATAAAAAATTAAATAATCTGTTTTCCAAATATATAAATGAATGATTTTTTTTACCCATTTGGGAAAATAAGATAAAATTTAACAACCATAAAAATCTTCCAAATTCATGAAGATGTCTCATCGTTGGTTCAAGCGGGTGTTGAAAAACCTGGTACTTTTAAAGATGCTCCTTACTCCCAACTTTTTGGATAATGATAATTTAATAATTTTCACAAAGTCGAATTTTCAACCTGAGTATCAACTACTCTCACAAGGTTTTAATGCTGGTCTTCAAAAAGAAGATATAATCAGTTTATTTAAATTTCAAAACAAACTAAATGATGACAACATTGAAGATATAATACAAATATTTTGTAATACACAGAGATAAAAAGAAATCAAAACTGATAACTTGTATTCTTAGTGATAATACCGATGATATACCTTCTCCCCAAGATTTGGACAAATCAAAAAAGAACCTCGTTATCTTTGATGATTGTGTTAATGAGAGAAACCAAATGGTAATGGATAGCGACTACACAAGAGGGAGACATTCTTCTTATAATTGTATTTATCTTAGTGAATCATACTTTCAACTCCCTCGTTGCTCAATAAGAAATGATGCGAATACTTTTATTTTATTCAAGTTAAATTCAATAGATATAAACAATTTTTGGAGAGACATTTGTTCTACATCATGTTGTACATCTATAAATGACAACTATTATTATAAATCTTGTGGGTAATTCTGCTTCTTGAAAAAACTTTCATAAAACAAGGTTCTTGTATAGTACAAATGAGAATATTGTAAATTTGCTTAATAAGCACCATGTTGTTCGTATTTTATCAACAACGAGAGCAATAAGACCTGGCGAAGTAGAAGGTGAAGATTATTACTATATTTCAGTGGAGGAATATATGTGATTGAGGAATGAAGGTGAAATATTTTAGGAGGTTTCTCTTGGTCCAACAAAATATTCACATTGTAAGAGTGAGTTAAAGAAACTAAAATCTAGTGGTCTTGGGATGTTAGAAACTAATCCAGAAGGAATGAGACAAATTATTAAACATCTGAGTGGTAATGGGGTTAAGATTTTATCATTCGGCTTTGATGTTTAAGAAGAAACTCAACGCAAACGCATGAAAAGCAGAGACACAAGTGTGAGTGAAGAAGAAATTACAACTCGTATTAATGTAAATAATGAATTTGATGAAATATTTAAAGAAAAGGATTTATTTGAACACATCTACATTAATGATGAAGAAAAGGAAAAATTCCCTGTTGACCTTTATAATTCAGTGAATGATATTTTCCAACAAATAAATGGATGCGAAAGGAAGAGCAAGAAGATTTAAGGAGCATCAACAGTTGGTTTCAAAAGTTGTAAAACAACAGGAAGACATAAAGAAGGAATGCAGACAGAAACTAATGGGTGAAGAAGCATTTGAAAGAAAACAAAAGAAATTTTTAAAACCACTTTTAAAAACTTCCCAAGAAAAAATTATACATGCTTCCACAGTTCCCACAATATGTTCCCACAATATGTTCCCACAGTTCCCACGAATATACTCTGAAAAAACTTCAAATGTTAAATGATTTGTCAAATGAAGGAGGAAGAATAAGGGCATATAGGAGAATTAGAATATGATGATGGATTATTTCAACAACTGGAAGAGATTAATCAACCCCCTGATTATATTGTGAAGGCTCTTCAAAACAATGAATATTCAGCAGATTCAAAAACCAAAGCAGGACTCATTCCAACAGAACAACCAGCAATATTTCATCTTGTTCAAGAAAAGGGATTGATATTTAATGATGAATTAAGATTCTTGAGTTCTGCTCAACCTCCTGTGAAACTGACTCTGAGATTAATGTTTCTTCGAACAAAAGATGGAAAGCAAAGGTTCAACTGTGAGGGATGAATCAAAGTATTTTGATAAACCATTGGATATGAAAAATAAGGATGATAGAGTATATATTGATGTGCTCGACTCTCTTAATTATAGGGTTAATCTATCTAGTAAAAGTAGGAAGAATGAGAAGGAGAAACACATTATTCAGGCTTGAAGTAGGCTTGGTTCAGGTTTTGGTTTTCTTCCAAATGACCCATCGCAATTTGTTAATAGACTGTTTTGCTGTCAGGTTGTAAGAAGGCTGGAAATAACAATTGTTTCAATGAAGCATCAGCCATTTTAGACCAGTTGATGAACATGAAAATAATGAATAAATGTCAAAACAAAGACATTTTATCCCATATTAAATAAGATGAGAAGCCCTAGCCTTCGTTTTAATTTCACAAGCGACCACACATCTTCATTCCCAGACCCACTACAACTTGACGCAACAAAAAATATGAGGTGTCTGGAAGGTGAATATACTGATTCTGGCTCACTTTTCCCCATGTAAATGAATAGGGGATTTTCAGCGATTCATTTTTTTTCCCGAAAAAGTAAACCCCCTTTTTATCCCAAGGTATATTTATGTCTCCCCTTTTAACCTCGGGACACTTTTTTTCAAATAACCAATGCAATAAGATAAAGATTTGTTCAAGTAGTAAAGTAGTAATGCGATTTGTTAAAGGTTATTCCAAAGAAATATCTGAAACGTCTAAGCCTCGGTACACTCTTTTTCAAATAACCAATGCATATTGTTTAGCTCACTCATTGAACCTAGAAAGATTTGTTTATTCTCAAATTCCTTCAATAGTTTAATTTTCTTTGCACAATAATCCCCATCTAAAATATTTAAAAACAAAACATTTGAATCTTTATATTTTTTAAGATACCCCTTTTGTGCCATTACGAAATGATAAACTTCTCTTAATGCTCTTGTTTGACCACCTCCTGAGCCACAAGTTATTTTTGTTAAGCCACGCCCACTTTTCGTAAGCCCCGCCCACGTTCTCATGAAAATTTATAAGCCACGCCCACTTTAATTTAAGTCCCGCCCACTTTTCATGAGGTATTTCCGAAAGCCATGCCCACTTCCGCTAAGCCCCGCCCACTTTTGCCAAGCTCCACCCACTTTTCCCTAAGCCCCACCCCTTTTCATGAGGTAGTTTCATAAGCCACGCCCACTTTCCTAAACCCCGCCCACCTTTCCCTATGCCCCACCCACTTTATGAGGTATTTTCATAAGCCACGCCCACTTTTCCTAAGCCCCGCCCACTTTTATGGGGTATTCCGTAAGCCACGCCCACTTTCCCGAAGCCCCGCCCACTTTTGCTAAGCCCCACCAACTCTTACATCATTTCCAGTTCATCTCTGACTCACAAAGAAATCACCAGAAAATTCGAGAATGTTATGCTTTTGAAAAATTTGCCTGGGCTTGCCCAGGGAATTTCCAAAGGAAACCACACCCACCAGTCTTTCCCAAGAAAAGCTTCAAGCCCAGGCTCCATTTTAAACATTTTTTTTGCTGGCAATGGTGTGCTGGTGTGCTTGCCTGGAGATCGACTCCTTGAATGGAACTAAACCTTCAAGTTGATGAACTGAATTCAAACCTCTTATCCATTGAGGTAAGATTTTATTTCCCTATTTTCAGTTTGATTTCAGCATCGACTCATTTAATAATTAAATAACTTAATTAATACATTATTATTTTCTCTCACAGGAAATTGTATCTGAAAATACTGATTTTGCCACAACTTGGGGCGAAATTGTTGGCTTGGTTGAAGACCTTGTGAGCGACCAAGACCCACAGAACGAGCTTAGCCTTGAGTGGGATGACTTTGGGGTTCCTTGGAGATCGACTACTTGTATGAAACTAAACCTTCAAGTTGATGAACTGGATTCAAACCTCTTATCTGTTGAGGTAAGATTTTATTTTTCTATTTTCAAAGTTTGATTGAAGCATACTCATTTAATAATTAAATCACTTCATTAATACATTATTATTTTCTCTCACAGGAAATTGTATCTGAAATACGAAATGAAAACACTGCTTTTGCTACAACTTGGGGCGAAATTGTTGGCTTGGTTGAAGACCTTGTGAGCGACCAAGACCCACAGAACGAGTTCGTCCTTGATGACCCAACCAAAGAGTTATACCTTGGAGACCAGCAAAGTCCTGAAAAAGAGTTTTGCAACAATAGTACTCATTGTGAGTTATCAAGACAATACCCCCTGAACAAGTTATACCTTGATGAGCCAGAATACAAGTTTTACCTTGGAGACTCACAAATTTCAGACATTTTGAAAAATGGAGTTTTCCTTGATGATCCACAGTTATACGATGTGAGATCTATCACCGAAACCCATAAACATTGGAAAAATGGAGATTTCCTTGATGATCCACAGTTATACGATGTGAGATCTATCACTGAAACCCACAATATTTCTGGAAAATGTGATTCTACCTTGGAGTCTTGGATAGATGGTTATATTTTTGGAGACTTGACATGTAGGTTCTGGCTTGATAACTCACAATGTGATACGTATCTTGGAAACTCAACAGGAATGTGGTTATACCTTGGAGACTTGGAAAGTTGGGTTTATTTTGGAGACTTGAAATGCTACCACTCTTTGGGATCTAAACCTATCAAGAAAGTTCTTACTCCCCCTTTCTACATCATCAAACCTGAAAGCCTTAAAAGACAGAATTGGAAGAAGAGAAAAAAACATAAAAAATATATATTGTTAGTTCTGGGAAGAAAGTGCAGGCTTACTCCCCCTTTCGACATCATCAAACCTGAAAGCCTGAAAAGACAGAATTGGAAGAAGAGAGAAAAAAACGAAAAATATATATATATATAGGTGGAAATCTCATTTTGAAAAAGACATTGTGTTGGGCGAGGGTTGGGGGGTTGGGGTTGAGATTTTGAATGTGAGGGTTGGGGTTAAGATTTTGAATGTGAGGGTTGGGACACACACACACACACACACACACACACACACACACACACACACACACACACACACACACACACACACACACACACACCACCACCACCAAACAAAAGTTAAGCCTTGACTATTCAGTTGAGGATTCTGTGTTTGGGGTTCACAGATCTAAGAACGTCCCCCTTGACACACATTATCGACTGTTATACACCTCGGACTTGGCCCTCGAGTGTCCACAACGGTGTATAGTAGGAGGGGGTGAAGCACCAACCCATTGCTCCCATTGCACACACACACACACACACACACACACACACACACACACCACCACCACCACCAAACAAAAGTTAAGCCTTGACTATTCAGCTGAGGATTCTGTGTTTGGGGTTCACAGATCCAAGAACGTCCCCCTTCACACACATTTTATACTGTTATACACCTCGGACTTAGCCCTCGAATGTTCACAACGGTGTGGAGTAGGAGGGAGTGAAGGACCAACCCATTGCTCCCATGGGTATTATCTGCTCAGTTTTGTCTTTTGTAATTCCTGTGAATAAAATGAACCAAAAATCTCTTCCCCTTCTAAATCATATATCTTATAAGTCCAAGGAACCGTATCTATTGCATAAACAATTTCAAAAAGTTCGTTCGTCCATCGTTTAATTATATCCTTTTTCAAAATGAGATTTCCACCAATTCTTCTTATGATATCACCAACTTTGAACTGAGGTTTTCTGATATTAATCTCTTTTTCATATTTTAATTTTGTAAATGTTTCTGATGGTTTCATATTCGCTGACATGTGAATCGTGTGATTATATTTATCCACAATATCCTGAATAAATGATGACCATTGTTGTGAACCGAGTTCTGTGAATTTTTTATATAGTCTCTCTTTTAAGGTACGATTCAAACGTTCAACAACAACGGCCTTCCCTTCATTGAAGGTACTGTATAATGTAATACTGTCATTTTTTCGAAAATTCATAAATGTCTTGTTATAAAACTCTCTACCCTCATCAGTCCACAATTTTTTCGGTTTTCTCTTTCTTTTATTAAATATCTGTTGAAAGGCTAACATAAGAGTATTACCTGTTTTGTTTTTTAAAGGGACAACCCATGCGTATCTACTCCTCAAATCAATAACGGTTAAAGCACACTTGTACCCCTTATCATTATTGAGTTCAATCAAATCAGTGGACCAGATATAATCAACTTCCTTGGAATAAACCTTCCTTCCATGAAACTTTGTGAATATTGGTTGATGTAATTCATCAGTTAATTGCTCTTCAGTCTTAATGACGTCATTAGAGCTTATAAGTTTTTTGAATTTCCAAGTCCAAGTTTCAATTTAGCACTGATCATCTTCTTCACGATGAACCGATCAACTTTTTCTCTCAAGGTTGGATTTTGTATCAGAGACAAATTATACAACATTTCTCTATCAGCTTCATGCTTTTCTTCCAAAGTTGTGGTATTCCCATAATATCGTGTCTCATGCACACTTCATAAACCATATTGATGGGTTTACTCCATGCTTTAGGATTGTCTGTCTCATCTAATCTTTTATCCAAGTTTGTACCTGGACCACAGAAAGAATACCCTGGTAGATGTAATTCCACTGGTATTCCAGTAGTTGTAAATTTACTTCCTGATGAAAAACTTTTGTATATCTCCTCCGAGTTTGTGTTTGGAGATAAATTGATTTTTTTTTGAACCACACACCGAACATATACTTTTTTGCATAACCCTGTTATTTTTACTTTTAATATATGAAATATTTTTAGTATTTGTTTTCTTTTTACATTTGAGGCAATAACTCATTTCTTTATGAGAAAAATTCCTGCAGACTACAAAAACCTTTTTAGTTTCCAACATGCACATTTGAATCTTAATTTTTAAAACATAAAGAATCCTTAGAAATGCCTTCACTCTCTCCTCCATTTATTTAAGAAAAAAATGAAAAACTTGAATTAAAATGAATATCTTGCCGATGTCAATCGTCTTGTCGGAAATATTGCAAATAGACTTGTCAATTCTTTGTTTTCCTCCTCGGTGGGTTGAGTTATTTTCTGTAATACCCCCAATCTTTTTTTAATCTCATCGGTTTCCATATTTTCGTATTTATTCATTCTCGCTCTTTCCTCCCTCTCTCTCTTCTCTCTCTTCTCCCTCTCCTCCTTCTCTTTCTTCTCTCTTTCCTCCTTTCTCTTCTCCTTTTCCTCCTCTTCCCTCTCTTCTTCAACTCCTTCCTCGTCCCTTACTATCCCTGAATAACTTTCACCCCATAGAATATCTTACATATATTCATCAGGATTTCTTGTTATTCCTGTATCCAAAATACTTTTTTTTACAACAGGAAACCAATAAAAAAAATTTGAATTTCTAAAAGAGCCTTACCTTTTCTTAACTTTATAATTTTTTCATTATTTAACATTCTAATTAAATCTAAAGTTGTTGGTTTATCAACATCAGCATAATGCCAATCTTTTATTGAAAATACCTCATTCTTATGTTGTAAAAATGACCGTTTTTACAGCCATTTTTCCCTGCCGTGCAGGGGTTGGGCTTTTTCTTGAGGCAATGTTTTTTATGGCCGGATGCCCATCCTGACGCCAACCCTGGTCGCCTCTTACGACACACAGGGATATGTTACACCTATTCTAACCGGGGCATACACCGGGACCAGTACACTGGTACTCACTTCGCCGACCTCAGATGGATGACAGGCTGAGTGGTGTTAATTCAGCAGCCAACGGGGCTTGAACTTAGGATCCTGGGATCCCAAGCCGCCACCCTAACCACTAAGCCAACACCAGGCTTCTCATTCTTATGTTGTAGAACATATTTATTAAAATACCGAATACCCTTTTCTTGAAGGGATGCTTGGACACAGAAATGATAATTTTCTTGAAGCCTTCTTGCTGTCATTTATGTATTCGAAATATATGTTAGAATAATATAATGGCACAAAACACCTCCCCATCTTCCCATAGTTAAATCATTTTGTATTTCCTGACTTATTATATATAATCCTGTTTTTTTCTGTTTTCATGATATAAACTAGGGCAAAACCATTATTATACTTACCCTTATTTAATTATTTTATTTGTTGTTTACGAATCGTGGCTCCACAAAACTCATTCTCTATACCAAGTGGATAATATTCTTCCTTACGAGACTGATTTCATTGTTCCAGGTCTTCGAGGTTATTTTTAAATGACCAATAATACCCTAAATCATTCATATCATACCCCCATTGTTCTATTCTCATAAAAACGATACGCCCTTCTTTATAAAAATTTATTTTAATTCGAACTGTGAATTCTGTATGACCTGGAGATAAAATCAACACTTCTGTATCTTTGGAATACGGAGGACATATATTGTAAGGACATATATTGTGATAAATCGCTTAATCTCACCAAGTCATTCGCGTCAGTCGGGCTTGGATACTTTTTAAATTTATAAGCGTTTTTCATATTAATATTTTTGGTTATATTATATTTATGTCGTTCAGCCTGTGCCTTTGTGGAATAATTTGATAAATCAATATCCAGTTCTTGGGATACACCAAAGATAGAACCATCTTTCCCAACATAAGTCATTGATATTAGATTAAAAATAATGTCATAAAATTTTTTATTTTTGTTGAGTTGAAATAACACATATAGACATAATTGACCACAACACTTGGAATTTAATTCTTGGCCTTAAAATGTTTGATAAACACCATTCTGTAAGAATTTTATGACTTCAACAGGTGGTGGAAGAACAAAACTATCAAAATAATATTTGTCTTGACTATTAAAAATACAAACCCAATGAGAACCGTTCCCATTATTATCTTCGAAGTTCATAATAATATTCTTTCTATGTTTCGGCACATTTGTTAATTCATCTCTCATACAAATAACCACATTATGAGTTTTTAGTTTCTTACAATATTTGACAAGTTGTAAATTTGATGTTGTATTCTTTCCAAATTCTTTAAACCACTCATCAATGCTCATTTATTTATTAGAAAGATATAATCCATTACCTCTTTTAGTTAATTTTACACCTGCTTGTGCGAGAGAAGAAAGCATATCTCCAACTAACAATCTTGCTTTATCAGGCAGACCTTCAAGTTTTTCAGCAAAATGTACAATTACACCACTTCCACTAATTTGTTTCTCCAACTCTTTGTTATGTCTTTCAAATTCTTTTTGAGCCTGGAGTTGAGCCTTCCTTTCATTGGCAGTTTTCACCGCTGTTGAAATACCACCCATCCATGCTCCAACCGCACTTAAACCAGCAAATAAAGGAATTAGAAATGGGAGAAATCCTCCACTCGTCTCTCTTGTTGAATATTTTTTCAACATTGGTTTTGTCATTTTAATTTTAAGTGAGCCAGTATCATTCAAGATTTTAACCTGTTCTCTTGTGAGCAAAACATCAATTCTTACTGCTCCTTTTCTCTGAATTGTATTAACGTTAATCGTACAGGCTTTTGATTTTGAACACAAGATGATAGTTTTTGAAGATTGATTTGATTAACATATACCCCAGTTGGTACTTTGCCACTCATTTATTCAACAAAAAATTATGTGAGACTAATCATAACACCATTATCTGTATTAATCTGCAATTCTGTTTCTTCCAAAAGCAAACAATATGTATCAACTTCTTCACTCTCTCCTCTTTCAATGTAAAGGGAAGTATCCACTCGATTAGACTTTATAGTTTCCTTTTGAGCACTCAGGTCAAACGCATGGATTGTATTCAAACTTTTAAATGCTGTCATATCCAAAATAGGTTCTTTATTTCCATTACTTTCACACACCTTTTGGTAAGACTTGTATGCTTCAGCAAAATCATTTTTTTCCCAATTAATTTCCAACTATCTCGTGGATAAAATGTTCCATCTGGAGAAAAGCGAAGTCTCAATGCAATGCATTATTGCATTATTCTTATCAGTCGCAGTATCACCATCTGGCTTTTTTAAAATGATCCACAGATATCATGGCTTTCCTTCCAGAACACCCAAATTCCATGTTTAAGTGGTTTGGTTGAGTTTAACGTGTTGACATCTTCTTTTGAGGTATGATACACTGAGTGGTTTATTTGAGTGAAGTCTTCTATTCAACATCTCTTCTGTTTTAAGATTAGGAGTATATTCACTGATATACCAACTCATTTCATCAATTACAAATTTATTCTGCTCACCAAAAGCACTACCAACACCAAAAAGCAATCTATTTTCATTATCATTCCTTTGCAGTTGAAATCTAATTTTTAGACCATCCAGAACTTTATCATGATCACAAAATCCAAATATACATTTAAGAGGAACTGCCACAGTAAAACTATTGACTGCTTTTGTATCATCATGATACGCTCCTTTCCTTTGAGTATATCAAGGGTCTGTGGTTCTTCCCGTTGACATATCAAGAATAAAACCTTCGACAGACCCCTTTCCCATTCTATCACTGAACGTATAGAGTGTAAATTTCATCATTTCAGATACAGCAGAGACATTATCAACCGCTTCAACTTCTTGTGTTCCAATGTACAAACGCACACTATCAAACATTTTCCAGAAGAAATCATTTACGAGTGTAGCGTTTGTGTTATTCCCAGCCTTCGTGAATTTAAATTTACACAACAAGAAACTTTCGGATAGATTCAAATAGTTGATTATTTATTTCAAAACTTTTTGTACCATTTGCATTCCAGTCTGTTCCAGTCATTGCATTTACCTTGAAGTAATCTTCTTTTTTCATGGAGTTTGGGATAATAATAGTATCATCCAAATCATAGATACTATCAATTGCTTCCATACTTGTATTTATTTTGGAAAAAAGATGTTAAAACTTTTGAAACCCTGATCCAAGTATTCGAATTATTTTCTGTCATTCTTGGGGGGACAACTGAGTTTTGCCTTTATTAATTTCTTTAATTGCTTGTAATTTATGAGATTCCTTCTGGGCATCTTTTATGCTCTTACAGCACCTGCAACATTTCCTACAGCAGAAGCAGTTGAACCAATTAGGTCTTTATGTTTAAGAATAGTTGAACCAATACCCATTAGAGTATCAATTTTCCCATCTCCTCTAAATTGATGTCCAACACCCCTTTGTCTCTTAGGTTTATAGTATCCTCTACCAAGATACATGCCTTCACCCTTGTAGTATGGGGAAAGGAACATCCCTTCCCCTGTAATTATTTTAAATTTTCCCAACTCGTGTTTCCTCACAATAACCATCGTATTTATTTATTGGAAAACTTCACGAAGGTGAATTCTGATGGATATAACTTCCCCATTAAAAGAAATCAAACGATTATCTTGGTCGGTTGTCCTAAAATTTACTCTGTGTATGTTTTTTCCTGACACAGGGAGATAAACCAAATTTTTGGGTTCCATATTGAATTTATAACCAATTGGGGTTGAGTATGCACTGAATGAAAATATTGTATTTGTTTCTATTCCATCATTATAAGCACCACCAATCAAATCACAGTGAATTAATACCGAATTTATTCCTGAGGATATTTGAATGACATTATCACTGTAAAACGTCCCATGAGTTTCAATCTTTTTTGAGGAGAAACCCAATAACTCTCAAAATGAATTATCAATTGTGAAATCAACCTTGTAGTTATTTTTAACTTTAATTGTTGATTTTGAAGTATGTTTTTGAATGTCTATAACAATATTTTTTGATTCATCACCCTGTTCTTTCATAAGACGAGCAATTTCGGAAGATATTTGAGAAATCTCATATGCTCCGGGTGAGACTGTTATCATTTTGTATCCATTTCCGGGATTATAACTGAACTTGTCATTTTTATCAGTTATATTAAATAAGGCATTATAAGTTTCCATGGACAATAAAGATGCCTCATATTCTTTTGTTGGGTCAAGTTGTAGTGGGTATGGGAATGAAGATGTGTGGTCACTTGTTGTGAAATTAAAACTCAGGATTGTGCTTCTCATCTTATTTAATGAGATAGAATGTCTTTATATTGAGATTTATTAATTATTTTCATGTTCATCAACTAGTCTAAAATGGCTGATGCTTCATTAAAACAATTGTTATTTCCAGCCTTCTTACTACCTAACAAAAGCCTGGTGTTGGCTTAGTGGTTAGGGTGGTGGCTTGGGATCCCAGGGTCCTGAGTTCAAGCCCCGTTGGCTGCTGAATTAACACCAGGGGGTTGACTCAGCCTGTCATCCTTCCGAGGTCGTCGAAATGAGTACCAGTGTACTGGTCCCGGTGTATGCCCCGGTTAGAATAGGTGTACCATATCCCTGTGTGTCGTAAGAGGCGACCAGGGTTGGCGTCAGGAAGGGCATCCGGCCATAAAACATTGCCTCAAGAAAAAAAGCCCAACCCCTGCACAGCAGGGAAAAATGGCTGTAAAAAACGGTCATTTACTACCTAACAACAATAACAGTTTATGAACTAATTGTGATGTGTCATTTGGAAGAAAACTAACACCTGAATAATGTGTTTCTCCTTCTCATTTTTCCTACTTTTAGCAGAAATACTAACCCTATAATTTAGAGTGTTCAGCAGATCAATATATACTCTATCATCATTATTTTTCATGTCCAATGGTTTATCAAAATACTTTGATTCATCCCTCACAGTTGAACCTTGTCTTCCATCTTTTGTGAGAAGAAACATTAATCTCGGAGTTGAGGTTGAGGAGGTTGAGCTCAACAGGAGGTTGAGCAGAACCCAAGATCTTTAATTCATCATTAAATATCAATACCTTTTCTTGAACAAGATGAAATATTGCTGGTTGTTCTGTTGGAATGAGTCCTGCTTTGGTTTTTGAATCCGCTGAATATTCATTGTTTTGAAGAGCATTCACAATATAATCAGGGGGTCGATTAATCTCTTCCAGTTGTTGAAATAAACCTTCATCATCATATTCTAATTCTCCTAAATGCTCAAATTCTTCCTCGTTCATTTGATCCAAATCTTTTAACATTTGAAATTTTTTAGGAGTATATTCTTCTGTGGGAACTGTGGAAACATCTTTCATTTTTTCTTGGGAAGTTTTTAAAATTGGTTTAAAAAATTTATCTTGTTTTCTTTCAAATGCTTCTTCACCCGTTGGTTTATGTCTGCGTTTCTTCTTTATTTCTTCCTGTTGTTTTATAACTTTTGAAACCAACTCTTGATATTCCTTAAATCTTCTTGCTCTTTCTTTCGCATCCATTTATTTATTGGAAAATATCATTTAATGAATTGTAAAGATCAAAAGGGAAATTTTCCTTTTCTTCATCATCCAAGTAGATGTGTTCAAATAAATCCTTTTCTTTAAATATTTCATGAAATTCTTTATTAACATTAATACGAGTTGTAATTTCTTCTTCACTAATACTTGCATCTCTGCTTTTCATACGTTTGCGTTGAGTTTCTTCATCAACATCAAAATCGAATGATAAAATCTTCACTCCGCTCAGATGTTTAATAATTTGTCTCGTTCCTTCTGAATTAGTTTCTAATATTTTTAGATTTTAGTTTCTTTAACTCACTCTTACAATGTGAATATTTTGTTGTACAAAGAGAAACCTCCTCAAATATTTGACCTTCATTCCTCAATCGCATGTTTTCCTCCACTGAAATGAAGTGATAATCTTCACCTTTTACTTCTCCAGGTCTTATTGCTCCAGTTGTTGTTGATACAATGCGTATCACGTGGTGTTTTTTTCAAGTAAATTTACAATGTTCTCATTTGTACAAAACAAGAACCTTGATTTCTGAAAGTTTTTTCCAGAAGCAGATTTACCCACAAGATTTATAATAATAGTTGTCATTTATATTTGTAATTGTTAATAAAACAAAAAATATATCCCTAAATATCTCATCTTGTTTCACAACAATATATTAATATTTTTTATTCGTGTGCTTCATGTAATCCCCAAATTCCTTTTTACTACATAATGTAGAACAATTATCTCTCCAAAAATTATTTATATCTTTTGAATTTAACTTGAATAAAATAAAAGTATTAGCATTGTTTCTGATGGAATGACGAGGAAGTTGAAAGTACGATTGACTAAGATAAATACAATTACAAGAAGAATGTCTCCCTCTTGTGTTGTTGCTGTCCATTACCGTTTGGTTTCTCTCATTAACACAATCATCAAAGATAACAAGGTTCTTTTTTGATTTATCCAAATCTTGGGGAGATGGTATATCATCCGTATTATCACGAAGAATACAAGTTCTCGGTTTTGATTTCTTTTTACATCTCTGTGTATCACAAAATAGTTGAATTATATCTTCAATGTTATAATCATTTAGTTTTTTTTGAAGTTTAAATAAACCAATTATATCTTCTTTTTGAAGACCAGCATTAAAACCTTGTGAGAGTAGTTGATACTCTGGTTCAAAACTCGACTTTGTGAAAATTATTAAATTATCATAATATAAAAAGTTGGGAGTCAGGAGCATCTTCAAAAGTAAGCAGGTTTTTCCACATCCGCTTGAACCAACTATGAGACTCACACTATAAGCATCTTAATGATAAGACATATTTTAACAACTAACATTAAGACATATTTAACAACTATGAGACATCTTAATGAATTTGGAAGATTTTTATGATTGTTAAATTTTATATTATTTTCACAAATGGGTAAAAAATTATTCATTTATCTATTTGGAAAACAGGTTATTTAATTTATTATTGGCTTTTTTTGACCTCTATATTTTATCCGAAGTTCAGGTTTAATTTCAAGATAATCCATTATTTTATTTATGCAATATCTTGTGTTGATATTTCCCTGAAAATCAGATCCATGAATAATATATAACAACAATCCTTTGAACATTTCTCTAATACGTTCAGTTTCTTCCCTTGTAAGGAAAGGTGTGTTATCACCCTCATACTTTGCATTCATTTCTCCAATCAATCTTGCAAAGTAATTCATTTTTGGTGTAAATCTAAAAGAATTATTTTCCTTTGTAATTTTTTATTATCATTAATTAGAAGATAATCACAGAATATACATTGTTTATAGGCTTTTGACTCTGTGTTTAATCCCCGTCTTTCACATGCAGGACAATTCTCAAATTTGTCAGTTGGAGAATCAGGGAAGTCTAGCATATTTATAAAGTAAAACTTTACTTAAACTGAAATTCATCTGTACTTTCAGTTGCATATTGACTCATATTTAATAATATTACCATCGATATCTATATACTTTTTTTCATTCCCAGATTCAACAACAACATTTTTTATATTAAAGGTAATTTTAAAATGATCCTTAATTACTATTGAAGGAAATGTCATTTCACCTGATATATTAACATCCTTTATTTCATCAGGATTTACATCTTTAGGGTTGTTGAAAAAATACAAATTTCTCCTTGCATATCACAGATGGTCTTATCTTTTCTTTCTAAAGCTTCATCCATAAGGTTTTTGATTTTTGATACTTTTTCTTGTTTCATTGCTTTTTCTTGTTTTGAATATATTACCAGAAGGAGAGGAGAAACTTTTGTTAGAGATACTTTAATTGATGTTCTACCAGGTAAACTAAAAGCCCTTCCACTGAAGGAAATTGAAGAACTCATCTTATCCACCATAATTGTTTTTATCCAATAGTTGTTATATTTATCTTTGTTCAATTTTACATCCTTGACGTATTTCTCAGTATCTTTTACAAATGAAGTGATTGATTGAAACTTCCCTTTTGTGTCTTGAAACATTGTATTTATTAAGTGAAAAAAGTTGGAGGATAAAATGGTTTTAAGCACAGATTCACCTATAAATTAAACGAAATTTTCATCAAGAAAATTTTAGTTTCAGCAAAGTTTTATTGTATAAATATGGTGAATACAATGTACTGCGGTGTTTGGAATCACGAATATATATATTATAAAAGAACACCTGCAAATCAACAAACATACATTTAATCTATTTCATCAAATATCTCCTCTTGAGTTGGAAAGAAAATATTGTGATATCTGCTCAAAGGATGTTTTGAAGAGTAGTTATAAGAGACATCTTCAATCACAAAAACACAAGAAAAATTAGTTTAAAGTAAAGGGAGACTGTTATCTTGAAAACACTGATGGGGCATTTAAAGGGCATATAAAAAAAAAGGATTTTTCAATTTGGAGAACCCGGTCCATCATCAATGGCTGAATCAATTGAAATCGTGAAACCTGATGTTGAAAAAGTTATTAGAAAGACATTAAAAGAAATGAAAACTTTAAAGTTTTATATGGGAGTGAAAATGAATATGAAAAGACAAGATGAAGGACAAACTCCTTATTTGAGAACAGATCTTCATTTTATAACATCATTTCAAGATTTTTTGAATAGTGGGGTTTCTGAAGAGCTTTCAAGGCAAGAGGTGGATGTTGATAATACAGCGGTAGGAAGTGGATTTCATATTTTAAAAATCATCTTTTTAGATATACACATTCTAAAATCAAACCCTCTTAAAGCTTCTTCTTATATTGAATTACCAAAAGAAATAAAACTAAAGAAGGCAGTTGTTAATATTAAGAACAATGATAATAAATGTTTTCTCTGGTCTGTTCTTGCTCACTTACATCCACTAAATTGTAATTCAGAAAGAGTAAAACAATATATGAAATATGAGAATACTTTGGACATTAAAGATTTTAAATTCCCAATGCCACTAACAGATATTCCTAAATTTGAGAAAAAGAAAAATCTTTCTCTTAATGTATGTGGATTAACGGATACAAACAAAGTTCAAATATTAAAAATTTCAAACAACTCTAAAAATGAAGAAACACACATTGATCTTTTATATTTTAGTGTTGGAAAGAATTCACATGATACATACATCAATAATTTATCAAGATTAATCTCTTCTCAGGTATTCAGAACAGCAAACAAAATATATCCTTGTAAGCGATGTCTTAATTCATTACATACAAAAGAACGATTCGAACAACATTCAAAATATTGTAGTAATCATAAATCAGCTAATCTAATTAAAATGCCTAAACCTGGTAAAAAGATTTATTTTGAAGATTATAATAAATCTATCATGCACCCATTTGTGATATACGCTGATTTTGAATGTATCCTAAAAAAAGATAAATACTGCTTCTCCTCATCCAAAAGAATCGCATACAAATAAATATCAAAAACATATTCTAGTGGAAAAAAAGCTTTACAAGAGTTTGTAAAACGATTAGAAAAGGATTGTATAAGACGAACGAAATTAATGAAAGAAACAAATGAACTGATGAAATTAACCGAAGAAGAAAAATTAGAATTTAGAAAGAACAATATCTGTCATATTTGTGAGGAGGAAATTGAGGAGTCTAAAGTTAGGGATCATTGTCATCTTACTGGTAAATATAGAGGTCCTGCTCATTCCTGTTGTAATCTTAAATATAAATTTTCTTCTTTTATTCCAGTCTTTCTTCACAACAGCGCCAACTATGATACACATCTATTTATAAATGAACTTTCAAAAACACCAGGGAATATTTCTGCCACAACAAACACAAGTCAAAAGTATATTTCATTTACAAAAATGATATTCACAAAACCTTAAACTCGTATTCGGTTTCTCGATTCTTACAAGTTTATGGGAACACCACTCGCCTCCCTAGCATCAAATCTAAGCTCCACGGGGTCTTTTCCAAATCTTAATTCATTCTTTCCAAAAGAGGAAATTCTAACTAAAGAGGAAATTCAGATTAAAGAGAGAATTCAAACTAAAGAGGAAATTCTAATTAATGAGGAAATTAATGAAGAAATTCTAACTGAAGATGAAATTCTAATTATAAAGAAAATTCAAACAATGAATGAAATTCTAACTTAAGAGGAAATTCTGATTAAAGTTGAAATTCTGATTGAAGAGGGAATTCTAACTTGAGAGGAAATTCAAACAAGGAATGAAATTCAAAGTAAAGAGAAAATTCTTACAAGTAAGGGAATTTATCCTAATGATTATATGGATTCATTTATGAGATTTAAACAAACACAACTTCCTTCAAAAGAAAGTGTTTTCTCATAACCTTTATGAAGAAGAGATAAGTGATCAGGAATAAACCAAACAATATTGGAACAGCAGTTCTTGATTTATCAAAGATATTGATGTATGATTATTTGTATAATGGCTTAACGAAAGAGTATGGTGAAAATGTTTCATTGTTGTATATGGACACTGATAGTTTTATCCTCGATGTAAAAACTGATGATGTTTATGAAGATATGAAGAAAAATATTTGAGTATATGATACCAGTAATTTTACGAAGAAGAGCGAGTTATTTTCCAAAAAGAATGAAAAGGTTATTGGTAAGTTTAAGGATGAGTTGGGTGGAAAAGTCATGAGTGAGTTAATTGGATTGAGAGCAAAGGTGGCATATCCTTATAAGTATGGTGATCAGATTGATCAGAGGTTAAAGGGGATAAAGAAATATGTTATAAAGAAATCAATAACTTTGAGAAATTATTAAAATTGTTTGATGAATAAGAAAGAAGAATATAGGAAAATGAATACAATAAGAAGTTATAAACATAACATATATAGTGAAGAAGTAAATAAAAAGGCATTAGGAGCCTTTGATGATAAGAGATTTATTTTAGATAATGGAATAGATTGTGTTTCATATGGATATTGTATGATAGAGTGTATAAAATAGATTGTGTTTTAACGATGGGAATATGGGTTAAGGTTTTTTTTAGGGCTACTGCCGCGTTTTTTCACAATATATAAATGGTCAAACCAAGTATTAATCAAACTAAAGAGTGGAGAAAATCTCAGTCTTGGTATAAAAATGGAAAACATAATGAATGTGAAAATTATCAAATAAGTCTTATTGAAAAAATAACTAAAACAAAGGGAAATAAAACAAAAAAGCAAATCAATTAAAAAACTCGTAAGTTAGAGGATGTAAAGAAAAAAATAAATATACTTGAATGGACTGAAAACTTTGATGGTTATCAATTGAACAATGAAAAACAATTTACTATCATCTCAAAATGATATGTGGCTCAGGAGGTGGTCAAACAAGAGCATTAAGGGAAGTTTATCATTTTGTAATGGCACAAAAGGGGTATCTTAAAAAAATATAAAGATTCAAATGTTTTGTTTTTAAAAAATTTAGATGGGGATTATTGTACAAAGAAAATTAAACTATTGAAGGAATTTGAGAATGAACAAATCTTTATAGGTTCAATGAGTGAGCTAAACAATATGCATTGGTTATTTGAAAAAGAGTGTCCCTCGGCTTGCATGTTTCAGATATTTCTTCAGAATCACCTTCAACAAATCACATTACTACTTTACCACTTGAACATATCTTTATCTTATTGCATTGGTTATTTGAAAAAAGTGTCCCGAGGTTAAAAGGGAAGACAAATAAATATACCTTAGGATAAAAAGGGGGTTTACTTTTTATGGAAAAAAATGAATCGCTGAAAATCCCCCATTCATTTACATGGGGAAAAGTGAGCCAGAATCAGCATATTCACCCTACTGGCGTCTTTATTGTCAATGGAAACTTATAATACCTTATTTAATATCACCGAGAAAAATGACAATTTAGTTGTAATCCGTGAAGTGGATACAAAACGATA
This sequence comes from Eptatretus burgeri, assembly GCF_056783735.1. Lineage (NCBI taxonomy): Eukaryota > Metazoa > Chordata > Myxini > Myxiniformes > Myxinidae > Eptatretus > Eptatretus burgeri. Next base: position 20,871,384 of record NC_140964.1, on the reverse strand, counting down.
ACATTTTCACCCGGAGCATATGAGATTTCTCAAATATCTTCAGAAATTGCTCGCCTTATGAAAGAACAGGGTGATGAACCAAAAATATTGTTATAGATATTCAAAAACATTCTTCAAAATCATCGATTAAACAAAAATAACTACAAGGTTGATTTCACAATTGATAATTCATTTAGAGAGTTGTTGGGTTTCTCCTCAAAAAAGATTGAAACTAATGGGACATTTTACAGTGATAATGTCATTCAAATATCCTCAGGAATAAATTCGGTATTAATTCACTGTGATTTGATTGATGGCGCTTATAATGATGGAATAAGAACAAATACAATATTTTAATTCAGTGCATACTCAACCCCAATTGGTTATAAATTGAATATGGAACCCAAAAATCTGGTTTATCTCTACCTGTGTCAGGAAAAAACATATACAGAGGAAATTTAGGATAACCGACCAAGATAATCGCATTATTTCTTTCAATGGAGAAATTATATCCATCAGAATTCACCTCCGTGAAGTTTTCCAATAAATAAATAGGATGGTTATTGTGAGTCTATTGTGATAGTGACAAGACAACAACAAATAGTTGTCTCCCCAAGAACGACAGAAATGAATTTGAATACTTGGATCAGGGTTTCAAAAGTTTTAACATCTTTTTTCCTCAATAAATACATGTATGGAAGCAATTGATAGTATCTATGATTTGGATGATACCATTGTCATCTCAAACTCCATTAAAAAAGAAGACTACTTCAAGGTAAATGCAATAGCTGCAACAGACTGGAATGCAAATGGAACAAAAAGTTTTGAAATAAAGAATCAAGAAACTGATATGAATCTAGCCGAAAGTTTCTTGTGTAAATTTAAATTCACTGAGGCTGTGAATACCGCAAATGCTACACCCGTAAATGATTTATTCTGGAAAATGTTTGGTAATGTTCGTTTGTACATTGGAACACAAGAAGTTGAAGCAGTTGATTATGTCTCTGCTACCTCTGAAATGATGAAATTTACATGATATTCATTTTGTGATAGAATGGGAAAGGTTGCTGTCAAAGGTTTTATTCCTGATATGGCAACGGGAACAAACACAGACCCTCGATATCGTCAAAGGAAATGATGTATAATGATGATACAAAAACAGGTAATAGTTTTACTGTGACAGTTCCTCTTCAAGGAATATTTGGATTTTGTGATCATGATAAAGTTCTGGATGGTCTTAAAATTAGATTTCAACGACAAAGGAATGATAATGAAAATAGATTGCTTTTTGGTGTGGCTAATGCTTTTGCTGATCAGAATCAATTTCTAATTGATGAAATTAGTTGGTATATTAGTGAATATACTCCTAATCTTAAAACAGAAGAGATGTTGAATGGAAGACAACTCAAAGGAACCACTCAATGTATCATACCTGAAAAGAAGATGCTAACACGTTAAACTGAACCAAACCACTTACACGTGAAATTTCGGTGTTCTGGAAGGAAAGCCACGATATCTGTGGCTCATTTTTTTAAAACCAGTTGGTGATACTGCTCCTGATAAGAATAATGCATTGAGTGATAATGCGATGGTGAAACAACTTCGTGTTTCTCGAGAAGGAACATTTTATCCATGAGATAGATTGGAAATTAATTGCGAAAAAATGATTATGCTGAAGCATACGAGTCTTCCCAAAAGGTGTGTGAAAGCAATGGGAATAAAGAACCCATTTTGGAAATGACAACATTTAAAAGTCTATATGCAATCTATGCGATTGACCTGAGTGCTCAAAAGGAAACTATAAAGTGTAATCGAGTGGATACTTCCCTATACATTGAAAGAGAAGAGAGTGAAGAAGTTGATACATATTGTTTGCTTTTGGAAGAAACAGAATTACAGATTAATACAGATAATGGTGTTACGATTAGTCTCACATAATTTTTTTGATAAATAAATGAGTAATAAAGTGCCAACTGGGGTTTATGTTAATCAAATCAATCTTCATAAAATATCATCTGATATTCAAAATAACAAGCCTTGTATGATTAAGGTTAATACAATTCAGAGAAAAGGAGCAGTAAGAATTGATGTTTTGCTCACAAGAGAACAGGTGAAAATCTTGAACGATACTGGCTCACTTAAAATTTAAAATGTCAAAACCAATGTTGAAGAAATATTCAATAAGAGAGATGAGTGGAGGATTTCTCCCATTTCTAATTCCTTTATTTGCTGGTTTAAGTGCGGCTTGACAATTGCCGGGTGGTATTTCAGCAGCGGTGAAAACTGCCAACGAAAGGAAGGCTCAAATCCGGGCTCAAAAAGAATTGGGAAGACATAATAAAGAGTTGGAGAAACAAATTAGTGGAAGTGGTGTAATTGTGGATTTTGCTGAAAAACTTGAAAGTCTGCCTGATAAAGCAAGATTGTTAGTTGGAGATATGCTTTCTTCTATCGCACAAGCAGGTGTTGAAGAAACTGAGACAACAGAGAAGGAGGAGAGGGAGAAGAGAGAGAAGGAGGATTGGGAGAAGAGAGAGAAGGAGGATTGGGAGAAGAGAGAGAAGGAGGAGAGGGAGAATAGAGAGAAGGAGGAGAGGGAGAAGAGAGAGGAGGAGAGGGAGAGGGAGGAAAGAGAGAATAAATAAATATAAAAATGTGGAAACCAGTGAGATTATAAAAAGATCAAAGGTATTACAGAAAATAAATAAATCTCAATGCACCGAGGAGGAAAACAAAGAATTGGCAAGTCCATTAGAAATATATGCATCAAGACTATTAACATCAGTTTCATGGAGAAGATTAAAACGAGAAAGTGGAGAAAAAGAAGAGAAAGAAGGAAAAGATTATATTATTGATGATGTTGATGTAATTGACTTTTATTAAAGTTTGACATTTTTTTCTTAAATAAATGGAAGAGAGAGTGAGGACATTTCTAAGGATTCTTGATGTTTTAAAATCCAAGATACAAACGTGCATGTTGGAAACCAAAAAGGTTTTCACACTCTGTCAGAATTTTTCACATAAATATGTGAGTTATTGTCTCAAATGTAAGAAGAAAACTAATACTAAAAATATCTCGTATTTTAAAAGTAAAAATAACAGGGTTATACAAAACGGCAGATGTTCGGTGTGTGGCTCTAAAAAGAGTAAATTTATCTCCAAACACAAATGTGGTGGAGATATACAAAAGTTTTTATCAGGAAGTAAATTTACAACTTCTGGAATACCAGGGGAATTACATCGACCAGAGTATTCTTTCTTTGGTCCAGGAACAAACTTGATTAAAAGATTAGATGAGGCTGACAATCCTAAATCATGGAGCAAACCTATCAATAGGGTTGATGAAGTGTGCATGAGGCATGATATTGATTTTGCAAATAGCACATTGTTGGAAGAAAAACACGAAGCCGATAGAGAAATGTTGTATAATTTATCTCTGATACAAAATCCAACCTTGAGAGAAAAAGTTGATGTGTTCATCGTGATGAAGATGATCAGTGCTAAATTGAAACTTGGTCTTGGAAATTCAAAAAACTTATTGGCTCTAATGATGTCATTAAGATTGAAGAGCAATTAGCTGATTAATTACATAAACCAATAATCACAAAGAAGGAAGGTTTATTCCAAGGAAGTTGATTATATCTGGTCTGATGATTTACTTGAACTCAATTATGATAAAGGGTACAAGTATGCTTTAACCGTTAGTGATTTGAGGAGAAGATATGCGTGGGTTGTTCCTTTGAAAAACAAAACAGGTTTTGTTTTTATGTTGGCCTTTCTCTTATGTTAGCCTTTCAACAGATATTCAATAAAAGCAAGAGAAAACCTCAAAAATTGTAGACTGATGAGGGTACAGAGTTCTACAACAAAACATTTATGAATTTTCTTTAATATAACAACATTACATTATACAGCACCTTTCATGAAAATATAACATTACATTATACAGCACCTTTCATGAAGGAAAAGCGGTTGTTATTGAGCAATTTAATCGCACTTTAAAAGAGAGACTAAATAAAAAATTTACTCAACTCGGTTCTCAACAATGGTTATCTTTAATTCACGACATTGTAGATAAGTACAACGACATGATTCATTCCTCAACAAAAACGAAGCCATCAGAAACATTTACAAAATTAAAATATGAAAAAGAGATTAATGCCAGAAAGCTTCAGTTCAAAGTTGGTGATATTGTGTCGTGGGCCGGGTGTCGGCAGTGAGCATGACCACTAGGTGGAGCAGTAGAGTCGGCTCCACCGAACACCCGGAATCTAGATCGTGCTCCCCGGAGAACTCCGAAGGGCACGGGTCCCTTACAGGACCATGAATCGCCAATAATTCGACCGCGTGGAATAGGGTCGATTGCCAATTTCAATTTACTTCAGTATCCACGCGGCAAAGCTATTGGGGAATTCACACCCTCGGCAGGCCTCGAGCGGAACGAGCCATGATCGTGCTCGAACCGTGCGTAACCCGAGCGGATGGTTACCAAGACCCATCAGACCGAATGCACAATTTTCCGCTTCCCAATTTCCCAACATGCACCGTGCTAAGCCAATGAAAGAAGCACAGAAACAAGGTGATACATTTAACAAGAGGGGTATTTATTTACAATTATAATTGGCAAAAACCGAGAAGGGAGACAAAGAGCAGATTACAACCGAATATGAAATGTAAATAATGTACAAGCAAAAGCACTTAACAATTCTACTTGACAAGACAGGCCCGCCCGCAGACGCACACCAAAGAAATGGACCCCGTAGGATCTTTATTGAAGGTTCCCAGCTCAAGGGAAGATGAGCTGGAAACCAGAGCTATCTTGGTCCTGTCCACCTTGTGTGGTCTTCAACGTCCTGGACCGGCGGGACTCGAACCCGCAACCACGATACCACTCCAAGTACCCAGGACAGAGGATAAAGGGCGGACCCCAACCAGTCTGAGCGCGGACGAGGCAGCGAGCGCCAGCAGGCAAGGCCAGGCGATCTGGCAGAGCAAAACCAACTCTCCTCACCAGTCGGATCGCGCCGAACAATTATTCACTCCCTCTTCAGAGGGGAGGAGCCGCCTACTCCGACCCGCTCTCCCTCACTGGACGGTTTTGGCGTGCAAACGTGCTCGTCACCCCCGTGATTGGCCAGAAGGGGCGCCAAGTCCGCTGATTGGACTGGGGGGGGGGGGCGTGGCGGGCGTCACGGTGGACCGCCCCTCAAACAGGAAGAGGAGTAACAATGTCCTGCGTGGGCTCTCATTGGCCGACCGACGGCAAACTCGCTCGCATCTATTTGATTGGTCGAGAGAGATGCCATGTCCTTCTTGAACTCCACCCACCATGAGCGTTATGGCGTCAGGATGGAGCAAAGGTGTTGTAGTTGTAAGTGATGTAAAACTGTAAAAGAAAACCCTGACTATCAAAATAACTCCACAGCGCACGAACATTTAATTCCCATTAGACTCGGGACGGGACCCGAACGAGAAACACATACTGACCGTTATAACTGATCTATAGGGACTCTGGCTGTTGTGTGCAGTAAGCTTCCAAATTCGTAACAATAGCATGAATATACAGGTGGAAATCTCATTTTTAAAAAGGTTATACCAAGCGATGGACAAATGAACTTTTTAAAATTGTTGATGTCATCGGTACATTTACTTGGACTTACAAATTATGTGATTTAAAGGAGGAAGAGATTTTAGGTTCATTTTATTCACAGGAATTACAAAAGACAAAGATAAATTGGGAAAAAAATTTTTGGACTCTGCCCCTTTTTTAACTCCGCCCACATAAGCCACATCCACGCAAACCCATCACAAAATCCACATCCACATAAGCCCCGCCCACATAAGCCACATCCATGCAAACCCCTCACAAAATCCACATCCACACAAACCCCACCCACATAAGCCACATCCACATCCATCATATCCACATAATTAGTTTATTAGTTCCCACACACATGTTTAATTAAAAAAAATTGCTCCTCCCACACAAGCCACATCCACACAAACCCCGCCGACCCACATAAGCCCCACCCACACAAGTCCCACCCACCCACATAAGCCCTACCCACACAAGTCCCTCCCACCCACATAAGCCCTAGCCACACAAGTCCCACCCACCCATATAAGCCCTACCCACACAAGTCCCACCACCCACATAAGCCCTACCCACACAAGTCCCACCCACCCACATAAACCCAACCCACACAAGCTCCATCCATGCAAACCTCACTCACAAAAGCCACACCCACCCACACAAGCCCCACCCACCCCCCCAACCTCCACCCACACAAGCCCCACCCCCATGTGTGCCCCCACCTTTGACCCACCACCCCCTCATCCCACCTCCCACCCTTCCCCGCACACACACACAGGGAGGGGAGAGGGATGAGGGGGGTTGTAAGTCGTTGGGGGAGTGCACCAACCACCCCTCCCCTTTACATCTTCCTTTATTCTTTTCTTGTAATTCAAAATCAGATAATTATAAGGAAAGCAAATATATTTAAACAAAAGTAGTAACATTGAACAAAATCTTCTTTCGCAGCAGTCTGATGGTTTTTTTGGTTTTGAAACTCGATCAACATATTCTATTCAAAACAAAGAGTGAAGAACAATTAGGGTATATAAAGATGATTATAATATGATATTAATAAAATAATAAATATAACATTTACCTCCAGAAGATGGAGTGCCGTGTCAGATTCCTCCAGAACATTAAGTTGTGTGTTTGGTTCATCCAGACAGGTGTTTAAACTGAAAAATAAAAAATAAAAATATTAATGATTCAAAGATACAGACAGACAGACAGACACACACACACACACATACACATATAAACATGCACACACACATCCACAAACACAAATACACACATACACACACACATACACATATAAACACGCACACACACATCCACAAACACAAATACACACATGCACACACACATACACACACACACACATATAAACACGCACACACACATCCACAAACACAAATACACACATGCACACACACATACACACACACACACACACACACACACACACGCACACACACATACACATATAAACACGCACACGCATGCACAAACAAAAATACACACATGCACACACATAAACACATAAAGACACACAGAGGGATAATTTCTCACCTTTGACTCAACTCATTCAAGATGAGAGGACGTGAGAGAACTTCTTTCCATCCAACAAAAATATCGTTCAATTATTTTCTGAACGATCGAATGTCTTCAAGGAAGTCATTCATTTTTAGCCACTCATCGTGTAATTCAAAGGCCTCCTGTTCTAGATCAGTTATCAACGATGTTCTTATTGGGGACAACCTGTTAGAAAAAGAAACACAATCATAATTATTGGTTGTATTGTCATTTAATTCTGAATAAAACAACAAATGATGAATTGGGTTAAGGATCTCACCTGTCATCTTGTGAAAACGATTGATCCGCAAGGTCGGAGAAATTATCTGCACAATCCATTCTCTAAATAAAACACTCGGCACACAAGTTGGTTTAAATAAGCAACTTGATGACATAATGGGAGATTGCACAACAATGGGGTTTTCAGGGTGTGTCCTACATAGGAAATGACTTCGGAATTTTTTTGGCTTGGTTCGGGCGAGGCAGCTTGGCTGACTCCAGACTGACTCATTTAACACGAAAATGCAACAGCTTGCTTTGAATGATTTTGAGAAAAAAACTACGTTTAAAAGCTGTTTTTGCTTGTTTTCAGCTAAACTTTGTTCTGTTTGTGTTCTGATGATTTCAGATATAACCACGAGAGACATGGGCACAGAATACTTCCTCACCTTCACAGCACGGCTGTGCTCTTAAAGGCACTTCCCAATTTTACAGAACCGAAGGAGGGATCATGAACTTCCCTTTCTTTCGTGCTTGAAGAGATAAAGTGAATATACTCTGGAAATGAATGTTATAAGAAAATTAAGTTATTCCCTAAAGTTGAACATGAGCAAATATTCGTTGGTTCGCTCTTTGAGTGGAATGAAAATATGAAAGGGAAGAAGTGCTTTAATCAGTAAGTCTCAATCCTTCATAGTCTCAATTTTACATTTGCTTTTCTGGGAGGGAAGGGGATAGGTGGAGAGAAAATCAGTCTCCTATTTTGCGCTTTTGGGGCTTGAGTCAGAAAGTTTTTCCCTTTTCCCCCATTCATTCGAATGAGAGTCCCAGAAACCCCATTTATCATCTACTATCCTGAGTTCAAATCCCAGTTTGCTGTTGAACTAATACCAGGTGGGGTTGACTCTCCGAGTCATCTTTCTGAGGTTGACAAAATGAGTACCAGCTTGCTGGTATCCTGTGTCGGAGTGGTGACCTGTCTGGGTTTGTGCCCAATATCCAAGGAGACTGTTTTGGCAGCACCAACGCTCTGCAAAGAGTATGGTCCCAATGGATGGATGGATTCGACTTGTCTGCTAATGCAGAGCGACATGAGCCTTCATGACCAAGACTGGTTCTTCATTCCATAAAATATACTTTCTCTGTTGAGTGGAATGATCTTCAGTTTCAATGGAGAAGAGTAAATCATTTTGATTTACCTCGTAAACTTTTCTTACGAAAATATCTTCTTCTTTTTTTCACCGGTGACTGGCATTACCATGAAAATAATTATTTGTGCTCAGTGTGAGAATAACAGGCATCGAGCAAGCATGAAAGCAAGTGCAAGTGCAACCTTTATTATAAGCAGAATAGAAACGCCTCTCCCTTGACGTGCACTCCACAAAGGCATCTTGAAATCGGGACACGACAGTCGTTTGCGATAATGAGGGAGAATTTCCATTTTGCTCTAAGACGTAACATTACTCAGACTGGGTGCACACCTCAAATAATTCTGCCAAAATTGTCGATTTCATGCAAATTGACAACTTGATGCACGTATGCGCGCACACACACACACACACACACACACACACACACACACACACACACACACACACACACACACACACACACACACACACACACACACACACATCCTGTAAGATTGTAATACCCTGAAGATATCAGTTTGAAGAGATGTGTGGGACTTTGCAAATCAAAGATTCTCAGATGAAAACTCAAGTCCCACATTATGATTCATCGATGAAAGAAAGGTTCCTCATTAAGTGGGAGATAAAAATTGTTGTTTTTTTTTAAAGATGACATTAAAATATCTTTGTAGGTTTCTAAATTTTATACCAATGATGTCTAAACTGCAACACAGAATGGTTGAAGCTGGTATTTGGCACATACAAAATGTAGAACCTGCGTTTGACAAGTTCATCAGTGCATGGCATATTGTGCAAATAAAAATTTTTAAACCTGTTTGAATCTTGGTTTCTCCTCCTTCCCTGAGTGGGAGGATGCCATCTCGTTTCACGTGAATGGGAAGATGTCAAATGCATCTCCACACTTTATCTCACTGCCTTCCAGAAACTACTTGATAATTCGTTGAGATACGCTGTTGTTAGTAATGTCATAGAGAGAGAGAGAGAGAGAGAGAGAGAGAGAGAGAGAGAGAGAGAGAGAGAGAGAGAGAGAGAGAGAGAGAGAGAGAGAGAGAGAGAGACAGACAGACAAAGAGAGACAAAGAGAGACAAAGAGAGAGAGAGAGACAAAGAGAGAGAGAGAGACAGAGAGAGAGAGAGAGAGACAAAGAGACAAAGAGACAAAGAGAGAGAGAGAGAGAGAGAGAGAGAGAGAGAGAGAGAGAGAGAGAGAGAGAGAGAGAGAGAGAGAGAGAGAGAGAGAGAGAGAGAGAGAGAGATAGAGATAGAGATAGAGATAGAGATAGAGATAGAGATAGAGATAGAGATAGAGATAGAGAACTCACAAGTGCCTCTTCAATGCAGCTTTCTGGCAAGTGTGAAATGGCTGGACATGATTACCTTTTCAAAAGTTCACACTTTTTTTCCAAGTTATTTTATTCATTTGCTTAATAGAAGCAAATGAGGAGGTGTTGTATTCATTGGACTCGTTCCAGTTGCTTGGTCTGAATCCTGACCAACAGTGCAAAAGCATTCACGCCGTCAACTGAGCAAGTTCCCAGGCCTGTTTGCCACATCACTGTGCTCAAATGGAACGCCTGAGCCAGTTGTGCAACGTACATATCGGTGCTGTACACCCGATTGCCCAGAGTCCCAACCCGAGCGGTGGTTGTGCGTTTTGTGCTGGGTGCTAATCGCCCGAACCCAATCTGTGGTTTAACAGATATATATATATATATATATATATATATATATATATATATATATATATATATATATATATATATATATATAATTCATATACTAACTGGAGAGCTCATAGCACACCTTACTCCAAACCAAACATACACACATAGCACACCAAACAGCATTGAGAAAAAGGTTTGGGAAGAATCTCTTAAACTCTTGCTTTGTGTTAGTGAGTACAATCTACGTTCGTTTTGATGGTGAACTTTGAATAACAGGCGTGATGGTCACCATACAGCACTATGTGCCGCCATATTTGTCAGATGCAGATTCTCAAACTGTTATTCTGCCTTCACATCATGATGAATGCCGATTCGCATTGTTATTCCGATTCCCATTGTTATTCTCATTGTTACTCTGCACTCAGTGCATGAATATTTTTTCCAAGACCTGCTAAACGGAACGTTTTTGAAAGTGACGAAAAGGTGATTTGTGTTCTGTCGTGTTCAAGCATATAATTCAATTGAAATGAAATGAAAATTTTTAGAGGTTGTAGAAAGAAAAAAAATTCAGAAGTTTACTGCCGTTGATGCAGCGTCTTTCACACCACCTTGTTTCACACATTACATTAGTTATCTGTGTCTGTTGTTTGTCCTTTATGGCGTCCTTAAAATAATAAGTTTACTGTTTGGAATGATTTTCAATTTTTTTTGACTACCAGACAGGCAAACAGAGTAAAAAAATTGCCCCCTTGTCCGAAGGAAGCGGTGCAGTTTAGCATTTCCTTCTCGTGATGCTCGTCAGCGAGAGCTCCCCGTTGTCAATTCAGCGTCTGCACCACTTAAAAAAATTTTTATGGACGGATGGACATCAAATATTGAAGCAGCTACACCGCTTAAAAATGATCTCACTCCTCTCTGAGCATATGCGATCAGGATAAATTCAGAGCCAAACTAGAATGGCACTCAGTAGAGCGCATACCTCTGCCACGCTATGCCTGATCCAGTCGAGCATATCTGGCCCAATAATTTTTGCAATATCATGTGATGGATCGTTTTTGGTGCCATCTCTCAATGGTGAAGAATCACTTCTGTAAAGTAAAAATATTATTGGATTCGGATCTTCACCAAAATTGAATCTATTCATCCTTGTCACACACCCAACACCGTTTCACCAAGTTTCACCGTGCACCAAGTTTCGGCCGAATCCGTCCACAACTTTTTCAGATATGTTATATATTGTTTTTGGCCCTATCTCTCAATGGTGAAGGATCAGTTTAAAAATTCCAGTGTCCGGATCCAGATCTTCACCAAAATAAAATCAGTTCTCCCTTGTCACATCCCCAACCCGCTCACCAAATTTCATCTGAATCCGTTCACAACTTTTTGAGATGTCCTGCATACAAGCAAACAAACAGACAGATAGACAGGGTTGAAAACATAAGTTCCTTCCACCTTCGGTGGCGGAGGTCATTACTGTTAAGCTGCGGGTTCATTTTCTGATTCATGTTCTATTTTGTGTTTAAAATATAACATTCAATTAAAATCGAGTTGTTCCTCAATCGTGAACTGACATTTGTGGAGACAGACAGACAGACAGACAGACAGACAGACAGAAGTGAACTAATTTCTTAACCCTGCTTTTCGCTTCACATTCACTGTGGGTAACTATTCGAGCAACTCGAATATTCAGAGACCAAGTGGATTTTTATTGTGTATTAAAAAAGCAAAGGGCAGGAATACAAAAAGAAGCAATACAATTATTTGTATAATAATAAACCCCGTGTGCACCCTCAAGCAAACTCGCGATCAGCATAATATGTCCTTATCTATTTAATCCCGAAGACCTCAAGCACACCACAGAAGAAAAGACCACAATAAATTGACAAAACGAAAAATACTGCAGGCTGCACCCGACAGGATGCAACTTCGTTCCACGTGTTGATATTCCCAGCAGGAAGACAATTCGTGCTGTAGACATGGGCTGGCATGAGGGGAAAATGGGCACGGCCTGCGTCGTGGGCGTGTCAGAAGGCTGCGGATTGATGCGTGTCATGCCATGCAGAAAACCCCAGGAGTCTGCGAGCAGGCTTTCCAGTGAAGTTTCCGTGTGTCGCTTCACCCTGACCCACCCACACTGGTTCACACCACACACTTTTAAAGTCTCTGTCCCCACCCTCATCTATGATGCAACTGGCCCCACTCCACTCAGCTACTATTGGTTGGTGTTCTAGCCCGTGGGTGAGCCAACCTGCCCTGGCCTCTCACTCATCACAGCAGTATATTACAGTGAATTGTAAAATTAGAGGCAGTAAGAGGCTGGAGTGGTTGAGCAGTGAGATAAGGAGTTCTATTAAGGAGAAGCAGAAAGCATTTTTTCGGGACGAGCAAATACAATACATCCCGTTGCTTCGCTGATGGGAATATTAAGTTTGTGTGTGTGTGGGGAGGCAGGGTGGAGTAAGAGGGAGGAGGGAGTAAGGAGGAGGGAGGGGAAGTAAGGAGGAGGGAGGGGGGAGAAAGGAGATAGTGTGGCAAGGGAAGGCAGCGTGAGGGGAAGGGTGGGCAAGGGAAGGCAGGCTGAGGGACGTAACCACTGTGTGGACGACTGATATACTAAGGAGGGGGGAGAGGTGGAGGACTGAGGAGGTATGGAGACCGAGGAGGGGTGGGGGGCGAGGAAGCAGGGGGGAGTGAAGTGTGGGGGAGCAAGGAAGCAGAGGGGAGTGAGTAGGGGCAAAACAGTAAACGATGTGTAAATAAAACGTATTTCAAATAAAAACATTAAATGAAATACCTTTTCATAAGTGTCGTCATGATTGGGGTTGGAAACAGGACATATTGCCTGTACTGTGGCAGGCTTATTCACCTGTGGCAGGCTGTCCAGTTGAGGTTGAAGGCTCAGAAGATGAAATGGAGGCTGATTTGCTTGGGTTTCTTTTGCAGAACTTCAGAATGGAGACTTCAGTGGTTGCCTTCATTTTCTGTTCCAAAACCTCCTTATAACATTTCAGGACATTCTCCATCTCCCTCCACACCTTGGAACTTCTCATGCAGTTGGGATCGTGCTCAGCACAGGCAACTAGCTCAGGACGATGGAGCATGGGAACCCCGCTCAGGACGACGGAGCACGGGCAACCCGCTCAGGACGATATGGCGCGGCAAAAGCATCCACAGTAAGTGAATGATTTGCTCAGAATGACGTAGCACAGTTGTTTTGTGGTTGTTGTTGTTGAATTAAAGCCACGTCACAGCAAAAACGTGGTCTCAGAACATGCTCTACCTTGTCGCAACTGCTGTTTGTGAACTCTGGTGAAGGAAAGGAAAAGGGCGTCTTCTGAGGAAGAAAGAAATGGTAGAGCGAGATGACTGGGCCCTTTCTTTCTTCTCCCACCAAGTCCTGCTCACACTCGAGTGGATGAAACCGTCCTTCAAACAGGCCTGAACCCCATTCTCTTCCTTATCTCCTGTTTTGTTTGGATTCCCTTTCCTCACACTGGGTTAGATAGAGTTCCATGTTTGTGATGTTGTCTCGGCTTTAAGTGTCGGTTGTGTGGCTTGCGTTGCACTTAATTCAGTCCGTCGTTATTAATTGATGAATTGAGTCCGTCATCGTTCCTGTATCGTTTTGCCTTCTGTGTACCCCATCCCTTGATGTAAGTAAATTGATTGTATTATATTGTGTTTGACTTTGTGACATTGTTCCATGGGGTTGTGTTGTAAAAACTCCATTTGGAAAATCAAATGCATGACGTGGAACCCCATGAGATGGTCGCGTGGCAGTCTAGAACTCCACTCCTTGTGCTTAACCTCAAGTTCAAGCTTCCACAAACCGCTCGGCTGGCTTGCGAGCCTTGACCCGGCAGGCTGGGACTAGGACCAAGGGTCGATGGGGTCACTGGTTCACCCTTTAACACTCATCGGAGTGACGTTTGGGACCCTGGTTCGAATCCGGTCACTGGCAACAATATTAATCAGTAAACAATGTAAATAGTCATTCAGGAGATTTAAAAAGCAGAAAGAGTTGAGTAAAGTTATTATGAGAGTAGATATAAATAAAGTAAGTAATGTTGGACCTTGAGCCTTGACATTCGTGGGGGATACATTCCTGAAAAAATGCTGCGAATGTGATTTCTTGCAAAATCGAAGATTTTTTTTGAAGTATTTTCGTCAGTCGATTTTGTTACCCTCGCCAAAGGAGAGGGTGTTGCATTTGGGTCTGTTTGTTTGTCTGTTTGTCTGTCTCTTTGTCTATCTGTTTTTCCGGACAGAATTTTCTTGTTTTTCTCTGCAACTGCTTGTCGGATTGAGACAAAATTTTCCCCAAAGAAGTGACTTCTCATATGGAATGTTTTATTGATGACAAAGGTCATATTTCACAAGGTGTGAAATATGACTTCATATTTTGTTGGAATTTTGCAGCCATGTTGGAAAAAGGAAAAACTTTGGACCTCTATCGCTGAAAGCGAACCAAGGAAAAAATTAAACTTGCCACATGGCAAGTAGTCCTCATGGGGAATAAATGTGATTTTTTTTATGTCATAGGTGCCTTCATTATGATGTCATAATTGCATATGTAGAACGCTACATGTGATCAGTATTTACATTTTTGAGGGTCATCTATGGATAAATTGGTCCACAGAAAAAAAAAATTGATGTCATCGGTCATGTGGTTCAGCAGCCATATTGTTTTGTTTTTTTTTAAACCTTCAAAAATCTTCTCTGAAACCGCTGGATAGATCAAGATGAAACTTCAAAGGTATGACTGCCTATCCATGACGAACAAAATGTTCATACTGATGACATCATAGGTCACATGGTTTGGCAGCCATATTGGATTTACCCAAAAACCTATAAAAGTTTTCTTCTCCAGAATGGCTGGACAGATCGAGGGGAAACTTGACACACATGTTCCGCAAACATTGGGGATACCAGGGTATTTACGAATAATTGATGGGTCAACATGGTCAGGCAGCCATATTGTATTGAGCAAAAAATATTTTAAAAATTATTTCACTTTAACCGTTTCATTGATCAAAGTGAAACTTCGCAGTTATGATCTTCAAGTGATGGGGAATGTAGATTTGAAATTTTAACCTGATCGGACGCATGGTCTGGCAGTAGAATTCTTTAATTACTTTGATCTGGGTTGTTTTTTGTTTTTGTTTTTAATAAATAAGGCTCCAGTCCTATTCAGGTTCCTCCTGATGACTTAATCTTTGCTTTTTACTTGTTCGGGTTCCTTCTGATGACTCCAATGCAGGACTGTACCTATTTGTTCTTCCATTTGATTTGAATTGAATTTATTTTAATCCTATTCTGAATTCAATTGAATAATAATAAACGTCATGGGTTGGGGTCAAGTGGCCAATCAAAGCAGGACATGTTAGTTCCTGGTCATCACTGCCAGTAGTTATAAAGTGGCAGTTCTAGTTATATCTTATGTTTTGGTTGTTAATTACGTTACACAAAACTACACAAACACTGTGCAAAACAAGTCCTGGCGAGGGTCTGCAATCGACTTTTTCATGTTATTTATTTATTTATTTTGCATTGTCTAGGCTTGTGGAAGAGGGATGACACAGAACAAATCAAATCACAACATAACAAAGGGAACAGCATGAGAAAGGGGAAACACCAACAGCAGGGCGGAGGGAGAAAGTAGATGAAGATGGATAAATAAGGGATGCGGGTACTGATGAGGGGTCAGGTAGAATGCAATGTGTGAACAATACTGCGAGTCCCCCCTGCTTTATGCGCAGAATACACTTTGCAGTGAAGGATGATTTCCTTCTCCTCTAAACCTCGGCTCTGTTCATTTAATCTTCACCGATTTATCTGGAACTTCGTAGTTGTTGGTTGTAGAACAGGTGAGACGTTTTTAGCTTTTCACTTTGGTGTAGAGCTCTATCCTATTGTGAGGCAGAATCCCGTTCCTCACTTTCCATTTTTTTTGGTCTCATTTCTGACAAACTATTTGTGTGAATCGGGCTTCTCGACTGGTAACAAAAAAACAAAGTCCAGGAATCGCCTGGAAGTCAAAAATGGCATGCGCGTTGTGTTGTCGGACTGTTCCACAAATTCAGAATCTCTCAGCCAAAATACAAGAGCAGTTTGAATTGGCAATTTTCGCGTTGTGATACCATCCTGTTGTTTTTGTTCATTATTTTGAAAAGGAAACTATTGAGAATTTGAAGAGAAAAATCTTGATTAACCTGTGCAACCAATAAATCCTCGAGTTTTTTTTTTCACATCTTTCTTGTAATATGCATTATGCTGACATAATTGAATACTGATTTATTGTTTGTTTTTTTTTAAGTAAAATAGGTAATGCCATTTTCCATTTTCAAGTAGCCTCTTGTGAATTGTTATTGCATCTATTTGCCTGTCTTTTTAAAAGGTTTTTAAGTCCGTACCTTAACATGAAGGTTGTAATTATTACAATTAAATCAAACTAAACTGTTGAAGTTCCCGACTGTGTTGGTAGTACCTTTGGTAGTTTGTCCATGTTGCTACGTTTTAGCCTGGGGAGTAACTGCTGAAATCTATCTATACAGGTTCTTCTCGACCTCTTTGTTCATTTCATATTTCTTTTTACTTTTTCGCATTTCTCTTTATTGATTCTTTTTCTTTTCTTTCATCTCTTTTACCCTATGTTTCTCTTTCATTATCTATCTGTCTAGGAGAACTGAATTCTTGCAGAAATGTTTCTGTAAGGCTCACTTGGATACACCTAGATGGTTTTGAGTGTTGTGGAGTAGTGGCTGAAACCCGAATCATATTCAGGTTCTTCCTGATAACTCCAACTTTGCTCTTCATTTATTTGGGTTCCTTCTGAAGACTCCAATGCAGTATTTGGTCTTCTGTTTGATTGAGTTTTGGAAGGCCGATGGAACTGGGGGAACACGGCCATACAGTCTGATGCGAAGGGGTACTCGTCCTCAAAAAGGTTGAAAAACCACTGATATAGAGGAACAGTACATAAAACAAGCTGGAGAATCGTTATCAGCAATGTCTTGTTGCAAATTACATTTTGTCACTGTTCACTCTGTGAGAGTGAGCAGATTAACGTTTAATTGCTCACCTAATTGGCAAACGTTCCAGATAATGATTTATGTGCAGTACAGTGCACAACATTTTTAATGTGAAATTTTTAAGTATTCTCTTCTTCTCGACACAAGATTCATATTTGTATTTCCTTGGCATTCTGATCTCACCATCTCGTGTTTCCTCGGTTATGACGTCTCCGATCCAGATTCAATGTTCATCCCACTCAATGGTGGCTTGATGGGAGATTTCTCGATTTCCAGATTCGCCGTACAACTCACCTGGAAACCCGATCAGGGCGATTGGAGTACCATATCGCTTCGGGCTAAACCTCCCCTTTGCGTTTCCAGCCCACAAATTATTTAAGCAGTCCGTCCAGGACACGAGGGCCTGCCTCTCCCTTCCAGCAATCCCTTCACTCCACACCCGCACCTCTCTCGGCCCAACAAGTAACTTAGGCTATACATTTTGTTGAGTACCTCTGTAACTGTTCATTTAATTGTCCATGCAAGTATTTCATTTGTGTTCTTTCTTGATTTGTTTCAAATAATTTTGTTTCTAATATGTCGTTAAGTGAGGTTAAAGTTAAATTTGAGAGACTGAAAACGTGCCCTGGGAACACATCCCCCCCCCCCCCCAACAGTTATTTTCACACTACGTCCATGGGAATATCTCGTTTGCTTAGCGTCACACTTTCTAGGAATGCATCCACGACATTAAGTGGAAACTTGCTGTAGTGTGTTTTCACTTCACCATTATACAATTTATTTCAGAAAATATCACACTTTGCAATTTTTTTCATGGATGCAATTAAATGTCTTAAATCATAGGTGTGTCGATTCCGAATATAATTTGAGGCCATGGCTTCCGGGGAAAAATTATCGACTTGTGTGGTACATACTGTTTGAGTTGGACCATGAATACGTCCATTAATTCCATATTATTGGATCAAGACTACATCTATTAATTTTGTCTATGCATTACAGACCACCAGCAAATTGCCCCGTGCCGGCACTGGATTTGAAACAAGATAGGCATGGAGATGGCAAAAATGCAAATGGTGTCTTCTGTCTTTGAGTCAGCAAGCTGGGAGCAGAGATTCAAATTTATTGCCACTTCGGATGCAATTTAAGTGCACTAATGTCAGCGAGGTGCTCCATTTCAAACCATTTGTTCGATTATACAGGAAACCCTCCAATATCATGGGTTCTACTATCATGGGTTTCTACCAATCGTGGGCAATCAATTGTGTTCTGATTCCATTGTCGTGGGATTTCATATCAACCAATCAAAGTTTTTGAGCTGAGTTGAGTTGAGTTGAGTCATCGTTTGCATCCCGTGCATGAACGATTACCTTGAATTACAAGGCTTGTGGTGATTCTTGCGTTCCACCGTTTTTAATGAGCCCAAATCTAAAGCGATGGACAAAGTTAGTTGCACCAAAAGGCAGAGAAAGGTTATAATGTTGGGTGAAAATATCGAGTTGTTACATCGTTTGGTTCGAGGAGAAAATGGGGCATCTGGATGGTCCATCATTTTGGGGTCAACAATTGTCAGGAGAACCTTCTCCATTGTACTGTTCCTCATTCGTAAACCTTCATTTTCCTTCAAATCTCATTCCCAAATATTCATTTTCCAACTCCGTATTCGAACATTATTGCCAAACATTTAATTTCCAACTTATGAATTTGAACCCCTGCTCTCAAACACATTCTCCACCCTACCCCCACTCCACTCCACCCTACCCCCACTCCACTCCACCCTACCCCCACTCCACTCCACCCTCCCTCCTCCAACATCATCCCAAGATAAGTCTTGTGGTTTCTATTTATGGCAAAGTACAGTGTGAGTCCGTAATATGTTAACCATCACCCACCTCGTTGTTTTGTAATAAATTTAAAAGGTAAAGTCATGGTTTTGTGTAATTTACATGATTTGTTATTTTATTTACGTGGTTATTTTAATGTTAACATGCTATATATACACACAACCAGTTCAGAGTTTTAGAACACCCCCATTTTTCAAGTTTTCACTTAACTTTAAGCAGTTTAATGTTTCAATGTACTCTGAAATTAAAGCATACAACAAATAAACAATTGCAGATAAAAAATAAATAATGGAATCGTTTTGTTGAACAAAATTTAATCGAAATTTTTGACTCGTCAAGTTGCCACCTTTTGCAGATATAACAGCCGAACATACTCGTGGCATTCTTTCTACAATGGAAATCAAATATTGTTCAGAAAGTTCTTCCCAACACTGTTGAAGAAGTTCCCACAAATGTGTTGCACTTGCAGGTTGCTTTGCTTTCACCTTCTGTCCAGTTCATCCCAAACCAGCTCAATGGGGTTTAAGTCTGAAGACTGTGCTGGCCATTCCATGATTTGAAGCCTACCGTCTTGTTCTTTTCTTTTAAGGTAGTTCTGACATAGCCTGGAGGTATGTTTTGGGTCGTTATCTTGTTGTAGGATGAACCGCTGACCAACTAGGCATAGACCAGAGGGTATTGCATGGCACTGCAAAATGCTGTGGTAGCCCTTTTGGTTCAGAGTGTCAGTCACTCTGTGCAAGTCGCCGACTCTGTATCCAGCTAAAGAGCCCCAGATCATCACGCTTCCTCCTTCATGTTTGACAGTTGGTGTCACACACTGAGGAACCATCCTTTCGTCTACTCGATGGCGTACAAAAACCCTGCATGATGAACCGAAGATTTCAAATTTTGATTCATCAGCCCATAAGACCTTCTTTCAGTTATTTGGAGTCCACTGGCGGTGCTTCATGGCCCAGGCAAGCCGCCTTTTCTTATTTTGCCATATTGGCAATGGTTTTCTTACTGCCGCTCGACCTGTCAAACCTGCAGCTCGAATTCTTCTCTTCACAGTTGAAACTGAGACTTCCTTATTTCGGCCAGTGATAAACTGTGCTTGAAGCTCCTGTCCTGTGAGCCGCCTATCATGCAAGCTGTTGACTCTCAGAAACTTGTCTTCTGATTGTGTTGTTGCTTTGGGTCTGCCAGACCTCTTCCTGTCAGAGTTTCCTCCAGTTTCCAAGTACCTTTTGATGGTGCAGGAAACTGTACTCACTGACACCTTGGCTTGTTTTGCAAATTCTCTAAAGGAAATACCGACACTTTTAAGGGTTATAATGGTCTGTCTGTCTTCCTTTGTTAATTGTCTTTTTCTCACCATTATGATAGCAATATATGACTTCCTCCAGGGAAATATTGTCCAAATAATGCTTTAGAGGGTGGAGCAACACAGTCTGTTCCAACACTGCTTTTACAGTATATATATATATATATATATATATATATATATATATATATATATATATATATATATATATATATATATATATATATATATATATGGATGGGATTTCAAGGGATGGATGGTGCGAAGGGGTACACGTTTCCTATCTATCCTTGCATTTATTAAATGTTAATCTATCCCCGGGGCTTTTCAACACGCCTGTCTCTTTTAACTATCGGTTCTAGCAACCTCGATTCCCGTCGCCTGTGTTGGTGTTCGTTATTAATTTGGGCCTGGCCCGTAAATTTTCTCTTGTGCTCTTGCACAATTTTGTGGCTGGGCATTGTGGCTCCATTGGCAGGGATACCCATCTGCCGAACTGGAACTTCGGCACTCCCGGGTCGCTGAGGCTGTCTCCAAGCCTACCTACTCCTTATGAATGTGGGGAATGCCCTCTCTGGCATCTTCCCCGTCGATGCCCACGTAGCATTTTGGTGCTCCGGGTCCCATTTCCGTGGGCTACCCATGCCCATTACACTAACTCGGTCCCTTGGACCCAGGGCCTACTCTGGCCGACTACTTTGGTGCCCGGGGTGCCCTCTACTCAGTACGCATATTTCAACAGCCACGCTCCCAGCTGGTCAAGAGACTCCTGCACCCTTCAAAAGGTTTCGTGCTTCCGTTCGACACCAACAACAAACCGACATCCGTTTTGGTTCATTTAACTAACCCGCTAACTGTTATTACACTAACCCCTGGTTCCCTTGGGTGGGATTCACTCCTGTCTTTGGCATCTGCAAACCAGATACATTCAGCTTGGTGTGCATCTCTCTCCCATGAAGCAGTTCAGCAGGTGATCGCTGTGTTGTCAAGTTGCCCAGTATGTTTGAAGAAAGTCCGTTGTAAATGTTCTCCAGTCTTTCCCCTCAATGTTAGCAGTGAGCAAGCTTTCCTTTAAGCTTCTATTGAATCGCTCAATTTCCCCATTCGCTCGTGGGTAGAACACTGCTGACTTCCTGTGGATAATGTCTCTGTCTTTCAGAAAGGTTTCAAATTCCTGAGATGTGAATTGTGAACCATTGTCAGATATCAACTCTTTTGCGTTACCTTCTCTGTTAAAGTCAGTTGACAGCAACTTGATCACTGTAGTGGAAGTCACCTGGGAGGTGAAGGCAATTTCTGGTAATTTGCTAAAGTAATCAATGAGAGTGATTGTGCCACTGGATTGTCATTTTGCGAAGTCAAAGGGCCCCACTATGTCGATTGCCAATTTCTCCCAAGCGGCATCGGGATAAGGAACTGGCTGTAGTGGTGATGCGTGTGTCACGGCTGTGTTGTCATGCTGCTGGCAAGTAATGCAAGCCTCGATAGCGGACTCGAGCATTAATTTGTGTGCGCGTCCATTCCCGGCCACCAATACAGATCTCTTAACCGCTGCTTTGGCCTCACTCTGCCCTGGTGCATATCATGCGCTAATTTGATGAAATGCGGCTGCAACGCCTCCGGGACAAGAAGGCGGTGAGTACCTCTCATCACGCAGTCCTCTTGTCATGACAATTCAGTTTGCAAACTGAAGTAAGGAAGGAGATCAGGATCCGGGCCTTTGAAAATTTTCAGCCAGCGCTTTGTAAGCAATTCACACAACTTTCTTTGAATGGGGCAGGAAATACAGGCTATTTTGAATTCTTCAGCAGTCACTGCAGTGAGGGTTGACGTGAGCACGACAACCTCAACATCATCCTCCAGACTGGGCTCTGAAGTAGGTAGTGGAAGGTGAGACAAGCAATGAGCTGAAGCGTTTTCAGAGCAAGGCCTGCACTGAATGTCATAATTAAATGACAGAAGTTGTGCGGACCATCTGGTCACGTGCATTCCAGCTCTTCCAAATTATTTCGTGGAAAGTGATAGGACTGTGGTCAGTGTGCAAAGTGAAATGTCTACCCCAGAGATAAGTCCTCCACTTTTTGTCGTCCACACGCATCCAAGTGCTTCCTTTTCCCCCGTGGAATATTTTCTTTCTGATTCAGTCAGAATTTGGGATGCAAATGCGATAGTTTTCTCCGTTTTGTCAGCATTAATTTACGTTCGGACCGCTCCAAGGCCATAATCGGAGGCATCACTTGTCACTATAGTGTTTAGCTCTGGATCAAAGAGAGCGAGAGCTGGACTCCTGACAATCAGTTGTTGAACCGAATCGAAACTTTGCTGTGCTGTGACTGACCAGGAGAAGGTGGATTGTCCCCACAGTAATTCTCTCAGGGGTTCAACGGCCGATGCATAGTTAGGGATGAACTTCACATACCATGATGGGAGCCCCAGAAAAGATCACAAACTCTGCACATCTTTCGATTGGGGTGCTTCTCACACCGCAACAACATGGGCAGGGTCAGGTTTCAGTCCTGTGTGTGACAATACATGTCCTAAAAATGACAGCTCTGGCTGTCTGAAGTGGCATTTTGAAAGGTTCAGTTTCAGTCCAGCTGCATCGATGTGCTCCAGCACCGCTCTGATGTGTTTGCCATTTTAATAAACCAACCAGGAGCTCGGTGTTACCTTGACAATTAAATTGTTTTTGGAGGGACTCCCGAAGCACATGACAGACATCATCCTCTGAAAACAGTTTGGTGCTGAAGCAAGCCCGTAAGTGATTTGTTTGTAGCGAAACAGTCCCTCATGTGTAATGAAGGCTGTAAGGTCCCTGCTCTTCTCATGCAGTACAACCTGGTGGTACGCACTTTGCAGATCCAATGTGGAGAAAAGTGTGCCACCTCGCAGCTCCGCAAACATTTCCTCCAGAAGAGGATATCCATCAATCACCTCCGCTTTATTTGGTTCTCTTAAATCCACGCACAGACGAATCCCTCTGTTTTTCTGCATCCTCATGGCAATTGGTGAGACCCACTCTGATGATTCGATCGGCTCAGTTACATCCAGTATAATGAGCTTTCTCAGTTCCTGTGAGACGGCATCTCTCACAAACAAATGTAAACGGCACAACTTTTGCTGGACTGGAGTCACATTGGGTCTCCTTTTAACGAGATGAATAAATCCCTTTGCACAACCCAGGATGCCCTCCATGCTGTGTCACCTGAAACATTTGCCACTGGGGTTTGATTTGCAGTGCTTTGGGTGGTATAAGTGATGTGACTATTCAGTAGTTGCATGTCAAGTGCAGCAACCAGGTCTCTGCCCAGAATGGCAGTGCCGCTCCACACCATATAAAATTGAGCGGGCGCACAGTAATTCTCGAAAGTCACATCCACATGCAGGCAACCACGCACAGGTATCAGATTTCTCAGGTAGCTAACCAGGTGTAGTTTTGGCTCAGTCAGTGATACATAATTGAAACATTACACGTAGACGGATTCGGGAAGTATTGATACTGCCGAGCCTGTATCGAACATTAGTTCAATGTCCATCGGCTCTTCCCCGGCAGCAGTAACTTGTATAGTGCACATTATCTTATCAGCATCTCGAGCCCTATTGTCTACACTCAACACATTCATGTCAGGGACAATCACTTCGTGAACCGGTTTGGAACCCCGGCATACTTTAACAAAGTGTCCTCTCTTTTTGAAGCTGTTGTACTGGGCGTCCTTTGCTGGGCATCCATAGTAGTTGGCTGTGTGATTTACAGATCCACATCTATAGCACGTTTTCTCTTGAGCCGGTTGAGGTCGCTCATCTGAAGTCCCTCTCACAGCGAGCCTAAAGGGTCTCTTACTGCTCTGCGAATCCTGTGTCTGAAGAGGGTGTATGGCCTGTATGTCACTAGCAGTGCCTTGGCCTATGATCTGAACCTCCGTCATTGCCGACTCAATCTTCTGTCTCGCCATGGTTATAGCTTTCTGTAACGTCAGTTCCATTTCTAGCAGTAAACGTTCCCCAATACGAGGTGAGTTTGTTTTCTCGACGAGCTGCTCCTGGATCATTTTGTCTGCCAGGTCTCCAAACTCGCATGTAATGACCATCTCCCTTTAAGAAGCGATATATTGTTCCGTAGAGTCGCCATTTTTCTGACCACGTTGATAAAATTGAAATTGTTATGCCACGACATTAACTCTTGGGACAAAAAAGTTCCTCAAGGCCGTAAGTGCAGTCTCGTAGCTATTATCAGGTTCAGTTGGTGTACAGGTCCACCTTCGGTGGCAGAGGTAATAAATGTATGGTTCCCTTCATGGGCAGCCTTTTTGGCTGATGGTTGCATCATTGGATAGGGGCACAACTTTGCCACTGATACAGTGCCCCTATTACCAGTATACTGGTACTCATTTCGCCGACCTCGGAAGGCTAACAGGCTGAGTCAACCCCATGGTGTATGAATTCAGCGGCCAACGGAGCTTGAACTCAGGACCCTCGGACCCAACGACTTAGTTGGTTCGTTTTTTTGTGTTATTGTTTAGTTTGTGTTTTATTGTTTGGCCTGTTGGGGAAGTAACCGTCAGTCCCCCACGGGGCTACTTTTTAGGCGGTGCAGCAGTTTCGCTGCACAGCTTCCTTCCGACATGGGTGGGTTTGTATTTCATTTTATTTTATTAATAAATATTACCCCCCCCCTCCCTCCTCATGATGTTTGACAAAAATAACAAATTATAAATAAAAAAGTGCCAGCTTCAAAAAAGTAATTGGGCGGGGACGATCAACTGATATGTTTTTTTTGTTTTTCTTCGCCGATTATTATGTTATTTTTTGTTTGTTTGTTTCAATCAAATTCGAGTGTGTTCCGCTTTTAGAACCATTTCACTTTGAGAACAGACTCCAGAAATGTAACTCATTCTCAAACGTACAACTTAATGGCGTCGGTTGAGAGTGGAGGACCTACAGGGAAAGGGAGGCAGGCTCAACCGCGGAGCAGGCGGAGGTGCTTTGGTGGAACGTCTTATCTGGCTAAGCAACGTGCTGGTACTCCCTCACATCCGGCACCAAAATGGTGGGTTTAGTGGTCACCACGCCGGACGTGAGGTGTTTTCCGTGCGGACGCTAATAGTCTCAAACCCAATCTCTCCTTTAATGGATGATAAGTACCTTAAGCCTCTTACAATCAGGGCGACTCAAATTGCTTAGAGATTAATTGACTTCCTTTGCATATTTAATAAGTAAATGGGGAGGGAGAACAAAAGACACTAAAGCATTTATTCACAGAGTTTATTCATAAAGATATGCAGCCCCCGGGTATCGGACGAATGGAAGTGAACTGTAGTTAAAAATTTTGAACGATGTTATATTGGAGTGGTGATACTAAAATATACTATTGTCCCATAATGTGTTAATGACATTCTTTAGAAACGACGCAAATAGGCTCCACATAAATTGGTGACTTCCTTTTGCATCAGGAAGAAGATAATTGCTTTAGGGACGTTTATTGGCACAATCGGGCTGCTCGTGGTCACTTGAGAGTGCAGTTCCACAAGGTGTCCACATATCTCGTGAGATTGAGTTGGACAGGTGATTGTGATGGGCTATGACATGAACGGGCCATGCTGTTACTGTTTCGATTGTGCTTTCTGTGTTCAGTGAGGGGATGGGGGGTTGAGGAGTTGTGATGTGGTGGGATGTGGGGAGGGAGTTTAAAGGCTTGGAGTGAGGATGGAATTAAAGCCTTGGGGTTAGGAGGCGGAGGTTGTGGACCTGCGATGAGCAGGCGGAGGTTGTGGACCTGGGGTGAGGAGGTGGAGGTTGTGGACTGGGATTTAGGTGGCGGTGGTTGTGGACCGGGGGTTTGGAGGCGGAGGTTGTGCACCTGGGGTGAGGAGGTGGAGGTTGTGGACCTGGGGTTAGGAGGCGGAGGTTGTGGACCTGGGCTTAGGAGGCGGAGGTTGTGGACCTCGGGTTTGGAGGCAGAGGTTGTGGACCTGGGGTTTTAAGGCGGAGGTTGTGGTCCTGGGCTTAGGAGGCAGAGGTTGTGGACCTCGGGTTTGGAGGCAGAGGTTGTGGACCTGGGGTGAGGACATGGAGGTTGTGGTCCTGGGGTTTTAAGGCGGAGGTTGTGGACCTGGGCTTAGGAGGTGGAGGTTGTGGACCTGGGATTTGGAGGTGGAGGTTGTAGACCTGGGGTGAATAGGTGGAGGTTGTGGACTTGTTGTAAGGAGGCGGAGGTTGTGGACTTGAGGTTCGGGAGAGGGGTTGATGACTTGGGGTTTGTGGGGGTTTGGGTGGTGGGGAGTTGAGGACTTGAAGTAACATTTCACATGATGTGGATGTTCTGCAGGTTTCTGCTAGTATTTCAGTCAGACTTGTGGCACTTTATAATTTTAATAGGGGCATTCTTCAAATCATTTAGCCAGGAAGCAAAATGTATTGAGACAAATCATAAAATTAACTTCAAAGGTCAGTCCTCATTCGTTTTTTTTATGAGGAGAATGTTTCATATCATTGCAGTATTGGTTCACGAGTCAGTAAGTGACCACTATATTCGTTATGGGTGTGTCTGTCTGTCTGTCTGTCTGTCTGTCTGTCTGTCTGTCCCGAGCATAGCTCCGTGGGTTTTGATCCGATCTTGATAAAATTTGGGTGTGAGCTTTGTATCATGATCTCGTTGTGTTTTCCGGAGAAAACTAGTGTTTTTAGGGGGTAGCCGGTTTCAAGTTACATCTTCTCCGAGGGGGTTTGTCGAATCTGGCAGATGTTTCGGTATTTGGTTAGCCCAATGGCACCTGCATAGCCCCACAGAGCTCGATTTTTCATTTTCGTCCCAAGGTCAAGGTCACAAGGTCACGAACTTCGAAAATGTCAAAAAAATCAATAAATTGGGCATCGATTCCTTGGGTTTTCAACTGTTTCGAATGAAAGTTGGTATGCAAGTAGTGCTCTTCGAGTACTACAACTTTCATCATTTACGTTTTTTCCGATTCCTGCCAGTTTGCCCGTGGCGTCCCCTCGAAGGTCAAAAAATAAAAAATAAAAATCGAACCGTGTACATTGCTCGTGAACCATCGCCGTCTCCAGACTTGTTTTATTTCCCCTATTTTGTCTGTTGAAACATTTTTTTTTTGTAGCAATAAAATTGTCACGCACATGTATAATTTAATCGATCTCCATATAATACACAAAAAGCAAATTGCCATTCATTATGAAGTCTTTACTCCTCCTCTGGCACCCTCAACCAAGTTTGTCTTCTCGCTCGACGTACATCTATTCAATTGAATTTGAGATGTCACATAATTTATTTTTCTTGTACAAGGGTCTTGACTTGTGGAGGAGTTTAATAAACAGTGGTCACTGTGATCATAATTCCATGGGCATTCTTTTCCTGCAGTGCTCGATTTTACAATAGGATTTAGCATGTGGAAATTATTTGTTTTGAATCGAGATTACATGATGCATGCATATTCGGTTTACACTTAGAGTTTGTAGTTCAGAAGTTTTGGGTGCAACAGAGTTGAAAATGACTTGCAAGCTTGACAACAATTTGCGGGCCCTGGGCCTGAGCAGTGTTCCACGCAATGTTTATCGTGGAATAGAGAGGGCCCTGACCAATGAAAGACTTGTTTCGAGGTCGAGTGACTTTTATAGGAACACGCTGTACATGGTGCTGCGCACAGGGTGTTGAGCTCCCCACGAGGACGCCATGCAAGGGGGCGCGGGCCGGTCCGTTTGTGTCCCGGGCACGACCGCAGCCTCTGGTGCTGCTGCTGCCGTTGACACAATACGAGGCGACAGAGCAATCAGTTATAGTCAAAACGGCACTGACAGTGATGAAAGACCACAATCCCGCATTCATCTCCCAGAATTGGGAGTTGACAGGATAGGGTTAGTTTGACTAATGCCATTGTTTGTGGCAGCAAGTTGCCCCGGCTCTCCCTCATTCAAAAACTGGGTCGGAGGTTTGGTCGAACCTTGTACTGCCAGCCTTGTCTGTCGCTTGTCTCCTCCGTGGTTTCAACAACTTTCACGATGTGAACAATGTCCTCTTTTCATTTGCTTTCCTGACAGCAGCGCCTTGGGAGATGGAAAAAGGCCGATAACACGAACTGTTTTTTTTTTTTTTATCCTATTTCATTTCATCTCGACTCAAACAAACTTTAACGTACACAGGTCATCACGTCACACTTGGACAATGTAGAACGAAGCACTTTGCAGCAATAGCCCTGTCTGTTTACAAAGAGTGTTGAGAGGTGGGAGATCGCCCTGAGATCTAACCTTATAAATGCTTTCACATAACAAACACTGTGACCAGCAATTGATCTAGCCCCCATCCAGCCTGATTTCATGGTACACTTTACACACGTCTCAATGATAGACACTTGTTTTCCAGACTATTTCCATAAGAATTTATGAAAATAACGTGTGTATATATATATACATATATGTACTTTTTTTAATGAGTTGTGTTATTTATGTTTAGAAAATGAATGTTTGATGAATATTGATCATTCGGTCCAGAAACTGACAAAAATAATCAAATCACATTGAGGTGATTGTAAAATCAAAAGGTAAAAATTGATTTTTGTAAAAGGACTATGCAAACTAAATCAGTTTAAATGTAAAAAACAAACGACGACAAAAAAAATACTTGTATCGGAAGCACCTGATCATTGATAGATGCTGATTATGTCGTCTTCCCTTAGTACTATTGTTCGACAGTATGACAATGTAAAATAACCATATTTGATTGTTAAACAGTGGATATAAATAAGATAACTCAGAGCTCGCATCCTCACCCATGAGTTGTCTAATTGGAGTCTTATTTCTGATAGAATAGGAGTTGATTATAAACTGTGCCCTGGTGTTTTGTTGGCAGGGACTTGAATTGTAAGGTTTGATTTTATTGTGCTTAAATGGCCAATAGTTCCTGCCGGGTCGACTATACGCACACATTTACATCTTGTTTAAACCCTCGCAAGTATCAAAGCCAGCAGGAATTGTGGGCCATTTGGAATGCCAATGTCAAGGAATGGCTGAGTAAGACTTGGAGGGTTTTCATCATTTTGTTTGTGCGTTCATTGTCACACTTGGCGAATTTGATCATTATAACCCAGACAATGACAAGTTGAGGAAAGGGGTGTAATGGTGGCTAACAGTCCAAGTGTGCCAGATTTTTATTATTTTTATTTTTCAGATAAACTTCCATTTTCAAAATAATTGCAAAATTCCATATCATACATCTCATAGACCTGGAAAAAAAATTAAAAATAAAAAAACGTACATCTCGTCGACGTCACGAAAGACCACTTTTATGCGAAATCATTTGGTTGAGTTTGGTTGAGAAATAAAGCATAAGCAATTTCGAAACCTATTACTTTTGCTTTAAGCCAACAAGGTTTCTAGTCTTACCAACTCAAAAGTTCATCACTTTTTCTTTGTAATACAGAACATGATCGATGCTCGTGGGAGAGCTAGAGCAGAATGGAAGGGAACAAAATTAAAAGGGGGAAAACACCAACATCAGAGAGATAGATGGACAGAGAGACAGACAGACACAGAGACTGTTACGTCCTTTTATTATAAAAGTAGAAAACACTTCGCAAGGAAAATTTAAACAAAGAAATTATCTTGAGGCAACATTTGCCTGAGGTTCATAAAAGCATCAACACATGAGAATCAAGTGCCATTCTTTAAGTACAGGTGCTCAAGCAGAGTCAGAAAAACAATGAAAGTTCAAGGATTAATAATATTGTTACAACTCACAAAAAAATGTGAACTTCATTCTCAACACATTTACACAAGACACCACCATTGCACTATAAGTCCTCAAACACAGGAAAACTACCAATGTTTACATGATTTGCATGTTCTAGTTTTATACGAGCAGACATCTTGCTTTTGAAACAAAAAAGTGCATTTTCATTTTTCTTATTCACCAATCTGGCTTTTCTGGTCTTATAAATTGCAAGCTAAGCAATTTCAAGTAAAAAAATTCAAACACAAAACCACAGATTTATTCCCAGTGTTGAAAGCGAGCGCATAAATAAAGACTGGAAAGGAAAAAACAATTTTAAATTTACCAAAAATTCGACTCAGGTACAGAAACAGAGGTGACAACCTCTTGCACTCAATAATCGCATGATTCAGATTTTCGATACTCGTACAAAAGGGGCATGAATTAGACACAGAGGAGTTAAACTTCTGTCGTAAAACCTGTGTGGCCAGGGCTTGATGGACCAGTCTCCAATTTAAGTCTCCCATGCGACCAACGGTCGGAGATCTGTACATCACCTTCCAATTGGGAGTAAGGAAAGCTCCTGCAGGTAAAGTTTCTTTCCAATGGTTTCTTAACGGTGCCGTACAGCCCGGTAAACACACTTCTCAACATATTCCATATACAGTATTGTTTTTCCCCATGAAGTGGAACACACCAGACTCGTCACTGTTTGAAGAGAACACGTCATGGTGTTTTTGGGCAGTGATTGAAAGTTCAGGAAAATTCGGCGAAAATCTACTTCTTCACTTACCTCACTCCACCCAATATTTAAATGTAGAAAAGTCTGGGTTACTATCCTCATGACCTCACCCACTACTCTCATTGAATGCAAGCCAATTTTTTTAGAAACCGAGCCAGCAGGCAACCATCGCTTCAAGGAAGCTCCATAATATCTCACACTTTATTTATTCCACTATTTGTGAAGTACTTTATGAAGGATCGGCTGGTAGATATTCCAGCAAATAATAAGTTTTGGAATAGTGGCTCATGCACAAATTTCCTGGCATCAGAGGAGATCTCTAGCCGCTGCACTCCAAGAGCTTGCCAAGCATTCAGAAGAGATTGATGAAACGCAGGGAGCCGAGCTCTATCAACCTGCTTTAGGTCCATGAGGAAGAGTTCCCGGTCATAGTCCAATCCACCTGTTTGCCGAAGCAAGATGTTGGTGAGAGGACGCAGGGACACAACTGCATATTGTAGACGTTTTATTGTCATGAGTCAAAAAGCCATTATTGGACTCGGGATGTGCACCAAGTTTTGGCCACCAGACATTCGTAGCCTGCACAATACATCTAGCTGGAGCCAGTGGTGGCCTCCCCAGAAAAAAAACAAACAATCAGGCTCTTCTGAATGCTTGTGATCACAGCTTGAGGAGGTTGGAGTGCGATGACCTTGTACCATTCAGTTGGAAGTATCAGGTTATTTATGATTATTACCTGCGCCTTAAGTGACAAGAACTGGAGCATTCCTTTCCACCTTGATAGTTTATGCTTAATGTTGTCGAGGAACCCATCCCAAATTCTTTGCATATAGCTTGTAGTTCCCAAATGGATTCCAAAGTATTTAAACCCATCTGTTTTCCATTACATTCCTCCTGGAAGAGTTGGGAGAAGTGCACATGAAGAGTGTGATGAGGAGAGTGTATTTGGGTAGAGCCAAAGAGCTACACTCTTGTTCCAATTTACTCTTGCTGATGAGGCAAGTTCAAATTTGGCAAGACAACAGGATAGCTCACTGACATCTTTTGGGTTTTTGACCACAACACACAGGTCATCTGCATAAGCTGAAGTAACAATGTTCGGACTGTTTGACAAGGATAACCCAGACAATGAGGTGCGAAGGAGAGCCAGTAGGGGTTCAACGGAAAGTGTGTACAACATGCCTGATGGTGGACAACCCTGACAGATACCACGCTGAAAAGGGAAGGGAAAAGGAAAACACAAACTATTATTTACTTTTTGCAGGCATGATGCATTTCTGTACAAAAGTTTCATGCAAGAGATGAATATTTCCCCAAAACCTGCTCTCGTAAGAACTGCAAATAAGAACAAATGATCCACACTGTCAAAAGCTTTTTCCTGGTCCAGGAGTGGAAACCCAAAACCATGAGGCACGGTTTGCCCAATGGCAATTGAATCTCTCACCAAAAAAATGCTGTCATAGATGGATCGTTCAGGTATGCAATTGATACGTTTGGTCATTTCCAATCAGGAGAGAGATGACATTTTTAAGACGTATTGCAAGCACTTTTTACACAATCTTATAATCAGTGTTTAGCAATGACACAGGCCACCAGTTTGTAATCTGCTGCAAATCCCCTTTCTTTGGGAGGAGACACAAAACCGCTCTCCTGTAGCTCAGGGGTAATTCACCCTGATCTAGGCTTTCAAGCAGGGTCTCCATTAGAGCAGGACCCAAAATATTCCAAAAATATTTGTAAAATTCAGCAGGACGTCCGTCAAGTCCGGGGGCTTTGCCGTCCTCAAGCAGTTCTGATGTCGCAGAGAGCTCCTCGAACGAAATGTCACATTTGATTTGCTGTTGCTGTTCTTGAGAAAGGGTTGGGAGAAGTTCAATCACCTCATTTTTTTATAGTTGTTTTGTCCACAGTTCTCGGTGTAAACAGATTTGAGTAGAAATCCTGTATCGAGTGTTTAATGTCACTCTGGCAAGTCAAAACACCGTCAGAAGAGTGTAAACTGTGAATCTGCCGAGAGGTCTTGACGGCCTTCTCAAGGTTGAAGACTTCCTTATTTGGAGTCTCCAGTTGAATTATACTCATCCGAAGGTGAACCATTGCTCCAGCCACACGCTCCTTGACTAGTTCAGCCAGTTGGGGCTTTTTTTCCACCAACTGCTGATAGTGATCACTTCCACTGGATGTTCCAGCTTCTCGCTCATATTTAAGTACATCTTCTTTGAGAGCACTTATCAACCCAGATGCATTACTGGTGGCATGTGAGCAATATTATTGACAGAAAATCTGAATTTGAGATTTTGTACAGTCCCACCGCAGTCGAGTATTAGGATTGGAACACTTGTTTTTCTAACTTCTTCCATACCAGTCTGAAGGCATTTTCAAACCGTACATCTTGTAATAATTTAACATTGAAAGTCCAGTGTGCACTATTACAGCAATGGAAGGGTTACATACATTCCATTATAATTATATGATGATCAGAAAAGCCAAATGGACTTATGCATGTTCTCAACCAGATTCACCATTCCCTGGTTTACAAACAATCTGTCCAGTCGGCCCATGGTTATCCGGTTCTTTGAACAGCACACCCATGTATAATGATGGGTGTTTGGATTTTGCAGATGCCAAACATCCCCAAATTTAATTTTTGTACAAGTTTTGCCAAAAACCTTGCACTGGGTGGATGGGGGCTCAGGAGTATTCCTGTCCAGTCGGGGGTTGAGTGTGCAGTTATAATCTCCCCCTCCCCATACAAATTAAACTAGTCAAGTCAACAGTGTTTAAAAAACCTGCTAACTTTGGAAGGAATAGAATCCTTTCAGCGCTGTCGCTGGGGCAATACACATCAATAATACAAATTTTATGATTAGATTACTGCTAATCAATTCCACAGCAATTAAGAAGCCCTTACCAACCACCCCACAGGAAATCTCCGAGGGTTGGACTCGAGGGTGCACAATAATTGTCACACCTGCCTTAGCATCCTCAAAGGCACTTGAGAAAAAAGGCAACCTTTAAAAACCCTGCGCCACTCGTCCTCACAAGGTTGGTTGGTGTGTGTCTCTTGTAACATTAGAATATCAATTTTTTCTTTCTTAAATATCTGCAACACCTCGAGGTGACGCACACAACTGTGGCCTCCATTTATGTTGAGGGATGCTACCTTCATTTACTTTTTAAAAAATACTACTACGATTACGACTCTTGGAGTTCTTTTCCGGCCTTGGTGGCACACTTCCTCAACCGCTGGAATTGAGGTTCTGAGATCCTGACTTGCTGAAGTTTGTGAATCATATTTTTCGCAGTTTTTAGAAAGGCATGGATATTCGGGGAAAAATCCTGAATTCTCACATGCTTTTTCCTGAAGGTTTCATTGAAGAATTTAATAATTTCATCTTCTGTAACCATGGTGTCTCCATCATCATCCTCTTGGGCACAACACCCACTAACTGACAGGGTAGAAGAGGTATCATCGTAGTCAGCCTCATCATCTGTCATTCTCTTCCTGACCCAAACTTATTTCTAAGGCACAAATCTCCATAGAATTTGAACCATCGATCTTTTTTTCATTCCCATTTAGCGGTCCACTATCACATGCAACTTCCTTTTTACCATCCCTTGCATTTTGTTCCACAAGTATATGATTACAGATTTCCTCTGAGAGGCTTTCCGGCTTTCATCACAAGCACACACCTTTGCGCACACCTCAGTGACAAATTCCTTTTTAGATCCTCGTGAAGGATCTCCAAGTCTTACTCGCGTTGTTGTTCTTCATCTTCTTCTTGTGGACTTTTTTGTTTCACAGCCTACAGTTATCATCGAAACTTCCTGAAACTTGGCATATATATATATATATATATATATATATATATATATATATATATATATATATATATATATATATATATATATATATATATATATATATATGTAAAAATACGCTGCGCAGACAGTAACCATCTCCGATTTTGAAAATTCCTCCTAGAAAAAAAAGTTATGACGTCAAAATATCTCCGCTAATGGAAATTGCGTAAAAAATTATCTCCGAAACTAGGCAAGCTTTTTGAATTCTGTTTGCGGGAATCGAACAGGGCATTAGCTATGATGAATTACCGCACATATGATACATCACTATGACGTCATATCAATTTTTATGACGTCATTCCTAATTTTTTGACATTTTTTGTTTCACAACCCAGAGTTTTCATCGGATCTTCGTGAAACTTGCCATGTATGTGCAGAAAGCCCACGCGCAGGCAGTAACCATCTCCGATTATGTAAATCCTTCTGAGAAAAAAACTTGACGTCATAATATCGCCGCTAATAGAAATCGCCTATACCATTATCTCCAAAACTAGGCAAGCTGTTTGAATTTTGTTTGCGGGAATCAAGCCGGGCGTTAGCACAGTTAATTTATCGCAAACCTGATACATCACAATGACGTCATATTCGTTTTTTATGACGTCATCATTAAGAGGACGAGGAACTTAGCTCATTTGAGCTTGTTCTCACTGCAGAGACCATGAATATCAGAATCCCCACTTGTAGCCTCCTGATAGGCACGAGTATTCTCAATGTCTACATCACACTCGTGCAACTCAGGCAATTCAGCGAGTGGTGCAAATAAATTATTCAGAGTTATAATCGGTTCCGGTTCAATTTCCAGTCCCGAAGAGGGATTCTCAATGTGAGATGCATCTTGCAAGCTCGGCACATCTGACACAACGAGTATCTTACTTTGTGTTATCTTTTTCTCATTGACGACTGGACACAAACATTTTTGCCCTTTTTTATGAGACACTGTCACGAACCCCTCCATATCGTCATCAGTACAGTCCTGTACAGTGGAGGTCGAGGGACCAACCACTTCTTGTACATTAGAAGGTCAAGAGGAGGGGCCTACCGTTTGCCGCTCACCAATATGTGGTGGGGAGGGTTCTACCATTTCACACCCCACAGTAAGTGGGGGGGGGGTCTGTTGCTTCCCACTTACGATCAGGTGGTGAAGAGGATTCTCCCCTTTCACCCATGCCATGACATGGGGAGGGGGGATCTACAATCTCCTGTCCTTGATTTTCTGATGATCTCATCAAAGTTCAAAGTGGGAGGAGAAAGAGAGAGAGAGACCCAGAGAGAGAGAGAGAGAGAGAGAGAGAGAGAGAGAGAGAGAGAGAGAGAGAGAGAGAGAGAGAGAGAGAGAGAGAGAGAGAGAGAGAGAGAGAGAGAGAGAGAGAGAGAGAGAGAGACCCAGAGAGAGAAAGAGAGAGACCCAGAGATAGGCCCAGAGACAGAGAACCAGAGAGAGAGAGAGAGACAGAAGACAGACAGACAGAGAGACCCAGAGAGAGAGACCCAGAGAGAGACCGAGAGAGAGAGAGAGGGGGGGAGAGATGCAGAGACAGAGACAGAGAACCAAAGAGAGAGAGGGAGAGAGAGGGGGAGGGGGAGAGAGAGAGAAAGAGAGAGACCCAGAGATAGGCCCAGAGACAGAGACAGAGACAGATTGCACAAAGGTTGTGGCAAAATATTTGAAGTGCTTTATTAGAATGCCAAGCAATATAGTTTACTTTAGTGTTATTTTGCATTTATGTAAGTTGGTGAAGGAACTGACTGAGTTTTATTCATTTGGATTGCTTCCTTGTTATTGTAAAGAAACAAGTTCTGTAATTGTTTACTGCATTGTAAAATGAAAGAATTGGAAAAGACAGCAAGGAAGATGGTTGGGTGCAGAAAGGTTAATGGGGGTAATAAAGACCATGGGTCAGAATTGGGGGTGACATGTATAAAAGATGGCAGTGCATTGCTTGTGCTGCCAGCCCTGGAGAGAATAGTGAGACTTTGGCCAGTGGTTCCATAGATGGGAGAGGCAAGCAGTTAAAAGGGTTGAGGTATGCAGTGAACATGGATTTTGGAAGTTTAATAATGGGGGTGTGGGGGGGGGGGGTTACTGGAAGAAAGCATGCATCCTGGAGTAGATTTTTCTTTTTGTGATATATCGCCACTTTTGTTCTCATGTCCGATCATAATAAAATAAATTTGCAGATACCGGTGCAGTTTCTCACATGCGTGCCTCATCTGCCATGTTGAATTCTTCGCAAACAAACACAGGATATTTAATCTCTCCATTCATTAGCCCGTTAATTTTTTGGAATTTTTAACATTCATCACAATTTGGAATCTGAAAATGTATATTTTAGATGAACCAGTTTTTGGATTTAAAAAAAAAT
>NC_140964.1:20826859-20829359 GCF_056783735.1 Eptatretus burgeri | reverse complement strand
CCTCCCCCCACTCTGTGTGGAGAAATAAAATGGACAATAAAATTATAAGATAAAATACTAATAAAGTAAAACGACTGAGATTCCATACATCGACTGTACGTTGTTACGCGTTACCCCCGAACATACCATATATGTACCAATCAAACAACCCTCACCTTAACCCCTCTTTCTTTGCCTAAATGTCATAAATATCTGCCCCATAATAATTTTTGATGATGGGAAGATGGGGATAAGATTATGATTGCTTCAAATTAATCATAACAATTGTCACACACTAATTACTCCCATCGCAATAATAAGAATGTCAATGTTGACATTGGAAACTCGACGTGTTATGTGACGGGGATGGAGTCATCTAATATGTGGGAACCCCGTATTCCATTCCTTGTGGCATGAAAGACTTGTTGTTTGTGAGAGAGAGATTGTCAATGAAAGATTTTTCATGTGAGGACTGTAAAGCTGCTTCAAAACTTTATTTTACATCAGGGTGAGGTTTCTGCAAAAGGCTGATTGGAGATTACAATGTAAGAGTATACCATGAAGGTCATTTTCCTACATTTTATGAACCACTTTTAGACAAAATATGGATTGTTGTGATTAATTGTCACTTGAAGTTCAAGAAGATACATCACCACTCCCAGCAGATTACGTCTGCCATTCGGCACTGAGTCGGGAGCATTTTTATTTGCATAAGATCACGTTTGTATTCCCATTGATTTATAAGTCGAGCCAAAAGAATCCCATGGAAACTTTAAATCTGTCTCCAAGAAATAAAAAATATTTTGTTCTGCAATTTTTTTAAGGCAGGTACTTCATCCACTTAGTTCAGCACGTGTTGTTAGAACACTTCTTAATTATTTTGTGTTAAACTTCATTTATTTATTTTCATGTTGTCAAGCTTCATATTTAGGTAATAACAGGCTTTAAAATAGAAGGGCACTCGGAAGAGCGCATACCCCCGCCACGTAATGCCTGATCCACGAGAACATATCGGGCCCAACACATTTTTGAAATATCATGTTATACAGTACGATATCGTTTTTGACCCTATCTCTTAAAGGTGAAGAATCACAAAAAAAAATTCTCGTAGTCAGATCCGGACCCGGATTTTCACCAAAATCTAATCAATTCGTCCATGTCACACACCCAACATGTCCACCAAATTTCATCCGGATCCGTCAACAGCTTTTTGGGATATCCTGTACACAAACAGAAAGAAAGGGGTGAAATCATAACCTCCTTCACCGTCGGTGGTGGAGGTAATGATTGCTGACTTTGTTTGTTGAATAAGGAAGATCTTTATAAAGTTGGCATGAGAAAAGAATGAGTACCTGGATGAAACACCGCTGTTTTGTCGATGTTTTTATTTCATTTATGCTGTGATTACTGATATAAGTGTAAGCATGCACAATTGGTTTCGGCCAATAAGGTGCTTTGAACAAACAATTTGGGCCGAGAAGGCAGCATTCATTCTCTTTTGTGATCAGCCATCGAAAGTCTCATTAGCAATTTACTTCACTGTGTCTTCCGCAGGGTTTGGGCCTGTTGTACTTGTTATATTTTTTTCATGAATGCGCTCTTGTCAAAACCCAATCTCTATTTTTCAACCCGATCTTCGTTTATTGGGGTATATCATGACTTTCTTGAGAGATGACCAAATAAACTTTTGTAAAATTGGGTCCATTGTTTTCAGGTTAGCAGATGTATTTGTTGCTGTCGAGAGCATGGAGATGAACGAGAAAACATTTCATCATGGTCAGATTGTTTTTCGCATGCTGGAGGGATGCCCGGGTCTCAAGAGTGCCTGTACCTTTCTGGATCGTAGCAGCTGCATCCTTGGGATGCAAAGCTGTGGCTCAAAGCACTAGGTCATCTGTGAACGTGGAGACGCAGCTGATGCATGTCAGCGTACAACGGATCTTTAACGAAGATGAAAAAGCAATATTAGCACCAGACTCGATGGAATTCTCAACTTTGGCAAAGCTGCCTTCTCTCAGAATTAAAGGGTGACCTTGTCTGATCATTATCGCTTTCTTATAGTTCTCTATGAAGTCTGAGATGTGTTCTCGATTCGTAGGTAGGTCCAATTTATTCAGCTGGATTCCTGAGGCAATCAAGCTATCTCCCGTCAAAGGCCTTCTCAACAACTGCAATGGGATTGGAGTGAAGTTGTGAAAGATTAGGAACTTGTTAAGCCTGACATCTTAGATGTCATGGCTTTGAACCCTTGGGCAGATATATTGGAATAGGGCTCTGAATGAAGACAAATTTTGAAAAATTAAAACACCATCAATGTATTTTTTCCTATTTTTAAAATTTTTTTCCATAGATTTAATCGCTTGCGGCCACCTCTTCCCAACCACCGTTCTCTTCCATCCACATATTTGCAAATTCTCCTCCTCCCCTCCTTTCTCTCTTATCCTCCTCCTCTCTGCATTTGTTTAATTTTACATTTTTTTTTTCTCAAGTTTTCCTTCCATCTCCCCATTGCACATGAAAT
>NC_140964.1:20804359-20816859 GCF_056783735.1 Eptatretus burgeri | reverse complement strand
TACCATTGACCAGAGTCACAGGGCCAGGCTTAATGGCAAAGTTCTTCTTCATCCTATGGTAAGTTCCAAGGCATCCACCAGCAACATCAAGGAGGGTGATGTTGATGGCATTCAACAACTCTTCAGGATTCCTGAAACCACCCAGACCCCCAAAATCCCCATTGAGCCTGTTCGCAAACTCCTCAGCTACCCTCTCATCATTGAACTTGCCAACATCCAGCCTAGGCTGAGATGATACCCTTCTTCCAGAATTAAGCTGCAACTTCAAAGTTGCAATCACAATCCTGTGTTGGTATTGAAGAAATGAGCACTCCGGTGGACCCTGCAGTTTAGAATCAACCTCCAGCGACCATCAACGAGCACATGGTCATTCTCTTTTGCCACCCCAAGAGTGTTAGACTACCAAATCCAGTGATGAGCCTGTGGGCACTGAATCTCTGAACCAGCCACTCTAAGTCCACAGCTTCTTGCAAAGTCAAAGAACTTCGTGCTATTCTGGTTCACAGATCAAAACTTATGGGATCTGACATGTGTCTCATAACCATCCCTATCAGTTCCAGTCAATGCATTGAAATCCCCCAAGATGAGAAGAGTATCTCGCCTGGGGGCACTGATCAACCACAGCCTCCAGCACAGCAGAGAATGGATTGTGGCATAGAATGCATCCTTCATGATAAAATCACTCTCCTCAGTTGGTGCATATACAGAGACCAGCGAAACAACATCCAAAGAGTGATGAATCCTCAGTCTCAAAATACGCTCGTTCACCGGTGTTACCCCAATTGTCATTGGAGTCAGCTTATTGGACACAGCTGCAGCAACTCCTTGAGCATGGTAACCATCAGAGCGACCAGACCAGTCATAGGTGTAATCACTCACCATGATCTCACCACTATCCGGTCTCCGAACCTCAGAGAGTGCTGCAATGCCAATGTCCAAACGCTGGAGCTCAGATGATAGCAGAGACAGGTGATCATCTTCTGTTTGGGATTGGACATTCCAGGCACCCACCCGAAGGGACAGCCTCAGGTTTACCCAAAGAGACCACCTTCTGGTGGAGGACACCTCAGCACCACCCCGCCACACACCACTGCAATCTGACCGAGGAAATTTACCCCGTGCTTTATCCTCCTATCATCAAGGAATGGCGGTTCCGGAGGCTTTGCCCCAATGCCATTGTGGAAGAAAAAGTAATTATATTCATGTACTCTCAATCATAATTATTGCTGGTGCTTTATAAATTTAATTTTTATGCTATAAGTCAAATTGGCTGTCAGTTATGTTTCCCTTTACACAAGAGTCTTTTGACCTAAATGTTGATAAAAGGAATGTCTTGCTATGGAACAAAGTGACCTGGTTGATGACACTTTTGCCATGATTATGTCATTCTCTTTCACCTAGTGGACACTTATTGCAGTTGGAGTTATTTTGCCTCATGCTTATCAGCCCCCTCCACTCCCACAAAAGCATATAAATGACAGGAAATGTCATCTTGGTTTCGTGCAAATCATTGTGGATGTTTACCATCTCAGTGCTTTGGACTCCGTGGTACCATGTCAAGAATAAAGGTTGTCTGATCAAATGTACTCTCGTTGTGGACAGTAAATTAATTGTATCTTTAATTTCAGTAACAGGATTTACACCCAGTCGGTTAACAGCAAAATTTCCACAACAGCCGTCGTCTGGTGAGCTTCTCTGCGAAGGGCAGCAGCACAGGAGGTACTCCCACAGAGTGGGTTTTCAGTTTTCTTTGCATTTGTGGGTTTTGTGGAATGAAGTGTTTTGCAGTGGCCGAAGTGCAAATGCTGCCACCAACCTCCTCGAAAAAGTAACCCAACTGCAGCAGGAAGTCCGCAGACACAGTTTGACACCACATATGGATGGCCCTTGGCTCACAAAGAGCTCCTCTGCCCTTTGACAAGTTTTTTTTTTCATGTTTTTTAAAATATGCAATGTCGAGGCTCGTATAAAAGCTAACACACAGAACTTATAACAAGGGGAGCATGAGACAGGGGCAGGAGGGGGAAGCACAAAACACTGTGGAACAGCGACATTAGGAGATCTGTGGAAGGGAGAGGATGGGGTGGGGTACATGGGGTAAACAAGATGGACATTACAGGGACTTTCAGGTCCTTACAGTTTAGGGGCTTTCAGCAAGGAGAATAGGGAATTTGAAGGAGGTGGATTAATGGGGGTCGAAAAGATCATGGTTTTGGATGGTGGAAGATAAGAGATGGTGGTTACCAGCTCTTTTCAAGACCTGGAAGGAAGAATGGGATTGAAGAGAGTGTGGAAGTTTGTTCCAAAGGCAGGAAAAACTAGCAATGAAAGAGTGAAGGTGAGCAGTGATTCTTGATTTTGGTAGTTTTACCAGAAGGGGTTGCTGGTCGGCCTTGAGCGCCCTGCGGAAATATGAGGGGGGGGACAGATGGCAGAGCAGTGGGATGAGGCCGGAGAGAAGACGGTAGAAGTCAGAAAGACCACCAACCTGTCTGTGGTGACAGTGTGAGAGACACAAATATTCAGCCTCATTGTGGGAAATACCAATGATCCTAAATCCCTTGGTTTCCACAGTGTAAAGTTGAAAAAGGTGAGAGGTTGGAGCACCAGCCCAGAGGGGAGAGCAGTATTCCATCAGTTTTGTTTTTAATGCTACTGGGTGTCCACATCCATATACCCTCCTCACCAGGAAACCTGGTGGGGGAGACGATTTTGTCACCGACAACCTCACCATGAAACAAGTTAGTTCAGGTTTACATGGTACCTGTAGCAAGTCACTGATCTAATATGTCCTGGCGTGACCTGTCAATATTTGTTGCAGATTTAGCTTAATGATGTCAATCTCAATTTTGATGGGTGTTTTTCACTTCGAGGTCCTTCATCAGATCCTAATGTTTTGATTTGTTATTCCATGTTTGTATGTCCATGAGACTTGATAGGTATGCTCCTAAAAGAAAAAATTAGTGATTTAGGTAGGAACAATTTGTGTTTTCTTTACATTTCTTTGAAGTCAGTCATTGTAAAGGCCCGGTCACACCTTGACGTTTTAGCCAACGTATGCCGATTTTTGAATTTTTTTTCTAAAACGCTGGCACACGTTGAATACGTTATGGGTAAGTTTTGATAACATTGAGAGCACGCTGAAAAACACTGCCATACGTCGTTGTACGTTGGCTTTAAACGTTGTACTTTTAGGTTGTCCTCAAATTTTTGCATGCTTGAAATTTCACGACGTATGCCAGCGTATGACTCACACGTTCCGCTACGCTGGCCACAAGTTGTATGCACGGTCTGCGATCGTTGACAGACGTCAACACATGCTACTTGTAAGTTAATCATAAGTTGAGACACGCCGAAGTAATGTTTAGCGTACCCGAAACTTATTTCTAGCCTATGATTAACGTGTTGTTGGCACGTTACACGATCGTTGCCACACATCGCCAGACGTTACTTTTAAGTTACTCATACGCTGAAAGACGTCGGTATAATGGATCGTCCTTGCTTCAGCGTCCACGGCCACGGCCAGGACACTTATTTGCAGCATTCTTCAAACTTTTCTTCGGCATGACGAGGATGTTCACACTTCGATGTCTAGCTTGGCTATGATTCCAATTGTCCATCGGCAGCGTCTATTTGAAATAGTCGAGTTTGAGCGTTTTAACACGTTCAGAAGAAACGCTTCAAATTTCCAAACCCCAGCGTCACAAAAACAAAGGCGAGTGACAGCAATTTAAATCGTTCATTGTAAACAATGAAAATAGCTGAGTGGTACCGTTTAAAAGTCGTTGAGTGTAAAAAAAATCCAATTGTTGAGCGCAAGCGTCTACTTTCAATAGTGGAGATGCAGCCATTTAAATCGTTGAGTGGCAGCCTATGAATAGCAAACCCCACATCACCGGCAAAGATAAACTGCCGCACGATATGGATAAGTTAGGCTATCGTTGGGCATAGTTTGTGAACGCCGGCTTCACGATAATTATTCGTTGGTATATCGTATCTATAAGTAATCAAAGCGCTCTATGCACATTATCAGTTCATTGTGCATTTGTCCAACCCGTTATGAATAGACCTAAATCGTAAAAACAAGCTATAGCTCATTGTTGAAAAAGCCCCATAAAAAATTAGCCGCGAAGAACTTCGAACAATGGTGCAAAGATGTCTCCTACCCGTGGACACGCGGACGCAAGGACGATCCATCATAACCCACACCCTCCCCCTCACACTCACCTACTACCGCCAACATGAACAAACTAATACTAATACTAATACTGATACTGATACTGATACTGTTACTGCTGACATGGACATCGACTCAAAAAGGACTCAAAAACACTGTTGGGTTCCCCTTTTATGAGCAGCATTTTATATACCAATTCCCAAAACCGCTGGGAACACGTCTTTATATGGCAGTTGTAAGCTAGAAACACGTTCATTTTTTTTTTTGTCGACCGGAAGACGTCATTGGAATACGTCTACATACGTCGATGTGTGTTGGGACTACGTAAAGAATTGGTTCAAAGCACGTCAAACACAAGTTAGAAATAAGTTTCACGTAAAAAAGACATTACCGCGACGTGTTTCGACTTATGAGTAGCTTATAAGTAGTCTTTGTGGACGTGTGTAAGCGTCCACATATCGTGTGTAAAACTTATCCCCATCGCATGCGGAACGTGTGTCATACGCCAAGTACGTCCAAAAATTTTGAACATGTTTAAAATTTCTTGACGTACTCTACTTACTATGACGTATGATAGCATACTTTAGCGTTCTACTCAGGTATACCAAACTTACTCATACCGTATTTGACGTGCGCCAACGTTTTAGACACATTTTTCTTTGTTCGGCATACGCTGGCAAGATCGCCAAGGTGTGACCGCGATGTTGTCACTTCCATTTCTACGGCAGTTATGATTTGAATCATTGTGTGTCAGCCTTTTAATAGGCTACGTCACGACATCGTCGGCGATGCATGCAACGCGCTATGCCTAAGTTAGACTATCGTTGGGCATCGGTTGTGTAGGC
This sequence comes from Eptatretus burgeri, assembly GCF_056783735.1. NCBI lineage: Eukaryota > Metazoa > Chordata > Myxini > Myxiniformes > Myxinidae > Eptatretus > Eptatretus burgeri. The sequence goes on along the minus strand of NC_140964.1, from coordinate 20,811,837 downwards.
CGACAACAGGTTCAGCATTCGTTGGTATAAGTTATCTATAACACAACGAAACGTTCTGTGTCCATTACTAATGCGTTATACATAAGACCAAGTCGCTATGAATACGTCCGAATCTTTAAAAAAAAAACATCAAAAGTTCAACGTAAGCCAGCGTTTTACATACATTTTAATACGTTGCCATCGCTGGCTAAAACGTCAAGGTGTGACCGGGCCTTAAGCATTGTATTCTATTTTGCTGGCATGTGTGTGGGATATGTAATTCTCTTCTGCGTTGTGTGCAACACAGCACAAGGGTTTGGGGTGGCATCATTGGCGAAGACTGCAGTGGTGCCGCTGATGCAATGCCCTCTGCTGGTTCTGGTTGGAATTTGCAATTTGTTCAGGGTGCTGGCGATAGCTCACCTACTCTTCGCAAAGGACACTATGGAACATCCACCAACGAACAACGCTGGCAGACAGGACACCCATTTATCATCATTCCAAGGTGCAGCACACATTGATGAATCATCCTGCCTGCAAAACACCGTGATGATAGTTGTTTATAGCTGGGTTGGGATTCAAACCTCGGCTCGACAGCTTAGAGGAACGTGTGTGTACCTCGAGGCCAGTCTATCAGCCTAGGACATGTGATGAACTTTTCATATTTTGAATGGATACATTCCACAGACCATTCAATTTGGCAAAAATTTATAATAGTGGGATTCTAATTAGAAGTAGAATCTCTCCCATCCTCTCTAAGTCCTTGAGTATCAACAGATGGGGCATAGGTTATATGCTCCATCTGCTGATACTAAAATGGAATTATGTTGTGCTACAAAAGCTGCAGTAATATGACCATTTAAAATACTGCATCATATAACCATCTGAGTGTTGTACACCTGGCTGTAGCAAGTCCAGTATTTTGTTGTACACTACTTTATATACCACAACAATACAAGCTGCATCAGGAAAGGGTTAATCAAAATGTGTATTTCAGGCTACAGCACTAAATGTAATTGTGTTTCACATAGGCTAAAAAATCGATTCAAAATCGATGTCGATTTGTTTTTTCTTCTCGATATCGATATTCCGGTGGGGTCATACCATTATATACCGATTACATCGATATTATTAAAAAGAAAAAAGAAAATCTGTTTTTTTACGCAATGGTCCAAAGGTCCATTGCGTATTCATTCATATGACCTATGCATCATTGACACATGGTAATTTTTCAAAGTATTCCCATATGGGGCTCCCCCCCACCCCCATGATGAGAACAGTTATTTTACTTCCAACTTCAACTTTTATTAAATATGATTTGGTTTTAAAGCGAGATCAGTGTTGGTAATAGGCACAGGTCGGAATCCATCGCCATCGCCGTACCGGTATGACTATCGTGGAACACTGTCCCAGAATCACTGTCACACCGGTATCGCAGATCACTGATTCGGCACAGGATTTCTAAAGCACACCCGATTCAAATAAAATAATAACCAATTGACAATTTCTTTAAAATCAGCCACGAGGGCAAAGAAAAACACGATTGCTTGTCCAGGTGCTCGGATGTTGAGGATTAAAAGTTAAAACGTACTGCGGTTCCTGTTGCATGTTTAGCGGAGACGCCGAGTGCATCAAAGCTTATTAAATCATGTACGCCACTTAAACATTGCAAACACATTTCTTCAATTTGTTGGTGATATGCCGGTTTTAATTTTTTTTCATATCAATTTTTTGGGGTATCCCAGTATATTCAGAATTCCAATACTGGTATATCGATAGGGAAAATTACATCGATATGTTGCCGGTATATCGACCCTAGTTTCACAAAATAAAAATACCGCAATTACGCTTCATGTACCTGTCTGGTCCTTTGTGAAACTCGTACGATTAAGTGGACTTGAGAGCATGAGAGACTGGTGAATGAAACAGCATTCAAGCAAGACGAAAAACATTTTTTCCCAGAAAACGCATTCAAAAAGCAGGAAGAAATCGTAATCTTGCATGAACGTGACACAGACCTTAAATGGATTCACATGACCTTCCATGTCTGAAGACAATACTGAAACTGAAATACAAAATCAAAGTCAAAAAGCATTCAAAGCGTAAAATTCCAAGTTGGAAGTTAAATTTGTAGGGAAAAAAGACCTTAAATGTCCATATCTGACAAGACCAAGGCACGACACAAGAGATTCACAAACTAAGATGGTGAGAAACTACCAGAAGAGTGATGGATCCTTACAGTCAATTTGTGACAAAGGTCGGATTATGTAACACATAACAGATGTGTGTGGCGAATGGACTTGTGTAAAGTGTTCCCAGGAAATTTGCAACACATTCCAAAGTAATCGAATATAGCCTAAGCGACACTAGCCTTTACCAGCAAGATCAGTTCTTCATTCGACATTGAGTCTCCTGCGACCACTCACTCCAAGATTCCGAGTCTCAATCATTTCACCAAGGAGCTGTGCCACAAAATCTCCCAGGCCCCGTGACCTTTAACCCCTGAACCCTGACCTCCCTGTCAAGCCCAGTCGTTCTCACACCCACATGCTCCCTGACCAGTAACCCACCCACCTCTGACTCACTCCCACCCTTTATCCCTTTATCGACCCTTACCACATTCTCTCTCTCTCTCTCTCTCTCTCTCTCTCTCTCTCTCTCTCTCTCTCTCTCTCTCTCTCTCTCTCTCTCTCTCTCTCTCTCTCTCTCTCTCTCTCTCTCTCTCTCTCTCTCTCTCTCTCTCTCTCTCTCTCTCTCTCTCTCTCTCTCTCTCTCTCTCTCTCTCTCTCTCTCTCTCTCTCTCTCTCTCTCTCTCTCTCTCTCTCTCTCTCTCTCTCTCTCTCTCTCTCTCTCTCTCTCTCTCTCTTTTTTGCACCAACGAAGGGCTGACACCCGAAATGTCAGCTTCTCCTTGCTTCCCACGGCGGTTAGCATATCACGATCAACTTCCTGTTGATTTCATCCATTAATGAAGACGAGTAGGAAATCTTAATTTACATCATCAAAGTACAGTACAATCAATGTGATGGAATGAAATAATGATGACAATGTCCTGAGGACTGAATGACCTTTAAACGACACCATTTGACAACTGCATTTCAGTTTAACGGTTACTCCATTACTATATAACAGAGTGCTGATGCAAACTTTCACCATCATCTTAACTAGAACCCTAATCAGGCAACAATCAATGGGATGAAAACTGGAGGGGTTGGAAAAATCATATTACTGGGCCAAGAAGGGGTGAAGGGGAACGGGGAGGGGGAGTTAATGCATTCCAATACTTTTCTGCCGATTGCACCCGAGATCCTGTATCACATTTATTTATTTTAAACAACCTGTACCGCAAAGTCATGAGACCAATTTTATGACGAGCCAACAATTTATCACAAAAATAAACCATAAGCAATATTTTTATAATCTGTTTTTATTATTATGATTGTTGTTTATATGTCGTGTAGCAACTTTATGACCTTTTTTTTTTTGAGTTTGTATGTTTTGATTCCACAATGATATTTACTTGTATTTCCCATGGATTTTTTCTCAAACAATTTGCTCTTGAGCAATGCGGGAAATGTTATAATGAGCCACATGGATTCTTGACTTCAGAAGTGGGAATGGGGGAGAGTGATCGTTTCAACAAAAATCAGGGGTAATTGAGCGTTTTTTCAACCAAAAAAGAGGGTGATGAGGGAAGAGGGCTGGTAGGATATCCCAGAGGTATGTAGCCTTGTTTTGAATCTCGCCCCAGCTATAAACTGTCATCCTGGTATGTCGCAGGCAGGGTGATTCATCAATGAATGTGCTGTCTCTCTGATGGATGTCAAACTAGTGTCCCGTGACATTGAAGCTATATCCCACTGTGAAGAGTAGGCGAGCTATCGCTGGCACCCTGGCCAGATCCATGCACCCTTGGTAGAGTATCCAGGACGGTAACCCCTTGCATAAGAAGAAACTGCTTTGGCAGAAATGATGCTCCCTCTCGAGCATCGTGCAAGGATGAATGAAAAACAATGCGGTAAGGAGAGACTATCGCCCTCCAAGGACAGTTGCTGAATCTGACAAGGAGTTATCAGATTATACAGATATCATTGTTAAGGAAACTGCTGACCAATACACACTTGCCACGGTGCTTAGAGACCAAATCCGGCAGTCTTCATACCAGTATATGTTTTATGGCCACAACATCGCTTGCATTACCATTGAGTGGGGCGACAGGAACATGATGCATTCATCTGCCGCCATTTACACTGAGGTGTCCATCTCAATAAAAGCTCCCAATCTGCACATCAAGCTGACAGCTCCTCCCCACTCAGTTGTCATTTTAAGCTTGTGTGTGACTCCAGATAATTCATGTTTAAAGAATTGGTTGTAGAAAATTTGGATGTTGGCATATTTGCTGGTACACCTTTCCTGGAACTACATGATATTTGCGTTTGTTCTGCTGAAAGCCCAGCGTTCCTCAGTCGTGACATTATACTGAATATGGTTCTAGTCATCAGCCAGCCTCCCAGCCACCATACAGTGACCAAAATAGTGTGGTCTAGTGAATGCATTGATGTGGATCTGCCTGACAGTCTCCTCAGATGACACTTTTGTGCTTTAACCCCAAACTGGCATACATAATGGTCAACCAAAGATTCCCAGACCTGGCCCACTAGACCTGTTTTCCAGCATATCGAGAGCTTTGATTATAAGCTTCCTCGAACCCTTGATTAAATCGCAGTTCATCCAATGTGTCGAGGTGTTTATCACAAGCAGAATAATTTTTTTTAAACCCGGATAAGTTAAATTTACAAATGTATTGATGTTGGATTCCTTCCATTGTGATACTTGTTTATTCGCAATTTTATTTTTTTTGTAGATATCACCATTGTGATGCATTGTGTAGGCTATCAAAATATGTTTGATCCCATTAATCAAGACACCTCCCAACCACTTTAATGTGGTGAATATGAGAAATTATGAAGTGCACGTCACTACCAACACTCCTCTTTATTTGTTTGATATGATGGTCATCCATTATGGCGTCATTGAAACAAGGCAGGTGAGAGTTCTGACACCACTGAAAAGAGTCTATAGGAGGAACGGTGTCCCAAATGATGATTCAGACTGTTCGAAAATCTTCATGCAGTTTGCAAAATGTATTCAAAACAGTAGATTAGCATTAAAGTTGAGCTACTTTGGGGTTGTGAAATCAGTAATCTTGCAACATCTTATCAATGTTTGATTTAACGAATTAGAAATGCTTGATGATGAGCACAGGAGAGATTGATTGAATGAATCAGAAAAAGCCGTTACTGTTTAAATTGATGTGTTTGGGTGTGCTTGGGTTTCATCCATCCTCTGTTGCAGAGATTAAGGTGATGTGCATGAGATATGTTTGCCATTCCCTTCCTGGTATTCGTCAGGGTAGGAATTTGGAATTTGGAGGGGGTGAATGGCCTCTCTCTTTTTAAAATTTTTAAGGTGTTGTGCCCTCTCCATTGTATTTTATGCAACAAATGCAGGCAAATGTAACCTCCACAGGTATGCTGCAGCTTTATCATCCCTTAAGTTTTCTCGCTGTTTCTTCACTTCTTTGCGGAAAAGACCAAATTCAGTCATGCTATGCTCTTTTCTAAATTCCTTAGCAAATGTATGATTTGCATAACATACAACACCTGCTGGTTTCTTCAATACACACAACTTTTATAATTGCAACAAAGACTCTCTTCAACTTCTGCACTTACTCAATGTGGGCCACTGCCTTCATAGTGGGACATTTAGTTGCATTTTTATACAGCTTCGCAGATCAGCTTTGCTTGCTTTAAATTTTTCCTTTTTTTTGATGATGTAATTATTTGCGATGCAATTATAAGTTAAGTGGCTGTGATGATTATATTGTTTCAATAAGTTTCATTATGGTACTGAAGGGTACCCTATTTCTTTTTATGGATCCCCCCCCCCAAACCTTTACTTTTTCACCTCTATTCACTTTTAAATTTGTTTTCTCCACAACCATCTGAGTGGAATGCCTACATTTTTTTTAATGACAACTATGATGTCATAGGTGATGTGTTATGGCAGCCATGTTGGATTAACAGAAAAACTTTGGACATCTACACTGAAACCATTCAACAACAAAAATTGAAACTTGGCACAGGACAGGAACTCACCATGGGGAATAACATTTGATAACGATAACGTCATCTGTGCCCTAATGATGTCATAATTGGATTGATCTAATTCCTTATCCGATCAATATGAAATTTTTTTGTGTGATCCACGAAGAAATTTGTCGGGAGAATTAAATTGATGATATCATCGGTGACAGTCTGGCAGTGGCGTCACTCGGGTTGGTGTCACCCAGTGCGGTAAAACTCATGGTATCACCCCCCCCCCCAATGGACCTCCTCCCATACCAGACCATACAGAATCCTTTGTTATGTTTTTTTTGTACTAATGTTACTCGTAAATTGTAATTCCCATATATCACTGAATGTAATGGCAACAGTAGTGACAAAAACAACAAGCAAAATTAAAATTACACCTTTAAATTAGAATATCATGCGCACATCCTAAATGTATTTACATTTACATCGTTTCATGTGGTTAAAGTGAAAATTCACTAAGAAAGCAATAGAATTCGAAGTAAAAACGTTTAAGAACTATTTCATAATTATGTTGATTTTAACGTTAAACTTTTTTGTTGCATGAGATACATTAATGGATGAGGTTTGCATAAACAATAACGGCCCAAAATACAATCTCCTTCTTTTCCTTTAATTACAACTTCATTCTCAAAAAAGTTATTGATATAGGTTCATAAATACTAATTACCACAATATTGCAGCTAAAACACCAGAAAATTTTGCAAATGCAGCGATTATAAAAACAACAGCGCGTGCTTGTCACGCGTGTAGACGAAAACACGTGATTCGAAACATCATTGTAATTGGGTAATAATGACAGCTCTGACCAGAGCGCATTAGAAGGTTCAAAAAATAAATTAGCATAGAGTTTTAGCCTTGTAGGTATATTGATACATGTACGCTGGGCTTACGAAAAACGTTTTGGTTGTTATAACTAACTACAGGGATATTTTTATTTTAAAAAAAAAAAATTCTGCTGAAACACTGCACAAAAATTTTTATAGACAGTCATTCTGGTGTCACCCCCTCTGATAGTGCCACCCAGTGCAGTCCACACTCCCCGTACCCCCCTTGAGTGACGCCAGTGTGGTCTGGCAGCCATTATTTTTTTTTTTGAAACAAGACTTGAAAAATCCGATCTGAAACTGCGAAATAGATCGATGCAAAACATCACATGTATGATCGACTACCCATGTGGAAAAAGATTGCTAACTATGACATCATCGGTGATGTTGTTTGGCAGCCATATTGGATTTTAGCAAAAAATAAAAATAAAGAACATCTCTCAAACTGCCCAATCCATCAACGCAAAACTTAAAATGTGTCATCGACTCTCCATGGGGATTAAAGTTTGATAACTAAAAT
>NC_140964.1:20726859-20799359 GCF_056783735.1 Eptatretus burgeri | reverse complement strand
GTTGGATAATAAAAACATCATCAGTTAAGTGGTTTCAGAGAAGAAGATTTTAAAAAGGTTTTCCTTCGATATAACATGGCTTCCAAACCACGTGACAGATGATGTCATTTTTATCAAAACTTTTTCCCTGTGGGTTGTGCATTAATGATTTGAAGTTTTGCATCAATAAGTGAACTGATTTCAGAGAAAAATATTTCAAAGTGTTTTCCTTCGATCCAATATGGCTGTCAAACTTATCAGACCATGTGAACAATAATGTCATACTTCTCAAACCTTATTCGTTGGCAGTGCCAAAAACGTCAGCAGCCGATTCGCGCTGTCTCCTCGGCAATTGATTAGCACTGTGATGATGTTGCTGCATCACTTCCATTTCTGGATTTGTTATATCATCGCCGCATGGGAGATACTTTGCCATGGCCTCTTGTTGAGAACGTGGCATGCAGAGTGTGCCTGAGCACGCATCTCGCTTGACAAACTGTGCCAAGCCATGTGACCCGAGTCTCTGGGTTTATCGCCAAAGCTTTGATCGATCTGTTGAATGTGGCCCTGACTGCAGCAACACAGTATCTGGGCCGATCCGACCCGGTCCTCCTGCGGAGATAGGACACTGATACGACTACCGAGGCACAAGGGGAAGAGCGGCCGAGCAGGTGTAGTTCACGCAGAGGCACTCGGAGCTCGCTCGCTGTTGGGGCGTATGAAGTGCTCCAGATGCTGGAGCGGGACGCACTTGGTCTCATGTTGATGCGTGGCGATGCATGATCCCGGGGTCTGGGCCAGTAGTTCTTGCTGCTCTGCATCTGCAGGTTCGTTCCTGTGGTCTGTTTGCGGGGCCTGGGCGCACAGATCGCAGCAGTGCTCGCTCTGCGCACCCTTGACATTCTTAGGTCCGACTCGCCATTTGTGGACACAATGCAGGTGATCTCGTCGCTGATGTCAGTGCTGCTTGTGCCCTGGCTGAGTGAACTTTGAGCCATGGGATCTCCAAGCTTGGACACCTTTGGTTGTAATTTAGAATGTCTCTATTTCTGCTTTCTGGCTAATTTGCATTTTCATTCTCTGCATTTATTTTAATGCATAATATACATATTCATGCAATTTTATATGATTATTATTCTTTCTATATATGTATATATTTATAAGTTTGTTTTATTATTGTGAACTTGACAAATATCAGTCCTCGGACTGCCTTGTCCAGTGTTTGAAGTTCTTCATAAACCAAAATGAATGAATGAATTATTCCTTATGGCTTGCAGTTTTGGGTGCATATAAATCACTGCTCACAGATATAAGTGGCAGTTCTTGGCATCTACGAGCCATGAGAAATATAGTTTCATAAAAATGATGCAACAGGATGGTATTCTCATTGGAATCGGTGGCGTGGGATGGTATCATCATAGGATGCCATGGTAATTGGTTTAGGTGTTCTACTCAGATGGTTGTGGAGAAAACAAATTTAAAAGTGATAAAGGTGAAAAAGTAAGGGGGGGGGAGAAATCCATAAAAAGTCATCAGATCCTTGTAGAATGCCATAGTCATTATGATTGGCAGCATGTGATTGCATCATCATAGGGTGGCATCATCATTGGAATGGGTGGCGTTGGATGGCATTGTCATTGGGAGGCGTGGAATGGCATTGCCATCGGATGGCATCGTCATTGGAATGGGTGGCATGGGATGGCGTCCTCATAGGAATCAGTGGCACGCAATGGCATAATCATTGGAATGGGAGATGTGGGATGGCATCATCATTGGAATGGGTGGCGTGGGATGGCATTGTCATTGGAATCGGTGGCATGCAATGGCATAGTCATTGGAATGGGTGGTGTGGGATGGCATCCTCATATGATGGCATCATCATTGTTATGGGCATCATTTAATACTTGGCATAACTGCTTGCAGTTATAAGCGGCAGTTGTAGTGATTATTATTTTTATTATTATTATTATTATTATTATTATTATGAACTTTTAGAGTTTTAGTGTCTTATTTCTCCTAATAATGCAACAAAACCTTTTCAGAAAAATAATATTAACAAAAGAAAGGAAATAAAGATTTTTGGAGATAAAAATAGGAGAGATCTTCAGCAGGGAGTGCTGCAGCTGTGCCAGATTAGCTATTCATAATACACAGGGAATACTCAGTCTGAGAGAGATCGAGTCCCATGTGTGCACAACTCGACCCCAGCCCCACCATTCGTCCCCAAACTGGATCACCTTCCCCCAGCAACACACAACTTTGTCATCCAGGTGCCCTCTTTTATTGTGTTGGCCCCCTTTATCAACACAAGCGAACCCAGCAGCAGGCAGGCAGAGAGGCAGGCTGCGATAATGGACAAAAAGTGGAAATGAATGACCTCATGACAGCCATTGTATAACGAGACATTTTTTGCTGCAGGTAAAGGGATAGCCGTTGACTGTAGTAGTGCAAATTTATCCCTCAAAGGATTCATGATTAAACATTCCCTTTCGCCTTTTTGTACATTGCACGTTGCGTTCCACCTCGAACCGTGCATGGTGTGCTTGGCTCTGCGCGTTGCCTTGGGTAGGTTATCCATCACTCGATGACTCGGCCCAAAATGGCGACATGCGAATTTTACTGGCACGGTACGAAGATGTGGAATCAACTTGGGAAATAAAAACGGTCGCCATTTGGAGTTGAGCTTCAGTCTTCATCTGCCTTGCAAAACTTTGTTTTTTTTTTTCTGGTTGCTGTGATAAGATGCACACGGGGGCGGCAGAGTTTTTCCTGAATGATGCTTGCACGTAGATTGGCCTGCTTGCACACTGTACCCTTGTATCCATGACACCTTTTATGTGCTCTTGTAATTGAATTGGGATAATGCGAGATCTATGTTGTTGTTTTTTTAATTTTAAGAATGCACAATGAGTTGATCACCATTATTAAAAAAGATTTCAGTCAATAGGAAACAATGGATGTTGGGGTTCAAAACCTGTGAAGGTATTCTACATATCTGTTGGGAAAGGGTTGGTTTTGATGGGAATAAATAACCTGCACAGAAGTGTCATTCTAAGCTGATCGAAGATGCAATGGGGGTACACTCGCTTTCCGATAGGAGTATTGGTGAAAATATCCAATGGTGCTCTTGGTATTCCCACTGTGCACATTGGAAAAATTGCATTGATAGTTTTATTCCATGAGAAACCTCTGTATGCCTGGTGTTGGCTTAATTGTGAGGAAGGTGGGCTTGGGCTCCGAGGGTCCTGAGTTCAAATCCCCTTTGGCTGTTGAATTAATACCAGGTGGGATTGACTATGCCGGTCATCCTTCTGAGGTTAGCAAAATGAGTGCCAGCTTGCTGGTATACTGTGTCGGAGTAGTGACTCGTCCAGGATTGTGCCAAATAGCAAAGGAGACTGCTTCACCCTCTGCACAGTGTATGGTCCCAACAGATGGATGGATGGAAACCTCTGTGCCATCACCAAGATAATATTGTAAATATATATATATATATATATATATATATATATATATATATATATATATATATATATATATATATATATATATATATTATATACATCAAAGACCTCAGGTGATGGGGCAATTTCATTGAACTGTGAAAGCAATGTTTGACAATTCTTGGGGGTCAGGATAGAATCAGAATCATGCCAATGAACTAAATGGAAACGCATTTATCAATTTATTGTAAAGGGTGGAAAAAAAACTTCCAGCATCTCCTGTACAACATGCAAAAGTGCGCATTGGTGCAATACCGTACTTTCACAGCCACACAGTCAATGGGAGCAGTTTGCCCATTATTTTTTAAACATTGTGTTGTTATTAAAAAAAACCCACCACATAAACACATTGCAACTACTACCCATGATGTCGTTTAATTAATCCTGACAGTTTGAAACATTCAGACAAACTTGAACATTTATTTTGGTGTAAAAGCCAAGAGAGGAAAAGGTACGGAAACAGCACCACGACATTCAGGATGGTCTGGACTCTTCAGGTATGCATCTTCCCTGATGCCGAGGTTTGAATGCCAACCCAGCTATAAACTGTCATCCCCGTGTGTCACAGTCAGGGTGATTCATCATTGTGCGTGCAGTCCCTCGGATGGATTTTAGACTGGGTGGGTATCCCGTCTGCCAGCATTAATTGGTGGATGTTAAAGACCCCACGGTGTCCTTCATAAAGACTAGGGGAGCTTTCACCGGCACTGAATGAATTCCAAATTCTTGCCCGAATGACAACTGGGAAGACAATGGCAAACCACACAGTATTAGCCCTTGTCAAGAAACTACTTCGACAGCACCGATGCACTGTTACAGAGTATGATGCATCAGAATCTGAATATATATATATATATATATATATATATATATATATATATATATATATATATATATATATATATATATATATATATATATATATATATATATATATATATATCTTTTGTTGTGTGTGTGTGTGTATCGTTCTCTGGGGATGTTGTTAGAGAGCTGGAAACGCATTATTAAACGGGAGTGATGTGTGGATATCAATTCAGAACAATTAATCACATGTCCTCAATTATATTCCCCAAACTTGGCCAACAACGACCAGAAGAGTGGGGACCTAGGTTCTCATTTTGATTAATGCCCTCTTCGCTCTTCCTGAATCATTAGGAAGTTCTTTTCAAAACAAATGAATCATTAATATTGAATGTAGACATTCCGCACTTTATCTTGCCGTCGTCTTGGACAGTTCATGAGAGAGGCTCGTAATATTATAGCAGGCTCGGTGAGCAAGAATGGCCACTTTTCAGATGGGCAACATTTGTTCACAGATAGGAAATATTAAAAAATACTCATGCTTTGACATGGTTTCATGTCAAAAGGCCCAGAGTAAGTGAAAACCAGGAAAGCCATGAAATATGTTGGGCATCGGTAAATCCATGCTTTTGCCCGAAGCGGAAGGCGGACAAACCGTTCCTAGTTTATTTAAGTATCGGTTGAGTTTCCCACGGGGAATTTCTCGATATTAACGTAATTTTTCACGCCGAGTGGGCGCTTTGATTTATGAGGGCGCTGCCAGGCCACGGGATTATTGGATTGTGATAGTGGTAATGACGCAGGCCTCCGTGTAAATATGATAAAATGGTGGCCCACGGGCCTGTCCGTCATGCATGCCTTTCAATGTTCCTCAATACCAAACTCGCTAGTCCCCATCCTCATTCTCGAGGGCCTCACTTTGCTGTTTTCAGCCCATTCAGTTACCTTATCTTTTTCTCTGCATTTGCATTTGCAAGTATTCCATCCATCCATTGGGATCATGCTCTGCGCAGAGCATTGGTGCTGCCTCAGCAGTCTCCTGGGCGATTGAGCACACTCCTGGACGTGTCGCCACTCTGATGCAGGAGGATACCAGCAAGCTGGTACTCATTTTGTGACCTCAGAAGGATGGCAGGCTGACTCAACCCCACCTGGTATTAATTCAACAGAAAATCAGGATTTGAACTCGAGGCCCTGAGATCCCAAGCCAACCATTCTCGCCATTAAGCCAACACCAGACATATTTGCAAGAATTGCTTACTCAATATAAACATCTCTTCATGTATTTGCAATACCTTAGCTGCGCACACACACACACACACACACACACACACACACACACACACACACACACACACACACACACACACACACACACACACACACACACACACACACACACACACACACACACACACACACACACACACACACTGTGATGTTTGTTTGGCAGTTTGTGACCAAATGTAGCACTTCCAACAACCCACATGACATTAGATTTGGCTTTGTGTGACTTCTACCTCCCTGAAAAGTGAAAGTGAACTGAAATGAAGGACTTTGGAAGATGTGAATGACTATTCACTGCACAAGAACATTCTGGACCCTTCTGACAACCAGGCACCACCAAAGACTTCTAAAAGTTACAGGGATTTGAGAATAAATGCATTCATTCAGGGAAAGTGCTAAGAAGGGAACAGCTCTCATTAGTTGCTGAATGTGAAAATTTTCATCGATTGATGAGGATGCAGGGAAAGGGATGCCCAGTGGTCTTCCCTTTCCATTTTTTGGAAGAAAGTTGAGACATTTCTCAGTACCGAAGATGCCCATCATTAGGATAACTCCCTGCACCACCTCCACTCTTTTTCAAAATCGAATATCAATGTGGGATCTTTTTATTATTGTACCTATGCACCTAGTATACTTTTGGTGTGATGCACATACATGAGATACTTTGTCTTTTCAATTTCTTGATAAAAAAAAAGTTGAAGCAATTGTCTTGCGGGTAAAAGATTTGCATGGTGGCTCTCACTGAAGAATCAAATTGTATGCCCAGATCCAACAGTGTGAATTTGTCTGTCCACTTCATAAGGACGATCTGAGTTGGGTTTTACAGGCCAATCTTTTAACACGACTGCGTGTTCACTCCGGTCTATTTTTTTCAGGACAAAAAAAACTCGAAGAACATTTTCCATAAAAGAGTAATTGCATCTCTCCTGTTGGAATTGTAGGCGGTGACTTGCAAACCGGGCCTCGTAGGCGGTGCACGGAATCGTTTTTAAAATAACAGTAAATACGAGGTGCAGGGAGGTGAAATTTGCTGCATGTCATGTGCAGTATGGCACGTCGAGCAAAACGAGTGTTCATTTATGTCCATAGGATGCCAAATAAATAAAGAAGATACAAGCACACCTGATACTAGGCCGAGGCTTCAGACTTTGTTGGAATGACAACGAGGCTGTGTCGTCAAAATGAAATGTCCCAGAAGATAAAGAAAACAGAGTCACATTTGTACATGTAGTGTTTCAAAAAAATGCTTCTTGCTATGAAATATCATATCTTCCAGTCTTCTTGAATATCTAAACTAGCAAAAGGCAGGATGTGTGTGTGTGTGTGTGTGTGTGTGTGTGTGTGTGTGTGTGTGTCTCTGTCTGTGACCGCTGTTTCTCGACAACCACTGGTCCGATCTAATTGAAATTTGCCAGGTATATTGCTGGGGACCTGAGTATGTGCCTTTTCAAGGTTTGATATTAATCGGACAAGTGCTTCCCAAGTTATGGCCATTTATTTCCCAACCAATGACAGGACACGTTGCTGCGTAGGCGTGGCCGATGTGCCATTTAGTTACCAATCACAGGAAACGTTGCTGCGTAGGCGTGGCCGTTGGGGAAGAGATCCTCAGCCACGTTCCCCATTACGAGTTACAACGTACGGACTTCCGGATAGTGATGACTTACTCTGTATTCTAATAATTTCTCAATTTCTTATGTGCATTTATCGATAAACGCAATGCTCCAATCCAGTCGTCGTTTACGAGAGCGAAGGAACGGCCTGTGTGGTTGTTTGAAAGTATTTTTATTTTTATTTTTGGTTTACATGTACGGCCATGCGAGAGTGTGAGGAACGGCCTGTGTGGTTGTTTGAAAGTATTTTTATTTTTATTTTTTGTTTTGCACGTACGGCCACGCGAGAGCGAAGGAATGGCCTGTGTGGTTGTTTGAAAGTATTTTTTTTTATTTTTTTTTGGTTTACACGTGCGGCCACGCGAGAGCGAAGGAACGACCTGTGTGGTTGTTGTTTCCGGCACACGGTCTGAAAGTTTTTTTATTTTTATTTTTTTGCACGTACGGCCACTCAAGAGCGAAGGAACGGCCTGTGTGGTTGTTGTTTCCGGCACACGGTTTGAAAGTTTTTTGATTTTGATTTTTTTGCACGTACGGCCACGTACTAGTAACTATAAAACCAAGCAACCTGAACCGTTGCATGTGGACGAAGAAAACTCCAAGGAAGTGCAAGAGTGAAAATTGGGTGTTTGGGTAAATTAAAACACCCCTTTTGAAGATAAATTACAGCCTTATTTAATTCTATCCTTCATCAGGCGATCTTCGGCCACCTCGCTGTCTGGGGTCTTCAGGCGTTTCCTGGGTAACCTCGCTGGGATCTGAAGCCGCCATGTTTTTGTTGGCCTGCTCAACCATGCCTTGACTTGGAATAGGCCGCAACGATTTTTTTTTAATGATGAAGTGCTTTTTTTTTTTCTTCTTTTTTTTTCTTCCATCACTTTCCTCACTAATATAATCGAATGCCTGTTCATCATAGCTACGAATCGCTGGGTACATTGCAATGCTTATAAACGTCCGGAGATAATCACTTGCCGAGCCAGGCGATCCGTTGGAGTGCTAAAGCAACTTGCCGAGCTGTACAGTTCAGTTCGTGTCCTCATCGGGAAGTACAGTCCACAGTTACTACAAGGTGGAGGTTGGTATACAACACACACGGACGTGGTACATATGGGTAGATATGGATCTGTGAGGACTCTCCGGGGTTGTGTGTACGTGCCATACCTGTTTCGGGTGCCGTGGTGATCCAAGTTTTCTTGGAGGTTCTTTCAGGTTTTCCTTTGTCCTCGCAACTGTTTCTAAAGCATTTGGTTATCGGATTTACTTGATGAAGGTTCAATGTTTCCATTTGTAAATTTCAAAGCAAAATATATTTGATAACACCGTTTTTCCAAGCCGTTTTCCACATGAACGTATTTTCTAAATTACCGAGACAATTTTTGTTCCACCCTTCAGACGCAGCTGTTTATAAAGATTCATGTTTGTGATCATCTCCCTGAAACGTCTACATAAGTGTATCGTTGTTTGTCGGTGAAAGCGACTCGAGGTTTCTGGGTTGTGTACAGTACGTACTGTAGTCCGTAATCAGACTCCAACCTGCCGATTCCTGGAAACATTACCGATATCGACTGTGTGTGTGTGTGTGTGTGCGTGTGCGTGTGCGTGCGTGTGCGTGTGTGTGCGTGTGCGTGTGTGTGCGTGTGCGTGTGTGCGTGCGCGTGCGCGTGTGTGTGTCGTTGATAGTTATCTGCAAAAGCAGGTTTCAGAATGTTGAATGGAGTCCTTCCAGGGTGGGCTCACAAAGTATCCACCGTTATCTCAGTTAGGTGTCTCTATTCATGGACCAAGCTGTGAAGTTTTCTGTTCCCAAAGTTTTGTGCCGAGGGCTCTCTTCAGAATCGTCACTGAACCCCGGACAGCTTCCAAATGTAGTTCGTTTGTTATAATATTCCCCGGGATGGTTTTTAGCTCACCTGTGAAGTAGTTTAAGGGAGTTTACAGGATGGTGCGTCATCTGTCCATCCGTCCACAAATACTTACAACTTCTTCTCAGAAACCACACATACGATTTCATTGAAATTTGACCACAACCTTCATCACCCTTGATGGTAGTAAAAAATTGGGTCTGCAGAGGGAGTTTACGGGGAGGGTTGGTAGGGGGGGGGAGTGGGTTACCTCCCCAAAGAGGTATTTCCCTTCTTCTCCAAAAGTACACATACAATTACGATGAAACTTGACCACCATCTTCATCACCCACGATGTACTAAAGTTTGTTCATGACATTAAAAAAAAATGGGAGTCTCGGAGGGTCTATGGGGTGAGGAGGTTGCTCCCCAAAATATGCATTTGCTTTCTTCTCAGAAAATACACGCAATTCCGATGAAGGTTGACCTCCATCTTCACCACCCGTGATGTACCAAAGTTTGTTCATGACATTAAAAAAAATATTGGGGTCCATGGGGTTCTATTGGCAGTTCAGTGTGACCACTCCTTGGCTTTTTTCACAAGATCTTGGCTATTCGTTGTTCACTTTGCGTCTTGGTTTTCTATAGGTTTTCTTGGCGTTTTGGTTTTCTATTATCATCGCTTTTCCTAAACCTTGTGAATTCTTGGCTTTTTTCATTGGCTCACCTTGGCATTTATGAAAATGAGGAGTGATCACACATCGGGCTGGGGGGGTTGTCCCCCTAAATACGTATTTGCTTTCTTTTCTGAAGCCACACACACAATTTCGATGAAACTTGGCCACAACCTTTATCACCCATGATGTAACAAGGTTCTCTCGATAAAGTTTACTGACTTGTTTTTCTTGAGTTAGAATGGTGGGTGAAAGTTTCCGTGTCGAGATGTTCGAGTCACTAACTCGTAAACACGCTGTTTTTTGCTTCCCTCCCAGTGAGGTGGAACTTAACGACGTGCTTTCCGCCATCTGTAACATTGTTGGTTTACATAATATTCGTGCTGCTTGTCGCATGAATAAGAAGTTTGTTGTGTTTCTGTCGGAGGAACACGTGGTCGCCACGGTGGTTCAGCATGGCCTGTTCATCGAACCGTACACTTACCTCTCTGTATTCGCTTTTCAGGCCCCAACAGTTAAAGTTAATATTAATAATATTCCAACATTTTAAGGAACCAGGACTTGTGTAACCAGTTAAACAAGTTCAGTAAGGTTGTGTCGAGGATCTCAATGATGCCGATGTGTAATGTTAGCAATAAATTTATCCACGTCATGTCCGTTAAAAGAGTGGTTTATATGATACTACCTGAAAATGGGAAAACACTGAATGTTGTACTCAGTGTAAAAATCGACGGGTTTGAATATAAAATGTTTGCCTCCTCAGAGGTTATGACGTGTTTTGGGTGTCGAGCTTACGGGCACGTGAAGAGTGTTTGTCCCAATGCGGTTACACCGCAAGAAAGTGAAGGTGCGGTGAGAAACGTTTCTTCCTCACCACAAAGTAATGGGGAGAAGGTGAATCGGGAGCCAAGCCCCGCCCCCCACGCCCCCCCCCCCCCACCGGCTGAGGTGTACTCCAAATTGGACTCATCCACCCCGACCAGCGTTGGAGAGAGAGTGTGGAATAGTGACATAATTAATCCACCCCCACCAAACGAGGAAGTGAAAGTGGTTGCTTCCTCTCCTTCACTATCCACTGTACAGGACAGTGTGGACGATATGGAGGTGTCTGTTACGGATACCAGGAAAAAAGGCCAAAAATGGTCACATGTTGATGCCTTTGATGCAAAGGAGCAGAATAAGGTCCAGATCGTGTCAGGCTCGGTGGACCTCCTTGGTACGTCTCACATTGGAATCCCCTTGGTGGTACCGGAGTCGTGTGCGGATGTGGAAACTTCGCTTGTTCCACTGGTCGACTCTGAGTGGGACACAGAGAACAGTGCAGTATCTCAGGATGTTTTAAGTGTTTGTCCTGTTCGCCAAACTTGTTCAGATGAGTTAACAGCTATGTCTGACAGTGATGGAGAAATCGATGAAGGGGAAAATCCCTGTGAGTTAAATTTCAACCCCTCCCTCACAGATGATGATGTTAGGGTTGTAGAGGGGAAGGACATGGACAAGGCAAATTCGGAGGGGTCCATAAACAGAGCAGAACTTTCTGTTGAGCCAAAAGTAAGTGTTCCACAAGTAATAGGAGAGGCCATAGATGAAGCACTTCATTCAGATGAAATCTCTTTTTTACCCCACATTTCAGTGCTTTAAGCTCTCAAGAGGATGAAGGGGGAAACGACACAACCTTAGTGTCTCAAGAAAATGTGTTAAAATTCCTGGATGATACATTCAGGAAAAGATACGTAAAAATCAAAGATTACTTCCCGAATTTACATGATTTCATTAAAACTGCAAGGAATATGATTTGTGAACCTTATCAGGTTAACATCTCAGATCCTCACTTCCAAAAGTTAAGGAAATGTGTTACTCAGGCTGGTAAAGAGCTTCAAGAATAACTAACAGAGTGGAGATAAAAGTAGCATCCCTGAACATCAATGGAGGCCGCAGTTGTGTGCGTCACCTCCAGGTATTTCATCTCTTCCAAAATGAAAACATTGATGTGCTAATGCTACAGGAGACGCATGCAAATCAGTCTTCTGAGGATGAGTGGTGTAAAATCTTTAAAGGTTGTCTTTTTTTCTCGAGTGCGCTTGTTGAGGCCAAGGTTGGTGTGGCAATAGTGTTGCATCCTCGACTCCAGCCTTCGGAGATAATTTGTAAGGAAATTTGCAAAGATTACTTACTGTCTGTGCAATTTGTCAGTAGTAACCTAAAGATTTGCATGACAAATGTTTACTGTCCTCGTGCTAACTCTGAATGAGGTGCCTTTCTGTACAAGTTGGCAGAGTTTGTAAGCACCATTGACTTAACCATGTTGTTGTGTCTGGGGGGTGACGACAACTGCACCCTCAACCCACAACTTGATCGGAACACTTGTGAGCCTCATCCACCCAGTGCAAGGCCTTTGGCACAGCGAGTCAAAAAGTTTAAGCTGGTGGATGTGTGGCGGGTACAAAACCGTAATATCTGTCAGTATACATGGGTTTGTGCATCAAGACATTTTGTTGACGATGGCTCGCCAAGACAGATTTTATGTTGATCATGAAACGGTAAACATTGTTAAGAATTTTTATATATGGCCGTCTGGTTTTTCCAATCATCACATGATTGTTATGGTGTCTGGCTTTCCTCATCATGTCTGTGGAAGTGCATATTGGACTTTTAATTTGAAACTTTTACAAAGTGCACATTTTATAGAAGCTTTTAAAATGGTATGGGAAAAATGCGAGTCATAAATGGTTCATATTTGAACTTAAGACAATGGTGGGACTGCACAAAGTCCCAAATCAAATGTTTTTGCCAACAATACTGCTCTTACAGTACATACAACGCTTTTGGTGTGATATCTGCTTTAAAAAAACGATTTACTTATCTGTGAGCAGAAAGCTGGATTGTCTAGCGTGAATGTCCAGCAGTTGTCGGTGAAAAGGACCCTTCTGGCTGAAATGGTGAAAGAGTGGGCGGCCGGTGCTTTCGTCCGACTGCGGAACGAAAAAATCCAACTTGACACACCAAACAAAGGGTTCTTCAATTTGGAAAAAATGGTCAAGACCTCTCAACAAATCCATGCTTTGCTGCTCTTCTGGTGGTGATTTGTTGACCTCCCAGAGTGATATCAAGCATGAACTACAAGACTTTTTCAAAACTCTTCGCAAAAAGATCTGTGAATAAAGAGAACAGGAATGCGATACTTGAACAGCTCCCTTCTCTATCTGAAGACCAACAACAATTGCTTGAGCCTGGCATTTCTCTTGGAGAACTTACTGCTGCACTCAAGGATAGCAAGGATGGGAAAGCCCCTGGACTAGACTGCCTTCCGGCTGAATTTTATAAGGCTTTCTGGGGCATTCTAGGCCCTACTCTTCTTGAGGTCTTTCAGGAGAGTGTTGAACAAGGTGAATTGCCATTGAGCTGCCGGAGGGCAGTTTTGTGTCTCCTTCCGAAGAAAGGAAACCTGCATGAGACCGCAAATTGGCGGCCTGTGTCACTCCTCAACACGGACTATAAAATATTGTCAAAAACACTTGCAACCCATCTAAAGGAAGCCATCTATTTCTTGATTGGCACTGATCAATCGTACTGTGTTCCAGAATGTTCCATATACGATAATATTTTTTTGGTGAGAGACTTGATCAGTCTCGGTCGAACTACATCTCCTGGTTTTGGTTTTAACTTTTAGATCAAGAAAAAGCTTTTGACAGTGTTAACCATTCTTTTTTGTTTGATGTATGAAGGAGAACAGGGTTTAAGGAAAAATTTATTGCTTATGTTAAGTTATTGTACAAAAATGCATCTTGTCTGCTGAAGGTTAATAATAGTCTTTGTTACCCCTTCCCCTTTCAGCGAGGCATCCGTCAGGGCTGTGCGCTATCAGGCATGCTCTACAATCTCTCCGTTGAACCTTTATTAGTTTTACTTCGGAACTCAGTGTTAGGAGTCTCTCTTTCACAAAACTCCAAAGTCGTTGTTTCAGCTTATGCTGATGATATTTGTGTTGCAATTGCAAATCAAAAAGATGTTTCTGAGGTCTCTCGTTGCCTTACCCAGTTTGAGCTTGCTTCTACTGCAAGGGTAAATTGGAAAAAAAGTGTAGCTTTCTGGGTGGGCCCCAGATCGCCTTCCTCGTCCCTGCCTGTTTTACCAGGAGGAATACAGTGGAGTAGTGAGGGGTTTAAATATTTAGGCTATTTCTAGGAATTGAAGCATATGAACAAAAAAATTGGGAGAACTTCCTGGAAAAAAATTAAATTGAAACTGGCAAGATGGAAAAAATTGTACCAACTTCTCTTGCTTAAGACACTGGTGTCAATCATAAACAACCTGGTGGTTCCATTTATTTGGCATAGAGTTATCCCACTTGAACCTCTGAGATACTTGGTCACAGGCATTCAGAGGGTTCTGACTGATTTCTTTTCTGGGGTGGCCACCATTGGCTGGGCCCAGACGTGGTCTGCAGACCCCGAAATGCAGGTGGTCAAAATCTGATGCATATCCCAAGTCGGATAATGGCATTCCGAATTTCCACAATCAAGCTCCTACTGTACAGTGAGTGTGTTCCTTGGTGACCTCTCACAAACGGCTGTTTGAAGAAAGTGGAAGGTCTGAAATATGACCGTAAACTTTTCCTCATCGACCTGCAACACGTTGACATGTCTCAGCTCCCCAGTTTTCATCAGAGCCTTTTGAATGTTTGGCAAGTCCTCGGAGTGCAATGTTTGGAGGTATCATACGATGCCCAAAAGTTTGTACATGAGCCATTAGTTCGGAATCCTTTATTCTCTCGAATTTCAACCTCCAGGTCGTTTATGCATTGTTT
The DNA here is from genome assembly GCF_056783735.1 of Eptatretus burgeri. NCBI lineage: Eukaryota > Metazoa > Chordata > Myxini > Myxiniformes > Myxinidae > Eptatretus > Eptatretus burgeri. Next base: position 20,784,851 of record NC_140964.1, on the reverse strand, counting down.
CACCAGTGTTGGAATAAACAGAGTGCGAGACCTGTTGCAGCCATCCTTGAATGCCTAGCTACCTGTAAGCTCACTTTCATTAAAAACTGGTGTTCGTTCTGCTCGTATTGTGGAAAACGTCATGAAAGCAGTAATTCAAACCTTTCATAGACTAAACATCGGGTGGACTGGGGTGGATGAAGTGGTAGACTCGCGTCTCTATTTCCTTGAACTTCAAATTGCCTCAAAAAACAAGAGGGTGTGTTCTCCTCAAACTTAGAGGAAATTGGTGTGTTTCACGTCATGGGGAAAACGGCTATCTACAACATATGTCTGGAAGAATGTATACCTGGTTTTACAAAACTTGAAAAATCGGTGGAATGAGACCTTACCTGCTGGAGCTTTTTTAACTCCAGTGTGGAACAAAATGTATAGTTCTCCAACTCTTGGGCGAACTGGAGACCTGAATTGGAGACGAGCACATCAAGCCCTGGTCACACAGACATTACTCCATAAGTTTAATTCTTCTGTTCTAATTTCTTGTCCTTTTTGTGATTTGATTGAAAATGTTGCCCACGTTTTCATTGAATGTAAGAGATTGGTACCCCTCTTTCTCTTCCTTCAACAGCTTTTCTATAAATTTAATTTTGTTTTTTCCTTTCCAGTCTTTATTTATGGAATCGGGGGAATGATAAAAGTAAACCAGTCCTCTAGTTTTTGTCTTTTCTGTTGGGCATTGCTAAACTGGCAATTTATAAAACCAGGAAAGCAAAATTGAAGGGGAAAAATGCAAATGGTCTTTTGTGCTTTAAACTTTAAACGTATGGTTTCGGCACGAGTGAAAATGGAGCAGGCTTATCTTTTGAGCCTGGATATTGTGGGTGATCAGTGGTACACTGATGAGGGTTTGAGTTTCTTTTCGTGATGGAATCTGTTTGTAAAAGTGTGAAGTACTTACACTTACTTTTTCCAGATATATATATATATTATTCTGTGGTGGTTTTTGACATGAACAGACACCCTTGTTTGTGTTACTTTTGTTGAATTTATTTTTACTGTAAAATCGTTTGGATTTGTTTTTCTGGAGTGTGCTTTCCTGGTGTGTTTTGATACTTTTATAATAGAAGCATACAAAAGTCTCTGTCTCTGTCTCTCCCTCTCTCCCTCTCTCCCCTCTCCCCTCCTCTCATCCTCCCTCCCTCGGTATAGCAACGTTTGGTGAGGCATTGCTCTCACCACCTCCACCACCTTCCTCTCTCTCTCCCCCCTTCCTTGATTTCCTTCCCTTCTGCCTCCTGTCTCTCCCCTCCCTCTCTCCTCCTCTCTCTCTCTCACTCCCCTCCCTCCTCTCTCAACGCCTTCCTTAATACCCCCTCCTCCCTGTCAGCCACGCAACAAGTTGCATTTGCTAATTTTGAATAAGAGAACTCCATCATTTGTGATGGGCTTTTATACCACTCTTGAGATATCTGAAAGTACATTTTTATTGAGCGTACTCAATTTATTCCTTCTTGCACTTGCAGTGGCATTTACAAACGGTTTAAACTTTAATCTTAACCTCAGAATACCATATCATGTGAAAAGGTCCAATGTTAGTAGTTCCTTATACTTAACAAGAATGACTGCACTGTGGTCACAACTTGCGGCACAAAATATGTTTTTTCACCTTCCTCTGTCCACTCAACTTCCTCATCCTTGCTGGTGAACAGCTCAACTTACATTCTCTCATCTGTCTCATTAATCTCGTGCCCTGTCTGTCTCATGTTGCCATGTGAATAAATAAGATTAGATGGACAAGATTTGTAGTGATTCCGAACAGGGGATATATGTTGCTTTATATCTGTTACCTCAGTTTTGTGGTGTGTGTGTGTGTGTGTGCACGCCTGTGTGGTCTGTTCAGCCCTCTCTCCCTTCCTCTCTTCCACTCCCTCTCTTCCACTCCCTCTCTTCCACTCCCTCTCTTCCACTCCCTCTCTTCCACCCTCACACTCTCTCTGCTGTAATGAACCTTTTGTTCATAAAAAACCTGTATGTGGTTATTTGCGGTACGGGACTTTGCCATGAAGCACGAGTGAATTGGCTTCAAAAAATCCGGTAATGGGACGATTTGGAAATGCAGATTTAAAACAATCTTAAAAGATGAGCAATGCAACTGAGAAACACACATTTAATGCATTATTGAAATATTAACTTGACGCCTCTCATCCTTGTCAGCCCCAGCTATGGTTGCATCAGAACGACCTTATTCGTCACATGGTCACGACCCTTGTCTAACTTCAATGTGGGCCATTCAAGAATTATGTAACGCTGTTGTTTTTTTAGGGAGGTGCATGCAGGCTTGATGAAACCTGACAATTTTTATTCGACATATGATTATATTTTTCAGGGTCCCTCATCGTGATTAACACTTGACCCAAACAAAGCCAATGGAAATCTGACGAAACAAACTCGGACAGTGTATAATCAGCAGAGGCCGACACGCCTAATGTATTCGGCTCACCCAAAAAAACAAGATGGTTGCCATATTTTATCTGGGTGTCATGGTGGGTCGAGTCAAGCGACCAATGTGGATGTGGTCCTGCGGCTGTCCACCCAATGGGTGCATATTTCAAAAATTTACCAACAAAAACAACAAAAATACTGCAGAGCTCTTGTTGACTTGCTTCATGTTGCAGGTAAACATATAGTTCAACATAGAAACCAAGAAAATATTTAATTTAATTTGCACTTCTTCTGTAATTTATAATGCAACTATGATGTTATAATGTTGTACTCAGTATAGCAATCATTGGTAAAGATATATACAGTATTTGTTGTTGTTTTTTTAACAAAATTTTTATTTTGGGGAAGAAGAACAATTTAAGATAGAAAAAGCAGAGATTGCAGACCCATGCCAGGAATTTTGTGTGGCAAATAAATGGAATGATGTGCTAAATGCAAGGCCATTGATTGAAAATGAATGGTCTAAGTGGTCTCGTTGTAAAGGTGTAATTGCTCAAAGGTCTGAAAAAGTTGGAAGGTCACATGGTCTGAATGTCGAAAGTTCTGATAAGGTCCGAATGGAAATGTGTTAAAGACCCCTTGGACTCCTTCTGAAATAGTCTAAAGGGTCTTAAAAGGTCGAAGGGGTCTAAAGGGTTTAGGTGTAAACAGTTGGAATTGTCTAAAAGGTCTTATAACGTCGAAAAAGGGTGTGAAGGTCAAAAGGCTATTAAAAGGTGTGAATGCCGAAAGGCCTAAATGTCTAAAAGGGTAGAAATGAGCCTTGGGGGTATTTGGGGTTCTAAATCATTGAATGGGGTATATAGGGTCTTAGAGTTAAAAATAAAAAAGTCGAACAGGATCTGAAGGGTCTTTGGGGTCATAGGGTATAATGGGGTCTACAGAGTCTGAAGTGTCTAAAAGATCTGAGGGTTCTAAAGTGTCTTGGCGGACTTGCGTGTTTTAGGTGTCTAATGAGTCCTTTGGGGTCTGAGGGGTCTTATGGGCCTTGGTGTTCTGAAAGGTCAAAGGGATCTTAAGGGTTTTGGGGGTATCAAGGGTGTGAGGAGTCTTAGGGTTTGAAAGCATATTCGCAGTCTTGAGGGTCTTAAAGGGTCTTAGGGTTCTAATAAAGGGTCTCAACAGGTCTGAAGATATATCGGGGTCCAATGCAATTAATATACCTACTCACTTTCTGTGCAGAAAAACAGACAAACAAGAAAGATGTCATGCACAGCATGATACTTAAGGAATCCAAATAAACAATGGTCGCCATGCAAACAGCAATTTGGTAATTTAGAAAATTTGACCTATCACTTGGTTTACATGAAGAAATGTTGTACATAACAAATTTGGTTGATGCATTTTCTAATTACCACCTAATAAGTGTTTTACATGTTTTGGATGACATTGACCTTGACTTTTGACCAGATTTTATGGACATATACTACACACAATAAGCTTTGTAAGTTTCAATCTCATATTTGAAAAAAAATTCCTGAGGTTTGGCAATAATGAAATCACAAAAATATCCCATTTGATTCGAATGGGGTGAAATTGGTGTCATGGACATCGTTTTTTCCATGCCACAATGGACATTTTCTCTTTCATGTGGGAATTTTCCCTGTGCCACTAACCAGGATGAGCAGAACCTGAAAAAAAAGAAAGGTAAATTTAATGAATTGATTAAATTTTTCACCCTCTGAGCTTGGTAATGAGGTGGTTTACCAATTTTTTTTTTTGGGGGGGGTGGAGGCTTTTGATTATGACTGGTGAACCTCGAGTGTTATTGCAGAAGGCCATCAAACAGAAGATCTAATGGGGTCTATATGATCTGAGGGGATGAAGGATTCTAATGGGGTCCATAGGGTCTACAGGATCTTAGGTTCCTAAAGGGTCTCAGCAGTCTTAAGGGTCAAATGGGTCTTTGGGGTGTTGAATGTTGGGTTATAAAGGGTCTTAGGGTCCTGAAGGGTCTTGGGGTTGTAAAGGGTATAAATGGAATGTGGGGTCTAAAGGGTCTTTGAGGTCTTAAAAGGTTCAGATTATGTAGGGTCTGAAAGTGTCTTCGGCTCCTGAAGGTTATTAGGGTCTTGGTTTTGGAAATGGTCTTTGGGATCTTCATGGGTTTTGGTGTTATAAAGGGTCTAAAGGGTGTAAAGGTTTAAATAGTATGCAGGGTCTTAAAAGGTCCAAAGGTTTAAAATGGTCTAAAGGTGTCTCAAAGGTGTCCGATCTAATTGAAATTTGCCAGGTATATTGCTGGGGACCTGAGTATGTGCCTTTTCAAGGTTTGATATTAATCGGACAAGTGCTTCCCAAGTTATGGCCATTTATTTCCCAACCAATGACAGGACACGTTGCTGCGTAGGCGTGGCCGATGTGCCATTTAGTTACCAATCACAGGAAACGTTGCTGCGTAGGCGTGGCCGTTGGGGAAGAGATCCTCAGCCACGTTCCCCATTACGAGTTACAACGTACGGACTTCCGGATAGTGATGACTTACTCTGTATTCTAATAATTTCTCAATTTCTTATGTGCATTTATCGATAAACGCAATGCTCCAATCCAGTCGTCGTTTACGAGAGCGAAGGAACGGCCTGTGTGGTTGTTTGAAAGTATTTTTATTTTTATTTTTGGTTTGCATGTACGGCCATGCGAGAGTGTGAGGAACGGCCTGTGTGGTTGTTTGAAAGTATTTTTATTTTTATTTTTTGTTTTGCACGTCCGGCCACGCGAGAGCGAAGGAATGGCCTGTGTGGTTGTTTGAAAGTATTTTTTTTTTATTTTTATTTTTTGGTTTACATGTGCGGCCACACGAGAGCGAAGGAACGACCTGTGTGGTTGTTGTTTCCGGCACACGGTCTGAAAGTTTTTTTATTTTTATTTTTTTGCACGTACGGCCACGCAAGAGCGAAGGAACGGCCTGTGTGGTTGTTGTTTCCGGCACACGGTTTGCAAGTTTTTTTGCACGTACGGCCACGTACTAGTAACTATAAAACCTAGCAACCTGAACCGTTGCATGTGGACGAAGAAAACTCCAAGGAAGTGCAAGAGTGAAAATTGGGTGTTTGGGTAAATTAAAACACCCCTTTTGAAGATAAATTACAGCCTTATTTAATTCTATCCTTCATCAGGCGATCTTCGGCCACCTCGCTGTCTGGGGTCTTCAGGCGTTTCCTGGGTAACCTCGCTGGGATCTGAAGCCGCCATGTTTTTGTTGGCCTGCTCAACCATGCCTTGACTTGGAATAGGCCGCAACGATTTTTTTTTAATGATGAAGTGCTTTTTTTTTTTCTTCTTTTTTTTTCTTCCATCACTTTCCTCACTAATATAATCGAATGCCTGTTCATCATAGCTACGAATCGCTGGGTACATTGCAATGCTTATAAACGTCCGGAGATAATCACTTGCCGAGCCAGGCGATCCGTTGGAGTGCTAAAGCAACTTGCCGAGCTGTACAGTTCAGTTCGTGTCCTCATCGGGAAGTACAGTCCACAGTTACTACAAGGTGGAGGTTGGTATACAACACACACGGACGTGGTACATATGGGTAGATATGGATCTGTGAGGACTCCGGGGTTGTGTGTACGTGCCATACCTGTTTCGGGTGCCGTGGTGATCCAAGTTTTCTTGGAGGTTCTTTCAGGTTTTCCTTTGTCCTCGCAACTGTTTCTAAAGCATTTGGTTATCGGATTTACTTGATGAAGGTTCAATGTTTCCATTTGTAAATTTCAAAGCAAAATATATTTGATAACACCGTTTTTCCAAGCCGTTTTCCACATGAACGTATTTTCTAAATTACCGAGACAATTTTTGTTCCACCCTTCAGACGCAGCTGTTTATAAAGATTCATGTTTGTGATCATCTCCCTGAAACGTCTACATAAGTGTATCGTTGTTTGTCGGTGAAAGCGACTCGAGGTTTCTGGGTTGTGTACAGTACGTACTGTAGTCCGTAATCAGACTCCAACCTGCCGATTCCTGGAAACATTACCGATATCGACTGTGCGTGTGTGTGTGTGTGTGTGTGTGTGTGTGTGTGTGTGTGTGTGTGTGTGTGTGTGTGTGTGTGTGTGTGTCGTTGATAGTTATCTGCAAAAGCAGGTTTCAGAATGTTGAATGGAGTCCTTCCAGGGTGGGCTCACAAAGTATCCACCGTTATCTCAGTTAGGTGTCTCTATTCATGGACCAAGCTGTGAAGTTTTCTGTTCCCAAAGTTTTGTGCCGAGGGCTCTCTTCAGAATCGTCACTGAACCCCGGACAGCTTCCAAATGTAGTTCGTTTGTTATAATATTCCCCGGGATGGTTTTTAGCTCACCTGTGAAGTAGTTTAAGGGAGTTTACAGGATGGTGCGTCATCTGTCCATCCGTCCACAAATACTTACAACTTCTTCTCAGAAACCACACATACGATTTCATTGAAATTTGACCACAACCTTCATCACCCTTGATGGTAGTAAAAAATTGGGTCTGCAGAGGGAGTTTACGGGGAGGGTTGGTAGGGGGGGGGAGTGGGTTACCTCCCCAAAGAGGTATTTCCCTTCTTCTCCAAAAGTACACATACAATTACGATGAAACTTGACCACCATTTTCATCACCCACGATGTACTAAAGTTTGTTCATGACATTAAAAAAAAATGGGAGTCTCGGAGGGTCTATGGGGTGAGGAGGTTGCTCCCCAAAATATGCATTTGCTTTCTTCTCAGAAAATACACGCAATTCCGATGAAGGTTGACCTCCATCTTCACCACCCGTGATGTACCAAAGTTTGTTCATGACATTAAAAAAAATATTGGGGTCCAAGGGGTTCTATTGGCAGTTCAGTGTGACCACTCCTTGGCTTTTTTCACAAGATCTTGGCTATTCGTTGTTCACTTTGCGTCTTGGTTTTCTATAGGTTTTCTTGGCGTTTTGGTTTTCTATTATCATCGCTTTTCCTAAACCTTGTGAATTCTTGGCTTTTTTCATTGGCTCACCTTGGCATTTATGAAAATGAGGAGTGATCACACTGGGGGGGGGGGTTGTCCCCCTAAATACGTATTTGCTTTCTTTTCTGAAGCCACACACACAATTTCGATGAAACTTGGCCACAACCTTTATCACCCATGATGTAACAAGGTTCTCTCGATAAAGTTTACTGACTTGTTTTTCTTGAGTTAGAATGGTGGGTGAAAGTTTCCGTGTCAGGATGTTCGAGTCACTAACTCGTAAACACGCTGTTTTTTGCTTCCCTCCCAGTGAGGTGGAACTTAACGACGTGCTTTCCGCCATCTGTAACATTGTTGGTTTACATAATATTCGTGCTGCTTGTCGCATGAATAAGAAGTTTGTTGTGTTTCTGTCGGAGGAACACATGGTCGCCACGGTGGTTGAGCATGGCCTGTTCATCGAAACGTACACTTACCTCTCTGTATTCGCTTTTCAGGCCCTAACAGTTAAAGTTAATATTAATAATATTCCAACATTTTAAGGAACCAGGACTTGTGTAACCAGTTAAACAAGTTCAGTAAGGTTGTGTCGAGGATCTCAATGATGCCGATGTGTAATGTTAGCAATAAATTTAACCACATCATGTCCTTTAAAAGAGTGGTTTATATAATACTACCTGAAAATGGGAAAACGCTGAATGTTGTACTCAGTGTAAAAATCGACGGGTTTGAATATAAAATGTTTGCCTCCTCAGAGGTTATGACGTGTTTTGGGTGTCGAGCTTACGGGCACGTGAAGAGTGTTTGTCCCAATGCGGTTACACCGTAAGAAAGTGAAGGTGCGGTGAGAAACAATTCTTCCTCACCACAAACTAATGGGGAGAAGGTGAATTGGGAGCTTAGCCCCGCCCCCCACGCCCCCCCTCACCGGCTGAGGTGTACTCCGAATTGGACTCGTCCACCCCGACCAGCGTTGGAGAGAGAGTGTGGAATAGTGACATAATTAATCCACCCCCACCAAACGAGGAAGTGAAAGTGGTTGCTTCCTCTCCTTTACCATCTACTGTACAGGACAGTGTGGACGATATGGAGGTGTCTGTTACGGATACCAGGAAAAAAGGCCAAAAACGGTCACATGTTGATGCCTTTGATGCTAAGGAGCAGAATAGGGTCCAGATCATGTCAGGCTCGGTGGACCTCTTAGGTACGTCTCACATTGGAATCCCCTTGGTGGTACCGGAGTCGTGTGCGGATGTGGAAACTTCGCTTGTTCCACTGGCCGACTCTGAGTGGGACACAAAGAACAGTGCAGTATCTCAGGATGTTTTAAGTGTTTGTCCTGTTCGCCAAACTTGTTCAGATGAGTTAACAGCTATGTCTGACAGTGATGGAGAAATCAATAAAGGGGAAAATCCCTGTGAGTTAAATTTCAACCCCTCCCTCACAGATGATGATGTAAGGGTTGTAGAGGGGAAGGACATGGACAAGGCAAATTCGGAGGGGTCCATAAACAGAGCAGAACTTTCTGTTGAGCCAAAAGTAAGTGTTCCACAAGTAATAGGAGAGGCCATAGATGAAGCACTTGATTCAGATGAAACCTCTTCTACCCCACATTTCAGTGCTTTAAGCTCTCAAGAGGATGAAGGGGGAAACGACACAACCTTAGTGTCTCAAGAAAATGTGTTAAAATTCCTGGATGATACATTCAGGAAAAGATACGTAAATATCAAAGATTACTTCCCGAATTTACATGATTTCATTAAAACTGCAAGGAATATGATTTGTGAACCTTATCAGGTTAACATCTCAGATCCTCACTTCCAAAAGTTAAGGAAATGTGTTACTCGGGCTGGTAAAGAGCTTCAAGAATAACGAACAGAGTGGAGATAAAAGTAGCATCCCTGAACATCAATGGAGGCCGCAGTTGTGTGCGTCACCTCCAGGTATTTCATCTCTTCCAAAATGAAAACATTGATGTGCTAATGCTACAGGAGACGTATGCAAATCAGTCTTCTGAGGATGAGTGGTGTAAAATCTTTAAAGGTTGTCTTTTTTTTCTCGAATGCGCTTGTTGAGGCCAAGGTTGGTGTGGCAATAGTGTTGCATCCTCGACTCCAGCCTTCGGAGATAATTTGTAAGGAAATTTGCAAAGATTACTTACTGTCTGTGCAATTTGTCAGTAGTAACCTAAAGATTTGCATGACAAATGTTTACTGTCCTCGTGCTAACTCTGAATGAGGTGCCTTTCTGTACAAGTTGGCAGAGTTTGTAAGCACCATTGACTTAACCATGTTGTTGTGTCTGGGGGGTGACGACAACTGCACCCTCAACCCACAACTTGATTGGAACACTTGTGAGCCTCATCCACCCAGTGCAAGGCCTTTGGCACAGCGAGTCAAAAAGTTTAAGCTGGTGGATGTGTGGCGGGTACAAAACCGTAATATCTGTCAGTATACATGGGTTTGTGCATCAAGACATTTTGTTGATGATGGCTCGCCAAGACAGATTTTATGTTGATCATGAAACGGTAAACATTGTTAAGAATTTTTATATATGGCCGTCTGGTTTTTCCAATCATCACATGATTGTTATGGTGTCTGGCTTTCCTCATTATGTCTGTGGAAGTGCATATTGGACTTTTAATTTGAAACTTTTACAAAGTGCACATTTTATAGAAGCTTTTAAAATGGTATGGGAAAAATGCGAGTCATAAATGGTTCATATTTGAACTTAAGACAATGGTGGGACTGCACAAAGTCCCAAATCAAATGTTTTTGCCAACAATACTGCTCTTACAGTACATACAACGCTTTTGGTGTGATATCTGCTTTAAAAAAACGATTTACTTATCTGTGAGCAGAAAGCTGGATTGTCTAGCGTGAATGTCCAGCAGTTGTCGGTGAAAAGGACCCTTCTGGCTGAAATGGTGAAAGAGTGGGCGGCCGGTGCATTCGTCCGACTGCGGAACGAAAAAATCCAACTTGACACACCAAACAAAGGGTTCTTCAATTTGGAAAAAATGGTCAAGACCTCTCAACAAATCCATGCTTTGCCGCTCTTCTGGTGGTGATTTGTTGACCTCCCAGAGTGATATCAAGCATGAACTACAAGACTTTTTCAAAACTCTTCGCAAAAAGATCTGTGAATAAAGAGAACAGGAATGCGATACTTGAACAGCTCCCTTCTCTATCTGAAGACCAACAACAATTGCTTGAGCCTGGCATTTCTCTTGGAGAACTTACTGCTGCACTCAAGGATAGCAAGGATGGGAAAGCCCCTGGACTAGACGGCCTTCCGGCTGAATTTTATAAGGCTTTCTGGGACATTCTAGGCCCTACTCTTCTTGAGGTCTTTCAGGAGAGTGTTGAACAAGGTGAATTGCCATTGAGCTGCCGGAGGGCAGTTTTGTGTCTCCTTTCGAAGAAAGGAAACTTGCATGAGAACGCAAATTGGCGGCCTGTGTCACTCCTCAACACGGACTATAAAATATTGTCAAAAACACTTGCAACCCATCTAAAGGAAGCCATCTATTTCTTGATTGGCACTGATCAATCGTACTGTGTTCCAGAATGTTCCATATACGATAATATTTTTTTGGTGAGAGACTTGATCAGTCTCGGTCGAACTACATCTCCTGGTTTTGGTTTTTACTTTTAGATCAAGAAAAAGCTTTTGACAGTGTTAACCATTCTTTTTTGTTTGATGTATGAAGGAGAACAGGGTTTAAGGAAAAATTTATTGCTTATGTTAAGTTATTGTACAAAAATGCATCTTGTCTGCTGAAGGTTAATAATAGTCTTTGTTACCCCTTCCCCTTTCAGCGAGGCATCCGTCAGGGCTGTGCGCTATCAGGCATGCTCTACAATCTATCCGTTGAACCTTTATTAGTTTTACTTCGGAACTCAGTGTTAGGAGTCTCTCTTTCACAAAACTCCAAAGTCGTTGTTTCAGCTTATGCTGATGATATTTGTGTTGCAATTGCAAATCAAAAAGATGTTTCTGAGGTCTCTCGTTGCCTTACCCAGTTTGAGCTTGCTTCTACTGCAAGGGTAAATTGGAAAAAAGTGTAGCTTTTTGGGTGGGCCCCAGATCGCCTTCCTCGTCCCTGCCTGTTTTACCAGGAGGAATACAGTGGAGTAGTGAGGGGTTTAAATATTTAGGCTATTTCTAGGAAATGAAGCATATGAACAAAAAAATTGGGAGAACTTCCTGGAAAAAATTAAATTGAAACTGGCAAGATGGAAAAAATTGTACCAACTTCTCTCACTTAAGACACGGGTGTCAATCATAAACAACCTGGTGGTTCCATTTATTTGGCATAGAGTTATCCCACTTGAACCTCTGAGATACTTGGTCACAGGCATTCAGAGGGTTCTGACTGATTTCTTTTCTGGGGTGGCCACCATTGGCTGGGCCCAGACGTGGTCTGCAGACCCCGAAATGCGGGTTGTCAAAATCTGATGCATATCCCAAGTCGGATAACGGCATTCTGAATTTCCACGATTAAGCACCTACTGTACAGTGAGTGTGTTCCTTGGCGACCTCTCACAAACGGCTGTTTGAAGAAAGTGGAAGGTCTGAAATATGACCGTGAACTTTTCCTCATCGACCTGCAACACGTTGACATGTCTCAGCTCCCCAGTTTTCATCAGAGCCTTTTGAATGTTTGGCAAGTCCTCGGAGTGCAATGTTTGGAGGTATCATACGATGCCCAAAAGTTTGTACATGAGCCATTAGTTCGGAATCCTTTATTCTCTCGAATTTCAACCTCCAGGTCGTTTATGCATTGTTTCACCAGTGTTGGAATAAACAGAGTGCGAGACCTGTTGCAGCCATCCTTGAATGCCTAGCTACCTGTAAGCTCACTTTCATTAAAAACTGGTGTTCGTTCTGCTCGTATTGTGGAAAACGTCATGAAAGCAGTAATTCAAACCTTTCATAGACTAAACATCGGGTGGACTGGGGTGGATGAAGTGGTAGACTCGCGTCTCTATTTCCTTGAACTTCAAATTGCCTCAAAAAACAAGAGGGTGTGTTCTCCTCAAACTTAGAGGAAATTGGTGTGTTTCACGTCATGGGGAAAACGGCTATCTACAACATATGTCTGGAAGAATGTATACCTGGTTTTACAAAACTGTTGAAAAATCGGTGGAATGAGACCTTACCTGCTGGAGCTTTTTTAACTCCAGTGTGGAACAAAATGTATAGTTCTCCAACTCTTGGGCGAACTGGAGACCTGAATTGGAGACGAGCACATCAAGCCCTGGTCACACAGACATTACTCCATAAGTTTAATTCTTCTGTTCTAATTTCTTGTCCTTTTTGTGATTTGATTGAAAATGTTGCCCACGTTTTCATTGAATGTAAGAGATTGGTACCCCTCTTTCTCTTCCTTCAACAGCTTTTCTATCAATTTAATTTTGTTTTTTTCCTTTCCAGTCTTTATTTATGGAATCGGGGGAATTATAAAAGTAAACCAGTCCTCTAGTTTTTGTCTTTTCTGTTGGGCATTGCTAAACTGGCAATTTATAAAACCAGGAAAGCAAAATTGAAGGGGAAAAATGCAAATGGTCTTTTGTGCTTTAAACTTTAAACGTATGGTTTCGGCACGAGTGAAAATGGAGCAGGCTTATCTTTTGAGCCTGGATATTGTGGGTGATCAGTGGTACACTGATGAGGGTTTGAGTTTCTTTTCGTGATGGAATCTGTTTGTAAAAGTGTGAAGTACTTACACTTACTTTTTCCAGATATATATATATATATATATATATATATATATATATATATATATATATATTATTCTGTGGTGGTTTTTGACATGAACAGACACCCTTGTTTGTGTTACTTTTGTTGAATTTATTTTTACTGTAAAATCGTTTGGATTTGTTTTTCTGGAGTGTGCTTTCCTGGTGTGTTTTGATACTTTTATAATAGAAGCATACAAAAGTCTCTGTCTCTGTCTCTCCCTCTCTCCCTCTCTCCCCTCTCCCCTCCTCTCATCCCCCCTCCCTCGGTATAGCAACGTTTGGTGAGGCATTGCTCTCACCACCTCCACCACCTTCCTCTCTCTCTCCCCCCTTCCTTGATTCCCTTCCCTTCTGCCTCCTGTCTCTCCCCTCCCTCTCTCCTCCTCTCTCTCTCTCTCTCTCACTCCCCTCCCTCCTCTCTCAACGCCTTCCTTAATACCCCCTCCTCCCTGTCAGCCACGCAACAAGTTGCATTTGCTAATTTTGAATAAGAGAACTCCATCATTTGTGATGGGCTTTTATACCACTCTTGAGATATCTGAAAGTACATTTTTATTGAGCGTACTCAATTTATTCCTTTTTGCACTTGCAGTGGCATTTACAAACGGTTTAAACTTTAATCTTAACCTCAGAATACCATATCATGTGAAAAGGTCCAATGTTAGTAGTTCCTTATACTTAACAAGAATGACTGCACTGTGGTCACAACTTGCGACACAAAATATATGTTTTTTTCACCTTCCTCTGTCCACTCAACTTCCTCATCCTTGCTGTTGAACAGCTCAACTTACATTCTCTCATCTGTCTCATTAATCTCGTGCCCTGTCTGTCTCGTGTTGCCATGTGAATAAATAAGATTAGATGGACAAGATTTATAGTGATTCCGAACAGGGGATATATGTTACTTTATATGTTACCTCAGTTTTGTGGTGTGTGTGTGTGTGCACGCCTGTGTGGTCTGTTCAGCCCTCTCTCCCTTCCTCTCTTCCACTCCCTCTCTTCCACTCCCTCTCTTCCACTCCCTCTCTTCCACCCTCACACTCTCTCTGCTGTAATGAACCTTTTGTTCATAAAAACCTGTATGTGGTTATTTGCGGTACGGGACTTTGCCATGAAGCACGAGTGAATTGGCTTCAAAAAATCCGGTAATGGGACGATTTGGAAATGCAGATTTAAAACAATCTTAAAAGATGAGCAATGCAACTGAGAAACACACATTTAATGCATTATTGAAATATTAACTTGACGCCTCTCATCCTTGTCAGCCCCAGCTATGGTTGCATCAGAACGACCTTATTCGTCACATGGTCACGACCCTTGTCTAACTTCAATGTGGGCCATTCAAGAATTATGTAACGCTGTTGTTTTTTGAGGGAGGTGCATGCAGGCTTGATGAAACCTGACAATTTTTATTCGACATATGATTATATTTTTCAGGGTCCCTCATCGTGATTAACACTTGACCCAAACAAAGCCAATGGAAATCTGACGAAACAAACTCGGACAGTGTATAATCAGCAGAGGCCGACACGCCTAATGTATTCGGCTCACCCAAAAAAACAAGATGGTTGCCATATTTTATCTGGGTGTCATGGTGGGTCGAGTCAAGCGACCAATGTGGATGTGGTCCTGCGGCTGTCCACCCAATGGGTGCATATTTCAAAAATTTACCAACAAAAACAACAAAAATACTGCAGAGCTCTTGTTGACTTGCTTCATGTTGCAGGTAAACATATAGTTCAACATAGAAACCAAGAAAATATTTAATTTAATTTGCACTTCTTCTGTAATTTATAATGCAACTATGATGTTATAATGTTGTACTCAGTATAGCAATCATTGGTAAAGATATATACAGTATTTGTTGTTGTTTTTTTAACAAAATTTTTATTTTGGGGAAGAAGAACAATTTAAGATAGAAAAAGCAGAGATTGCAGACCCATGCCAGGAATTTTGTGTGGCAAATAAATGGAATGATGTGCTAAATGCAAGGCCATTGATTGAAAATGAATGGTCTAAGTGGTCTCGTTGTAAAGGTGTAATTGCTCAAAGGTCTGAAAAAGTTGGAAGGTCACATGGTCTGAATGTCGAAAGTTCTGATAAGGTCCGAATGGAAATGTGTTAAAGACCCCTTGGACTCCTTCTGAAATAGTCTAAAGGGTCTTAAAAGGTCGAAGGGGTCTAAAGGGTTTAGGTGTAAACAGTTGGAATTGTCTAAAAGGTCTTATAACGTCGAAAAAGGGTGTGAAGGTCAAAAGGCTATTAAAAGGTGTGAATGCCGAAAGGCCTAAATGTCTAAAAGGGTAGAAATGAGCCTTGGGGGTATTTGGGGTTCTAAATCATTGAATGGGGTATATAGGGTCTTAGAGTTAAAAATAAAAAAGTCGAACAGGATCTGAAGGGTCTTTGGGGTCATAGGGTATAATGGGGTCTACAGAGTCTGAAGTGTCTAAAAGATCTGAGGGTTCTAAAGTGTCTTGGCGGACTTGCGTGTTTTAGGTGTCTAATGAGTCCTTTGGGGTCTGAGGGGTCTTATGGGCCTTGGTGTTCTGAAAGGTCAAAGGGATCTTAAGGGTTTTGGGGGTATCAAGGGTGTGAGGAGTCTTAGGGTTTGAAAGCATATTCGCAGTCTTGAGGGTCTTAAAGGGTCTTAGGGTTCTAATAAAGGGTCTCAACAGGTCTGAAGGTATATCGGGGTCTAATGCAATTAATATACCTACTCACTTTCTGTGCAGAAAAACAGACAAACAAGAAAGATGTCATGCACAGCATGATACTTAAGGAATCCAAATAAACAATGGTCGCCATGCAAACAGCAATTTGGTAATTTAGAAAATTTGACCTATCACTTGGTTTACATGAAGAAATGTTGTACATAACAAATTTGGTTGATGCATTTTCTAATTACCACCTAATAAGTGTTTTACATGTTTTGGATGACATTGACCTTGACTTTTGACCAGATTTTATGGACATATACTACACACAATAAGCTTTGTAAGTTTCAATCTCATATTTGAAAAAAAATTCCTGAGGTTTGGCAATAATGAAATCACAAAAATATCCCATTTGATTCGAATGGGGTGAAATTGGTGTCATGGACATCGTTTTTTCCATGCCACAATGGACATTTTCTCTTTCATGTGGGAATTTTCCCTGTGCCACTAACCAGGATGAGCAGAACCTGAAAAAAAGAAAGGTAAATTTAATGAATTGATTAAATTTTTCACCCTCTGAGCTTGGTAATGAGGTGGTTTACCAATTTTTTTTGGGGGGGGGGTGGAGGCTTTTGATTATGACTGGTGAACCTCGAGTGTTATTGCAGAAGGCCATCAAACAGAAGATCTAATGGGGTCTATATGATCTGAGGGGATGAAGGATTCTAATGGGGTCCATAGGGTCTACAGGATCTTAGGTTCCTAAAGGGTCTCAGCAGTCTTAAGGGTCAAATGGGTCTTTGGGGTGTTGAATGTTGGGTTATAAAGGGTCTTAGGGTCCTGAAGGGTCTTGGGGTTGTAAAGGGTATAAATGGAATGTGGGGTCTAAAGGGTCTTTGAGGTCTTAAAAGGTTCAGATTATGTAGGGTCTGAAAGTGTCTTCGGCTCCTGAAGGTTATTAGGGTCTTGGTTTTGGAAATGGTCTTTGGGATCTTCATGGGTTTTGGTGTTATAAAGGGTCTAAAGGGTGTAAAGGTTTAAATAGTATGCAGGGTCTTAAAAGGTCCAAAGGTTTAAAATGGTCTAAAGGTGTCTCAAAGGACTGAGGGGTCTTAAAGGTGTAAGGGCTCTGAAGGTCGACATGTCTAAAAGGTATGTTCCAACAGTCTGTAATTAATAGACGTGGTCAAGATCCAATAATAAGGAATTAATCGACATACTCAAGGTCATTTTGTATCCCACTGATAGGCTGGATCTGCATCCAGACCATTCATCATTGTCACACACTAAAATCCAATTGGCTTGTTCTTTTCACCTCCCCAAGTCATCCATCATGTTTTGTCATAATCCGTCAACGTTTTGAGATATGCTGCAGTGGCCTGCAAAAGTATTACACCCCCCCCCCCCCTCCAAAGTGAGTTGCACCTTAAAATGGAATTATAAAAGCTTATTTCATGATGCTTTCAAATCAAACTTAATATATCGTCTTCACAAACTACTCCAAAGTGATAAAGATCTTTTTTTAAAATGCAGATATAATGTGAATAAGTTGGATTAACAGAGAAAATCAGATAATTCTCAGTTGCATAAGTATTCAAACCCCTTGCCTAATTAACCCTAAATAACTTCAGGAGCAAATTATTTGTTTGAAAGGTGAAAAAAACATAAGTGCAACATGTTTCACCTGCATGTAATTAGTGGTTTAACTTAAAAATGTATCTCCCCCACTCATCTAAGGAATTTTAAGGTGCAACTCACTTGTTCAACCAACAAGACAAACACAAAGACCAAGGAGTCAGACATATAGTGGTGGAGAAGCACCATTCAGGAGAGGGTTATAAGACTTAAAAGTCACTCATCAATTTGAGTACGGTGAAATCCATCATTAAGAAGTGGAAGACGTATCATACCACCCAGACTCTACCCAGATCAGGTCGCCCATCTAAACTCAGCAACTGGGCAAGCAGGAAAGAAATCACTGTAAATACAACAATGACTTACCAAGTTTCTTGTGAAGCATTTGCCAAGTTGCGTAAGCAGTCAAGCAAGCACTCCATTCAAAACCGTTGACAAGGAAATGCTGGCTTGGCAAGCACAAGCTAGCTGCTTGGAAACTGAACATACCCCTGCACATCTCAAAAGCATTCAGTACATACAAAAGGACAGAATCATGATTATTTTCATTGTAATGAAAACGTACCTTATTAAGTTTTCAATGCATTCTTTTAGCTTTTAAAATGTACACAAACTCAGAGGTGATGCTGAGTGTACGAAATTGCACATGTACATTTCAAAGTGTACGTGTACATAATAACTTCGAAAATAAGTTGCAAAAACAATCACTGTTGGGAATTTCCCTGGCCTCCCGACTAATTCATTCCGTTTTCTATTTTCTTGTGCAAATTTGAGAAGGAGGGATGCCTTGCTTCAATAAATATGCTGAGTAATAAGAATCGCTATTTAAATAAAATTTTCAGATTTCACTTCAAATTTCGACACTTATTTAGTCTAAGAATTCCAAACCTCAATCCGAACACAGATTTCAACAAGAAGGGCACTCGGTAGAGCGCATACCTCCACCCTGTAATGCCTGATCCACGAGAACACATCTGGCCCAATACAGTTTTGAGATATCGTGCTCTACATCGTTTTTTTTTGCCTGATCTCTCAATGGTGAAGAATCACTAACAAAATTATCAGATCCGGATCCAGATATTCACCAAAATGGAATGATTTCTTCCTTGTCACATACCCAACATGTCCACCAAGTTTAATCCAAATCCGTCCACAACTTTTTGAGATATTGTGCTCCATATCATTTTTGGCCCTATCTTTCAATGGTGAAGAATCACAAAAAAATTCTCGTCATCGGATCCAGATCCGGATCTTCACCAAAATCTAATCATTTTGGCCTTGTCACACACCCAACCTGTCCACAAAATTTCATCTGGATCCGTCCACAACTTTTTGAGATCCTGTACACAAACAGACAAACAGACAGGGGTGAAAACATAAGCTCCTTCAACTTCGGTGGTGAAGATAATTATATATTTTAATTATAAGGGCACTCGGGAGAGTGCATACCTCTGCCACATAATGCCTGATCCATGATAACATATCAGGCCCAATACATTTTTGAAATATCATGCGAAACAGTGCGATATCATTTTTGGCTCCATCTCTCAATGGTGAAGAATCACTAAAAAATTTAGTTTCTGGATACAAATCACCATAATCAAAGCAATCCATACTTGTCACTCACCCTTCCCTGACACGAGATTGAGTCCAAATGCATCCATAACTTTTTGAGATATCCTGCTCACAGATAAACAAACAAGGGTGAATCCATCATCTCCATCTCCCTTCGGTAACAGATGCAAAAAGAAAAGTGTACCTGTGCAAACACCAAGAATTAGGAGGATTGCGTGTGTAATCTACTTTATCGGTCATAATCCAAACCTGTTGAAATAAATGATTTGCATGTAGTATTCACTGTCCACAGTATTGTTTTGTGTAGGTTTCTATCAAATAGCCCTCCAAAGCCAGTTGCCGACTGGACATCCTCCAATGTACAAAGTTTCCTTCCTTGGCACACCTGAGCTCCAGACCACATACAAAGCTTTCGTCCGCAGCCTGATGGAGTACTGCTCTCCCCTCTGGGCTGGTGCTCCTGCCTCTCACCCTTCTCAGCTTCACACTGTGGAAACCAAGGCATTTAGGATCATTGGTATTGTTACAGATTTGGAAGCCTTTTGCACACAGTCAGCAGCCCCTGCAGTTCAGTTATTTCGATATGTGTTTATAGTTAGGGTCCCGTCCCTTATGTCTCATGGGAATTTCATGTGTGCGCTGTGGGTTTATTTTTTCGTCAGGTTTTTTTTACAACAACAATAACAGCGGCACCGTCGCCTCGCCCCACCGATGCCATAACGCACGTGCTTCTGGCTGCAGACGTGGGTGGGACCCCTCGCTCCAGAGCCAACTCTGCTCACGAGGGCGAGGGCACGCCCTTCGTCCAATCAGGAGGCTCATCTCCTCAGAGCCGACTGCCCACGAGCCCAAGGGCGTGCCCTTCGTCCTATCAGGAGGCTCATCGCCTCAGATCGGGACTCCACCCAGAAGGGTGGGAGTTGCCCTGCCTACCGTGGGCCTGTCCAATGAGGGACGGCCAGCGAATTGCGCGATGCAACCGTCCAATCAGGAGGCGAGTGGCCAGGGAAGAAATCCCTCCCACCTCAGGGGAGGCATAGTGATCGGCACGTTCTGTCTGGCTGTCTGGGTCTGCCTCGCCTGGTGTCGTCTGATCCGTGGAAGCTTTTTTCGGCCTTGATCGCCTCGTCATCTCTCGCCTCGTCCGCCTTTGTGCTGGCTGGCATCCGTCGCTCTATCCCTCGTCCCTGGTGCTTGGTGCTGCGTTGAGGCGGTGGGTTCGAGTCCTGCCACCGGACAAGCTCGATCAGACCGCACGAGGTGGACAGGTGAAAGTGCAGACTCTTGCGCTCAGCTCGCCTTCCCTCCCGAGCTGAAGGGCCAAATAAAGGCCGCGGCCACCATTTCTTTTGGGTGTGTGTGTCTGTGGGCCCAGTCTATAAGTAGCAATTGTTTAAGTGCCTTGTACATTACTTGCATTCTTTCTTGAGAGTCGGTTTAACTCTGCTCTTTTTGTGCTCCCCTGCCCCATTATAAATAAACCCCGATTGTTCAATATACCAGCTCGTTGTCTGTCACTTTCTTTCATTGGTTTAGTATGGTGCGTATTGGGAATTAGGGAGGCATTGGTGCTGTAATTGTTCATTTAGACCGATGGATGTTGGTAATCCCCGCTCGGTTTACACCCGGATCGGGCTCGGTAAACCGCCTGTTCCGCCTGAGGTCCGTCGAGGGTGTGGTTTCCCCCGGTAGTTAGATGACATGGGTACTTAGGTATATTGATATTGGGCAATTAACCCCATCCCACACTGTCGAAATATTGGCGACCACGGTCCGCTAAGGGACCCGTGACCTTTGGAGTTGTCCGAAGGTTACGACCTGCAATTCCGGGTGTCCAGTGGGAGACTGCTCTACTGCTCCACCTGGCGGCCGTTCCTAGTCACCGATCCCCGGCCCACAACAGTATCTCCTGCGATGAAGCTGAGTCTTTGGGTCTCTCGCTCTCTCAACACAGGCAGGTCAGTGGTCTTTCTGTCTTCTACTGTTTCCTCTCTGGCCTCATCCCCCCCCCCCACCCCATACTTCCACAGGGCACTCAAGGTCCACCAGCAACCCTCTTCTGGAAAAACTACCAAAATCAAGAATCACTGCACAACTCACCATACGAACTGACTTGCTTCTCTTTGAGAAAAACATGAGTACTTGAAAACCGCCAGGTGCAACAACATGGAATAGCTTAAAGTTTTACAAATCAAACCACAGGCAGACAGTGAAATACTTCCCCTCACCGCTTCAACTACCTCGGATTATTGGCGGGAACAATAGAGTAGTTTTTTTTCCTCCCTTTCTCCATCTCAATTTGCTGCAGTGGTTGCATTTGTGAATCGAATAATGGATCAATGATTATTAATTTCAAATCAAAATGAAAAATTCACATCGGAGTAGAGTATAACGTTCCACTCTATCAGAGTAGAACGATGCCACCAAAATGCTGATGATCTTTATGCCAGGAAATGTTAACTAAAGTAATAACAAGTACAGGTGCATTCAAAGTACACTGCCCCCATGAAAAATCTATGTATATGTATATATATATATGTATATGTATATATATATATATATATATATATATATATATATATATATATATATATATATATATATATATGGCTGCCAAATCACATGACCAATGATGTCATCAAATTTTTTTTCTGTGAACCATTTTTTCCCGAGATGACCCTCAAAAATTTTCAAACTGATCAGATGTGGTATTCTACATATGCAATTATGATGTCATAATGACAGCACCTTTGACATCATAAAAAAATCTTACTTGTTCCACATGAGAAGTGCTTGCCATGTGCTAAGTTTCAATTTTTTTCCTTGGTCCACTTTTCGAGGCTTTTTCTGTTTTTCCAAATTTTTCCCGTTTTTCCAACATGGCTGCCACACCACGTGACCTGTGATATCATAATCTATATACTGTATATACAAAGTTGAAAGTGTTTCTCTGTGACCTCTGCACTTGAAAAGTACTGGACTGATCCTCACCAAACTTCACATGCGTACAGAACATGTACCCGGGAGTGTCCCGATGTAAAAGAATTGTACTTCCGACTTCCGGTTTCCGAATTATGACGTCATCACCTGATTTCGTAACGTTAATTTTTCAAGTTCAGCCGATTGACATGGGGCCAACGTGATATACAATATATCTAACATATTGTTGCGGTATTCGCGCCCGCCGGCGTGCTGACGGCCACGTAACTCGAATCGCGGCACGTCGCCCACCGGACGGACAATCCAGTCGTGACCCTCTCGGACTAACGCCGGGAACCAGTCACGGGTGGACCTTTCGGTCTCACCGCGATCGAGCCAATCAGCCCCCGCGTGGGATAGGGTTGCTCGCCAAATTCGACCTACCTAAGTACCCACGCGGAGGGTAGACCGGGCGATCGCACCTCGCCGCAGGTCGACTTCGGACACGGGCCACTTAAGCGACCCGTTCCGTACTATCAGAATAACCGAGCGGTGTTATCGTCGACCTCGACGGTTCGATTAATTATCGGGCGTATTCAGCCCACTACCAACCCTTTACGTGAAGCAAGATGAGGATTCAATGAAGGAAAAGACGAAGCGAAGCGGGAAACAGTTCAACACAAAGCACATTTATTCGCGGCACACGGGAGCACACATATACAATTCCACCAAATGCACACAGAAAAGACACAATGTAATTTACACAAAAAGCAAATGTAAAAGCGAAAACACAATGCAGAGCTAATACCGACTACCGAGCACACGGCAACACTTATACAATTCTACTTCACAGACGGCGCCGACAACACATACCCAAAACCAAGGAAAAGAATACCCTCAAGGATGAGGCGGGCCTGAGGCCGAGACCGGGTCGCGCCTACCCGTCTGGTGATGAGACGCGGAGCGGCGATGGCGCCTCAACTCCGCGGGCCTCGCGGACAGTGTCTGGTAGGGGGTGGGAAAGGGGCCCCTTGGTCGCACTATCTCAGCGCGGGGGGAAACAGGAGGGGGTTGCTGATGCTCGGGGTATAGAGGATTTTTATTATCCCGCGACGAGCGTCTCCACCTCGGCCAGGTCGCGCTGTCGGCCTCCCTGGGGTGCAGCTCCCTGCACGACGCGAGCACCCCCTCGTCTGCCATCGCCGCCTCTCCACAGCTCCGTCCCCTCCGTTCCGACTCCAACGCACACGACGACCAGCTCCTTCTTGCCAACTCCACCGCCCGCGAAGTCTTGACTCTCTGTTTCCGACTCTCCTACTCTCCTACTCTCCGCCTCTGGACTCTCTGGACTGACGAACACGGTCCTTTTATCAGCCCCGTAGCTTCGCCCTCTCATCTTTGACCCCCTCCCTTCGACCTTTCACCTCGCTCCCCATTGGCCCGAGAAAAAGTGGGCGTGAAGGCTTTTGATCCATAAATTTGCATATATCGATCGCCCTGGGGGCGGGGCCAATTCGCCCCTCGCTCACCGATTGGACGGCAAAAAGTGGGCGTGTGTCGTTTTTGATCCGTTTTTGAAGCACAAAATCCGTGATTTTGTACACGCTGTTTGGCGCGCGCCCTGCACGAGTCCAACACCGGTACCCACAGCGGGGCAAGAACGGTGGCGATGCGACGGTTGCGAGGTGTGACGGGAAGGTCGTGGCGGTTGTGGTGAAGCGGCGTTGTGGTTGGTGGTTGATGTTGTGGTTGTGGTGGTAATCATGGCGGTTGGTCCAAAATAAAGATAGCAAAAGAAAAACGGCTATCCTGAAGAGTCGCAGCACGCATAAATGACATGTATTCCCACTAGACAACGGGTTTGGGCCTAACTACACATGTACTTACCGAGATACCTCACCTAAGGGACCTGAATGGTGGTTTGCGAATTTGGTAACCACAACAATATGATTTTAAGTTTTTGTTTGTCTGTTTGTTTGTTTGTCTGCACGCGCTAATCTCCTGAAAGGTGAAAGATGGGAGCTAACCGCTGAAACAAAAAATGTCGGGATGGGCCCGGGAAGGTTATAGGCTATGTGGCAAGGCCCCTCGGGGGGGGGGGGAGGGGGTGTGTTCCCCCCTCACCAACCCCCTTAGCCTATGACTGCCATGGCCCAATAGGGAACTGATACTGTGCTCGCGTCAGACATATGTATAGAATATTAAATTCATTCAAAAAGAACCCCGGCAGCGCCGGGTGCATTTACCTCGTTATAAATAAAACATTCTGCATAAGTAGTTGCTCCGATAGTGAAAATTTCATCAAAATCCAACAAGCAGTTGGGAGAAAAACACTAAACTTCTGTGCAAACAAACAAACAGACCCAAATGCAATACCCTCTCCTCCGGCAAGGGTAATGAGAGAAATTGAAATGAAAGAAATTTTAAAGATTGCAGAAATGATGGAGATAATTCCAACAGTCAAATCGGAAGTTTACCGCTGTTTAGGGGCCTTTCAAAAATTACTTCATGCATGGGGGGAGGGGTAGGGGTGGATGACAAAGCATTCCAGAGTGCTACTGGGAGGGGGTGGTGGGGGTAAGGGGTGATTCCAGTGTCGTTGTGTAACTCTAAATCAATCAATGACAACTCCCTTATTTTATTTTATGACCACACCATTTAATGACCTTTTATATGTTTATTTATTTAACTTTTAAATTTAATTAAGTTATATATTTAATGACCTTTTTAATTTAATGGCAATGCCATAAATTCCATGCACCCTTTATTTTTTTAAAGATGCAATTATTTAATAATTCACGTATTTTGTATATTCATAATCTTGAATTTATATTGTACTATTTTATTATTAAAACATATTTTTATATCGCCAAGATCGGTACAATATATATTGTTATAAAATAACAATGACATGTAAAGTGCAAAAGTACGAAATTAATATTATTGGTGCAGTTTTGTGGGTGTCTGAAAGGGTCTTGGTGCTCTGAAGGCTCTAAATCGTTTCGGGTCTTAATAGTTTTTATGATTTTAGGGTCGTGCGTCTTCGTGGTCCTTAATAGGTTTCAGGATTGTAAAAGTTTGAGAGGGTCTGAGGGGTCTTTTTAAGTGTCTTAGGTTTCTCAAGGGTCTAATATAATTAATACACGTTCTCATGCTCTGTGTGGCCAAACAAACAAATGGACCCAAATGCAATATCCTCTCCTCTGAGGAGTGTAAAAATCGAGAACCCAGATTAAAATAATAAGAATAATAATTCTGCCTGCCAGACCATATGTCCGATCAGATTGACATTTAAAATCTATATTCCCCATCATGACTTGATCATAATTGTGAAGTTTCATGTCGATTGATAAAGCAGTTCCAGAGAAAACATTCAATATTTTACTTCAATCCAATATGGATGCCAAACCATGTGACCTATCAATTATTCCTTAACAAACATGTACACCCAAGGCTTGGAGAACATTTGTGTGAAGTTTTTCCTTTTGATCTGTCCAGCCTTTCTGGAAAAGATTTTTAGGGTAAGTCCAGTTATGGCTGTCAAACGATGTGATCTTTGTGTCATATGTGTGAACTTTTTGTTCCACATGGATAGGCGGTCATACATGTGAAGTTTCACCTCGATCTGTTCAGCCACTACTTCAGAGAAAAAGATTTTTGAAGGTTTTTTTTGAAAAAAAACAATATGGCTGCTGAATCATGTGACTGATAACATCATCAATTTTTTTTTTTCTGTAGACCATTTTATCCCGAGATGACTCTCAAAAATGTTCATACTGATCAGATGTAGTGTTCTCCATATGCAATTATGACATTGTAAAAAAATCACACATTCCCCATGAGGAGTACTTGCTTTGTGCCAAGTTTCAATTTTTTCCTTGCTTTGGTTTCAGAGATACAGAGGTCCAAATTTTTTTCTGTTTTTCCAACATGGCTGCCACAACACGTGACAAATAACATCATAATTCTCATTAAAATATTCTCCATGAGTTGTTGCACCTGTGGTGAAAATTTCGTCTCAATCTGACAACCGGTTGTGGAGAAAAACACGAAAGTTCTGTGCGGACAAACAAACAAATAAAATTGCTCGTTGAGCAAGGAATTGCCAGAATAACTTTGTCATATCTCCATAATCTCTGAAAAAAAACAACCTGGAAATCAATTTGGTTCTTATAAGTCGATAGTGTTACTGTTTCATGAGTTATAGCACTTAGTTTGGTCATGATCATAACTTGGAAGTCAATCGGGCTTGAAATGGCGTTTTTATCGCAATTTGAAATTTTTGACCCGACCCCCATGACATTCGACTCGCGACCGCTAAGAAGGTGTAAGTGTGACACCCCAATGAGACATATGGTTGGATGCAGATTTGGAAGGTACACATTTTGGATTTGGTTTGAAGTCGATACGACCATTTTAGCGGACGTTATTGCGAAAATAAGAATTTCGGTTTTTCGGTGACCTTGACCTTGACCGTTGACCTAGGTTCACCAAAAACGACAAGTTGGTAAGTTGGACCATGGCCAACATTTGTACCCAGTTTGGTCATGATCACTGAAACGGTGTGGCTGCTACAAGGTAAACAAACACACAAACAGACAGACACACAGAATGACACACACAACCGACCAACATAATTGCTGAAATCTGAAGGATTCCGGCAATTAACAAATGGACCCAAACGCAATACCCTCTTCTTCGGTGAAGATAATGAAATACTGGATGGAATTCATGGAATACTTACTCCTCAGTCTTGAGAAGGACTTGGTGTGAGCTCACTCTCCTGGTGGCAAATTTGTAATTTAATTCAAATTAAATGGAAGACCAAATGGATAATCTTGCATTGGAGTAATTAGAAGGAACAAAAAAAAAGAAGTAATTAGAAGGAAAAAAAAACAAGCAAAAAGCAAAGATAAGTCATCAGGAGAAACCTGGATCGGATTTGGGTTTCAACTCCGACACCTCCACCCTCAAACCCATCCATGTGCAGCCAACTGAGCCTTATTTAAAACAAACAAAAATTGCACATTCAAAAAACTAAATAATTTAGGTTGCCAGACCATGCTTCTGATCAGGTTGAAATTTAAAACATATATTCCCCATCAACACAAGATCGTAATTTTGAAGTTTCGATTGATGCAGCGGTTCAAGAGATAATTTTTTATATATTTTCCTTCAATCTAATATGGCTGCCAAACCATGTGATGTATGACATCATAGGTTGGGACCTTTTTGTTCCTCATGGATAGGCAGTCATACCTGTAAAGTTTCTCCTCTACCTGTTCAGCCGTTTCGGAGAAGATTAAAAAAATTTTTTTTAATATGGTTGCCAAACCATGTGACAGTTGATGCCATAATTATCATTAAACCATTCTCCATGAGGAATCGCAACCATGGTGAAAATTTTCTGTCAATCCGACAAGCGGTTCCAGAGAAAATGAAATAACAAAATACAGACGCACATACGGGACCGACCACTGAATCCCGCTTTTCGCTTCGCAAGCCTGAACTAATAACATATCCTCCAGCATGCGACATAGCCAGGGCGCCCGGCGATGCCGCCGTGCAGCACATGGTGGACAAAATTGGGGGGGGGGGGGTGGGGGGGAGCAATGTACAATATTTGATTGATTAATTCCGTAATCTGTATTATAATACCAAACTTGCACACTAAAACCTCGGCTCGCCGTCATACGACCCCTATGAAATTACTGTGGCACTTAGCGGACATGCCGACAATGTTTGGGAAGTCTTGGCGTTCCATAGTACCACTTGCATTTTGCACAATGTGTATTTTTGTCATTCCCCGTGTATGGTCTGTCGTCTGCTACCAGCTATGTTGTACTGCTATCCCGTGCATGTTCACGGGTATCGCTAGTTAAAATATATTGACGTGTGTGTGTGTGTGTGTGTGTGTCCTCCATAACTCCAAAACTGTGAAAATGCAGCTTGAAATGTTGCATGCATTCTTCGGGAACTTCAAAGAAGTGCATCAGTGAAAATTGGGTGTTTGGATTAATTAAAACACCACTTTTGAAGAACAATTAATGGCCTTATTTTATTACATCATTTAACAGGTGATTTTTGGCCACCCCTCTCTCTTTCCCTCTCTCTCTTTTTCCCTCTCTGGGGTCTTAAGGCCTAGCCTGGGTAACCTCGCTGGGTTCTGAAGCCACCATGTTTTTTGCCTTGCTCAACCATGCCTTGACTTGGAACAGTCAACAACAATTTCTTAATGACAAAATTTTGTTTATTTTCACTTTGCTCCCTCATTTTATCGAATGACTGTTCATCATTGCTACGAATCACTGGGTACATTGCGATGCTTATAAACGCCCGGAGATGCCAGCGTTTGTAGCTTTATTTCATTTCCACACACATGATCACCTCGAGAATCTCTTCAACTAAGCTAGATTTCAAAATTTAAAGCTCCAGAATGTGACGTTGTTTTTTCGGTGAAAGTTACTCAAGGTGTCTGGATTGTATACAGTACGTATTGTAGTCAGTAATAACACCGATTCCAACCTGCCGTTTCCTGAAAAATTGCCGGTGTGCGTGCATGCGTGCGCACACGTGCGCTCGCTCGCTTTGTTCATAAACATAACATATTATCTCTGCTAACTCCCCTACCCCCACCATTCTCTCTTTCTGTCCCATCTGTGCTCTACCCCCTGCCAATACAGTGCAGCACCTATCTCTGTCTCTGTCTCTCTCTCTCTCTCTCTCTCTGTCTCTCTCTCTCTCTCTCTCTCTCTCTCTCTCTCTCCATCTTTCTCTCTCTCTCTCTCTCTCTCTCTCTATTTCTCTCTCTCTCTCTCTCTCTCTCTCTCTCTCTCTCTCTCTCTCTCTCTCTCTCTCTCTCTCTCTCTCTCTCTCTCTCTCTGTCTCTCTCTCTCTCTCTTTCTCTCTCTGTCTCTCTCTCTATCTCTCTCTCTCTCTCTCTCTCTCTCTCTCTCTCTCTCTCTCTCTCTCTCTCTCTGTCTCTCTCTCTCTCTCTCTCTCTCTCTCTCTCTCTCTCTCTCTCTCTCTCTCTCTCTCTCTCTCTCTCTCTCTCTCTCTCTCTCTCTCTCTCGACGTGTCTGAGTGGTGTTTGCTCCAGACAGCTTGGCTCCTGACACGCCGTGGTGGTGTTTCTCTCAGGACATGGCCAGACAGAAGTTTATCTCTGGATGTGTCCTGGCGGTGTTTGTCTCCGAATGACTTTGCTCTGGACGAGTCTGGGTGGTCTTTGTCTCCGGATGTGTCCGGGAGATTTTTGTCTACATACGCGTCCGGGTGGTGTCCATGTCTGGACGGGAGTTTGTCTCTGGACAGCTTGGCTCAGGACATGTCCGGGCGGTGTTTGTCGCCGGATGGCTTGGCTTTGGACGTGTCTGAGCAGTGTTTGTCTCCGGACATATCCGAGTGGTGTTTGTCTCTGGACGTTTCGGGGCGGTGTTTATCTCCGGACATATCCAGGTGGTGTTTTTCTCTGGGCTGTATTTATAGTATGACCAGTACAAAATGGATTTCAGACATTATTTTGTGTCCATCTTCACTGTTATTCAATGCATAAGCATTTTGATGAGACAATATGAATCGTAATTAACGCCCCACCACACGCCTGCCTTCCTTCCCTTCCCCCACCTCTCGTCACTCTCCCTCCCTCCTCACTCCACCACCCCTCCTCACTCTCCCTCCCTCCTCGCTCCCCCTGCCTCCTCTCTACCCCTTTACCTCCTCTCTCTCTCTCTCTCTCTCTCTCTCTCTCTCTCTCTCTCTCTCTCTCTCTCTCTCTCTCTCTCTCTCTCTCTCTCTCTCTCCCCCCCACATTTTTTCCTCTCCTCTCAGTTTTCCCATCAGCAAAGGGACGTGTGGTATTTGCAAGTAAATTTTAATCGTAAAAGAATTTATTTCATTATCAATTGGCTAATAGTTTACCTAAATGACCACTGATTCATCCAAATCTCTAACTTTTGGAAAATTAAGTAATCGATTAATTGATATATCAATACATCAAAAATACCCTTTACAGTTAAATCAATTGTTCACTGTCGTGTCCAAATGTCAGCTTCCTTGCTCAAAGCTTCCTTCCCTGAGATATTGCCCAGATGAGAAAGAAAATATGTCTTCAAAAACTCGATAATAATTAATTAATCAATTAATTGATCAAGAAATAATAAATCCTGTTTTTGTCAATGCACTTGCTCATGATTGTGCCGAAATGTTAACTTCCCAGCTCAAAGGATAACTGAGAATATCGCTCAGACAAACAAACAAACAAGAAAGAAAACTAGAGGGGGAGCACTTGGTAGAGTGCAAAACCTCTGCCGCCAATACTGCAAGGTCACTCAAGTGAACCTGATATCCTATTCATTTAATTTGACGTCAACAGTGCTCACAGAGTTATCGTTTGCAACTTTCCCTTTTGCTTTTAACTTTTACATACTCAATTCATTCGTCATAACTAGATTCCTTGAGACAGAAATAGATTTTACGTGGGTATATCCACCTGAAGTTCCAAAATCAGGCGCAATTATAATTTTGGCATGTTTTTTTTTGTTGGAAATCACTTATAACATGAAGAAATGCAAAGACAAAAATTCAAATATTCTTTTCAAAATGGCCGCCATAGTGGCCATATTGGACTTTGGACCAAGTCCAAAATCGAATGGCATGATCCTTGGACCATACCTTATCCCCCCACCAAGTTTTGTCGGAATCCGTCAGAGTTTTTCCGTAATACTGTTCACAAACAAACAAACAAACAAGCAGTCATAGACTGGTACTTATGAAATCGTCAACTTGACCTCTGACCTTGTCTAATAAAAGCTGTCTCTAGAGAAGGTAGCGACGCAAACCAGAAGTTTCTACGATGATTCTGTACCAAACCATCAAAAATCGTAACGTCGACCGAAGCAAAAATCTCCATTTCTCCACGCAATTATTTAATATTATTTTTATCAAAGTCACAAAACTGTAATATTCGGCCATCCACCAACAATCTTCACATAATCCGACGGCTTAGCGAGTCAGGCATGCCACGATAACCTTTATTAGGATAAAAAATGACTTTTAAACACCATCTTTATCAAAAACACCGTCAGCGCGCACACAGAAAACCTTAACGTGACTCAACGACGCGTCTGCTCGAGCACACTGCATCACGTGACGACCCGTGACGCGTCGAGTGAAATATTTTTTATACAATCTTAAAACGTCTCCAAAACATCCGATTTTTACCAGAATTTCGACAACCGAGTTTTAAGCGTCCGAAGCGATCGCAAAAACCGAAGACAAAATTAAAATCGAAGTTAAAACCAACTCATAACGTCGAGCGAAGTAAAAATACTCCATTTCTCCACATGAATTTACGGAATTATGTTTGACCTCACTGTGACCTTGACCTTTGACCGATTTTGACCAAAATCTAATCAGCGCGAGCCATCACCCTCCTGAATCACGTGGTGTAATTTGACATTGGTAGCTTCTTCCATTCTCGAGTTATCACGCCTACAAACAAACCAACAGAAACGGAAGTCATCAATGTACTTACGAAATCTTTAGATTTCGTAAGTAAAAAAACATACAAGCTGACTAACATATCTTGCAAAAACTTCGTTTTGGCAAGACAACAAACACACAAACAAACAAACAGAAACGGAAGTGATCAATATACTTACGAAATCTTTAGATTTCGTAAGTAACAAACAGACAGGGGTGAAAACAGTAACCTCCGTCCATCTTCGATGGCGGAGGTTAACAAGTAGAGGTAACATTCAAAGTGCACCACCCCCATGCCAAATAAATACATAACAAATCCTCCAGCACTCGATATTGCCGGGGTGCCTTTGGCACCCTGTGATGCCGCCGTGCACCACCTGGAGACGGAATTGGGAGGGAGCGGTGTACAATAATTGATTGATTAATTGCATCATTAAAAGGAATAATAATCATAAAATAATTAATTTTATGAATTAATTGGCTTAAAGCATATCAAAACTATCACTGTTTAATCCAAATCTGTAACTTTTTGAAAATTAAATCGTTCATCGAAAAGTGAATAATGAATTGATTGATTGATTTATCAATATATCAAAAATACCCTTTATAGCTAAATCACTTGTTCACTGTTTTGTCCAAATATTAGCTTCCTCGCTTAAAAGGTGCCTGATATATTGTCCAGATGAGAAAGAAAATAAATAAACATATAAATGGATAATCATCAAGTAATTAATTGATGAATTGATTAGTCAAAAAGTAAAAAATACGGTTGTTGCCAAAGCACATCTTCACTTTTGTCCCCAAATTTCAGCTTCCTAGCTCAAAGCATGGCTGAGATATTGCCTGGACAAACAAGAAAACAAACAAACAAACGGAGTATATATAAACTGAGTACTTCCTTCCTTCAGCCCCCTGGCGATGACGTCATTAATCACCTGGATGTGGAATTGGGAAGGTGTGGTGCACACCAAACAAATGGAGTGAAAACTGAGTATGTCCTTCCAGTGATGATGATGTGCAGCGATGGAGATGGAATCGGGAGGGACGGTGTTCAAAAAGAAGCAAAGGTTTAACTTTCTTTCAGTTCAAGGGAAATTATTTTCACGCACCTTATACATGCATTAAACTTGTAATTTCATTGCAACATTCAAACAATAATCCAACTAAGTTGGAGATTTTGAGAGAAAAAAACAAAAGTTGGGAAATAAATCCAATGGGAAATCTGAGCATGTCTTTCAATCATCAACTGAGATTTTCTGTCACATTTCTGTTGGCTTCACACTCCTATTGAAGTAAAAATGGCTTTCTTGAGCAGATTTCACTGATATAAGTTGCATCTCAACAGTGCTGTGATCAATATGCAAAAGTTTCGCCAAATCCAACACCATTGAAAGGTCAACGTGGAATGCATCTCTCAAGAAACCAAAATCTACCGACATGTTTACATTTCGGTGACTGGCAGTAAATATCTGATTTTCTTCCAAATTGAAGACCATGTTCATAAATACTTGTATATGTTCGTTTATTGAAGAAAGATGGGTTTTTTAAATTAATAACCGGTGCTCTTTACGACTGCAACACAAACAGGGAAGCAGTCATGTAGTTCTGTCTTGAGAGTTCGTGCAACATCTGGTGACAGCACCTTAATTCTGCAGCTGACAGGTGCTGGGTTCAGCTGTAATTCTTTGACAAGTTGAAGCTTTCTTTATTTTTTTCAGGGTTATTCTGGAGCAGAGTGTCCATTCCAGCAACAAGGCAACACTTGATGAAATCTCTTTCAGAGGATAATTATTTTCCATGAGCCAGAAGCTCGCAGATTTTAGAACTGGGCAATGTCACAACTTGAGAAACTGTCAGATTTTCCTTCAGCCTTGAAATCTCCTTTCAAAAGAAGCTTTGACTCTATCTAGAAGCTATTCAATTTTCACAATTCATATCCAGGAAGAAATTTCAACAGATGAAAATTTGGCTTTCAATTCTGAATTTAGATGCTGAAATGTAGTAATTGTTCACATCTGACTTGCAGACAAACTCTTTGTACTGAAGGTAATGCAGCATCCCATCTCTTCCAATAACTGCAAACTCATGCTACCAATTGAATTGCACAAACTGCTTTTCCTCAATTGGAGTAAGGGTGTTGGTTGTCAAGATTTGTATTGAACAAGTAGGAAATAGTCTCACAATTCAACTAACAAAGGGAAAAAAACAAAACTTTGGATATGCATCAGAGAATAGCATGAAATGCGGCAAAGCCATTGAAGTGAGGTCCTCGTTGGTATTTTCAAAAGCTAATTAGAAATTATTTTTTTTGTATACCTTGTCGAGGTTCCTATGAGAGCTAACACACAATGCACAGTAAGGGGGGCATGAAACAAGAGGGGTGGAAATGGGAAGGACAAAACAGTGGGGAACAGAGATATGAGGAGATCTGTGGAAGGGAGAGGGATGGGGGCAGGGAACATGGGGTGCACAAGATGGACATTACAGAGACTTTCAGGAAGGAAAGCATGGAATTTGAAGGAGGTGGATTAACGGTGGTAGAAAAGATCGAGGGTTTGGTTGGGGGACGATAAGAGGTAGTGGTGAACAGCTGCTTTGAAGACCTGGAGGGAAGAATGGGATTGAACAGAGTGAGGGAGTTTATTCCAAAGGCAGGAAAAAAAAAGAGGAACGAAAGAGTGAAGGTAACCAGTGATTCGTGATTTTGGTAGTTTTACCAGCAGGGGGTTGTTGGTGGACCTTGAGCGCCCTGCGGTAATATGGTGAGGACAAGTCGCAGACACAGCAGGGGGGGACAAACCGGAGAGGAGACCATCGAAGATAGAAAGACCACCAACATACCTGTGGTGAGAGAGTGAGAGACCCAAAGACTCAGCCTCATCATGGGAGATGCCAATGATCCAAAATGCCTTGGTTTCCACAGTGTGAAGTGGAGAAAGGTGGGAGGCAGGAGCACCAGCCCAGAGGGGAGAGCAGTACTCCATCAGGCTGCGGACGAAAGCTTTGTATGTGGTCAGGAGCTTAGGTTGGCCGAGTTAGAACTTTGCACGATGGAGATTTCTCAGTCGGCGACTGGCTTTGGAGGCCAGTTTTGAAATGTGGCTTTCCCAGGAAAGATCATGGCAGATCCTGAGACCCAGAAGCTTGAAAGAAAAGAACTTCTTCCAGAGGATTGTTGAGAAAGTGGAATGGGGGGAGGGGGGTTCCAAATGGTCCTTTCAGAGAGACACAGTGTGAGTGTGAGATTTCTCAGGATTGAAAGACATGTTCCATGTGTTGGACCAGTTTGTGATTTTACCCAGATCTGCAGAGAGCGAAGAAGCTGCTGCTTGCCAGTCTGAGGGATGACAGATGGTACGACAGAGGATGGACTCATCAGCAAAGAGATAAAGAGGATTTTCCAGAGAGTCAGAGAGATCATTGTTGAAAACCAGAAAAAGAACGGAGCCCAGAACGCTACCTTGAGGAACTCCAGCCTTGACAGGAAGAGGGGATGAAAGAACTCCATTTAGGGCCACACGTTGACTGTGACAGGAGAGGAAGTCTGTGAGCCATGAGTGGAGATGGCCTTGGATACCATAGGAAGAGTTTCATGAGCAGGACAGGGTGCCAGACCGTGTCAAAAGCACGCGATATGTCTTAGGACATGGCTCTGATTTAACGTACGGCATTGAGGACCTCCATCCATTGTTGGGAGAGCAGAAGCAGCATATCCATGGTGGAGTGACCTGGTCTGAATCCAAATTGATGATCAGAAATCAGGCCATTTGAAAAGAGGAATGATTTAATGCCTGAAGCGATTATTGATTCCATAACCTTGCTGATGATTGGGAGAAGGCTGATTGGTCTGTAGTTGCAGGGATATGTTTTTGCACCTTTTTATGCAGGGCAGTGATGTTTGTGGATTTCCAAGCAGATGGCAGATGACCTTGAGGAAATGAGAGGGTGAATGGAACAGAGAGAGGGTGAGCAAGTGCAGAGGTTCAGGTTTTGAGGACATGTGGGCTGATGCCATCTGGACCGGTTGCAGAATCTGAGTCGAGGTTTGACAGAAACCTCTCCACCTTGCCAGGAGAAAAGTACACAGAGTCCAGGGACAGTTGGGTGTGACTGGGTAAGGTGGGTACAGAAAGCAATGGGTTTTGGACACAAGATTTCGATGCAAACACTGATTTTCGGCATTCAGCCTTTTCACGTGCGGTCTCAGCAGTGCAGCCATTTGAGGAAAGCGATGGAATGGAGGGGAACATTCACGAGAAACAGATTTGATTTGATGCCACCAGGAATTGGAGGAGGTAGAGAGGTTTGAGAGTTCAGACTTGAGATAAGAAAGATGTTGTTTTCTGGCTCTCCTGAAGGTAGACACATACTTGTTCCGGGATTTATGGAAGGAACTGAGATTACCCTCAGTTGGGTTTGCTTTCCATGAGGAAAAGGCAAGTTACTTCAGTACAACTGCCTTACCACAAGCTTCAGTGAACCATGGGCAGGAGGAAGGGTCGGACAACTGAAGACGAGAGGGGATAAGTCTGTGCATTAAAGAGCGCAAGTTTCTTTGAAACAATTCCCAGGATGAGGATGTTGGAGAAAGTCCAGGTTCCGGATGATGCAGGTTCCGGTTTTGAGCGGCAAGAGGTCTCCTTCGGGGCTCCCTGCTGACATTCTCAAAGTTAAGTTCCGGTTGTTATTTGTCCCGTTTTAACTGTTTAATTTTCTCACCTACATGTTAATGTGTGTTCCTAGTTCGGTTTTGTTTCAAAAATCGTGCTATTTTGTGAGTATTTATGTCGACGTTCTCACCTGGTGTTTGAGGCCTAGTCCTAGGCTTGTGGCCTACCGGTTCCACTTGGTGTTCGATCGTTTTTTTTTTTTGTTTGTTTGTTTTTTCTCCCCATTACCTTCAATTTCTATCCTCCCCATTACCTTCAATTTTCATCCTCCCCACTTTCCAAATATCCCCCATTCTCCCAACTAATCTCTTTCTTATCTAAAAAAAAAAAAAAAAAAAAAAAAAAAAAAAAAAAAAACCCAACAACAACAACAACAACAACCTTCTCCCGATTCTGCTACTTCTTCCTCTTAACTTCCTCCTCGTCTTCCTCGATTTCTTTTTTTTTTTTTTTTACACTTCCATGACGTAATCTGTTGAACTCTCTCATACATTAATATTAACAACAAAAACGATCTTATAATGCTTCATCTTCCTCTCTCACACATGTGGTACTCTTTACTGTTTCACAATGCACTACTCTTCTGCTATTTTAACAGACTGCTCTCATTTCGACCTCTCCTTCATTCCTTGCCTAAAAAATCCAACTATTACAGCGCTTCTTCTCTCCATGCTCTGAATTCGCCTTCATTGCATCCATCAAGAATTGTGTTAAATCGTATATCTGACCTAAAACTTTTAAAAACCACAGTTTGCCATGGATGCTCGCTTTCCATCAACCATTCTTTTTTTCCAACTTCAGTGCCAACTCACCCCCTCACCCCTCACTCTCACTCTCAAAGCAACCATCCCACTCTTCTCCCTCCAAGCCTCCCTCTCACCTCTTTCAAAAATTCCCCCTCACCTTTCTCCCACCTTTCATCCCCCTCACTCTTCCTTCTCTAAGTTGCCCCCCTCTCATCCACCAACCTGCCTCCCTCCACTGCCCTCTCACCTCCATCTCTTCACTCCACCTCCTCAAATCCTCAACTGCCATCTTCCTTGTCTCTTGTCCCCCCTCTCTCACAGCACCACAGAGCCTTTTCTCCTCCTCATTCGGCCCCCTCCCCTCGCTATTCTGCAATACCGCACCCCCCTTCAGCAACGCTCCTTACCTCCCCCCTCGTCCCTCGTCCGACCCTCCCCCGCCCCCTCCACCTCCTGCACCAAAAGCCTCCTCCCCTACCTCTTCATTAAAAGTGTGGACCTCAAATATCCGGGGCCTTCGCTCAAACCTTTCAGATCTTTCCATGCAGGTTGCCACTGACAAACCAGACATTATCTGCCTAACAGAAACTTTCCTCTCCCAAGACGTGTCTGACTCCCAAGTATCTCTCCCTGGTTACTCCCTCTTACGGTATGACAGACCTGAGCCTCGTCCTGGTGGAGGTGTTGCTCTCTTCATCAAAGACTCTATTCCTCACTCTCCCTGCACTGCTCTCACTCCCCCACACCCCCAGGAATACCTCTGGCTTCGGCTTCCCCTCCACTCCCACCTCATGTTTATATGTGTACTGTACCGTCCACCGAACAGTGATGACTCCATCTACACCTCACTCTCCGAAAACATGGACCATCTTCTATCTTCTCATCCAAACTCTCTCTTCCTCTTATGTGGCGACTTCAATTGTCATCACGCCAGTTGGCTAGGTGTGGGTACCTCTCTCACCTGCCATGGGACATCAGCAAAAGCTTTCTGTGACTCATTGGGACTGACTCAATCGGTCAACTTCCCGACCCGGATCTCAACCAATGGTACTCCATCTCTTCTGGATCTGATTTTGACAAATTTCCCTGACAATATCTGCTGCTCTTCCTTCGCTCCAATTGGTTCTTCTGACCACGTCCTTATTAAAGTGGACATCTCTCTGGCTGTTATCAGAGAACCACCTCACCGCCGTCGAGTCTGGCATTTCACTCAAGCCGACTGGCAGGGTCTCCGAGCAGCCATCAAACTTACAGACTGGTCTCCTATCACTACTTTCTCAAACATCAACTCATCCTGGGAATTCTTTCAAAGAAACTTGCTCTCCCTCATGCACAGATTTATCCCCTCTCGTGTTCAGTTGTCTTACCCTTCCTCCCGCCCTTGGTTTACTGAAGCTTGTGGCGAGGCAGTTGTCCTGAAACAACTTGCCTTTGCCTCATGGAAAGCAAACCCAACTGAGGGCAATCTCAGTTCTTTCCACAAAGCTCGGAACAAGTGTGTATCTACCCTCAGGAGAGCCAGAAAACAACATCTTTCTCATCTCAAGTCTGAACTCTCAAACCTCTCTCCCTCCTCAAAATCCTGGTGGCGTTTAATCAAATCTGTTTCTGGTGTATGTTCCCCCTCCATCCCCTCCCTTACCTCAAATGGCCGCACTGCTGATTCCACACGTGATAAAGCTGAATGTCTAAACTCGGTGTTTGCAGCTAAATCTTGTGTCCCAAACCCATCACTATCTCTACCCACTTTACCCAGTCGCACCCAACTGTCCCTGGACTCTGTATCCTTTTCTCCTGACAAGGTGGAGAGCTTGCTTTCAAACCTCGAGTCAGATTCTGCAACCGGTCCAGACGGCATCAGCCCACGTGTCCTCAAAGCCTGCTCTTCTGCTCTTGCTCACCCTCTCTCTGTTCTATTCACCCTCTCATTTTCCCAAGGTCATCTGCCATCTGCTTGGAAATCTGCTAACATCACTGCCCTGCATAAAAAAGGTGCAAAAACAGATCCCTGTAACTATAGACCAATCAGCCTTCTCCCAATCATCAGCAAGGTTATGGAATCCATCATCGCTTCAGACATGAAATCCTTCCTCTTCTCCAATGGCTTGATTTCCAATCATCAATTTGGTTTCAGACCAGGTCACTCTACCCTAGATATGCTGCTACTGCTCTCCCATCAATGGATGGAGGTCCTCAATGCCAGACAGGAAATCCGAGCCGTATCCCTGGACATATCACGTGCTTTTGACACAGTCTGGCACCCTGCCCTACTCACCAAACTCTCTGCCCATGGTATTCAAGGCCATCTCCACTCATGGCTCGCAGACTTCCTCTCCTGTCGCAGTCAACGTGTGGCCCTAAATGGAGTTCTTTCATCCCCTCTTCCTGTGCAGGCTGGAGTTCCTCAAGGTAGCGTTCTGGGCCCTGTTCTTTTTCTGGTTTTCATCAATGATCTCTCGGACTCTCTGGAAAATCCTCTATTTCTCTTTGCCGATGACTCAACCCTCTGCCGTACCATCTGTCATCCCTCAGACCGGCAAGCAGCAGCTTCTTCGCTCACTGCAGATCTGGATAAAATCACAAACTGGTCCAACACGTGGAACATGTCTTTCAATCCAGACAAATCTCACACTCTCACTATGTCTCTTCGAAAGGACCGTTTACAAAACCCCCCATCCACTTTCTCAACAATCCTCTGGAAGAAGTCTTTTCTTTCAAGCTTCTGGGTCTCACTATCTGCCATGACCTTTCCTGGGAAAGTCACATTTCCAACCTTGCCTCAAAAGCCAGTCGCCGACTGGGAATCCTCCGTCGTGCAAAGTCCTTCCTCGGCCCTCTTGAGCTCCTGACCACTTACAAAGCTTTTGTCCGTAGCCTGATGGAGTACTGCTCTCCCCTCTGGGCTGGTGCTCCTGCCTCCCACCTTTCTCGACTTCACGCTGTCGAAACCAGGGCTTTTAAGATCATTGGCATCTCCCGCAATGAAGCTGAGTCTTTGGGCCTCTCACTCAATCACCGCAGGTTGGTCGGTGGTCTTTCTGTCTTCTACCGACTCCTCTCCAGCCTTGCCCCCCTGCTCTCTCTGCGATTTGTCCCAACCACATTTCCAAAGGGCGCTCAAGGTCCGCCAACAACCCCCTTCTGGTAAAATTACCAAAATCACGAATCACTGGTCATCTTCACTCTTTCATTCCTCTTTTTCCCGCCTTTGGAATAAACTTCCTCACTCTATTCTTTCCCATTCTTCCCTTCAGGCTTTCAAAACAGCTGTTCACCACCACCTCTTATCTTCCCCCATCCAAATCCTCGATCTTTTCTACCCCCGATAATCCACCCAAGCCCACTTCCTTCAATTCTCCAGCTTTCCTTCCTGAAAGTCCCTTTAATGTCCATCTTCCCCTCGCCATGTTCCCCGTCCCATCCCCATCCCTCTCCCTTCCACAGTTCACCTGTGTCTGTTCCCCAATGTTTTGTCCCTTCCACTCCCGCCCCTCTTGTCTCATGCCTCCTTGCTGTGAGTTGTGTGTTAGCTCTCATACGAGCCTCGACCAAGGTATACAAAAAAAAAAAAAAAAAAAAAAAAAAAAGTCGTGATGGGAGACCATTCTAGAAATTTTAATGGCTGCTTGGAGACCCTGCCAGTCGGCTTGAGTAAAATGCCAGACTCGATGGCGGTGAGGTGGTTCTCTGATAACAGCCAGAGAGATGTCCAATTTGACAAGCACGTGGTCAGAAGGTCCGAATGGAGCGGAGGAAGAATAGCAGATATTTTCAGGGAAATTTGTCAAAATAAGATCCAGAAGAGATAGAGTACCATTGGTTGAGATCCGGATCGGGAAATTGACCGATAGTCAGTCCCAATGAGTCACAGAAAGCTTTTGCTGAAGTGCCGTGACAGGTGAGAGAGGTACCCACACCGAGCCAACTGGCATGATGACAATTGAAGTCACCACATTTGAGGAAGAGAGAGTTTGGGTGAGAAGATAGAAGTTGCTCCGTGTTTTCGGATCGTGAGGTGGAATTGGAGTCATCACTGTTTGGTGGATTAAGTACAGTACACATATAAACATGAGGTGCGAGTGGAGGGAAGCCGTAGCCAGAGGTATTCCTGGGGGTGTGGGGGAGTGAGGGCAGTGCATGGAGAGTGAGGAAAAGAGTCTTTGATGAAGAGAGCAACTCTTCCACCAGGACAAAGCTCAGGTCTATCATACCGGAGGAGGGAGTAACCAAGGAGAGATACTTGGGAGTCAGAGACATCTTGAGGGAGGAAAGTATCTGTTAGGCAGATATGTCTGGTTTGTCAGTGGCAACCTGAATTGAAAGATCTGGAAGGTTTGAGCAAAGGCCCTGGATATTTGAGGTTCACACTGTTAATGAAGAGGGAGGGGAGGAAGCCTTGTGTGCAGGGGATGGGGGGGATGGGGAGGGTTGGACAAGGGAGGAGGGGGCGGGAGGTAAGGAGAGTTTTTGAAAGAGTGTGGGGGATTGCAGGATAGCTAGGGGGCTGGATTCGGAGGAGAAAAGGCTCTGTGGTGCTCAGGGAGAGGGGAGAAGAGAGGGGGCAGAAGGCAGTTGAGGATTTGAGGAGGTGGAGCAATGAGATGGAGGTGAGAGGGCAGGGGAAGGAGGTAGCTTTGTGGATGGGGGGGGGGCGCAACTTTGAGAAAGGTGAGTGAGTGTTGGGGTGAATGGTGGTAAAGGGGGATGGGGAGAGTTGAGGGAGAAAGGTGAGGGGGAAGTTTTTTTTGAGAAAGGTGAGAGGGAAACTTGGAGGGAGAAGCGTGTGATGGTTGCTTTGAGAGTGAGGGGTGAGACGGGTGAGTTGGCACTGAAGTTGGAAAAAAAGAATGGTTGATGGAAAGTGAACACTCATAGCAAACTGGGGTTTTTTAAGTCTTTTGTTCAGAAATGTGATTGAAGACATTTCTTCATGGATGCAATAAAAGTGAATTAAGAGAATGAAGAGAAGAAACACTGCAACAGTTGGATTCTTTTCAGCAAGGTAGAAGGGAAAGGTCGAATTGAGATCGCTCTGTTGAAAGTGTAGAAGAGTAGTGAATTATAATGCAGTAAAGAGTACCACATGTGTGAAAGAGGAAGATGAAACATTGTAAGAGATCGTTTTTGGTTCACGAGTCAGTAAGTGACCACTATATTCGTTATGGGTGTATCTGTCTGTCTGTCTGTCTGTCCCGAGCCTAGCTCCGTGGGTTTTGATCCGATCCTGATAAAATTTTGGTGGGAGATTTATATCATGATCTCGTTGTGTTTTCCTGAGAATGGGTGTGGTGCGCCCATTATGGGCAGAGCCACGCCCAAAAAACGTGTTTTTAGGGGGTAGCCGGTTTCAAGTTACATCTTCTCTGAGGGGGTTTGTCGAATCTGGCAGAGGTTTCGGTATTTGGTTAGCCCAATGGCACCTGCATAGCCCCACGGAGCTCGATTTTTCATTTTCATATCAAGGTCAAGGTCACAAGGTCACAAACTTATAAAATTTTTAAAAAATCAAAAATTGGGCATCGAGCTCCTAGGGTTTTCAGCTGTTTCGAATGAAAGTTGGTATGCAAGTAGTGCTCTTCGATTACTACAACTTTCATCATTTACGTTTTCCCGATTCCCGCCAGTTTACCTGTGGCGTCCCCTCGAAGGTCAAAAAATAAAAAAGGCGAACCGTGTACATTGCTCGTGAACCATCGCTGTCTCCAGACTTGTTTTTTATGATTATTATTATTATGATCATTATTATTATTATTATTTTTTGTGGGATTTAAGACACTAAAAAGTGTTCCGTTGGGAAGGATGGGGAGCGTTGGGAAAGTGGGGAAAATATGAATTGAAGGTAATAGGGAGAGAATACAAATAAAAACGAATCAGGATAAGGACATGGAGATTGGTTGTCATCTTTCCTTTTATTACCTCTGCCACCAAAGGTGAAAGATGTTATGTTTTCAACCCAATGTCTGTTTGTTTGTCTGTTTTCTGTCTTTATGCAGGGTATCTCAAAAAGTTGTGGATGGATCCAGATGAAATTTGGTGGACAGGTTGGGTGAGCGACAAGGACAAACCGATTCGATTTTGGTGAAGATCCGGATATGACTCCTCAATTTTTTTGAAGTGATCCTTCACCATTGAGAGACAGGGCCAAAAACTAGTATAGATATAGCACGATATCTCAAAAAGTTTTTTTTATGGATTTGGACGAAACTTGGTGGACATTGTGGGTGTGTGACAAGGAAGAATTGCTAAAATTTTGTTGAAGATCCGGATCGAGACAAGAATTTTTAAGTGATTCTTCACCATTGAGAGATCGGGCTAAACTAATATATCACACGATATCTCAAAAAGTTGTGGACGGATTCGGTCGAAACTTGGTGGACAGTTTGGATGTGTTACCACGATGAATTGATTCACTTT
Source organism: Eptatretus burgeri (assembly GCF_056783735.1). Classification (NCBI taxonomy): domain Eukaryota; kingdom Metazoa; phylum Chordata; class Myxini; order Myxiniformes; family Myxinidae; genus Eptatretus; species Eptatretus burgeri. Next base: position 20,741,615 of record NC_140964.1, on the reverse strand, counting down.
TAGTGAAGATACAGTTCTGGATAGGAGAATTATTTAATTCCTAAAGTGATTCTTCACCATTGAAAGATTGGGCCAAAAACGATATAGAGCATGATATTTCAAAAACGTACTGGGCCCGATATGTTCTCGTAGATCAGGCATTACGTGGCGGAGCTATGCGCTCTACCGAGTGCCCTTCTAGTTGGGCTTGGAAAAAAGTTCCAATGGTAATGCTTGAAAACTATGAAACACTCTCTCTTGGGAGCTGGAAGAAATAGAAGCTGCAAGAAATAGTTGGAAGCTGAGACAGGTTGAAGTATGTATGTATATATGAATGTATGTATATATATATATATATATATATATATATATATATATATATATATATATATATATAATACATATTGGCAGTGTATGCTTACACATTGTAAGCAATAACTAACAGTCTTCCCCATTTTTTCTGGTCGCTCACCTGCATTTATTTATTTTTAATCAATAAATTTGCATTCATTTATATTTTCATTTACGGGCACTTTGCAGTGGTTCTGTGATTTTTTTTCCCAGTGTATCACCTTTTATATCTGTCAGCACACTAAATTTCATCTTTCTACATCACCCGGAAGGTACAGAACATTAATATCAGTCAGTCAGTGAGTCGGTGGTTCGAATGAGCTTTATAATGTATTCAACAGTCAAGTGTTTTTTGTTTTTTTGTTTTTTTATTGTCAATTCAAGTTAAATAATTGGCATAATATCTGTGACCTGGAGGTACTGGGGATGAATGAAGTAGCAAATTGAGCAAGGCCTGAGGATAGATGGTAGAAAACAGAGGCCACAAACTCATCTGTGATGAAAGATCAGCAGGTCCTGTGGTTCTGCTTTTTTGTGGGAAATGCCAATGATAAGAGCTCTATATTCCACCAGTATCCAGGAGAGACTAGTGAAACGGGCACCGACCACATCGGTCAGAGCAGTACTTCCTGCAGCTTGTGAGATGTTCAGATTTACCAAAAAGGACTTGGAGGATACCTACCTAGTCTCCAGCTGGCTTTGGAGGCCAGATTTGAGATTTGGTCCACCCAGTGGGGATCGTATCTGATGGTAATGCTCAGAAGTTTTGGAGACTGACTGAAGTTCTTCCAGTGAAAACAGATAAGTGGTTTTGGTTGATTATCCTTCCAGAGAGACAGGGTGAAAATGTGAAATTTGTCTGGATGATGTGTGTGAAGTGAAACTCGTATTTGATCCTTTCCATATCAGTGGAGAGGGAAACTAATTCTGACGACCTGTCAGTGGGCTGTAATAATTAACAACATAGTGTGAAATTATCTGCAAAGAGGAAAAGAAAGAGCCTTTCCCAGAGCATTGGAGAGGACTTTAATATCTATGAGTTGGAGAACTGGGCACAAAACACTGCCTTGGGGTACTACATCCTCCAGGAGAGGATATGTGAGCATTCCATTAAGAATTATATGCTGACTGTGTAAGTGCAGCAAAACTGTAAGTGCGTTGGGAAAAGGTGGCCTTGTATTTCCGAGGCAGAAAGCTTGCCAAGCAGGACAGCATGCCAGAGTTAAGATGTGAACAAGAGCTTTGGAAGATTTTCTTTTTGTTTCTTTCATGCTATCAAAAATAAGGTTATTTTTATTGTACTTTATATTTATGTTGTACCTCCAATTTATTGTTGCCTTATCATGGTGAGGGGGCTTGTGCATACCTGTGATCCATCAAGCAACACCACCGAGGAGCAATCTGCTCCTTCCTGGGGTTACCTTTGGTAGGCCGATCATCAGATAGGTATCAGACAAACGACAATGAAACCTGGCTCTGGGCATCAGCTGCATCAGTTGTTAGAGTATACTGTACTTAGTGCAAATGGAAGTCTCTCTGCCAGTGCCTGGTGAAAGACAGACTTTGGTCTGCCATAGGCAGAGACGACAAGACCAAGTTAGTTGGACACTGCGAAGCAGCTGAGGTACTTTCCAACTCTCCTGCTCCTCACGACTCTGAGTCCAGCATTGCGTAGGGCCAGACAGTCCACCAAGAACTGTGCAAAATTGGTTGGACTTTATCCTGCACAGTCACCCTCACAGTGCATCCCTGTACCCCTTCATACCCAGTTCCCTTTTACCCTTCCTCTTCTCCCTGCTGTTCTTTTCCTCCCCTTTTTTTCTTTCTGTACTTGTCTTTTTAAAAGCCTTTTTTCAAAGATGGAGGACCATAATGCTGGCAGGCTTGAGCAGTTGGAAGCGGGTTTTGGGATCTCTGCACGTGACAAAAATATTAACACAAAAACAAAAGCTTCAAAAAACCCCGAACTATCGGCAGCGAGAATGTGAGAATGCTGATCGACTCCTCTGACACCAGAGCTCGGTATCATACTACGCAAGTTGCAAAAGAGCTCATCTGATATAACATCAATCTGGCAGCACTGTCAGAGACAAGGTTTGGTATCCCAGGAGATGTATGGGAACAAGACTATAACTTCTCCTGGATGGCCTGCTCTACAGAAAAGGCAGGCACGTCTGGTGTTGTGTTTGCCATCTCCAACAAAATCTCATGAAGCTACCAAAGCCAGTCTGTGGTTGGCTTATGACCTTTCGCATCCCAGTCAATAATACAACCTTCACTGCCATGCTGTCAAGTGCCTATTCTCCTACACTTCCGAGCACTAATGATGCAAAATAGCATATCTGCATTACTCTCTGCACCCTTATCCATTCCGTACCACCCACAGACAAACTCCTTGTCATTGGAGATTTTAATGCTCACTTTGCAGATAATGATGAGATCTAGGGCCGCGTGTTGAGCAAATTTGGGTGACAGAATTACAATGCCAATGGTGAGATTTTGCTCTCACGACTCTCAGAGTTTGATCTTGCCATTTCCAACAGTTTTTTTCAATTTACCTGACAAATGGTCTTACACTTGGCAGCATCTAAGGTCCAAACGATGGCACTTGCTTGACTACTTGCTCCCAAAAAGATAACATCTGTCAGACATGCACATCATGTGTGCAATGTGTCGCACTAACTGCAGCACTGACCATAAATCCCATTCAGTGCATGCTTATGCTGCATTTTAATGTGAATTGGCCAAAACAAGCATCCAAACCAAAGTGCAAGCTCAATGTGGCCAAGCTCTGGTCAGCCGAGGCCAGATGCTGCCTGCTTGAGGTCATGGAGAACTGCCTTGCCACAGTTGTTTGCTGATAAGTCGGCGAATGAGAAATGGGGCAAATTTAAGAGCTCTGCATAAAAATGCAACAGTTTATACTCTTGGACATCCACATCACCCATGTTGACTAGTTAAATGATGATGACCCTGAAATTGAGGCACTGCTTGCATTCAGGCACATTGCATTCCAGGCAAGCTTCAATAACCCAACATTATGTGAGGTGGTTCACTTCCATGAATTGCAAAGTGAGCTTTGACACATGTTCACAAAAGCAAATCTGCAAAGAGAGCTTCGACACATGGAGGACAGCTGGTGGGATGTGAAAGCAGATGAGATTCAAGCTCTGGCGAACCGGAATGATTCCAGACGTCTCTTCCAGGCACTGAAAACTGTGTTTGGACCTCAGCAATCTACAAGCTCTCCCATTCTATCAGCAGATGCCTGCATTCCACTTTCGACTAAGCTAGTTATTCAGTCGCTGAATCAAGCACGACTCTACTTTGCTTAATCGTCCCTCAGGTTCCAATGAGCAGCTGTGGAAGCTATTAAACAGCACCAAATCCGCATTGAGCAAGACGACTTGCCCACTTTGAATACGATAAGACTGGCAGTTGCTTGCATGGCTAATAACAAAGCTGTGGGTCTCGATGGAATCCCACCTGATGTGTATAAGCATCTTGGTGATGAGGTTCATCTTGTACAGCTGGGGCTGGTTTCTCACTTCGGGGATCACCAAGAGTTGCCATAAGATTTAAAAAATGTGCTGATTGTGCCAGTTTATAAAAGAAAGGGTAGCAGCCAATAGCGTGGTAACTGCCACGGTATATTTTTGCCTGCGACTATAGGCATAATCCTCCATAAAATCATGCAGAAGCATCTTTAATCTTGAGCAAATGACATTCAACCAGAATCGCAATGTTAATTCCGGGTGACTCGAAGCACGGCGGATGTGATTTTCTCTCTTTGTCAGTTCCAAGAGAAGGTGGCTGAGCAGAACATGTCACTTTTCATAGTCTTCATAGACTTTTTGAAGGTGTTTCACTCAGTGAGCTGCTCAGCACTTTGGTGTCTCCTGTCTAAGTATGACTGCCCTGATAAGTTTATCTCACTTTTGTGTGTCTTCCACGAAGGTGTGTAGGCTCAGGTGTCAGTTGATGAAGGCAATACCGATTTATTTCCTGTGTCCCATGGTGTGAAACAGGGTTGTGTTGTAGCTCGCACTCTGTTCACCCTTTTCCGATCTATATACAGTACTTGAAGTAGTTCATTGTGGTGTCACCAGTGGAGTATACTTGACAACCTGCTTGGAAGGCAAACTCTTTCACATTAGCCCGCTTAAGGCAAAGTCCAAAGTCCAGCAAATGTGTGCCCATGACTTGTCCGCAGACAACACTGGTCTAGTGTCTCACTTACAGTGTGAACTGCAGGAATTTATTGACAAATTTGCTGCAGCCTCTTCCACTTTCGGTCATTCCATTAATATTTATAAGACTGAAATTGTAAACGCTTATGTCATCCCAGGTTCTATACAATATGATGTGAGAGACGTATGATGAGCAACGACTTCCTGTCATAAAGAGTTTTGCCTATCTTGGCAGCATTGTGTTTAATGATTGCAGCCTTGATAATGAGCTCTCTGCCCATATTCACTCAGCATGTCGACATCTGGCCGTTTACATGATATGGAGCCGGCGTGGCGTATGATCGATCACAAAGTGCCAAATGTACTGTGCCATTGTTCTGTCTTGTCTCCTATACACCGTTGCGACTTTCACATGATACAGATGTCACATCTGCCGCCTGTTACCACTAGCACTTGCGAAGCATCCTATGTATCAAATAGCAGGACAGAGTTACCAACAACCAAGTTCTGGAGTGAGCCAACATGCCTAGGATCGAGGCCATGCTCCTGCAGAAGCAGCGAACTTGATTTGGCCATGTTGACAGGATGGGGGGAAGACAGCATCCCTAAAGCTGTCTTGTATGGTGAGCTGTCCTGAAAAATGTGGAATACTGGACGTCCGCTATTTCAGTAGTTTGATGTAACCAAGAGACACCTATGTGCAGCTGGTATCAACCACCAAACCTGGGAGGATATTGCCAAAAACGGGCAACAATAGCACATTACTGTGCTGTGGCAGAATCTCACAAAGCTACTGCTGCAGAGGTCTAACGTATTTGTCGGCATGAGCCCCCCCCCCGACCTCCAGCACGTACTCCCATCCAACACAGCTGCCAGTCACTCTTTAGCTGTCAGCACTGTGGTTGCAATATTGCAGCCCGCATTCGCTTTATCTCATATGAGAGGCTTCTGTCCAGCAGCACCACTTGTCGTCTTTTCTCTTTTTCAGCGCTTCACTCTTTATGCTCTTGCATCCTTTCCATTTCTGCCCTTGTTCCACTGTGAAGAGTCACACTTGTTCACGAGTCGACTGCCGACGACTTCATTGTGATGCAATGCAAATATGTTTTTGCACCACATGAAGGGAAACTTTTTGTTGTTGAAGTTGAAGTGGTCGTGTTCAGTGGATTGCATCAGCCGAACCATGGTCCTGGACGGGAAAGAGGTGGAGGTCAAACATTTTGTCGGTGTTGCATATGTGATATGCAGATAGCCTCAAATAATTTGATACTGCACCGGAGTGTTTTTCGCCTGAGAGCTTGTGGTGTTGGACCTGGAGAGTTCATTAGAATGAGATTATAAACAGGAAAAAGCAGAAATAGTGGAGAAAGTCAAGTTAAAAGAAAGTAATAAGTAAAGTGCCTCAGGGGTCAGTGGAAGAAGCATTATTGTTTGTCATTTATATCAATGGTTTGAAAGCTGCTATGATTAATAATGTCTCCAATTTTGCTGATGATGTAAACCTCAGAGACTGCATCAAAGGAAGTGTTTGGATCCAATAACATTGCTACCATGCTGTCAACTTAGCCAGGACTTGAACTATGTTACAGAAATGAGTTGTATTGAGAGCAATTTGAGAATACAGTGAACAGGAATAATGGAGGGGGGACAGGGTAGGAAGTGGGAATCAGACATTCTGCAGAGGTCAAACCAATTGCATGATCTACTTTGTACCAATACACCCAATTATGATGAGCTGTACGTCATGTGCAAATCCAAATTTAATGGTAAGAGCAAACGGCACAATTAGAGTATATTTTTCTTTTTCAGTCTTCAATCTTAAACAGCTAAGGTGCGAGTTGTATTTGAGCAATCTGTGTTACGCAAGGAAAAATGTTCATTTAAAAAATAGCATTTCACTGAAATCTTTTATTTCATATTTGTCTGTTCAAGCAAAACAAACCAAGCCCCGTTGGCTGCTGAATTAACACCAGGGGGTTGACTCAGCCTGTCATCCTTCCGAGGTCGGCGAAATGAGTGCCAGTGTACTGGTCCCGGTGAATGCCCCGGTTGGAAAAGGTGTACCATATCCCTGTGTGTCGTGAGAGGCGACCAGGGTTGGGGTCAGGAAGGGCATCCGGCCATAAAACATTGCCTCAAGAAAAAGCCAAACCCCTGCACAGCAGGGAAAAATGGCTGTAAAAACGGTCATTTTTTTTTTAAGCAAAACAAAATATAAAAACCATTTAATTGTTTTTTTTTTCTCATGGATGTTCACCCTTGCGTCCTTGCCTACGTTTTATTTTCTGACGGAGGAACGAGGTAACGGTGGGTATGAATGGGCATTGTTGGACAACAGTTGGACAAAATGAGCATGGATGTCTTGTTTGTGTTAAATGCTCCATTTTTATGAAACAATTACAGTAGTCCCTGTCTTTCACAGATACCTGAACTGTATCCAGGCAAAGGTGTCCCCCTGCATTTCAGATATCTGAGAGAGGGAAGGAAATTTGCATGTTCATTTACCAACCCAAAAACTTTAAATGATATTATGAAATAGATGCAGGAAAGCTTTTTAACAGTTTGCAATGTGACAGAACCAAGGAGTATAACTTGGAGTAAGTATGAGAGTCGAGATATTCGCAAGGCATGGGTATTTCATAGAGTCAATAATGGAAGTAGTCGTCTTCCAAAAGGTCCCTTATTTACAGCAGGGACAGTTTGGATAGGTATCTATATGGAAGCAATGGAGATAGAGGGGGACAGGGAAATAGGTGGAAAGATAAGGAAGCCAACATTTAATTGGTTGTGTTGTGCTGTTCAGATGTCATGAGATATTGATCATCTGAGTTGTGTGTGTGTTGCAAATGTCAACGTGTCATCAGTGTTAATTATATACTGCGGGTAACCATTCTCACTGACTTTATTCATGATTTTCTCCATTTCAACAGGAAGATTATAAGGTGAGCAAATCCTCTGAGCCCTGTTCACAAGGATGCCCCTCTTTCACAAACACCATCACTCTCCCATGGGCCTCATCCTTCTCCATTCTCCTCTGTCTCTCTCTCAATCTCATTCGCTCTTGTTGCACCATCTCCACCACCACCGCCAGCACTTGACCGTGCCGCCATCTATATCTTCATGCTGCATCATTCCCCGACCTCCACACCAAGATCAGCTCTCCTCCTGCAACAACCCCCACACCTTCCAGTTTGCTGGCAATGGAAGCACATCATACATTGCCCGCAACAGGAAATTCAACAGTATTGGCTCCATCCTCCAAATCTCTTTCCACTTCAATGTCCTCACCTGCACACCCACCCACCAAGTCCAATCACCTTACTTTGCTTGTACAACTGCCTTTACATATCTCCTCTCTTCCTCCTTTCTTCTCACCTCCCTCTCAACCATCTTCCTCCTTTTTTCCACACATGCCTTTCCCCATAGCTCATGCTTCATCCAGCCCAAACCCTGCTTCCCGTGCTGCACCATTTCCATCATCTCCTGTTGGAACCGCTTCTCCTTATCAGACACTTCTGCTCTTGCATTCCACTTCCAACTTCCTTTCTTCTCTGGGAGAGCATTCTTCACCACTGGATCACTCGAATCCCACACCATCATGAACTCCGACAACCTCACCACCTTATACTCCTCAGTTATTGATGTTAAGGGAAACCGGAGTTTTCCATCCTGACCAAAGAAAGCAATATTCGTCAAACAGCATGGCACTCCCAACCACCTCCTCAAAAACCCACTCGCCAAAACCACTGTCGTCTATACATGCCATGCCTAATCGCGATGTCATAAACCATACATCAGTCCTTTTCAAAACCTCTGAGAAGCTTGTCCCTTCTCTGTTCCACCCATCCCACATCATTCAACTGCACAGTATACCATGTTTCCAAGCTCTTTATGGGGGCATCGGCCAATAATGGAACCACCTACTCTCCCAGCTCAAACCTGTGAACATGATCCTCCACCCATCGTCCGTCTCACCAAAACACTCCTCGACTTTCTTGCCAGTACCTCTACTGCTGCATCAGCTGACTGTTGGACAACTATTGCCTCATCCATGAATGCAACCATTACCTGCAGACTCTGACCATGGGCTCGCTGGACTTCTTTCCCATGCTCACTCACAGCACGTATCAGCAACTCCATAACCAGTGCAAACAAAACAGGAGAGAGGGCACATCCCATTTGGATTCCCACTTTAAACTTCTGGCACTCTTTTGTGGAGGACTGTGTCGCAAACCGCCTCCAAAACTGATCATAATATCAGGTCAGGTAAGGTTTGGGAGCATGCGCCGGAGCAGCACATTGCTGCGTCTACTTTTTGCCAGTAGTCCAGGGTCTGGCCATCCCCCAGGCAGATGCCTGGCTCATCCCCATTTCCTTGAGATGCTGATCAATCTGCTGCAACCACGAGGCACGTGGTTGGCCCATTGGCCTCCTTCACTCACGAGGCTCCCTCACTGAGAGAATCTGGTGAGTAGGATCAGCATCAGGAAAATGAGCCACATTTCCATACAGCCGCAGCTGACGCTCACAGACTATGCAGGTCACAAATCTTATTTGAGTCTCTCTCAGCAACCGCTCGTTCGACACAAAGTCCGACCAGCGATAGCCAATGCTTCTCCGAAGAGACCTGGTACCAAAGGAATTAAGTATCCATCTTAGATCCCTGGTCAGAGTCCAAGTCTCACATCCATAGAGCAAGACTGCAAGCACCAAGGACGTGAAGACTCAGACTTTCATCCTCTTGCACAGGTTTCGACAGAACCACACCCCAAGATCCAGTGAATCCTTGACTTCCAGCCCCGACCCAGACATCTAATGACCTCTGGCTCACAGCCAGCGGAGACATGAATATCACTGCCAAGGTAAGTGAATCTCTCCGTGACCTCAACATCCTCACCACAAACAGGTACAGACAAGATAGCAGCATCCAAGATGTCATTGAAAGCCTGGATCATAGTTTGAACCGAGGAAACGCATAATTCCAGCGACTCTGACTCCTCATTCAGCACCACGAGGGCCCCCAAAAGGATATCCAGAGGCTCCACAAAGAAGACTGCATCATCTGCGAAATCGAGGTCGGAGATCTTGACATTGCCAAACACACTGCAACATTATCTCTCCGACATCCTTCCAGAATCCAGTCCATACAAGTGCTGAAAAGTGTGGGGGCCAGTACACACCCCTGATGAACTCCAGTAACAGCTGTAAACAAGTCAGAAATGGTATCACCACATCTCACAGCACTCTCAGTACCAGAGTATAGTTCAGACATCAGATTGATCAGTTTTGGTGGAACCCCACAAAGACCCAAAGTCCTCCAGAGATCATCCCAATTCACTGAATCAAATGCTTTGCAGAGATCAACGTGGGCTGCAAGCAGCCCCTGCCAAAACTCTCATTTGCATTCAGTGAGGACCTGAAGAGCAAGGATACGGTCAATCGTTGACATATTTGGTGTTAAGCCTGACTGCTCTGGGCACTGGTGCTCAAGCAGTTGGTGGCAAAACCGATGAATTATTTGAGCAAAGACCTTGCCCGGCAATGAGAGCAGCGTCACCCCTCAGTCGATGTTGCAGTCCTGGCGATCACCCTTCCCTTTCCAGAGACGGACAACAAGGCCCCTCGTCCAGTCAGTTGGGATGATGCCTGTATTACAGCAGAGCAGAGAACTGCATGCAATGACATGAGTACAGCATTTCCACCAGCCTTGAGAAGTTCAGCATGGATGCCACAGATCCCTGGAGCTTTACCGCATTTCAACCGGTTCACCGCAGCTTGTGTTTCCACAAACAAAGGTGGATCACAGGTGATTTGATTGTCAGCAATAGGGATAGTAACACCCCAAAAATCCAACTCAACAGCTGAGGGGTCAGCTTTGTACAGCCACTCAAAGTAACCGGCCCAACGGGCCTTCACTTTGGACTCTCTCTGTGAAGAACCCACCAAACTCTACTCTAACTGCAGTACACTGAGGGATGGGCTTGGAGGAATGCAATGATCGAATTCCCCTTAAAGGAGGATGAGAATCTGTTGACCACAGGTGATGCTCTACGCCTTCACAGATTCCTTGCATATAGGCCTCCTTGTCCACCCTGAGCCCACATAGTTTTGCGCCTCAACTCCCTGAACAGCTCAACTCCACTATTAAGCCTGGCCTTGCGACTCTGGTCAATGGTATCCAGTGTCCCTTGAGAGACAAAATTCTTCTTCTCCCTTTGGTACGTTCTAAGAAATCTACCGGCAACATCAAGGATGGTGGTCTTGAAGACACACTCCCAAACTCTTCAGGATCCCCCACAGCACCCAGACCCCCCAAATCCCCACTCAGCCTGTTTGCAAACTCCTCAGCTACTGTCTCATCCTTGAGCTTGCCAACATCCAGCCGGGATGATACAATTCTCCCTGATTTAAGCTGCAACTTCAGAGTTGCTACACCAAGCCTGTGGTCGGTATTGAGGAACTGAGCACTCCGATGAACCCTGCAGTTCTGGATCATTCTCCCGAGACCATTAATGAGCACATGGTTAATCTCCTTTGCCACACCACCAGTGTTGGAATATGAAGTCCAGCGATGAGCTTGTGGGTGCTGAAATCATGAACCAGCCACCCAAAGGCTTTGTATTCTTGCAAAATCAAGGAACTTGGTGCGACTCTGGTTCACAGTTCCAGACCCATGGAGACCAATACATCTCATAACCATCCCTATCAGTTCCAGTCGATGCATTAAAATCCCCCCAAGACTGGAAGAGTATCTCGTCTGGGCACTGATCGACCACAGACTCGAGTGCGGCATGGAATGCATCCTTCACAGTGAGATCAAATTGAACATCTCGATGAGTGCTTTCGAGATTTGTCAAGCTTGAGACATCATGACGTCATTTGGTGACGTTATGAGGCAACCGCATATTTTTCATGGTAACTCTGTAGAACGATTCTCATCGGAATCTCTCGTAGGCAGATATTCTTCAAGGAGTCGCTCCTGGTGGATTGCAGCTCTGTTCGCCTCAGTGTGACCTTAAAGAAGTCACACGTGGTCACCTTTTGGCAAGATACGGGTCACCCTGCGGGTGACATTGGTTTATTTTTTTTTGTATGTAAAATATACGTTGTTCGACTTACGACCGATTGTACCTTGGTTGGAACCAATTGCGGTCGTAAGTCGACGACTACCTGTAATTTAATTTTCTTATTACATTCATCTCCATCGAGTACATTCACAAAGATTACTTTGGAACTTAGTTCTTGGTTTAAATATCTTTGTTGAGCAGAAATGAAATGATAAACTTCTCTCAATGCTCTTATTTGACCAACCCCTGAGCCACATATCATTTTGAGAGTGCAGTTAATTGTTTTTCCATTGTTCAATTGATAACCATCAAAGTTTTCAGTCCATTCAAGGATATTTATTTTTTTCTTTGCATCCTCCAACTTATTTGTAATTAAATTTATTTGCTTACTTGTTGTATATACTTTTGCCCCGGTTTAGTTATTTCTTCAAAAAGACTTTTTTGATATTTCTCACATTCTTTATGTTTCCCATTTAAATACCAAGGCTGATTGCATCTCCACTCTTTGATTTGGTTATTGCTTGGTTCTATAATTTATACATCAGTAAAAAGATGGAGGAAGCCTGTTAAAATTCCCAACCCAATATCTTAACACTTATACTTATCACCAAAAGGGATACTATTGATTCCATTCTCTAAAATATCATCTTTTATCATCAAAAGCTCCTAATGCTTTCTTATGTATCTCTTCTCTATATAATTGATGTTTATAACTTTTTATTGTATTCATTTTTCTGTACTCTTCCTTCTTGAAGGTTAAACAGTTGTAATAATGTTTAAAGTTTATTGTTTCTTTGATTATATTTTTCTTGATTCCCTTTAGCTTCTTATCACACCTTTCAATGTTATTATTATCAATATACGTAAAAGCATAAGACTTTGATCTCAATCCTATAAATTCACTCATGACCTTCCCACCCAATTCATCCTTAAACTTACCAATAACCTTTTTATTATTTGATGAAAACAACACATCACCTGATTTGTAATTACTTGCATCATATATATCAATCATATCCTCATAGACATCACTTGTCTTAATTTCTAATATGAAACTATCTGTATCCATATACAACAATGACACATTATCCTTATACTTTGATTTTAAATTATTATAGTAATAGTCACACATTAACGACTTTGACAAGTCAAGAATTGATGTTCCTATATAAATAGGTTTATCCATTTCAATACTCTCTTTTTTTCAAATGAATAGCACAAAAGTTCTCTGAAAACACCTCTGCTCGTTCAAAACTTGGTCTGTAAATTAACTTTGAAGGCTGTTTCCAAGATGTAGCAAGTCTTATGTTTTGTCGATTCCTAACATTTTCCATAGTCTTTCCAAATACAGCATTATTCATTAATTTATAAAAGTCCTTCTCAAAATCTGTTTTTACTTCTGTTCTCCTTTTTGTATTAAAATCAATATACTTCTTCAACCAATGACTTTGTTTAAATTTCAAAATCCAATTAATTTTCCTCTCTCAACCAAGCTCAACAAGCAGACCTCGATGGGGCAACAGAGTTCCACGAGACCGTTGCAGGTTACCTCCACCCTCGTGGTGCCTCGATGGGGCAACCCGCGACGCCCCGTCCCCACGGCAGCTAACGTAGCCGCGGTTGAGCCCAGGCCTTGCCAAGCGGCCGGGTGATTCGGGCCTCAGCCGGCGACGTGTTGAGAGGAACGAACGGGTCTTGATACTCTTCCAAAGTTGATGCTCTTTGAAAGAACCTTTGTAAGTTCCTCAGCGATGCTCGGACTGTCCTGAAGCCCGATCACCTCAGACCGTTTGGCGCTGGCTGGCGAGCTCTCTCCACACGAACGCGCAGGTCTGCGTGGCACAGCAGGTTTGGCCACGCTCTCAGCTCGCATGTCCTCCGCTCTCCTGGACTTCTCCCCCAACTGTGTTTTCCAGACTCCAGACTTCGGACTTCACCGACTGCCTCCATCGACTCATGACTGTGAACTCGCGCTCCGCTCGGCCTTTTATAGAGCTCGAGAGACGAGATCTGACCTCCGCTCTTCGACCTTCGACCCCCACAGGCCCCGCCCCTTTCGATCTTTGGATCCGAATTCCGAGGCGAAGCTTCCACAGAGCAGACATGCGCGAGATCACCAGACTTGCTCGGTGAGCGAACCCCCGTGTGTGCCTGCAGCGATGCTGTTCGCTGGGAACTCGCCGTGGCTGGTGCAAAGATGGCGGCGTTTGTGGAGTTGAAGGTGAAGCGATGTTATTCGGGTTGGTCTATTGGGGGAGATGCGGTTTAGGAGATGGTGGGAAGATGTCATCGTTATGAAGGCGGTGTGGAGAGGGTGGTTGGTGGTTGATGTGGTAGTTGGTGAGTGGCGTGGAGAAGGTGGTTGGTGTTGTGGTTGGTCCAAAATAACGATAGTAAAGAAAAACGGCGAACTCAAAGATCACAGCCCTGTCCATACAGATAAATCCCATTAAACAACGGTGGGGAAATCTATCTGAAAACCGACTTATCGGCATAACTGAACTCAGGACCTATATGGTGTTCTGTGAATTTCCACAGCCTGAGCAATATCTTTCTTATAAATAAATGAGCATTGATGAGTGGTTTAAAGAATTTGGAAAGAATACAACATCAAATTTAGAACTTGTCAAATATTGTAAGAATATAAAAATTCATAATGTGGTTATTTGTATGAGAGATGAATGAACAAACTTGCCTCAACATACAAATAATATTATTATGAACTGAGAAGATAATAATGGGAACTGTTCTCATTGGGTTTGTATTTTTAATAGTCAAGACAAATATTATTTTGATAGTTTTGGTCTTCCACCACCTGTTGAAGTAATAAAATTCTTACAGAATGGTGTTTCTCAAACATCTCAAATCCAAGAATTAAATTCCAAGTGTTGTGGTCAACTCTGTCGATACGTGTTATTTCAACTCAACAAAAATAAATTTTTTAATGACATTATTTTTCAAATAATATAAATGACTTCTGTTGGTAAAGATGGTTCTATCTTTGGTGTATCCCAAGAACTGGATATTGATTTATCAAATTATTACACAAAGGCACAGGCTGAAATTCAGAATAAATTTTATTGGTTTCCTGTTGTAAAAAATTATTTTGGATACAGGAATAACAAGAAACCCTGATGAATATCTGTATGATATTCTATGGGGTGAAAGC
>NC_140964.1:20661859-20721859 GCF_056783735.1 Eptatretus burgeri | reverse complement strand
GTGGGCTGAATACGCCCGATAATTAATCGAACCGTCGAGGCCGACGATAACACCGCTCGGTTATCCCGATAGTACGGAACGGGTCGCTTAAAGTGGGCCGTGTCCGAAGTCGACCTGCGGCGAGGTGCGATCGCCCGGTCTACCCTCCGTGTGGGTACTTCGGTAGGTCGAATTTGGCGAGCAACCCTATCCCACGCGGGGGGCCGATTGGCACGATCGTGGTGAGGCCGAAAGGTCCACCCGTGACTGGTTCCCGGCGTTAGTCCGAGAGGGTCACGACTGGATTGTCCGTCCGGTGGGCGACGTGCCGCGATTCGAGTTGCGTGGCCGTTCGCACGCCGGCGGGCGCGAATCCGCAACAATATCATTCACTTCTTTTCAAAACGAATAAATGTCTTCAAGAAAGTCGTTCATTTTTATCCATTCCTCGTGATATTCAAATAACGCATTTTCAACATCATTTATTAACGATGTTCTTATTGGGGACAACCTGTTGGAAAAGACATCCAATAATTATTGGTCGTGCAGTGATTTAATTCTGTTTTAAACAATAAATAATGAATTTGGTTGTGAAATCTCACCTGTCATCTTGTGAAAACGATTGATCTGCAAGGTTGTCGTAAGAATCTGAACGCTCCATTTTCATAATAAAACACGAACGGCACACAAGTTGCTTATTTAAACCAACTTGATGACGTAATGGGAGATTTCACAACAATGGTTTTACCAGGGTAGGTTCCACACATCAATGGCCGGAATTTTTTGACTTGGTTCGGGTGAGATGTTCTCAAGCAGTCTGACTCATTTCAACACGAAAATGAAACATCTTGCTTTGATTAATTTTTATAAAAGCTGTTTTTAGATAAACTTCGTTCTGTTAGTGTTCTGATGATTTAAAATAGAACCACGAGAGACATGGACACAGGATACTTCCTCATTTTCACTGCACGAACCGAAAACACTTAAAACAAGACTTCCCCATTTTACATAACCGAATGAGGGATTAAATGAATATAGGTGATGAATGTAATAGAAAAATTAATTTTTCCCTAAAGTAGAACATGGACAAATATTCATTGGTTCGCTCTTTGAGTGGAATGAAAATATGAAAGGAAAGAAATGTTTTAATCAGAAAGTCTAAATTTTACATTTGCTTGTATGAGAGGGAAGGGAATCAGTCTCAAGTTTACATTTGGTTGTATGGAACGGAAGAGGATAGGTGGGGAGAAAATCAGTCTCCTATTTTGAGCTTTTGGGGCTTGAGTCAGTCTCAATTTTACATTTGCTTGTGTGGGAGGGAGAGGAAATGAGTCTCCTATTTTGGGCTTTTGGGGCTTGACTCGGAGAGTTTTCGCTTTTTCCCCATTCATTTGTATGGGAGGGGAGGAAATCAGTCTCCTATTTTGGGCTTTTTGGACCTTGATACAGAAAGTTTTTCCCTTTTTCCCATTCATTTGAATGGCTGCCTCAGAAGCCCCATTAATCCTCTACTGACCTTAATTATCATCGGAGTGAGCTTATTGGACACAGCTACAGCAACTCCTTGGGCATGATAATCATCAGAATGACCGGACCACAGCACCAGCACCACCGCCTGGTCCCGCTGCACCGTCACCACAGCCTGGTCCCGCTGCACCGTCACCACAGCCTGGTCCCGCTGCACCGTCACCACTGCCTGGTCCCGCTGCACCGTCACCACTGCCTGGTCCCGCTGCACCGTCACCACTGCCTGGTCCCGCTGCACCGTCACCACTGCCTGGTCCCGCTGCACCGTCACCACTGCCTGGTCCCGCTGCACCGTCACCACTGCCTGGTCCCGCTGCACCGTCACCACTGCCTGGTCCCGCTGCACCGTCACCACTGCCTGGTCCCGCTGCACCGTCACCACCGCCTGGTCCCGCTGCACCGTCACCACAGCCTGGTCCCGCTGCACCGTCACCACAGCCTGGTCCCGCTGCACCGTCACCACTGCCTGGTCCCGCTGCACCGTCACCACTGCCTGGTCCCGCTGCACCGTCACCACTGCCTGGTCCCGCTGCACCGTCACCACTGCCTGGTCCCGCTGCACCGTCACCACTGCCTGGTCCCGCTGCACCGTCACCACTGCCTGGTCCCGATGCACCGTCACCACTGCCTGGTCCCGATGCACCGTCACCACTGCCTGGTCCCGATGCACCGTCACCACTGCCTGGTCCCGATGCACCGTCACCACTGCCTGGTCCCGATGCACCGTCACCACTGCCTGGTCCCGATGCACCGTCACCACTGCCTGGTCCCGATGCACCGTCACCACTGCCTGGTCCCGATGCACCGTCACCACTGCCTGGTCCCGATGCACCGTCACCACTGCCTGGTCCCGATGCACCGTCACCACTGCCTGGTCCCGATGCACCGTCACCACTGCCTGGTCCCGATGCACCGTCACCACTGCCTGGTCCCGCTGCACCGTCACCACTGCCTGGTCCCGCTGCACCGTCACCACTGCCTGGTCCCGCTGCACCGTCACCACTGCCTGGTCCCGCTGCACCGTCACCACTGCCTGGTCCCGCTGCACCGGCACCACTGCCTGGTCCCGCTGCACCGGCACCACTGCCTACTGATGTTGCACTGGCACCACTGCCTGCTCCTGCTGTGCTGTCACCACTGCCAATATCCTCAGCAACCTCACTCGACAACTGCAACCAACTATTATCCCCGAATTTCTCACATTCTGATGCTTGCTGCAAATTATCTCTCCATTCCTTCAATCGAGTAATAACTGGAAAGGCACGATGTCGAGCACATGCCTCCACCACGTAATGACTGATCCAAGAGAACATATTAGACCCAATATATTTTTGAAATATCGTGTTGTATATCGATTTTGGCCCGTTCTCGCATTCGTCAAGAATCACTTTAAAAAACAAATTTCTCATGTCCAAATCCGGATTTGGATCTTCACCAAAATCGAATCAATTTGTCATGGTCACACACCCAACATGTCCACCAAGTTTCATTTGTATCCGTCCAAAGTTTTTGAGATATCGTGATATATATCGTTTTTGGCCCTATTTCTCAATGGTGAAGAATCACTGAAAAAATTCTAATCGCCAGATCCGGATCTGGATCTTCACCAAAATCTAATCAGTTCGTCCTTGTCACACATCCAACCTGCCCACCAAATTTCATTTGGATCCGTCCACAACTTTTTGAGATATCCTGCACACAGACACAAACAAACAGAGGAGTGAAAACATAACCTCCTTCACCTTTGGTGGTGGAGGTAACCATCCTCAAGTGGGCTATTTCCTCACACTTCCTACAACAGTAAGAACCCTCTGCTCCCCCTATTGTTGCCATGGCCCACATTGAGCAACTATCACATGATATGACTCCTCTTTCTTTCTCCTTCGGTCTCTTTTTATACCCTTTCACATCCCCAAACTCTCAAGGCCCAAACTGACTTTAACGCTAAACTTAACAAGATGCCTCCCCCTGCTTTTTTTCAATAAACCAACACAAATACCCGCTAAAACTGTGATGAACACAACTTCAGCTTTATACGTACAGTCCCACAACCCCGAAACAAATCACGATAACAAAATATGCAAAACAACACACAAAAAACCACTTGTTTTGTTCTGGTCGAGCTTACCCTTGCATACTCTTGTGAACTGCAGGAAGTGATCTCCCTCTGTCTTCTGATCAACCGTGTCTCCTTCTCACCCCTCTCAACACACTCCGTTCCAAACGTGATGCACGCATACTCAAAGAAAATCTCGTGCATTTTCATCAATCTATCTTCGACCCTTCCTTTCAAATTCAGAAGTGCTCCCACACATCACTCCATCCATCCTCTCCAATTCTTCCTTTTCTCCCATACCTGGCCATCTCACTCTGCCCCTCACATCCCTTCCCTGCTCAAATACAACCCCAGGACCTTCAACACATTGGTTTGCTTCCTGGATGCTACTTGTCTGAATAAATATATATATATATATATACATATATATATATATATATATATATATATAAATATATGTATATATATATATATATATATATATATATACATATATATACATATATACATATATACATACATACATATATTTGATATGGTTTTACATCTTCATACACAGCCTTCTTCTTTTTCATGTACTTGAAATCAGTCTCGCTTATTCAGCATTTTCACGTGTTGTTCTTGGTTGAGAATACTCCTTTGTCTGTTGCAGTTTACTGGAAGAGATGCAAAATTCTTACTTGACATGACTGCTACAAAATAGCGATGGAAAATAACACTTAAGAGTGAGGACAAGAGTGCAATTCGGCCATCTCAAAATACATTGCAGTCTGGCCTCTCTCTCACCATAGCATAATTGACATACAATGTAGCCTGGCCTTGCTCTCACTATTTGTGGAGACAAAAGGCCCCCAAATTTTTGGCCCTTTCCACATTGAACAGTCGAGTGTCTGTTGTTTCAGGGTGAGAATGCATTGCAAGACGTTTGGTATATTATTTAAATGTCTTCACAAAGCAGGAGGTTCCCGCCTACAGGGAGGGATTGCTTTACATCATGCAAAGAAAGAGGAACACTAAATCGAGCAAGCTGACAGACCGAGTACATTATCACTGACCTATTCGTCATCTGGAAAAAATATTAACATTTGGTGTGCAAGTGATCCTTGTGAAAGGAGGTTTCAAATCGGCGAAACAAAAACAGTGTTAAATCATCGTAATTTTTATCATGAAACTCTGACTTCAGAAAACTTTGTTGATTGTTATAAAAAGTTTTGTTGCTCGTTTTTTTTCCAAATTAGAAATAAACAATCATTTTCTATCATGCATCAAAATACATCATCGACCTTTTACTAATTGAGTAAGGTTTTGGTATCTTTACACCTTAACCCCAGATGCAATTTTGACTTCTATTTAACTCTCCCAGTTTGTGAAGTTTGGCTAATTGTCACTCATTAGCATATGCATGTGAAACCTGTTCGATGGCTTTATGTAATACTCAATTTGGTTTGAAAGTCCTCTTTGAGCGACTGAATCACCATCTAAAGTTTGTTCAACTGCATATTCTCATGTTGCGATGGCTTCATGATTTGATCCAGGATGTTTCTTCGTACTTTATTCTAGAGTGATGTATTTCAAATGACCATGAGTGTTTAAAGTCATTTACAATTTGCTCGTAATGTACACACGGGGATAAAACTTGACCAGGACTGCATTCCATTTGGTGTCTCTCAAACATATGGAAGGTTCCTAGGCATAATTTCCAAGCAGAAACCTTTCTCGATAGCTCTACCTAAATGCATTGCCTTGCCTGCGAATCAGTCCAGGTATACGATGTCAGTGATACCTTCCAAAGAATCAGAAAAAAGTCCTTCCTATTGTTGATGATATAACGTTTGCCCATAAATGCATATGATATGATTTTCATCCGTAGATACAGTTATATATTACATCATGTTTTATGCAAGTGAGTTTAGACCATGTGGTCCATCATGCCTATGCCTTAACCACATCCATTTAACTTAATGTGCCGATTTCTTCTGTTGTGCGTATGGCCATGGAAAACTGAGTCCAACCTTCCTGTAGAGTGGGAGAAGCAGACATTGGGATCCGGCCTCCTGCTGAGATACGGTGTGCCAATAACACAGAGAGTCTTGAACTCAGATCACCGAGCAAGGTGTTGGGCTGCTGAAAGGCCAGCTTGGCATTTCTGCCCAAGACAGGTTACAGCATATTCTGAGGCCGAGGAGCATGAGGTAATGCACTTTTTTCAGGGGTTGGCCAGATAAATGTACCGGAGGGTTACAAAACCATTCTTGAAGAGGGACAGTCTAATGCAGAGCAAGAGATTTTCTTGGATTGAAAGACATGTACCTGGTAGCTAACTGATGATTTATTTCCAACACACCTGCAGAAATGAATGCTGGAAAACCCTACCTGTCAGAAGTGTGGTTTACTGATCTGCACAAGGTGAAGTTATCCACAAATTGTGCAGAGGATTATCCAGGAGAGAGGTCATTGACATATAGCAGCCTGCAAAAGTATTCACCCCCCCCCCCTAGAATGTTTTCCCATTTTGATGCCACCTGAGCTTATTACTTCTACCATCGAAGGTGCAGGATGTTATGTTTTCACCCCTTTCTGTCTGTTTGTCTGTGTACAGGATATTCCAAAAAGTTGTGGACAGATCCAGCTGAAATTTTATGACCAGGTTGGGTGTGTGACAAAGCCAAAATGATTAGAGGATTCGGATCCAACAACTAGAATTTTAAGTGATTCTTCACCATTGAGAGATAGGGCCAAAAATGATGTATTGCATGATGTCTCGAAGTTGTGGATGGATTCGGATGAAAGTTGGTGGATATGTTGGGTGTGTGAGGTTGTTTTCACCCCTCTCCTTCTTTTTTACCCCTCTCTGTCAGGAGGTTATGTTTTCACTCTCTCTGTCTGATTGTTTGTTTGTCATTTTGTTTGTCTGTCTGTGTACAGGATATCTCAAAAAGTTGTGGATGGGTCCAGATTAAATTTTGTGGGCAGGTTGAGCGTGTGACAAGGATGAACTGGTTTGATTTTGGTGAAGATCCCGATCCAGATCCGACTACTAGAATTTTAAAAAAGTGATTCTTCACCATTTTGAGATAGGGCCAACAACTATATATAGCACAATATCTCAAAAAGTTGGGCACAGATTCGTATGAAACTTGGTGGGCATGTTGGGTGTGTGACAAGGAAGAATTGATTCAATTTCGGTGAAGATCTGAATCTGGATTCGATAATTTTTTAAGTCATTCTTCACCTTTGAGAGATGGGAGCCAAAACGATATATCGCGTGATATTTCAAAAATGTATTGGGCCCGATATGTTCTTGTGGATCATTCCTTACACGGCGGAGGTATGCTCTCTACCGAGTGCCCTTCGAGTTAACCTCCTCCATCGAAGATGCACGGAGGTTACTGTTTTCACCCCTTGTCTGTTTGTTACTTGACGAAATCTACAATTTTGTCAAGTATGTTGGTCGGTTCAGTTTGTTTGTTTGTGTGTACGTCTCGCTCTCCAGGTCGCATTTCGAGTCGGAATGTCATGGAACTTCACCAATGGACTTATTGGCCAGCAGAATATAACCCTATAACTCTTGGCATGTCAAGGTCAAAGGTCAAGGTCAGGAAAAATTCCTGAAAATCGCGAAAATCCGTATCTTTTTGCATGGGCTGATTTTCAAAAATTCATGTCTCCGCCAAATCTTAACGGATTCCTTTCAAATTTGAAACACGGATGTAGGAGAGGAGTATCTTTGACTGGATTAAAAATTGGTCACATCCGTTATGGATTACGGAGGTGACAGGTATTTTAATTTAATTTTTTTGTTTGCTTACGCTAAAAACTGTTTAACCCCAAAAATACCTATTATCGTTCAATATTCTTGATGGGACGCGATCTTGTTGAATTTCTTCAAGTCCTGGCCCTATGGGCCATTTTTATTTGTTTGTTTGTTTGTTTGTTTGTGAACAGTATTACGGAGAAACTCCTGGACGGATTTCGACGAAACTTGGTGGGGGGATTAGGTATGGTCCAAGGATCATGCCATTAGATTTTGGACTTGGTACAAATTCCAATATGGCCGCTATGGCGGCCATTTTGAAAAAATATTTGAATTTTTGTTTTTGCATTTCTACATGTTTTAAGTGATTTCCAACCAAAAAAAAAATTTTGTTAGAGAAAAAAAAATTTGCAACTTTTTTTCAAAAATTTTTCGATTTTATTTGAAAAACATTTTTTTTTTTTTTTGCATTTCTACGTTTTAAGTGATTTCCAACTCCCCCCCCCCAAAAAAAAATTGTTAGAGAAAAAAACAACATTTTGCACCTTTTTTTTCAAAAAAATTTCGATTTTTTTTTTTTTTTTTTTGGGCATTTCTACATGCGCGTCGATCTAGTTTAGTTTATTCAATCGTGGTTCAGTAGAGTCTGATCCGTTTTGACCTACAATGAATAGGATATCAGGTTCACTTAAGTGACCCAGCAGTATTGGCGGCGGAGGTTTTGCACTCTACCGAGTGCTCCCCCTCGAGTTTCATGATGTTTTCAAATCGAATTTGATTCTTCACAAACTTTGGCATGAAGAAGTTGTCTTCACAAACGACTCCAAAATTATAAAGATTAAAAATGCAGATAAAATGTGAATAAGTTCGATTAACAGAGAAAATCAGATGATTCTCAGTTGCATAAGTATTCAAACCCTTCACCGAAATAAACAAAAATCACTTCAGGAGCAAATTATTTGTTGTAATAGTTACAAAATATGTGTAATACGTTTCACCGGTATGTAATCAGTGGTTCAACTTAAAAATTAATCTCCCCCACTTATCTAAAGAGTTTTAAGGTGCAACTTACTTGGTCAACCAACAAGGCAAACATGAAGACCAAGGAGCTTCACAAAGAAGTCAGACATAAAGTGGTGGAGAAGCATTGTTCAGGAGAGGGTTATAAAAAGATTTCAGTCTTTCATTATCCTTTTGAGTACAATTAAATCCATCATTAAGAAGTAGAAGACGTTTCGTACCACCCAGACTCTACCCAGATCAGGTCGCTCATCAAAACTCAGCAGCCGGGCAAGCAGGAAACTGGTTTGGGATGTCACTGTGAATCCAACAATGTCTTTGAAAGATTACAATGACAAGGCTCTACTTTCAAGAATGGGGTCAGTGTTCATCAATCAACAATATCCCATTCCCTTCAAAAAGCTGGCCTCATGGACAAGTGGCAAAAAAGAAGCCATTTCTGAAAGAGACATCTAAAAGCTTGTATGGAGTTTGTGAAAAAGGATATTAATGATAGAGCAGGCTTGTGGAGAAACATTTTGTAGTCAGACGAGACAAAAATACAACTTTTTGCTCTCAATTCAAAGCGTGCCGTCTGACACAAGCCTAACACTGCACTTCACCCAGTCAACACCATCCCTACTGTCAAGCATGGTGGTGGTGGCAGCATCATATTATGGGGCTGTTTTTCATCAGCAAGGACTACCAAGCTTGTCAGGATAGAAGGGACATTGGACGGTGCAAAGTACAGGAGAATCCTTAATGAAAACCTGCTTGAGTCAACTATGAATCTAAAACTGTGCAGAAGATTCACATTTCAGCAGGACAATGATCCAAAGCACAAAGCTGAAGCCACGGTGGAGTGGCTGAATAAGAAGAAAATAAATATTCTTTAGAGGCCCAGTAAAAGTCCTGACTTCAACCCAACTGAATATTGATGACGAGACTTGAACATTGCAGTCCATCGACGATCCTCATCAAACTTGGCAGAAATGGAGCAATTTTCACCTGAAGAATGAGCAAACATTTCACCATCGTGCAAAGCTGGTGGAGATCTACCCAAAAAGACTCATAGCAGACATTGCTACAAAAGGTGTTTCCACCAAGTACTGACCTCAGGGGTTGAATACCTTTACAACCAGTGAATTTTGATTTGTGCATGTTTTTGCAGGTATTCCTGAGATGTAACCTCAAACGACAACAGTGTTCAGTTTCATCTCTTTAGTCATTAATTTTTTTGAAGTTCATTTGGAAAAATTATTTCTACACAAGTCGTAATTCATATAAATGTAGCATTATTGGTCGGGAGTGAATACTTTTGCAGGCCACTGTATAACAAGAATAAGGTCAGTACAAAATCACTTGCCTTGCAGGACACCAACCTCAAGAGGAAGATCTCGAGACAATTCCATCAAGAGCTACCAATTTCTGCTTGCAGGGAAAAATCTGTTAGGCACTGAAGGAGAGCCCCCTGAATACCATTAGCATAGCAGTCAGCTTGAAAATGAAGAGGTCCATACAAATGGCCCTGATCTCCTGTTTGAGATTTTGTTTGTCCATATATTGTTGAGTGAAGATGCAGCATATGCATGGCACACTGGCTAGGGTATGTCACACTAATGATCAGGGATGAGAAAATTGAAAATATCATAATGCCTCATGTCTGCAGTAATTATGGATTCCATCACACTGTGGAGAAGGCTGACTGGTCGGTATTTCAATTAATTTGATCTGTCATCATTCTTGTGAACAGGGGTGATATTTTCAATTTTCCCAAGATTAAGGCGATGGAGGCGAACCCTATCAAGAATTATCCGAGCAAAGACCTTGCCCGGCACTGAGAGCAGCGTCGCCCCTCGGTAGTTGTTGCAGTCTTGGCGATCACCCTTCCCTTTCCAGAGAGGGACAACAAGGCTCCTCTTCCAGTCAGTTGGGATGATGCCTGTGTTCCAGGCAGAGCACAAAACTGCATGCAACGACATGAGTACAACATTTCCACCAGTCTTGAGAAGTTCAGCATGGATGCCACTGATCCCTAGAGCTTTACCCCATTTCAACCGGTTCACCGCAGCCTGTGTTTCCACAAACGAAGGTGGACCACAGTTGATTGGAGGGTCAGCAAGAGTGATTGCAACACCCCTGACATCCAACTCAACAGTTGGTGGATCATCCTGGGACAACCGCTCAAAGTAGCCGGCCCAGCGGGCCTTCACTTCGGACTCCTGTCAAGAGCCCACCACCCTCCACTCTAACTGCAGTACACCGAGGGATGGGCTTGGATGAACGCAATGCGTGAATTCCCCTGTAAGCGGGACGAGAATCACTTGACCACAGGTGATGCTCTACCCCCTCACGGATTCCTCGCACTTAGGCCTCCTTGTCC
This sequence comes from Eptatretus burgeri, assembly GCF_056783735.1. Classification (NCBI taxonomy): domain Eukaryota; kingdom Metazoa; phylum Chordata; class Myxini; order Myxiniformes; family Myxinidae; genus Eptatretus; species Eptatretus burgeri. The sequence goes on along the minus strand of NC_140964.1, from coordinate 20,711,161 downwards.
ACCCTCAGCGCAGTTACAGTTTATGCATCAGCTCCCTCAACAGCTCAGCTCTTCTATTCAGCCTGGCCCTGTGACTCTGGTCAATGGTATCCAGTGTCCCTTGAGAGACAAAATTCTTCTTCGCCCGATGGTAAGTTCCAAGACATCGACTGGCAACATCAAGGATGCTGGTCTTGAAGGCACTCCACAACTCTTCAGGTTCTCCCAAAGCACCCATACCCCCCCCCCCCCAATTCTCCACTCAGCTTGTTCGCAAACTCCTCAGCTGCCCTCTCATCCTTGAGCTTGCCAACATCCAGCCTAGGCTGGGATGGTACCATTCTCCTGGATTTAAGGTGCAACTTAAGAGTTGCGACAATAAGCCGATGGTCAGTATTGAGGAACTGAGCACTCCAGTGGACCCTGCAGTTCTGGATCATCCTCCAGCAACCATCAACGAGCACATGGTCAATCTCCTTTGCCACACCACCAGCGTTGGAATACCAAGTCCAGCGATGAGCTTGTGAGCGCTGAAACCATGAACCGGCCACCCTAAGTCCATGACTTCTTGCAAAGTCAAGGAACTTGGTGCTATTCAGGTTCACAGTTCCAGACCCATGGGGACCTACCACGTCTCATAACCATCACATTCAGTTCCAGTCGGTGCAATGAAATCTCCCAAGACTAGAAGTGCATCTCGCCTGGAGCACTGATCAACCACAGACTCGAGCGGGGCGAAGGATGCGTCCTTCACGGTGAGATCACTCGCATCAGTCAGAGCATAAACAGAGACCAGGGAAATGACACCCAAGGAGTGATGAATCCTTGGTCTCATAATACGCTCGTTGACCGGTGTTACCTCAATTATCATTAGTCAGCTTATTGGACACAGCTACAGAAACTCCTTGGGCATGGTAACCATCAGAGTGACCAGACCAATATTCGGTGTAACCACCTGCCATGATCTCAACTGCAATCCAGTCTCCAAACCTCAGAGAGTGCTCCAATACCGATGTCCAAACGCTTGAGCTCAGATGATAACAGAGACAGGTGATCATCCTCTTAGGGATAAGACATTCCAGGCACCCACCCGAAGGGACCGCCTCAGGTTAACCCAAGGAGACCGCCGTCTGGTGGACAACACCTCAGCACCATTCCGACACTCCGACACACTATCCCGCAATCTGACCTGGGAATGTTATCCCATGGTTTTCCTCCTATCATCAAAGATTGGGGGTCCTGAAGGCTTTGCCCCAATCCTGTCATCCGGTGAGCTGCCCTGCCAAGGGAAGCAACAGAGGAGGTACTCCCACGGAGTGTGGTAGTAGTGATATTAGTAGTCGTTGTAGTAGTTGGTTTGGGGTTTGTGTTAACATAAGAACCAAACTAGGAATGCCTCCTTTTTTTCCAATCCTCTTCCATTGTTTCCAAGAATAACTTATTTTCAAACGTTTGTATTGATTGTACAGAATTTATTGGCAATTATCTTTCCACCTAGGGAAATTGCCAAAAACTATCGGTAAAGAAAATATGAATGAAAAGAAGAAGCATCCAAATTATTCACACTTATGGGGAAAATGTTTCAGCCTCTAAGAAATGTATACTATCCAAAAAACAGAGGACGAAGATGTTATTTTAAAAATTATTATTATTACGCTTAACATGAAACAAGGTTCAATGATGATGAACTTGGCCCCCGTTATGTGTAGGATTTTTCAATGGGGGAAAGTTGCAAGGGGGGCTGCTCTCAGTGCCGGGCAAGGTCTTTGCTCGGATAATTCTTGATAGGGTTCGCCACCATCTGCTTGAGCACCAGCGTCCAGAACAGTCAGACTTTACACCAAAGAGGTCAACGATTGACCGTATCCTTGCTCTTCGGGTCCTCAACAAACGCAGACGAGAGTTTCGGCAGGGGCTGCTTGCAACCAATGTTGATCTCTGTAAAGCGTTTAATTCAGTGAATCGGGATGCCCTCTGGAGGATTTTTGGTCTTCGTGGGGTGTCACCAAAACTGATCGATCTGATGTGTGAACTCTACTCTGGTACTGAGAGTGCTGTGAAATGTGGTGGTACCATCTCTGACTGATTTCCAGTTGTTACTAGAGTTCGGCAGGGGTGTTTACTGGCCCCCACACTTTTCAGCACTTGTATGGACTGGATTCTAGGGAGGATGTCGGAGAGATCAAGCTGCGGTGCATCGTTTGGGAATGTCAAGATCTCGGACCTTGATTTCGTAGATGATGCAGTCATCTTTGCGGAGACTTAAGATACCCTTTTGGGGGCCCTCGAGGCGCTGAATGAGGAGTCTGAGCCGCTGGGATTATGGGTTTCTTGGGTCAAAACTAAGATCCAGGCTTTTGGTGACATCTTGGATGCTGCTGTCCTGTCTGTCTGTTTGTAGTGAGGATGTTGAGGTTGTGGAGAGATTCACTTACCTTGGCAGTGATATTCATGTCTCTGCTGGCTGTGGGTCAGAGGTCAATAGACGTCTGGGTCGGGCCTAGGGAGTCATTGATTCACTGGATCATGGGGTGTGGCGCTGCCGGTACCTGTGCGGGAGGAGGAAAGTCCGAGTCTCCAGGTCCTTGGTACTTCCAGTCTTGCTCTGTGGATGCAAGATTTGGACTCTGACCAAGGATCTGAGATGGAAACTTAATTACTTTGGTTCCTGGTCTCTTTGGAGAATCCTTGGCTATCACTGGTCGGATTTTGTGTCCAACGAACGGTTGCTGAGAGAGACTCGGATGAGATTTGTTACCTGCATAGTCCGTGAGCGTCAGCTGCGGCTGACGGCTGATGGACATGTGGCTCGTTTTCCTGACGCTGATCCTGCTCACCAGATTCTCTCAGCGAGGGAGTCTCGTGAGTGGAGGAGGTCAATGGGCCGACCACGTGCCTCGTGGTTGCAGCAGGTTGACCGGCATGCCAAGGAGATGGGGATGGGCCTGGCGTCTGCCTGGGGGATGGCCAGACGGAGGCCCCTGGAGTACCGGTGGAAAGTGGACGCAGCGACGCGCTGTTCTGGCACATGCTCCCTCACCTGACCTGACCTGAAAGTTGCATCTTTATATTAATCTAGCTTATCTTAATATATCAAGTTTATATCGATATATTAATTCAGTTGGGGAGCTTATATGAACCAAGCACCAATTATGATTCATTTTCCCCCCAAGTTTTTTTTACATATTTTCATTGATCAGTAAATGCTTCTTACAGACGAGATGACTCATGCAGTGGCATTGTTTTTAACGGGTTTGGAGCATGCTCAGAGCTTTTTAATTTTTTTATTTTATTTCTCCAGCATGCATACGTGTGTTGTGGAAGTGAAACACGCATCCTTGTGAGGGTAAATTCGACGTGATGTTTACAAAGCAAACGTCGCGCATTACACGTTTCGACAACACAGTCAACGAGCGCTAATGGCGTTGTGGGTTCTTTTCTCTTTCTTTCTTCCTTTCTTTCCCTTTTTTGCAAACTGCATCACAACATAATTAGGTTTAATGATGCTTCAAACTCATAAAGTGCCTGGATGTGGGTTGTAATTCTGTTCGCGGCTGACACGTTTAAATGAAAGCGTTTGATTTAAACTGCGAAGCTGTCAATGGTTGCGGGAAATTAACAATCCGTGGAGTTTATGATTTATTCCCAGACACATGGACAACCGTTTTTCATTCCTTTGTAGTGCTGGATCCTCTCATTAAACCGCGCCCTGACGCTTTTGCATGGTTAATTTACTTACGGTGCTGCGACTGCTGTCACAAAAAATTATCATCCTCCGCCTTGGCGCGAATCGTCACAGAAAGCAAGGTGGGGAGGAAAAGGTTTTTTGGTGTCGGGAGTGGGAATGGGGGTTCGCTAGGAAAGAGAGAGAAGCATTTACATTTGCAGAGAGTGGGGGCACGCTTAATTTCTGGACACAACGTCATGGTTCGCTGCTCATTTGAGATTTGTGACTTCAGGAATACAAAGAACCGCAGCGATTGGTGTAATTGCGATGGTTCTATTGCATTCGTCCATTTCCCACCTTGATGTGGCTATTTGATATGTCTTAATCCTGCCATATATGTATCTTTTATAAGTCTTGCTTCTTGGAATCATTGAAATTTCCCACCCTCGGGGTCTTCAATATCAGCAGTAGTATGTAAGTGTGATCCTATCTGCTGTGTATATAATGCACATATCAAGTTGATGACAAAGAAATTAGGATCCAGTTATTAAATTAGTTCATAACATTTCACAAAATGTCGGAGGTGGTGTATTACTTGTTGTTTTCTCTTTTTCTTCTCGATAACAACGAATCTCATGGAAGAGCTGAGAGAGCTTCCACAGGTGTGAGACTATAGTGCAGACAAAAGAATGAAGGTGAAAGGAAAGGTTAGAGGTTAACAAGAATGGAGTATTATATGAATGCCTGCAGCATTAGAGAACTGTGGAAGGGCAGCTGGCTGATAAGGCATGCGTGCAAGACCAGGTGATTTTGGTGAGAGAAGAGCAGACCTTGTGCCCCATTCTCCTAATGATGTGTAACGGCGATGATGTTCAGAACTGCAGCCTCTACCACTTTGAACGAAAGGTGGGCTGTGAGGGCCCTGGCCTGCAAAGAAAATGAATACTCTATTGAACTTTATATATAACTTGTGCTTTGTAATGAAATAAGGAACCTGCTGAAGACTTAAACAGACAGAGAAGATGCCAGTTCTGCAGAGCAGGAATTGGACACACAAGATTGCCCTCTGTGTTGATTGTAGATACTTTGTTGAGATCTGGTACAATGCTGTTCAGGAAGCAAAGTGGAATCATGTGCAAACCATCCATCCATTGGGACCATACTCTGTACAGAGCATCAGTGCTGTCAAAGTAGTCTCCTGGGCTATTGGGCACAATCCTGGACACGTCACCACTCCAACACAGGATACACTGATGGCTCAATCATCCCAACAAGGTGGTACTCATTTTGCCGACCGAAGAAGGATGACAAGTTGAGTCAACCCCACCTGGTATTAATTCAACAGCTGAGGGGAATTTGAACTCAGGACCCAAGGATCCAAAGCCCACCACCATAATCATAAACCAACACCAGGCATCATCAAGTGTGATGAGGGAACAGAAAGAAAGGTAAAGGACTCAGGTTTTTGAAACAAAATCAGTTTAGGCATGTTGTTTTGTCTTTTGCAGTGTTTGTTTCATATCTATCTAAAATCCAATTTGTTGATTGAAGTGCCCATCACTGTAAAATAAATAATGTAACTTCAGCACAACCGAAGAGTGAAATAATAAAGTACTGTGGAAGGATATCTGTCTGACAAAAAGGATATCAGAAAGTTCTGATTTCAGATGAAACTGGTGTTGGACACTGGCTTGCCTGAAAGCAAGTACACACTTGAACTTTGCAAAGTGAACATAAGGTCACCTCCCTTCAAATGGCAGTTAGCATACCCTCTGCAGCTTAGTCTGCCACATTGAGGAGGCAAGCTGGTCCTTTGCCACAGGCCTCACTGTTTCGTCGATAGGTTTCATCAAGCAAGAGTAGACAAATGTATGCTAACTGCCATGGGAAGTGAAATAAAGCTGATGCTTGGGTGCTAGCCCTCTGTTGGAGCAACACAACGCATTATGAGAAGAATAGAGCACAAGGTCGCGCTGCTCTTCCCCACCGATTGGTTAACATCTGAAACCCTCAGATTTACTTTGCTTCAAGGTTTGCTCTTCTTCAACGAAGGGCTAGCACCTGAAATCTCAGCTTTCCTTTGCTTCACATGGTGGTTAACATACCTGTGTCAACTTTCAGTGGATAAAACCTATCGTTCGAATTGTCCACCGATGCAGACCCACACGAACATTGACAAAGTCTCGTGTTTCTCAGGGTTTGGTGGACTTCTGTAATGAGCAATCTATCGTTATATATGTCATAATGGTTCCAAAAATGATGAACTCATTTTACAGATACTGTGTTTTTATTCTCCTCAGAGATCAATTTTATCTTTTTTTTTTACAACATACTCTAGAACTAGATGCACAAAAAAAAATTGCACCACCAATAATTTTATCAAATATGAATGGCAACAATCGGTTCAGGTTTTATTTTGTTTGTGTATGTAATATGTTATCAGTGAAGTGAATGCAGTGTGAAAAACAATAATCAGTCGCATCCTGTGTGTACCTCTCAAATTCATGGTTGTGTTGCCTTGTGCATCAATGTCAGGCCACTGCATGATTCTTCTTCAGCACAGCCTCCTCACCCTCCCACCAGCCCAACTCCCTATACTCCAACTGCGAGTAATATGATTTGGCTTGGGGCATGTCGAAAGCCATTGCTCCGTAGCACTTGAACAATATCGGACCACCCACCCGCCAAGCGAATTTGTTCTGTGCTGACGTCAGAATCCAAACAATGAAATGCTAGATGATATCATACTATTGTTGTCATTGTAGAAGCTCAAAGCCAAACAGCACCAGTTTTTTTCTTCTTATTCTTGGGTCTGAGCAAAGATTAAAGACAGGGCTTCACTCCTTGTACTTCTTTGTTTGTCACTGTACTTTTTAACGATTTTTTTTTTCATTCTAGTTCTGGCAGTTGTAATTTCCCACCGAGGCTATAACACCCGTCAGACCCGTCCATTCTTACAGATAATGTTTCTCGGTCCAGAGGGAAGCAGGGTGAATTACTCGCTCTGTGTGGTGAATATTCCAACCCAGCGATATCTGCTACAGTCGTAATGAATGAGCAGTTTGCTATGCTTTTGTAAGCTATTCGACCTCATATTCTTCTATTGCTCACCGTAAGAGCTTTGTTGAAAGAAATGCAATGGGGATCAAAAAGGGTTGTGATGGCCCTAACATTCCTCCTCATCACGCATATCATTGTATGTCCTTGTATTTTAATGTGTGTGCCTCTTTCACTGACGTGGGTTCATTTATGGTTTCTTTATTGTCTTATTGAAATGTCAGAAACCTTGAAATGGAATGCATGTTTTTCCTCATGATCCAAATAATTGGCAACTTGTTATTTCGGCAATTTTATTCAATCTCGGAGACAAACCTCATCCATGACTCAATATAAAAGTTAAATCAAATGCAAGAGATTATGAACAGTTTTTAAGGTGTACGTATGACATCATCGTTGAACAACGTTTTTGTATGGAATCATATTTTATCGATAATTAGATTCGACATTTCTGAATCGTACAAAATTGTTTTTTATATCAATCGGTTTCCTCCATTCAGAAATGAAAACACCCATTGTATCTATATGCAATAAATAAATACATTAAAGAAATAAATAAGAAATGAAAATAACCATTGTATCGAAATACAATTATTAAATATATTGAATAAATAAATAAGAAATGAAAACAACCATTGTATCTATATACAATTATTAAATATATTGAATGAATAAATAACAAATGAAAACAACCATTGTTGCAACAAATAATGATGAGTCAAAAAGTTTTAGGTAACAAACAAACAAAATACTTCGATTCCAACTGCATCAGTAGGATTAGGGGAAAAACTTTTCAACCCTCCCTCTCCAGTGGTCAAACATGACATCATTACTTCCTTCTTCAAGAGATAGGAGTGTATTTTATCCTGAAATGTGTCGTCGGATAATTGTTTGTTTTTTTTAAAGTCCAACTGACATGGAAAAACAGGATCCTTTGTAATCTACTTATTTTTGTAAACTAATATAAATGAGATGAAGTCTTTCTGAAGAAAATCCCCAAAATACTGACATGGGAGGTTATCACACAATGAAATCCCTTTTGGGGGAGCATGCCCATCAATTTTCTTTGAAACTTTCCTCCAACTGATGTGGAAGGCATTCCTTTTTCTACCCTTTCTTTAACTATAATGAGAGCACAGTCAAGAGGAAATTGTTTTGCTGTGTTGAAATGAGTGACTATCAATCAGTTTAGTTTGATTCCTGCAAATTATTTTTTGATGTTGTGAAACAGTTACGGGGAAACCTTTCCAGTCTGAGGGCCATGACAGCAATTGTTAAAGTTGCTGCGGGCCGGATATATGCCAAGTGATGTGTTAGCAATTGAATCAGCACATATGCAGAGAAGTAATGGAACCAATCATTCTGACTGCTGTGACTGCACACATAAAAATAATTGTGAAGTAAGTAAACATCCTGATTATTGATACTAACGAAATAAAAGTAACACATGAAATCATACGCATTTTAATAATAGTCATGGTACTGATAATTAACCTCCGCCATCGAAGATGTATGGAGGTTGCTGTTTTCACCCCTTTCTGTTTGTTTGTTTGTTTGTTTGTTTGTTTGTTTGTTTGTGAACAGTATTACGGAAAAACTCCTCGACGGATTTCAACGAAACTTGGTGGGGGATTAGGTCTGGTCCAAGGATCATGCCATTAGATTTTGGACTTGGTCCAAAATCCAATATGGCCACTATGGTGGCCAATTTGAAAAAATATTTGAATTTTTTTTTTTTGGCATTTCTACATGTTTTAAGTGATTTCCAACCCCCCCCCCAAAAAAAAATTGTTAGAGAAAAAAAAATTTGCAAATTTTTTTTCAACAAAATTTAGATTTTTTTATGTATTTCTACATGTTATAAGTGATTTCCAACAAAAAAACATGCCAAAATTATAATTGCGGCTGATTTTGGAACTTCAGGTGGATATACCCACGTAAAATCAATTTCTGTCTCAAGGAATCTAGTTATGACGAATGAATTGAGTATGTAAAAGGGAAAATTGAAAACTATAACTCTGTGAGCACTGTTGATGTCAAATTGAATGAATAGGATATCAGGTTCACTTGAGTGACATAGCAGTATTGGCGGCGGAGGTTTTGCACTCTACCGAGTGCTCCCCCTCTAGTTTTAAAGCAATTTACTTTTTGAGACTTCAGATATTGCTTCCTCTTGATGAGAGTGTCCATGTTGGGGGGAATAGTCGTTGTTGCTATTGGTTTTTAGTTGGTTTTGAATGAAGTGATAATAGCTCTGGGAAAGCAATGGCAAACCACCCAGCATAACCTTTGCCAAGAAAATGCTTCACCAGTGTTGGACCTGCCTTCAATCAGCACACAACAATATGAATCGATGATAAAAAGACAAATAAAATACTGAACAAAAGATCACAATGTGGGCCGGATCGAAACATGTCGTGGCCCGGATCGAAACGTGTCGCGGCACGGATCGAAACGTGTCGCGGCCCGGATGGAAACTTGTCGCGGCCCGGATGGAAACTTGTCGCGACCCGGATCGAAAAGTGTCGCGACCCGAATCAAAGTGTCGTGGCCCAGATGAAAATGTGTCGCGGGCCGGATCGAAACGTGTCGCGGGCCGGATCGAAACGTGTCGCGGGCCGGATCGAAACGTGTCGCGGGCCGGATCGAAACGTGTCGCGGGCCGGATCGAAACGTGTCGCGGGCCGGATCGAAACGCGTCGCGGGCCGGATCGAAACGCGTCGCGGGCCGGATCGAAACGCGTCGCGGGCCGGATCGAAACGCGTCGCGGGCCGGATCGAAACGCGTCGCGGGCCGGATCGAAACGCGTCGCGGGCCGGATCGAAACGCGTCGCGGGCCGGATCGAAACGCGTCGCGGGCCGGATCGAAACGCGTCGCGGGCCGGATCGAAACGATGTCGCGGCCGGATCGAAGCGATGTCGCGGGCGGATCGAAGCGTGTCGCGGGCGGATCGAAGCGATGTCGCGGGCCGGATCGAAGCGTGTCGCGGGCGGATCGAAAGCGTGTCGCGGGCGGATCGAAGCGTGTCGCGGGCCGGATCGAAGCAGCGTCAACCCGGATCGAAGCGTCAGCGTCGGATCAGAACCCGGATCGAAGCAGCGTCAGCAGACGGATCGAAGCAGCGTCGCGGGCGGATCGAAGCAGCGTCAGCGGGCGGATCGAGAAAGCAGCGTCAGCAGACGGATCAGCGCGTCAGCGGAGCGGATCAAAAAGCGTCAGCGGGCGGATCGAAAGCAGCGTCAGCGGGCGGATCGAACGCGTCGCGGGACGGATCAAAGCAGCGTCAGCGGGCGGATCGAACGCGTCAGCGGGCGGATCGAAAGCAGCGTCAGCCCGGATCGAAAGCAGCGTCAGCGGGCGGATCGAACGCGTCGCGGGTCGGATCGAAGCGCGTCGCGGTCGGATCGAAACGCGTCAGCGGGCCGGATCGAAACGCGTCGCGGCCGGATCGATCACGCGTCAGCGGGCGGATCGAAGCGCGTCGGGTCGGATCGAACGCGTCGCGGGCGGATCGAAAGCGCCGCGGCCGGATCGAACGCGTCGCGGGCGGATCGAACAGCGTCGCGGGCCGGATCGAAACGCGTCAGCGGGTCGGATCGAAACGCAGCCGCGGGTCGGATCGAACGCCGTCAGCGGGCCGGATCGAAGCAGCGTCAGCGGGCGGATCGAAACAGCGTCAGCGGGCCGGATCGAAACAGCGTCGCGGGCCGGATCGAAACGCGTCGCGGGCCGGATCGAAACGCGTCGCGGGCCGGATCGAAACGCGTCGCGGGCCGGATCGAAACGCGTCGCGGGCCGGATCGAAACGCGTCGCGGGCCGGATCGAAAAGCGTCGCGGGCCGGAGCGAAACGCGTCGCGGGCCGGATCGAAACGCGTCGCGGGCCGGATCGAAACGCGTCGCGGGCCGGATCGAAACGCGTCGCGGGCCGGATCGAAACGCGTCGCGGGCCGGATCGAAAAGCGTCGCGGGCCGGATCGAAAAGCGTCGCGGGCCGGATCGAAAAGCGTCGCGGGCCGGATCGAAAAGCGTCGCGGGCCGGATCGGAACGCGTCGCGGGCCGGATCTGCCCCATGTCAATATTCAAATCTGGACGGAGATTCCCCATGCCGATAGTAGGTCGGTTCTTCCATAAATCTCTTGATGAACAAACTATAACACAGTCAGTGTGTTACACAGTGCGTATAACGTTTTACCATGACATGTGAAGATGTAGTTTACTGCTGTGATTATATTTTTAGTCCCCGAACAGTTTCACTGGAGGGGGTTTGCTCTCCGTCTGTCTCTCCGTCCATCCGTCCCACCTGTGGGGTTTGTTTTTTTGATTTTTTGCACATACCCTTCAACCTACTCAACTGAAACTTCGTAAATGGCTTTATTATGATAAGTTACAGAACAAGTTAGAATGTAAGGGTGATTCGTCAATATTTCACAGTTATGCCCTTTTTGGACTTAGAAAATCTCAAAAAATACATTATAATCAGGCCAGAAATAATGTTGGTATGTCGGTCAAAATTATGGTCCTCAAAATGACATGCCCAAATGGGCACTTTTGGACTCAGATGGGTGAAAAGACACAACTGTTGCATCGAATAATGTTTTAAGTATCGGTACTGTACAGGCATGACTGTTTAACATGAGGCACTGAAGAGTATTTATTTACTCTGGAGACGATAATTTTGAAATTTTTACAGTTATTCTTCATCACTGAGAGATTGGGCCAAAAATGATACATCGCACTTTATTTCAAAAAGTGGACGGATTATGACAAAACTTGGTGGATGAGTTGGGTAGGTGACAAGAACCAGCTGATTAGATTTTGGTCCAGGTCTGGATCCAGATCCAGCCTATCAGTGGGACACAAAACGTAAACTTTTGTCTTTTGTCCGTAGCCTGATGGAGTACTGCTCTCCCCTCTGGGCTGGTGCTCCTGTCTCCCACCTTTCTCGGCTTCACACTGTCGAAACCAGGGCATTTAAAATCATCGGCATCTCCCGCAATTAAGCTGAATCTTTGGGCCTCTCACTCAATCACCGCAGGTTGGTCGGTGGTCTTTCTGTCTTCCACCGACTCCTCTCCAGCCTTGCCCCCCCTGCTCTCTCTGCGATTTGTCCCCACCACATTTCCACAGGGCGCTCAAGGTCCGCCAACAACCCCCTTCTGGTAAAACTACCAAAATCACGAATCACTGCTCATCTTCACTCTTTCATTCCTCTTTTTTCCCGCCTTTGGAATAAACTTCCTCACTCTATTCTTTCCCATTCTTCCCTCCAGGCTTTCAAAACAGCTGTTCACCACCACCTCTTATCTTCCCCCATCCAAATCCTCGATCTTTTCTACCCCCGATAATCCACCCAAGCCCACTTCCTTCATTTCTCCAGCTTTCCTTCCTGAAAGTCCCTGAAATGTCCATCTTCTCTTCGCCATGTTCCCCATCCCATCCCCATCCCTCTCCCTTCCACAGTTCACCTAATGTGTCTGTTCCCCACTGTTTTGTCCCTTCCACTCCCGCCCCTCTTGTCTCATGCCTCCTTGCTGTGAGTTGTGCGTTAGCTCTCATACGAGCCTCGACCAAGGTATACAAAAAAAAAAAAAAACTGTTCAGCCTTGCGGAGGTGTGCATTCTACCAAACGCTATTCTCGTTGTTGAATTTTTCATTTTTATTTTTATCACAAATTACAACTTATCTGCAAATGCAATCTTTAAAAGTTCATTTCCTGGTAAATGGGGGTCAAATTTAAATCAGATAAGTTTAACCATCTTCATAACGAGCGTGTGTGTGTGTGTGTGTGTGTGTGTGTGTGTGTGTGTGTGTGTGTGTGTGTGTGTGTGTGTGTGTGTGTGTGTGCGCGTGTTTGCGTGCGTGCGTGCGTGCGTGTTCAAAAATTGGAAGATGATGAAGGACATAATTGCCATCGAGAGAGTTCAGTATAAAGCAACTAGATTGATTCCAGAGTGAGCTAGACTAAGCTATGAGGAGTGGCTGAATGAGACAGGACTTTTTTTTTTTTTTTTGAGAAACGACATGATTACAAGAGATGTGATAGAAACGTTTAGCATAATTAAGGATTTATGGAATGGTGTCCCTTGAAAGGTAATGGCAGAAGAAACAGGAAATAGGTTTAAATTTGAATTAGATATGTACCGAGAAAGATTGGGGATTGATGGGTGCATGGACTTTGGCAAATCCAGAAGGTAGCTTTGGTATTGGTGGATGAGTGGTTGTAAGTCTGTGAAAGTCTGTGTCGTGACCGCAATGTCTGTGAGACAGAGTGAGCGTCTCGTCAAAAGGTATAGTTGATGTTTGTTCATTCTCCACCCCACAACCGTCCTCATCCCAAAAATATAATGCAGCCAGCTGATTTTCCTGTCCCTTCCCCAATGTTCTCCTTCCCCATAGACAATGAATATCATAATGGATTGAGTTCAAGGGGTGTGCATGCAGCACAGGCACAATACGACAAATGGCCCTCCTTGTGTTCATGTTTCTCGTATTTCAGTTGCATTGTGTGTTTTTTTTAAATCTCAAACTCAAAATGATGAAAACAACAATCATTGTCTGTCACTCTGTATGAAATATTATCTTGCATCGATTCAGTGTCCATTATAGTAAGTTTAACAACTTTATAGTTGCATTGTGTTTGATTCAATGTATCGTTATAGTAAGTTTAGCAAGAGATTGCTCGAAGTAAGTAAGCAGCATTTACTTCATAAAGATTCTGAACCGAATGGGCTGAACCTGCCAGCTGACTGATGTTTAGCTGATGACTCGGTCATTGAAGTACCTTTTGACACTTAACCACATAATATTCACTGCAAGCAATATCTTTTGGTTTCTTTTGAATTTTTCAGAGTAGATTTACCTTTTTTGCAAATGCTTTGGTCACATCATTTAAGTAAAACAATTACCGTGCTTCTCACATACTTGAGACAAAACATATTTTGGCTCATCACATCCTTCCAACTGTGGCTCGATTTCCCAACAGTCAGTGCATTGCCTTTTTTTTTTTACCTCCGCCACCAAAGGTGGACCGAGGTTATAGGCCAGGGAATGCATGAAAATATATCGCCAAACCCACCACAAATTGCAATAGAAACCATTCAAGTGTTTTTTTCACTCCAAGTATGCTATAGAATGACATACGAAGAGTCACCGAAAATCCAAGTAGGGGAACATGTTTATTTTTCAAGATGGCTGCCAAAATGCCCACCAAAACTGATAATTTTAGAATCAGCCCTATATCAGCAAGTAATAATGTTAAAAATATCTGTGAAAAACTTAGGTTCATGTTATTGGACACAATAAACCCATTTCTGGCATTTTTTAACTTGTCACAGACTTTACATTCAAAATGGTGCCAAAACTAGCAAATTTAGAAATAGCCAAATATAAGCAATTACTTGGGATTCATATATAAATAAAACATCTTGCAATTTCCTTGGTTCAGACATTTCAGAAATGAATGAAATTCTAAGATATGTTGGATACATTGTATTATTGTTGTCATAGCGCTAAATTATTTCTTTCTTTTCATATTACAGTGTAATTAGCTGATCATGGACAAGTGTGTTTTCTGTGAGGAACCTCTATCCAATGGAGAGCCAACTTCCACATTACGCATCAAAAGATGTGAAGGAAGGCATTGCCAAGGCTAATGAGTTGCGGAACAGAAATATTTGTACTGTGCCCGGCCAAGTTGTGCATGGCAAGTGTAGGAAGGACTTCTGTTCCCCACAGTGCATAGTCAGTGACAACAAAAAGTGAGGACATGACTCCGCAGCTCCCAGTAGTTCACCATGTGCATATCAATCCACAAGTGTGGCATTCAATTACAAGGAAAACTACACATTGTTATGGTTGTGGAAATTCGCAAACCACCATTCAGGTCCCGTAGGTGAGATATCTCTGTAAGTACATGTGTGGTTAGCCCTAACCCGTTGTATAGAGGGAATTTATGTGATCCATCCGGGCTGTGACGCTTTGAGTTAGCCATTTTTTCTGTTCTATCTTTTATTTCAAACAAACAGCATCTCAACAACCACGCCATCCCCACCACAGCGCCAATCACACTACAACCACGCCACCTCCACCATCAACGCTACCACATCTTCGCCACTCGCCATTCAGTAGGCCGTGTGGTTACGATCTCCGGGAACAAACAAAAACCAACAACTATGCTCGAGGGTTTTCCCGCCTGTTTTTCCCGTCGATGTTCTCCGCGCTCGGTGTGGAGGAGGGGCGATGCAGGGGTCAAAGGTGAGAAAAGGTGGGGGCCTCTTTTTGGGGGAATAATTCCCTGGCTCTGAGCCAAGACTGACGGCCCCGGCCCCCGCATGGCGCGGTGTGGAGGGAAAGTGAGAGGTCACGCCCCCCTTCGAGAGGCTTCTCCAAGAAGCTCGAAGGGAGGCGGGGCCGAAAACGGGGCGGAGCAAAGGGCGGAGCCCCGCGCGACAAAAGGCGGACAGGACGGACCTTGAGGGTCGTCGTTGGTCAAGGGTGGTTGGTCAAGAGTTGGTTGGTCGAGAGTTGGAGTGAGTGGTTGGTCGAGGGTTGGTCTTCTGGTTCGAGTCGCGAGCTTGTTGTTCCTGCCTTGCTCCGTTGACCCGTGCGCGAGTGCGGAAAACAGCGCCGAACAAACCCCGTCCATTTCCCCAAAACCCCGTCCATACCGTCGAGCGGACCACACGAGCGACACGCGGCACGAGCTCGCGGAGCACGCCGGAGGGGCTCGGAGTTGCGGTCGCAAAAGGAGGACTCGACGCGATCAGGAAAGTCGCACTTCCATTTTCTTTTGGGGGTTTGGTGTAAACGTGTGTGTGTGGCGCCAGTCTGGTGAAGTAAAACTGTTAAGTGTTGCCGTGTGCTCGCGGAGTCGGTCGTAGCTCTGCATTGTTGTTGTTGTTTTAAATTGCTTTATGTGCATTCTGTTTGGCTGTATATGTGTGCTCTCCGTGTGCCGCGGAATAAATGTGCATTATGTTGAACTGTTTTCCCGTTTCGCTTCGTCTTTTCTTTAATTGAATCTCCATCTTGCTTCACGTAACGGGTTCGTCGTGTGCTTAATACGCCCGATAATTAATCGGAACCGTCGAGGCCGACGATAACACCGCTCGGTTATCCCGATAGCACGGAACGGACCTCTTAAGCGGCCCGTGTCCGGAGTCGACCTGCGGCGAGGTGCGATCGCCCGGTTTACCATCCGCGTGGGTACTGAGGTAGGTCGAGTTTGGCGAACAACCCTATCCCACACGGGTGGCCGATTGGCACGATCGTGGTGAGGCCGAAAGGCCCACCCGTGACTCGCTCCCGGCGTTAGTCCGAGAGGGTCACGACAGAATTGTCCGTCCGGTGGGCGACGTGCTGCGATTCGAGTCACGTGGCTGATCGCACGCCGGCGGGCGCGAATTCGTTACAATATTTTGTGGTGTTTGCGATGCAAAAAAAAAACACAAACCAACACATAAACTTATCTCAGTCAGAACAATGGGTTTCCAGAAGCCCATAATGCAGGTATGCAAAGAACGCAATGATTTGTGGTCAGACACTGTCAGAGGTAGAATTGAGTATGCGCAGGATCAACATGCTACATATGTGGTGTACCACACCTTCTGCAGCACAAACTTTAGTGCAGGAAGGGAAATACCAAATGAGTTCGTTGCAGAAGAAATGATCCCTCCCAAACGGCCTAAGCAGGGCAGACCCTCCGATTCAGTACGATCAGATGCTTTCATTTAGGTAGCCGAGTATCTGGAGGCCAATGACGATGAACAAACAACTATACAAGATCTAATACATAAAATGGATGAATTTCTGGATGACACTGACAGTGAATCATATGGATGGCACACATGACGACATTGTGACAGCTGGAGAAAACGCCCGAGTTTGTTTGTATAATGGTAAACCCAGCGATAGACTGGACGCCCTTTGACTGCAATGCTTCCACCAGAAGGTTTCATCCAGCACAACTTGTGTAAAACCTCACAACTTGCCTCCCACATCATCAGCAACTCAGTACCATAGCCAGCACGTTTATCATCAGGTCCAGCAATGGAGTGGGGTCGATATGTGTGCTGAGGATTGGGGATGGAAGATCAGCGATGGGAAGATGTTTCCTGTTCACACAAACTTGAAACCATCACCTGAGTATCTTATGGAAGCAATCAATTGTTCCTGCAAGACAGACTGTACAGGAAGATGGGCTGTGTAAAGTATGGGCTACAATGTTCTCCAGCATGTATGGAATGCAAAGGACTCCATTGCTCTAATGTGACTGTCTGATCCAGAAAGTGACACTGATGATATGTAATGCACGTATCCAACAAAGGTTCAGTATTCTGTACCCTAGTATTATTTTAAAAGTGTACCATTTTCAACGAGTGCCTATACTGATTTCAAGATGTCAACATGAATCTTGGTCACAAATCATAAAAAAAACATGAACGATATAAGGCTACTGGACAGCCATTTTAGTGACCATCTTGAATTTGATGCTTGAGGGCATAAAAATGCCTGAAAATAGTTTATTGATGCCCACAATAAGTGTGTTATTAAAAAATGCAAATATTTGCTTATATTTTACAATTTTTAAATTTGAGTTTTGGCAGCCTTTTTGGAAGACATTTTGGTGGCCATTTTGAATTTGAAGTGTGTGACCAGTTTTAAAATGTCAGAAATACATTTATTGTGTCCAGCAACATATACCCAAGTATATGTTGGGTATATGTTGCTCATATTTTTAGGACAATTATTTGCTGATATAGGGCTGATTCTAAAACCATCAGTTTTGGCGGCCATTTTGAATTTGAAGTACGTGAACCATTTAAAAATGTCAGAAATGGGTTTACTATGTCCAATAAGTGTTTCACATATATCTTTTTAGCACTATTACTTGCTGATATAGGGCTGATTCTAAAATTATCAATTTTGGCGGCCATCTTGAAAAATAAACATGTTCCCCTATGTGGATTTTCGGTGACTTTTAGAATGTCATTCTATAGTATATTGAGAGTGAAAAAACACTTGAATGGTTTCTATTGCAATTTGTGGTGGGTATATCACTAGATTCCCTGGCCTATTATGTTTTCACCCGTCTGTTTGTTTGGTTGTGAGCAGGATATCTCAAAAAGTTATGGATGGATTTGGACGGAATTTGGTGTTCAGGTTAGGTGTGTGACGAGGCTGAATTGATTCGATTTTAGTGAAGATATAATCAACATCCTTCAGGGAAAACGTTCACCATCCCGTCTGCTTGGGAAAGTATGTGCCGTGCCCACGTGCTTTGGGAAAGTCGCTGATGTTGAGCTGATAATTTCAGTCAATGAAGACCTTTTTGACACCACATCATGTTTATTAACCACATCATGTGTTCACCACTTTTTTGACACCACAATCATGTGTTATCTGTTCAGAGTCGTGCAAACATTATTACTTGCAAAATCGAAGATTTTCAAGTATATTGTTCAGTTGAATTTGTTATTCTCTCTGTGTGTCTGTCTGTCTGTTTGTTTGTCACCGACAGGTCTCAATTCGAAACAGATCTTCATAAAACTTCACCACATGGTAGAGTTTGCATAAGCAAGAAGCCTATTGTTTTTGAGGTCAAAAGGTCAACATAGGTCAGAGGTCAACAACTTAGGTGAGATTTTGAAAATCCTCATTTTTCATCCGATTGACTTGAAAATTGAACAGGATTTGCATATTGTGTCACTGAGTTGGGAAACCAACTATTTGAGGTCAAAATGTCAAAGGTGAACTCAAAGTAAAACTTTTAAAATCATCAAATTTAATCTGAAAAAATCATCAATTTACATCCTATTCACTTGAAAGTTGAACAGGATTTGTATATTGCGTCACTGAATTGGGAAGCCAACTATTTTTGAGATCAAAAGGTCAAAGGTCAACTCAAGGTCAAACTTCTAAAATCATCAATTTCAATCTGAAAAATCATCGATTTTCATGCATTTGACCTGAGCTTTGATTAAGATTGTCAGTTTTAATCTTAATGAAATGGACAATTTGATGTATCCATGCCAACCTTGGGAGGGGGGGGGGATTTTTCAAGTATCGTGCTCTGCAAGACGTCTTTTCCTTGTTGATATATTGTACTGTTTGAACTGTTTTAAGCTGAACATATGTTTTTGGTACATCAATCATCTCAAAGCTCATCAATACCGCCACATATTGTGTCAAAACAATACAATGAGGTATTTGGAATAGTTTACAAAAACATTACCAACGTATGGAATCAAACGATTTTCTTATGGGGTTTAGTGGGATTACATCCACCGTTGTCACTGCTATTTTTGCCCTGAAAAAATGAATGCCCTCATCATCCTTTTGAGTTGTTCGTCCATTTTTTTCTGCAGCAACATTTATATGTAAATATCTGATAATTGTCTTCTGTTCTGAAGCGTCTTTAGCATTGGAGTATACTTAAGAATTATATTGCTCTAACGCCAACATTTGAGTTTACCAAATTTGCCACCCTAAACCCTGGTCCTGCAATCATGAAATTGTTTCACCGAGACACAGTGGCACAGTATTTGTAGTGACGACGATAAAAGCCATTATGGCATCCTGAGACCCGAGATGTTGCCATGCCAAATGATCAGTATGAAAGGAATCAAAGAGCATCCAACCACTTAATTAATCACGTCACATATACTTCCATTTATTTTCTGAGAAGTATGTGGCGATCTTGAGATATAGTGCAATAAATGTGGTTATCCAGTGTTGATGGATTCATGAGCTTCCAGTTGTACTTTCATGCAGAATTTGTTCAGAGAAATTGTCAATCACCGACTTGGATTCCGCAGGGGCAACTGCATTGTTATTTTATCGATCTGCTGAGATCTACCCACTCGAGGCTTTTATTCATACGTTTGGTTTATTCAATTGAGAATTCATTCATTCATCTTGTGTCATCACACAACTGCCTTCCATTCGTAGGCACACTTAAGGGCTCTATCATTAGCCTCTGCCATATTATTTGACGAACAGGCAACATGCTGCATCTCATTAGATGTTTCATTGGCTGGGGTCCAAGATCGCACTCACAGTTGGCATCATCTTTACTATGTCCCTATCTCAACATATTTGCTTTACACCTTCCAATTGAGAATTGACAAAGGTGTGCTGACCACAATGTAATGCAAAGTGAAGCTGATCTTTCAGGTGTTAGCATGAGCCCTTCATCTGAGCAAGAAGCGCGAACACTTGAAACGTCAAATTTACTTGGCTTCCAATGCCGATTAGCATATCATTGTCAAACTTCTGGTTCTAAAATCTATCATTTGAATTGTCTGCCAATGCAGACTGACACTAGCCTCGGCAAAGTATTCATATGTTTCGTTTATACCCCTTGGGCCAAATAGGCTCAGGGGTATTGTGGCAGTTTCTGTCTGTCCGTCCGTCCCTAAGTTTTTTTCGTTTCCGGACCACATCTCAATTGGAGCAGGTTTAGGAAACTTACTTGGTATCTACTCTGACTTATGCAAATATGTCTTTCACTGGGGTTTTTTTGCTTTACTTCTCAATCGTCTGTCCGTCCATCCATCTACTTTTTCTTCTCTGGGCCAGATATCTGTATGTAATAGAGGCAGGTTGATGAAACGTATGTGGTATACTGTCTGTCTTTTGCAGATCTGCCTTTTCAAGGCATTGAGTCGATGTGACTTTTACAGCTTGTAGGTGTCAGAACTCAGAGTATCATGCCTCACCTGACAAGAAACATGTCCCATTCCCCCATTTGTCCCTTTTCCAGAAATTAGTTCCTTTTTTTGCCACTACATGAAAGGTATCCACAACTGGTTGGTTATGTGACCTTTTTTGAGGCAGCGTGATCCTTCACTCATCCAAACCACCTTTTCTGCATTCATGAGTTAAGGGCTATTGCACCTCTGATCCTTTATACCACCATCTCCAAAGGTGGAAGAGGGTTATGTTTTCACCCCTGTCTGTTATTTGGCAAAAAAAATTTTTGCCAAGTATGTTCATCTGCTCCGTGAGTTTTTTGTCTGTCCGCTCACCTACAGACCAAAGCACTCAGCTGATCATTCTGAAATTTTGCAGATTGTTGGCACTATCCCTGCAATGGTCAAACAACAAAGTTTTGTAAGATCAACATAGGCCAAAAGGTCAGTATTGTCCAAATTTCTAAAATTGTCAATTTTCATCTGATTCACTTGAAATTTGAAGAGGATTTTCACATCAGCTCACTGAATTCAGCCAGTAATTATTTTTGAGGTCAACATGGGCCAAAGGTCAACATAGGCCGGAATTTCGAAAATTGTCAGTACTCATCCAATTGGCTTGAAATTTGAACAGGATTTGTATGTCAGGTCACTGAATTCAACCACCAATTATTATTCAGGTCAAAAGGTCAACATAGGCTTGATTTCTAAAATTGAGAGGGCCAACAACTATACACAGCATATCAGGATATCTCAAAAAGTTGTGGACGAGTTATGCCAAAACTAGGTGGATGAGTTGGTTTGGTGACAACAAGTCGATTCGATTTTGGTTCAGATCCAGTCCATGGGTGGGATACAAATTGTAAACTGTTCAGCCTGGCGGAGGTGTGCGTTTTATCTCGTGCCGTTTAACTTTGTTCTGTTTTGCCAAATTTCACTGTGAGTGACATGTCACCAAATGGCACTTTTTAAAATTATTTGTTACTTGCAAAATTGAAGATTTTTCAAGTATATTGGTCAGTCGATTTTGAAATCTGTGTCGGAGTGGCAACCCATCCAGGACTGTGCCCAATAGCCAAGGAGGCGGCTGAGGCAGCACCAACACCCTGCACAGAGTATGGTCCCAATGGATGGATGGTTGGATGGATTTTGATATTGTCTGTTTGTGAATCATCTGCAGGTCACAATTCTAAACCAATCGTCATGAAACTTTACGAAGTTGTAGAGGTAGTTTCAACTTACAAGCCTATTGATTTTGAGGTCAAAGGTCATCTTGAGGTCAAACTTCTAAAATCGTCATTTTTCATCCGATTGACTTGAAAGTTGAACAGGATTTGCAAATTGAATCACTGAATTGAGAAACCAACTATTTGGGATCAAAAGGTCAATGGTCAATGTTCTAAAACTGTCAATTTCAATCTGAAAAATAATCAATTTTCATCCGATTGACCTAAGCTTTGATGATGATTGTCAACTTTAATCTTAATGAAATGGACAATTTGAGGTCAAAAGGGTCAAAAAAAATTTCAGGTCATGTATCCATGGCAACCTCTGGAGAGGAGGTGGATTTTGCAAGTATCGTGCTCTGCACGACGTCTTTTTCTTGTTCGTTTGTGTGCAGGATATCTCAAAAAATTGTGGACGGATTTGGATGAAACTTGGTGGACAGGTTGGGTGTGTGACAAGGACGAATCGATTCGATTTTGGTGAAGATCCGGATCTGGATCCGAGAATTTTTTTGTGATTCTTTACCATTGAGAGAGAGGGCTAAACCGATATAAAGCACAATATCTCAAAAAGCTGTGGACTGATTCATGGTGACTTGGTGGACAGGCTGTGTGTGTGACAAATTTATTTGATTTTAGTGAAGATCTGAATCCAGATCCAGATACGTGAATTTTTTTAAGTGATTCTTCACCATTGAGAGATGGGGTCAAAATGATAGAAAGCACAATATCTCAAAAAAATTTTTTATTGGGACTGATATGATATGTTCTGTTGGATCAAGCATTGCATGGTGGAGGAATGCACTCCATCGAGTGCTCTTCAAGTTTGGAAAGTGATGGTGTGTGTCTGTGTGCGTGCGTGCGTGCGTGCGTGCGTGTACATAAACACACAAGCTAGTTTGCTATACCTCATCTTCACCAGGAGGGGGACCGTTCATCTGGTCATGTGTTAATGTTAATCCCACCTCCGGATGGTGAAGCGCACATATGTATTGATCTCAATATCATCACAGTGAAGTCGTGAGGACATGTTGTTGAGACTGATTTCAAAAAAATCACGTGTTTATCAGTGTAAGAATTCTGGCTAATTTCACCACTTGCATGCCACTTCGGTTGAACCGTCATTCATTAGGAGGGAAAGGCGCTGTGGTTTTCACTTAGAAATAAGCAGTGCCATTTGCATTCATGAGCGTGCCCCCCTCCGCATCGTTAAGCATATCGCGGTGAACAGGCATTCAGTCGAGCTGTAGGTCAAGGTTAGAGCAAATCAGTGTTAGAAACGTGCCTGTATATATAGCCTTGTAATGACTGTATATGCAGTCTTTGCTTTTGTGTGGAAACTAAAAATGTACTTTTGCTACCTTTGAGCGATAACAGCGTAATATATCAGACAGGTGTGTGTGTGTGTGTGTGTGTGTGTGTGTGTGTGTGTGTGTGTGTGTGTGTGTGTGTGTGTGTGTGTGTGTGTGTGTGTGTGTGTGTGTGTGTGTGTGTGTGTGTGTGTGTGTGTGTGTGTGTGTGTGTGTGTGTCTCTCTTTCTCTCTCTGTGTGTCTCTCTCTCTCTCTTCTCTCTCTCTCTCTCTCTCTCTCTCTCTCTCTCTCTCTCTCTCTCTCTGGGTGTCTCTCTCTCTCTCTCTCTGTGCCTCCTTTTCCTCCTCGATTTTCTTTTCCTCCTCCTTTTCCACATGCTCGACCACGTGACTTCCCGCTGAGCGCGTGTTCACTCCGCTGTACCATGGATGAAAGGTCGAATTAAAAAAAAAAAAAACGAGAGAAATTGTGCGATTATTTTGCAGTAACAGTTAAGTCTCGTGGAAATTGGCCTCTTTGGGAAGTGCTAATACGCACGGAAACTATCCCTGGTATTAAGAAGGAAATCGGAGAGGAGATTTTTACGCCGGTAAAGTTCAGAATGATTACCAATAATGCACCTATATATCAAAAGATTTTTTGCCCTTTCGCAAAAGCGCTAAGAACATAATTTAAAGGCTAGACTGTCAAGATGATGTGTTGATTTCCTGATATTTACAGCAGCAGAACCAATTACTTGCTCTGTAAAGCTGCTCCAATTTAATTAGACACACAGGGGAAGAATAATAGGCGAAAGCATTGCTAGTACAGCGATTTGTCCGCGTGTAGTCGGCATAACAGTGGGAACCTTGACACGGGGCATCCATTGTAAAGGACACGCATCCAAAGGCTGCGCGGACGCGACCGTCGCTCGAACCGGGGCCTCGTCGGGCACGCGTGATGCGCCGTCTCGCCGACGGCAGCACAACCCGACGGGCCAGGGTGCTCGAAGCTTTGCCTTTAGCCTCCGGCGAGTGCACGGGCCCCGCGCAGCGCCGGCCCTGATTAGCACCGGGCGATTGTGTGTCAGAACGTAACGAATGCTTGAACTCCTAAACATTAAGGCGACTATGCAAATGGGTGTGCGTCCGGGCGTTCGGCCCGGCGAGGCGGCTCCATCTCCCGCCGACCCGCTGCGTCGTCCGTCTTCGAGGCGCGCACGAACTCCTCCATAATAGTTTCTGAACGATCAGCCGCGCGCGTTTCTGCGCAGCGAACCGTCCTGAACATCGTTACCGCTCGGGCGTCCCCGACGCGCGCCCTCTGCTTTAATTTCTTTAAGGAGAATTTCTCCTTCCCTCGTCTGGCACACTTGATATCGAGGCTGGCGGCTCCGCCGTCTCAGAGATAGTCATTTGCTCTTCTAATACGTTGTCCAAAGTCCGCTAACTATCTGCAGCCATCTCATTTCGGAGCGCTCTTGCGGCGAAAGCACCTTTCTCAGTGGGGGGACAGCAATTATTTTTTGAATAATTTATTGCAGCTAGGTTTATTAATTTACATCTTTATAATTAACTGGCTCATGTTAATTAACACGACGCCGGAGCCCTCCCCAACCCAATTAGCTTGCCAAGGTCTGACCCCCAGCCGCCAAACGCCATCTCCGTTTGACCCCTGCGATGCCGCAATTCCGCGCGGCCGGATAATGATGGCTTTGGATGTTACGATGCAAAATACGCGTCTCTTTGTGCTTCCCGAGCCCCTGCCCTCAAGCCATTTGCCAGGAGGAAGAATCTTTCTTGATAACGTCATCAAAGCACAGCGGCTAATTCTGTTTCTAAATCAAACCTGTTCCAGGTTTGGAAGTCCACGTGTGGCGTGAACTCGTGTGCATACATGGGCATAACTCACTAAAAGTGACGTCATGGTAAAACAATTATATATATATATATATATATATATATATATATATATATATATATATATATTGACGAACAAACAAAGGTAGGGGAAATATAGGATTTCTTTTGTTTACTTAACACACACATACACACACACACATCCACAAAAAAATGAGCCAAGTTGTGTTTTTTCCAAATGTGCAGTACATATTCTAGTTTAAATTGATTACTCATGTTACAGTAGTTAAAAGCCATCCACACGACTTCCAGCAATTTTTATGAAAAAATTCGTGTTTTAAGAAGTTTTGTTCTCAAAGAAAAATGAAAATCACAAAATTTCCGTATTTTCGCCTTTCATCTTTAAAGGCTAATATCTTTGGTAAGACAAAATAGATCAGGATTTTACAAACAAATAAGGAAGACCAAGAAGGAACCCGAATAAGTCAAGATCAAAGCTGGAGTTATCAGGAGGACCTTGGATCAGAAGTTCCATGCTGGTGGGGATATTAAAAATCGAATCGCTCATCTTCGTCAAGTGGGCAAGACATCTTCTGAAATCGACAAGCTCCTGACAAAGGAGAAAATCCCAATTTGTCTGCCGACCTACCATAAAGAGAATAGGTCTACAGTTCCAGAAAACTGGTTTTACTGCAAGGAAGAAGTGATCTGGCAGGCCGAGAGCCACGACAAGTAAAGAAAATAGGTGACTGAAATGATTAGTTCTCCAGGAAAGAAAGAAAAGCCTGCGGTAACTGTCAGAGGAGTTCAGAACTGCTGAAAACAAGACTGTTTCCAGAAGGACCATCACAAGAAGGTTGACTGATGCTGGTTTTGGCTCATGAAGATGTGCTAAGAATTATCGAAGAAAAATATTCAGGACGGATTGCACTTTTTGGCAGAATATGGGAACTGTGATTCAGTCTGATTTCAGAGAGTTCTGTGAAGTGATGAATCAAGGTTTGAGCTTTGCAGTGATGCCCCAGCACCTTGCCTTCACAAACCTGGTAAGAGATTCAACCCTGCGTGCATTTCAACAACTGTGAAATGTGGAGGAGGTGAAATCATGGTCTGGGGTGTATTTTCGTCTGCTGGTGTTGGTGAGCTGATAAGTTGTGAACAAGTCAATTACTGCCAAGGAATACCAGAAAATATTCGAGAAAGGATTACTTCCCAAGCTCTAACAGTTATTTCCTGGAGAGAAAAGCAAAGAACTCATTTTCTCACAAGATAATGCCCCTGCCCATACTGTAAAAGCCACCAAAAAGAGGTTGGAGAAAAAGTCCCTAAAACGTATGTTCTGGCTTGGCCAGAGTCCCGATTTGAACCCCATGGATAATCTTTGGGCTGAGAATCAGCACAAACTTATTGGAAGGAAATTTGCAAATTCTGAATAACTTTGGGAAGCTGTTAAACATGAATGGGACAATATTGACATTTCTCGGTGCAAGAAGCTTTCTGAGAGTTTGACCAAAAGACTGAATTGTTTTAAGACTGCGAAGGGACAAGCAATTCCATATTGATTTGTACAGTTATTTCTGCATTTTCTGGTGTTTTTTGGTTTTTTAACGTTTGCGAAAATAGTTATGACAAAAAAGTAAAAAAAAAACTGACTTGGCTCATTCTTTTTTGCCCCAGAGTGTACACACACACACACACACACACACACACACACACACACACACACACACACACACACACACACACACACACACACACACACACACACACACTTTATTTTTTGTTGTTCTGCGAAACCGACACCCCCAAAGCAATGGCACACGACATCTCACGGTTCCCAAGACAGTTATTTCATTAGTATTTGTTTTAGATAGCCCTTCTCTTATGTGGAGTGGTTTATGGGACAATATGTGTTGTGAGTGCTTTAGGTGGTATTTTTCTTTCCATTCTTTACCCATTTTTCATTCTTTACAGTTTTTTTGTTTTGCTGCACACACACAAACTCTCTTTCACGCAAGCATGCTGACCATAGCAACAAGTGCAAGTCATTTGCATAGACATACCATTTCCCTTCCCATTCAAATTGCATGCCATTATCCAACAGACATTCCACCTCAGACTTCACCAGACTGGAACCACAACATTGCAACATTTCATACACCACCACGATTCCTTCATATAAAAAAAATCACCACACCATCGGACCACAACCCAATCTCGCTTACCTTCACCATTAACAGCCACAACCACCAAAAACCACCACACGTAAGGCCACAATCACAACCATGTTGCCACAACAAATGCCTCAACCACAGTCACCACCACCGACGACCACCACTCCCTTCCAGACCAAGAGGGAATGGGGGGAGCGTGGCATACCATTACAGAGACTTGGATTTGGACGTTCTACTGTCTAACTTGAGGCTCAAATGTGCGCTCAATTCTGTTCAATGTCATGTGGATAGCCCCAGCATCCCACTCGATTACTGCCCTCATTGGCTATATGGCATGTATTCATGACCTGAGAGTGCAACCAAATACCCTGGCACCATGTTAGTCTCGGAGATGGATCGTGTGGCAGAGCGAGTAAGGCCATTTCCACTGCCGAAGCTTCGCGCGGGCAGAGCTCGCGCCGAGGTAATCGTCCAGGCACCAATGAGGGCGTTAGAGAACACCCATCGCTCCTCCTGATCTACTCCCATGCGCCACCGAACCAGGGGATTAAAAGGCGCTCTTGGTTCTCCAGTTCGGGTCGGGTTTTCTGGCAAAGGTTCTTGAAGCTTATGGTTCTCTGGCCCAGGCTCGGTTCACAGGTTGCACGTTCTTCTTCTTGGGGTCATGGTGCAGTGAACAACAGAGTTTGATAGAGTGAGCAGAAGACACCAGACCGAGTGCAGTGTTCGTCCATCAGCATTTCCACAAACAGACCTATTTACATGTCACTTTTAGACTATCTTCTCACGTTTTTTATTTCCAACCCCCTTTGATCACATCTTTACACCTTCCTCTCCACACTTCACTTGCATATCACCACACGCTTCAATGTGCCTCCCTCCGACCATGCACCAGAGACACCCTGAGTTTTCCTCCCCCACCTTCACCCTCCTTCGTGACTGGATTCGCATTGGTCCATTGACCTGGCCTGGTAACAAAGAGATTGAAACAACCTCGTGCATCTCTCTCACTCTCTCGCTCTCTCGCACATAGGTCCGCACCGTTGTTTAAAGGGGATTATTCGTGTTCACCGGACTGCGACCCTTTGAGATAGCCGTTTTTCTTTATCGTTATTTTGAGCCACCATTGCAACAAACCTCCACGCAAACAACAACCGCCACCAACTACGCCACGATGCCCACCACGCTCACACCACCCCCACAACAATCACCACCATCTTCGCCACCACGCCCGCTTACGAACACCATCCTCCGCGGACCATGGTAAGACGGTTTCCGCGTCGGAAACCGTCCGAGAAGGATTGGCAGAGCAAAAGCTCTTGTGAGGCCTGTGGGGTTTTTTCCCGCCTATTTTCCCCACGCTTGGTGTGAAGGGAAGGGTGAGGGCAGCTCGCCGCCGATTGGTGGATGTGAGGCGGTCGGGGTGAGGGAACGCCCCTTTTCGGGAACTTTCTCGAAGGGAGGCGGAGCCGAAAACGGGGAGGAGCGAAGGACGGAGCCCTGCGCTATATATGGCGGACCACACGCGGGGCTCGCTCTCTCTTGGTGGTCGGGGTCGCTCTCTCTTGGTGGTCAGGGTCGGGCTCGCACTCTCTTGGTGGTCGAGGTCAAGTCCTTTTTTTGTCTGGGTCGTCGACGTCATCTTCTCTGCCGGGGTCGTGCTGGATCTCTCTCTTTCTTTGTTGTCGAGGTCGAGTTCTCTCTCCCTCCCTCTTGTCTTGGCGATGAGCAACCTGTCGGTGAAGGCGTGGGCCGGTGGCGAGTCCGGGCGATGCCTCGGAGACGAGGACGAGAGGCGCCGCAGGCGTTCTGTGCTGGACCTGCACGTGCGGACGAGGAGAGTGCCGGAGAGGGTTCACCGGCCGCAGAAGGGAGGTTTTCTTTTCTTTGGGCTTTTGTATGTGTGTTTGTGGCGCCAATCCGTGAAGTAAACCTGTTTAAGTGCCTGTACATTTAATGCTATAGTCGGTCGCAACGTTTTTCATTTCTTGCTGCACATATTGCATGACTGCCCTTGCTTGTTTGTGTTGTATGTGCTTGTGAAATGTTTCCCGTTCGTTGCGTCCTTCCCCTCCTTTGAAAGTGCCATCTTGAATCGTGGAATGATTGGTGGTGGGTTTTAAACACCCGATAAATAATCTGAACCGTCGAGGTCTGCGATAACACCGCTCGGTTATCCCTGTAACACGGAACGAACCGCCTAAGCGGTTCGTGTCCTAAGCCGACCTGCGGCGTGGTGCAACCCCTCGGTAGGTTACCCACGCGGGTATTTAGGTATATCGACATCCAGCGATTCACCCTACTTTGCGCGGGTAGAATGCGGACTGGGTTGTGGTGAGGTTAAACCCCCACCTGTGACTGGCTCCTGGCTGTAGTTCCAGGAGGGTCACGACTGAATTGTCCATCCGGTGGGCGACGCGGCTGCCATTAGTCGTACGCGGCCGATCGCACGCCAGGCGGGCCAGAATTCGTAACATATATATATATACATATACATATATATATATATATATATATATATATATATATATATATATATATATACATATATTATTTGATAATAATCATAAATAAATAAATCCTGCTGTCGAGGCTTCACACACAGATGCAAATACAGAGAAAGGGTTACAAAATGAAAAGAACCCCCCCCCCCCCATTTTTAAGTATACTGGTACTCAGCTTGGCCCAGAGCTGGTCCTTCTCAAACTTGGGATGGGGAGCTCTTCCACCAGCATGTGCACACGAAAGCAAATGGCACCGTTACTTCTATCATTGCAGGGCAGACGTACACCAGGCAATCCGCAAGCAGCTTTCCAAAACGAAGGCTCAAAATAATGTGCCAGCCTTCCTCTTTCCAGAGGTGTCACCTGCCTCATGCGTTTCTCACGACGACCTCATTTGTGTGCTCTGCCAATTTCCCATTCTATCCAGATGGAAGCCTTCCACAATACACACGTGGGCAAGCCTGCCTGCCATCGACCTCACTAACACCAATCTTCTGTCCAATGCTGAAAGGAACCTCTCTCGCCCTCTTCCCTCTGCACTCTCTCCCCTCTGTCCTCTATATCCTCCACCTCCTGGGCGTGGCCTGCTCGCCCCCAAACCCGGGAAGGAGGGGCTTCTCCTGTTTGTTGTCGTTTCCAGGACGCATTTCCCAGCTTTCCTGCCTGGCTTGAAAAATAAAAAAACATAGGAAAAATCACAGAGGGCAATCACGTACTGTGGAACTTTTTCATACTCCCGAAGCTAATTAACACCGCACCACCCCTCGTATGGTGACATCTAACACTTAAGCTCACAGATTCCCAAATTTCGTGACATTGAGATGCTTTCGACTCATCCACGGGCCAAGCAAATCCACACAATACGAAATGCCCTATTAAATTCTTCCATCGACCCCCACAACCATAACAATATATATTGACACGTCTCATGCGCCATTCACAGATGAGAGATGTGGGTGGGTCTTTATTTATTATTAACATATTGAGTGCTTTTGACATTTACACTTGGTACATGCTTGGGAGCCTCATTGGTGTGCATTGGTGTCGGTGCTGTTGCTGATGACTTGCTAATAAGTGATGAAACCACTCCGGCAGCTGATGGCGTGTGTAGCATTGAGATTCTCAATTGTGTACTATTTGTTCATGTCCGTGTAGCTGTGGAAAAACACTGGGAAGGGTTTAAAACAGCAAAGCACTTACATTGTGTCGGCCTTCTTGGTTGCTTTATCCAGATTATTCGACAAGAAGAGCATGGGAGATGTCGATTGATTGACATAATCCGAGCCACCTGGGTTGAGTTGATTGGGTGAGAGCTGATTCGATCTTCCCTCCATTCACAGGTCAGATATGTGGGTGGGTCTTTCATTATTATTTACAGGCAAATACCACCCATCGCTTCACTGACGGGGATAGTAAGGGGGGAGGGAGAAAAAGAGAGGGGGGGAGAGGGAGAGAGGGGTGGGGAAGGGAAGAGAGTGTGAGGTGAGAGGAAGGGAGGGCAGCAAGAACCACTCGCTCAGGATGACGAAGCATGAGCTGCTCATTCGGGGTGATAGAGCGTTAACCGCTCGCTCAGGGTGATGGAGCACGAACTGATCCCTCTGGGTGATGAAGCACGAACCGCTTGCTCAGGGAGACGGAGAATGAACTACTCGCTCAAGTTGATGGAGCACGACCCACTCAATCAGTGTGACGGAGCAGGAACCACTTATTCGTGGAGACGGAGCACGAACCGCTTGCTCAGGTTGACGGAGCACAAACCGCTCATTCAGGGAGATGGAGCATAAACCGCTTACTCAGAGAGATGGAGCACTAACTACTCGCTCGGGGTGACGAAGCACGAACCACTCACTCGGGGTGCTGGAAAACGAACCGCTCGCTCGGAGTGATGGAGCACAAACCACTCACTCAGGGTGACAGACAGGTACCGCTCACTCAGGGTGTCGGAGTACGAACCATTCGCTCAGGGTGCCGGAGCAAGAATCACTCGCTCAGGATGCCGGAGAAAGAACCGCTCGCTCAGGGTGCCAGATAAGAATTGCTCCCTCAGGGTGACGGAGCAGGAACTGCTCAATCAAGGTGACGGAGCAGGAACTGCTCACTCTGGGTGACGGAGCACGGACCGCTCGCTCAGGGTGACGGAGCACGGACCGCTCGCTCAGGGTGACGGACCACGGACCGCTCGCTCAGGGTGAAGGAGCACGGACCGCTCGCTCAGGGTGACGGAGCACGAACCGCTCGCTCAGGGTGCCGGATCAAGAACCGCTCGCTCAGGGTGCCGGAAAACGAACCGCTCGCTCAGGGTGATGGAGCACAAACCACTCACTCAGGGTGATAGACAGGTCCCGCTCACGCAGGGTGTCGGAGTACGAACCATACGCTCAGGGTGCCGGAGCAAGAACCACTCGCTCAGCGTGCCAGATAAAAATTGCTCCCTCAGGGTGACGGAGCACGGACCGCTTCTTCAGGGTGACGGAGCACGGACCGCTCGTTCAGGGTGACGGAGCACGGACCGCTCGCTCAAGGTGATGGAGCACGAACCGCTCGCCCATGGTGGCTGAGCACGAACTGCTCGCTCAGGGTGATGGAGCACGAACCACTCACTCAGGCTGACGGAGCACGAACCGCTCACTCAGGTTGACTGAGCACGAACTGCTCGCTCAAGGTGACTGAGCACGAACCGCTCGCTCAGGGTGCCAGATAAGAATTGCTCCCTCAGGGTGACAGAGCAAAAACCGCTCAAATAGGGTGACGGAACACGAACCGCTCACTCAGGGTGACGGAGCACGAACCGCTCGCTCAGGGTGACGGAGCACGAACCGCTCGCTCAGGGTGACGGAGCACGAACCGCTCGCTCAGGGTGACGGAGCACGAACCGCTCGCTCAGGGTGACGGAGCACGAACCGCTCGCTCAGGGTGACGGAGCACGAACCGCTCGCTCAGGGTGACGGAGCACGAACCGCTCGCTCAGGGTGACGGAGCACGAACCGCTCGCTCAGGGTGACTAAGCACGACCCGCTCGCTCAGCGTGCCGGAGAAAGAACCGCTCACTCTTGGTGCCGGAGAACGAATTGCTCGCTCAGGGTGATGGAGCACAAACCACTCACTCAGGGTGACTGAGCACGTCGTGCTCACTCAGGGTGATGGAGTACGAACCACTCACTCAGGGTGACTGAGCACGTCGTGCTCACTCAGGCTGACGGAGCACGAACTGCTCACTCAGGTTGACTGAGCACGAACTGCTCGCTCAAGGTGATTGAGCACGAACCGCTCACTCAGGGTGCCAGATAAGAATTGCTCCCTCAGGGTGACAGAGCAAAAACCGCTCAAATAGGGTGACGGAACACGAACCGCTCACTCAGGGTGACGGAGCACGAACCGCTCGCTCAGGGTGACTGAGCACGAACCGCTCGCTCAGGGTGACGGAGCACGAACCGCTCGCTCAGGGTGACGGAGCACGAACCGCTCATTCAGGGTGACGGAGCACGAACCGCTCGCTCAGGGTGACTAAGCACGACCCGCTCGCTCAGCGTGACGGAACACGCAGCACTCGCTCAGCGTGCCGGAGAAAGAACCGCTCACTCTTGGTGCCGGAGAACGAATTGCTCGCTCAGGGTGATGGAGCACAGACCACTCACTCAGGGTGACTGAGCACGTCGTGCTATCTCAGGGTGATGGAATACGAACCACTCGCTCGGGGTGCCGGAGCAAGAACCCCTCACTCAGGGTGCCGGATCAAGAACCGCTCGCTAACGGTACCGGAGAACGAATTGCTCGCTCAGGGTGACAGAGCTCAAAACGCTCACTCAGGGTGAGAGAGCACGTACCGCTCCCTCTGGGTGATAGAGTACGAACCACTCTGTCAGGGGGCAGGAGGAAGAACCACTCGCTCAGGGTGCCGGAGAACGAACCGCTCGCTCAGGGTTATTGAGCACAAACCACTCTCATGGTGACAGAGCATGTTCTGCTCACTCAGGGTGTCGGAGTACGAACCACTCGCTCAGGATGCCAGAGAAAACCACTTGCTCAGGGTGCCACATAAGAATTGCTCCCTCAGGGTGACGGAGCACGAACCGCTCAATCAGGTGACGGAGCACGAACCGCTCGCTCAGAGTGACGGAGCACGAACCGCTCGCTCAGGGTGATGGAGCACGAACCGCTCCCTCAGTGTGACGGAGCGCGAACCGCTCGCTCAGGGTGACTGAGCACGCACCACTCGCTCAGGGTGACGGAGCACG
Source organism: Eptatretus burgeri (assembly GCF_056783735.1). Classification (NCBI taxonomy): domain Eukaryota; kingdom Metazoa; phylum Chordata; class Myxini; order Myxiniformes; family Myxinidae; genus Eptatretus; species Eptatretus burgeri. The sequence goes on along the minus strand of NC_140964.1, from coordinate 20,677,470 downwards.
TCCCGCCCACTCAGGGTGACTGAGCATGAACCGCTCGCTCAGGGTGCCGGAGCAAGAACCGCTCGCTCACGGTGCCAGATCAAGAACCGCTCGCTCAGGGTAATGGAGCACGAACCACTCGCTCAGGATGCCGGAGAAAGAACCGCTCGCTCAGGGTGCCAGATAAGAATTGCTCCCTCAGGGTGACGGAGCAGGAACCGCTCAATCAAGGTGACGGAGCAGGAACTGCTCACTCTGGGTGAAGGAGCACAGACCACTCGCTCAGGGTGATGGAGCACGGACCGCTCGCTCAGGGTGACGGAGCACGGACCGCTCGCTCAGGGTGACGGAGCACGGACCGCTCGCTCAGGGTGACGGAGCACGGACCGCTCGCTCAGGGTGACTGAGCACGAACCGCTCGCTCAGGGTGACGGAGCACGAACCGCTCGCTCAGGATGACGGAGCACGAACCGCTCGCTCAGGGTGACGGAGCACAAATCGCTCTCTCAGGGTGACTGAGCACGAACCGCTCGCTCAGGGTGACGGAGCACGAACCGCTCGCTCAGGGTGCCGGATCAAGAACCGCTCGCTCAGGGTGCCGGAAAACGAACCGCTCACTCAGGGTGATGGAGCACAAACCACTCACTCAGGGTGATAGACAGGTCCCGCTCACGCAGGGTGTCGGAGTACGAACCATTCGCTCAGGGTGCCGGAGCAAGAACCACTCGCTCAGCGTGCCAGATAAAAATTGCTCCCTCAGGGTGACGGAGCACGGACCGCTTGTTCAGGGTGACGGAGCACGGACCGCTCGTTCAGGGTGACGGAGCACGGACCGCTCGCTCAAGGTGATGGAGCACGAACCGCTCGCCCATGGTGACTGAGCACGAACCGCTCGCTCAGGGTGATGGAGCACGAACCACTCACTCAGGCTGACGGAGCACGAACCGCTCACTCAGGTTGACTGAGCACGAACTGCTCGCTCAAGGTGACTGAGCACGAACCGCTCGCTCAGGGTGCCAGATAAGAATTGCTCCCTCAGGGTGACAGAGCAAAAACCGCTCAAATAGGGTGACGGAACACGAACCGCTCGCTCAGGGTGTCGGAGTACGAACCATTCGCTCAGGGTGCCGGAGCAAGAATCACTCGCTCAGGATGCCGGAGAAAGAACCGCTCGCTCAGGGTGCCAGATAAGAATTGCTCCCTCAGGGTGACAGAGCAGGAACTGCTCAATCAAGGTGACGGAGCAGGAACTGCTCACTCTGGGTGACGGAGCACGAACCGCTCGCTCAGGGTGATGGAGCACAAACCACTCACTCAGGGTGACAGACAGGTACTGCTCGCTCAGGGTGACGGAGCATGAACCACTCGCTCAGGGTGCCAGAGCAAGAACCGCTCGCTCAGGGTGCCTGATCAAGAACCGCTCGCTCATGGTGCCGGAAAACGAACCGCTCGCTCAAGGTGATGGAGCACAAACCACTCACTCAGGGTGACAGACAGGTACCGCTCACTCAGGGTGTCGGAGTACGAACCATTCGCTCAGGGTGCTGGAGAAAGAACCGCTCGCTCAGGGTGCCAGATAAGAATTGCTCGCTCAGGGTGACGGAGCATGAACCGCTCGCTCAGGGTGACGGAGCACGGACCGCTCGTTCAGGGTGACGGAGCACGGACCGCTCGCTCAAGGTGATGGAGCACGAACCGCTCGCCCATGGTGGCTGAGCACGAACTGCTCGCTCAGGGTGATGGAGCACGAACCACTCACTCAGGCTGACGGAGCACGAACCGCTCACTCAGGTTGACTGAGCACGAACTGCTCGCTCAAGGTGACTGAGCACGAACCGCTCGCTCAGGGTGCCAGATAAGAATTGCTCCCTCAGGGTGACAGAGCAAAAACCGCTCAAATAGGGTGACGGAACACGAACCGCTCACTCAGGGTGACGGAGCACGAACCGCTCGCTCAGGGTGACGGAGCACGAACCGCTCGCTCAGGGTGACGGAGCACGAACCGCTCGCTCAGGGTGACGGAGCACGAACCGCTCGCTCAGGGTGACGGAGCACGAACCGCTCGCTCAGGGTGACGGAGCACGAACCGCTCGCTCAGGGTGACGGAGCACGAACCGCTCGCTCAGGGTGACGGAGCACGAACCGCTCGCTCAGGGTGACTAAGCACGACCCGCTCGCTCAGCGTGCCGGAGAAAGAACCGCTCACTCTTGGTGCCGGAGAACGAATTGCTCGCTCAGGGTGATGGAGCACAAACCACTCACTCAGGGTGACTGAGCACGTCGTGCTCACTCAGGGTGATGGAGTACGAACCACTCACTCAGGGTGACTGAGCACGTCGTGCTCACTCAGGCTGACGGAGCACGAACTGCTCACTCAGGTTGACTGAGCACGAACTGCTCGCTCAAGGTGATTGAGCACGAACCGCTCACTCAGGGTGCCAGATAAGAATTGCTCCCTCAGGGTGACAGAGCAAAAACCGCTCAAATAGGGTGACGGAACACGAACCGCTCACTCAGGGTGACGGAGCACGAACCGCTCGCTCAGGGTGACTGAGCACGAACCGCTCGCTCAGGGTGACGGAGCACGAACCGCTCGCTCAGGGTGACGGAGCACGAACCGCTCATTCAGGGTGACGGAGCACGAACCGCTCGCTCAGGGTGACTAAGCACGACCCGCTCGCTCAGCGTGACGGAACACGCAGCACTCGCTCAGCGTGCCGGAGAAAGAACCGCTCACTCTTGGTGCCGGAGAACGAATTGCTCGCTCAGGGTGATGGAGCACAGACCACTCACTCAGGGTGACTGAGCACGTCGTGCTATCTCAGGGTGATGGAATACGAACCACTCGCTCGGGGTGCCGGAGCAAGAACCCCTCACTCAGGGTGCCGGATCAAGAACCGCTCGCTAACGGTACCGGAGAACGAATTGCTCGCTCAGGGTGACAGAGCTCAAAACGCTCACTCAGGGTGAGAGAGCACGTACCGCTCCCTCTGGGTGATAGAGTACGAACCACTCTGTCAGGGGGCAGGAGGAAGAACCACTCGCTCAGGGTGCCGGAGAACGAACCGCTCGCTCAGGGTTATTGAGCACAAACCACTCTCATGGTGACAGAGCATGTTCTGCTCACTCAGGGTGCAGGAGCAAGAACAACTCGCTCAGGATGCTGAAGAAAGAACCACTCGCTCAGGGTGCCACATAAGAATTGCTCCCTCAGGGTGACGGAGCACGAACCGCTCAATCAGGGTGACGGAGCACGAACCGCTCGCTCAGGGTGACGGAGCACGAACCGCTCGCTCAGGGTGATGGAGCACGAACCGCTCCCTCAGGGTGATGGAGCACGAACCGCTCGCTCAGAGTGACGGAGCACAAACCGCTCTCTCAGAGTGACGGAGCACGTCCCGCCCACTCAGGGTGACGGAGCATGAACCGCTCGCTCAGGGTGCCGGATCAAGAACCGCTCGCTCAGGGTGCCGGATCAAGAACCGCTCGCTCAGGGTAATGGAGCACGAACCACTCGCTCAGGATGCCGGAGAAAGAACCGCTCGCTCAGGTGCCAGATAAGAATTGCTCCCTCAGGGTGACGGAGCAGGAACCACTCAATCAAGGTGACGGAGCAGAAACTGCTCACTCTGGGTGACTGAGCACGGACCGCTCGCTCAGGGTGACGGACCACGGACCGCTCGCTCAGGGTGACGGAGCACGGACCGCTCGCTCAGGGTGACGGAGCACGGACCGCTCGCTCAGGGTGACGGAGCACGGACCGCTCGCTCAGGGTGACGGAGCACGAACCGCTCGCTCAGGGTGACGGAGCACGAACCGCTCGCTCAGGATGACGGAGCACGAACCGCTCGCTCAGGGTGACGGAGCACAAATCGCTCTCTGAGGGTGACTGAGCACGAACCGCTCGCTCAGGGTGATGGAGCACGAACCGCTCGCTCAGGGTGCCGGATCAAGAACCGCTCGCTCAGGGTGCCGGAAAACGAACCGCTCGCTCAGGGTGATGGAGCACAAACCACTCACTCAGGGTGATAGACAGGTCCCGCTCACGCAGGGTGTCGGAGTACGAACCATTCGCTCAGGGTGCCGGAGCAAGAACCACTCGCTCAGCATGCCAGATAAAAATTGCTCCCTCAGGGTGACGGAGCACGGACCGCTTGTTCAGGGTGACGGAGCACGGACCGCTCGTTCAGGGTGACGGAGCACAGACCGCTCGCTCAGGGTGACGGAGCACGAACCGCTCGCTCATGGTGACTGAGCACGAACCGCTCGCTCATGGTGACGGAGCACGAACCACTCACTCAGGCTGACGGAGCACGAACCGCTCACTCAGGTTGACTGAGCACGAACTGCTCGCTCAAGGTGACTGAGCACGAACCGCTCGCTCAGGGTGCCAGATAAGAATTGCTCCCTCAGGGTGACAGAGCAAAAACCGCTCAAATAGGGTGACGGAACACGAACCGCTCGCTCAGGGTGACGGAGCACGAACCGCTCGCTCAGGGTGACGGAGCACGAACCGCTCGCTCAGGGTGACGGAGCATGAACCGCTCGCTCAGGGTGACGGAGCACGAACCGCTCGCTCAGGGTGACGGAGCACGAACCGCTCTTTCAGGGTGACGGAGCACGAACCGCTCGCTCAGGGTGACTAAGCACGACCCGCTCGCTCAGCGTGCCGGAGAAAGAACCGCTCACTCTTGGTGCCGGAGAACGAATTGCTCGCTCAGGGTGATGGAGCACAAACCACTCACTCAGGGTGACTGAGCACGTCGTGCTCACTCAGGGTGATTGAGTACGAACCACTCGCTCAGGGTGCCGGAGCAAGAACCACTCACTCAGGGTGCCGGATCAAGAACCGCTCGCTAACGGTACCGGAGAACGAATTGCTCGCTCAGGGTGACGGAGCGCAAACCGCTCATTCACTGTGAGAGAGCACGTACCGCTCGCTCAGGGTGACGGAGCATGAACCGCTCGCTCAGGTTGACAGGGCACGAACCGCTCGCTCAGGGTGACGGGGCACGGATTTTGGCATCTTTGTACGTGCTCATGGAGGTGTCGAATGTATAGGCTTGTGCCATTGCACAGTCCTTTGGTCATGTCTCGGTTGCATAACGCATGATTATTGCACCTGGTTTTAAAATGAGGTGATGCGGTGGCATGCCGGTTGGGGTGATAGAGTGAAGGAATTCCATGGGGCAGTTGTTGGCTTCATTTTCATCATGTGAGATGGCCTTGTCTGCACTGGTACAGGTTTTAGGATCGGTTACATTTGTGAACACAGCATCCACTATGTTGTCTTGTTCGCTGACGATGTTGCACTGGGGTGGAGGGGTGCAAATCAACATTTTTATCCACCGGCCGGCAGGGCCGGTGACGAGAAAAAGTTACCGGCCCGATAAAATAAAGACAAAAGTCACAAATTTGATATCAAACACTTTAAATATACTCACATGAGTGAGTTTGATGAGTGAGTTTGATGAGTGAGGTTGGTTGGATGAGTGAGTTTGATGGAGGAGGTTGGGTGGATGAGTGAGTTGGATGGATGAGTGAGTTTGATGAGTGGGGGTGGGGGGATGATGCAGGGAGGAGGACATTGTGGGTGATGGGGGGGGGACCTTTTGTGTGGGTGATGGGGGGGCAGGGGGGTTGTGAGTATTGCTGGGGGGCATTTTTGTGGGTGATGGAGTGGTTGTGGCTGATGGGGGAGGGGGGGTTGTGAGTGATGGACGATGGGGTGGAGGGGTTGTGGGTGATGGACAATGGTGGGGATACTACTCGTCCAACCAACATCACATATAAACTAACTCATCCACCTAACCTCACCCATCAAACTCACTTATTCACCCAACCTCACCCATCAAACTCACTCATTCATCTCACCTCACTCATCTAACTCACTCATTAACCGAAAAGCCTCATCAAACTCACTCATTCACCAAACCTCACACATGAAACTCACTCATACACCCAAATTCACTCATTTAACCAACCTGGGCATGAGAAAATGCGCCCGAACCACGCCAAACCGTCAAATCTCGCGCAATCACGCGTGATTTGGAACGAGATGAAAACAGACAAAATGGCCGCCGCAGAATTACCGGTGATTTCTTTGGATTTCTGCGGACAAAACAGTAGTTCTAGTTGAGAAAACTAATAGAGAAGCGAGTACAAATTGTGCAAAATAACAGGAATCACCGGTGATTCGCCAGCCGGGCAGGTAAGGCAGTATTGTGTACCTGCCCAGCACAAAAGTTAGGCACCATTGGTGACTGGGCGGCCGTTAATTTGCACCCCTGGGGGTGGGATTTCGATGGATGATGGTGGTGCATTGGTCAGCTGACTGTGGAGTTCGCCGTTGCCTAATTGTAGGAGCCATTGTGCGTAGTGTTGTTGATTTTCATGAATCCTCATATTTTTTGTCAGCTTCACAATCTTGAAATGTGGCCATAGTGTGGAATGTTTGAGGCAGTTTTCAATAATGAGAGTTTGTGATTATTTTGGGACAACAGGTAACACTTGGCGAAAGTCTCCTCCCATGAGGAATACTTTTCCTCCGAATGGGGCATTTATGCCAGTGATGTCTTGGAACATTCTGTCGATTGCTTGGCGAGCATTTGCTGGGACCATGGAGGCTTCATCAACAATGAAGAGAGAGACTGATCGGAGGTAATGGGCATGCTTTGATTCTGGAGAAATGATGCAGGTGCTGGTGTCTAGGACTGGCACAGGAAGTTTCAAAAGATTGTGGACAGTTCTTCCTCCAGAGAGAAGTGTGGCGGCAATTCCTGTCCATGCAGATGATGCAACTTGGATGGATTTACTCCGGCAACAGGTGATGAGTGTGTTATACACTGTTGTTTTGCCACTCCCGCCTGTACCATCTAAGAAGTAACATCGACTGGATGGTGTATGGTGTCGAGAAAGTGAATCCAGATCTTGTAGCTCTTGGTCAACTAAGGTGCGTTGGTCTTCGTTGAGGCGCATTAACTGGGTTTGGGCTTTTTCAGTTTCTGCTGCAATATCGATGTCTTCTGAGGGGAGATGTTCAATATCGAGTGGGTTAACATCTGGTAGTCCTAATGCTGATAAACTTGTACCATTTTGTTGCAGAGACCTGTTGATGTCTTGAGCCGCTAATTGTGTCGCTATGTGGGTGGAATATTGGCGATGGTTGTAATCTTCAATCATGGCATTCTGGTGTTTTTCCCAAAGTTGCTGGGGGTTGGTTGGGTCACAATATATACAAATGGTGGTGAAAAGGGATCGCAGCTGTTGCGGCATTTGGAGGAGAGTTGCTTCAGAGAGAGCTTTATCCCATTCGGTGTCGTCAATCAGGAGGTGTCTACGTATACATGCTTCTTTGAATGTGTCAGAGACTTGGCCGTCAACTGTTCGCAGGTCTTCAAATGAGGTTGGGCCAGGCACGTGGAGCAGGAGGATACGGAGACAGTATCGTTCCATGTCTTTGGGGCTGCTGGAATACATGCGGCCTATAGTGGTTTCAGCGCCTCGTTGTCTTGGTCACCATTCTTGTGTGGATTTGTTGAAGACGTAGTGGTTTGGCAATTGATGATAGCAGAGGTCAGTGGGTTGCTGTATGTTTAGTTTGAAGAATGCTGTTAGCATTGTGTCCTTGTTGGTGGAGGCTTCTGCTGCAGCAATGTGGTTTCCTGGAGTGAAGTAAACTGGTTGCTGGCTGGGTAGATGGAGGGTGAGCCTGATGATGGCATGAGATTGGTGGTGCATTTTGTATTCAGCCATTCTCCAATAAGCCTCTGGTGCGCTGATGTATCTGGCATCAATAAAGGTGGCAACTTCGTCTTGATGGAGCTGATTAGTTTCTGTGACCTGGATGTTGGTGCAGTCGTGGCCTTTGTAAACATACTAAAATAAGTATTTTACACTCTTGATTGTAGTGCAGGCCTCGAGGTTGATATGGGCTTGGTATTTCTGGGATAAGTAATTGTTGTACGGTACAATCCATCGGTTGTCTACTTGGTGCTGGCCATTGGTTGTACGACCGTTATCTGACCTCTTATACAGTGGGACGTGGGTAGCCATCAGTTGCCAGTGCAGTTGTTTTCCGGAACTCCTTAGGATAGTCCTTTGTGCATTTGTTGTCTTGCATACATGGTGCGTGTATATTAAGGAGTCCACATGGACCGTGAACCATGGTTGTCTTGATGACTTGGAACAACTCGGGATGTTGTGTTGGATCAGGTATTTCTGCTGATATAATGCTGTCGATGTCAGCTGGCTCTCTTAATTTGCTATTGTCTGCCAAAATGATGAGTAGATGACAATGTGGGAGACCAAGTTTTTGGAACTCTATCACATAGATATGGATGACCGGTTTGCCAAGTACATGTTTTTTTCTTATGTCCATCATGAGTTCATGTAGGTGCTGTTGAAACACTCTGGCAACAATGTCTGGTCGATCTTGCGCTTCTTGGCCAGGGAGGAGGCCTTTTTGCACATCTTGGCATTTGGGATTGCATGTAAAAGTGAGGAATAAGTCTGGTTTTCCGAATTTAGCAACAATGGCCATGGCATCCTGGTAGTTTTGTTGCATAGCGTGTGCTGAACCCTGAAAGGAAGATGGGAGTACAACAATATTGCTGGGTTGGAGATTTTGCGTTTCAGTTTGAGTGTTTATGTGGTCCATGAGTCCTTGATAAATTTCAACACGTAGGTCATTCTGTTTTGTTTGTTTTACTGCAATCTGCTGGCTTCGACACGAATATATGCGTCAACAACATACTGTTGGAAAAGCTTTCCACCGTAGAAAATTGGGGAGAACGATTCTCGAACTGACAGGCGATGGGCATAGTACTGCAGGCAAGTAATATGTCTTTTTTTTCTGACTTGTGCTGTTCATCATGTTGCATGTTGTGCTGCCAACCTAATTCTCCAAATGGGTAGAAGATGGGGTAAACCATGGGGTCATTGTTTGACGACAGGTCACAAATATGCTGGGGTGGTTGACCATTGGGATGCACAACAATATCTCTCTTATGTGGAGGTGCGCCATCTGATGATGAAAAGACAACTGCTATCTCATCTTGCCTTGGATCATTATATCGCCGCTGGTCACCACCTCTCAAGATGTGCATTGTTACAACAGGTTGTGGTGTTCCATTCTGATCAGCTATGTGGCGTTGTTCAGCATTGACTTGTTGCATTTGTTTGTAGGCTGCTGCATACGGGTTGGTTCGTTGTAGGACATTTTGAAGGAGTGACATGACATCTGGAAGACCTTGTTGATTGGCAGGTTGTTGCATCCTGGCCTGTAGAGCTTGGCTTGCTTCTAAAATGTACAGTTGGCTATAGCATGGTGTGGTGCCTTGAGGAGGGTGAAGTGAGGCAGACCTGTGGTACACGAAGTCATTAAGTCTGAATGCATATGGGCCATGGCCTGGTGGGAACACAATGTTGGTGCCAAATGATGCGAATTCCATGGAACTATTATAACTGTGGATGTTGGCTCTAAAGTTTTGAGCTTGTGGTGTATCTGTTGTGAAAAGGCCTTTGAGTTCAGTTGGGTATGGTGCCAATGGTGGCAATTTAACTTTGCCTTTGTGGCAACAATTGTGGTTTTCCTTTTGAAACACAAGTGCATTGCAGAATGAACATTTCGTTGTCAATTTTCCAATGGAGAATGGATCGACCTGCAGTGGGAATCGTCAGGCAAAGAACTGCACCATGTGTGCTGCAGCATGTTCTCTAGTGTGAATTTGGTTGAACATTTTGCTGGGGTTTGGTTGAACATTTGACAAGAACACTTGTCCTGATGTATCATTATCAGCATTCTGCGACAGATGATAGCGGGTCGTGTGTGTTGCACGGGCTGCCAACCTGCTTTCCCGCTCTTCCTCCGTTTCTTGGTGTTGCTGATCATGTATCCTTTGTAGATTGGCTCTTTGTTGTGAAGGGGTCCTTGCCCCTGTGATGGTCTTTTGACGTCGAGGCATGGTGCATCAATGCTGTAGGGGGAGGAACGGACAGTGTCAAGAGATGGGTGGGTATTGTGTTGGTGGACCATTTTCTACCAGCAGAATTCATAGTCAGGTAATTTGATTTGTGATGGGGAAAGAAGTCTGCTGGTAAGAATACGTGACCCACCACAGCAAATTCAGTCGTGTGATGCACATCATCAATTTGTATAAAAAGAAAGGGGTAGAAATTGTATTTGTCGATTGGCTTGGCAATATGTACATTACATTTCGTAAAAAATGGGTTAGAAATTGTAGTCACCAAGGTATTAAACTCTTCAATTAACTGTCTTTGGTAGAAATGTTTGTTATTATATGCAAAACAGGTGTTTCATTGAGTTTCAGTTTGTGGTGTCTGGGATAAGGGGTAGAATTTCCCAAATGAATGGTTTTGTCACTGTGTTCAGGCTGGCAGTATAATGTACGATGTCGTGTTTATTTCAGTGCTTCATCATGCTTTAGAGATTCTTGGAATAAAATAAGCAGGTGAAAGTGAACTCTTGCTCTTTGTATAGTTTGGCTCAAGTGGATGGAACCTTACCTTGAACTGAGGTGTGAATCAATGAAGTGCAGAAGAGGGTACTGTTTATGTTATGGAGCTGAAAAATAAGTGAAATTATGAAATGTCAATGCAAACTGCGGAGGAAATAATGATATTAATGTATTCCTAATTGTATTTGTGCTGGTGTTTTATAAATTTAATTTTTATGCTATAAGTCGAAGTCGAATGTCAGTGTTCCTTCCCTTTGGCCAAGAGTCTTTGCCCTAAATGTTGATTAAAAGGAATGTCTTGCAATGGTACAATGTGACCTGGGCTGATAACAGCAAACTTTTGCCGTAATTACATCATGTGCTTCTCACCTAGAAGACACGTATGCAGTTCGAGTTAACATCCCCTACCACTCTCCCATGAAAAGCATATAAATACAAGAAATTGTAATCTTGTTTTAGTGCAAGCACGTGTGATGAAAGCATGCCAGTGGCTTGTACTCCTTGGGACTGACCAAGTACCAAGTAATAATAAAACTCTCTGATGTAATGTACTTTCACGTTGTGGAAAGTGAATTAATCGGGTTGGTTTAATGGTTAACTAAAAAAGTAAGAATAAATCAAATAGAACCAAATAATATTGCAACAAATGGGGGTTCTCAAGTTCATGGTGTGAAGTGTACGAGAGAACAGGAACACGATGCATTTAAAACCGAGTCGGCTAGACGTTAAACCCTGAAAGTTAAATTAGATTCCACAACAACGCAAGAATTCTACAACGATCACTACGAGGTTGGGTGAAAATTCCTCATCAATACTGTTATATGGCATGGGTTTGGCAATATTGGTCAATAATGCCTACGCGTAGTTCTCGTCAATGAACCGAAAATGCTGGTCCACTCCAGTCGAGTCGAGTTGTACTGTACTGCATTTTTCAAATCAAGGAAAGTTGGCCTACTTTGAAGATGAAGATGCGTGGCTCAATCCATGCAAAATCCACAAGGCACCATAATGCTTCGATCCTCACGGTTGTTTGGTGTTGACATAACATAATGCATGTGATATAGGCCTATCCCAAGATGAACAGGAGCAGTGGAGGGTGACGGAGAATCAGAATGCAAATTTCAATGAACAGCACTTTTTTGCGCACATCCGACGATTGAACACTGCTTGGACGCTTTAATTTGAAGATCACACACGCAAGACACAACACAGGTGACGATGGCGGTTGATATTGACATTTTGATGTAAAGAACAGCAATTGTTTGGGTGCATCCGACAATCGAACACCTCTTTCATTTGAACAGTTAACACGCACGCATTCAAAGTACAGAATCTATTATCGGACACCGCGCTTTCGAAGAACAAAGAAAAGAAGAGAATCCGGGCAATGAAGGGATGACCTCATACCCGTTCCCTGGTTCCCCTACCTTCAGATTATAGCCTTTGATGTTATCTGGACGTTGGCCTATTGCAACTTATTTCCGGGTGTTTTTAATATGTATGTTGGATTTCAGACACAAATTGACAGTCTAAGTGGGCGTGTTCAGTCCGGGGAGTACGTTGGATTTCAGACACAAATTGACACTCTAAGAGGGCGTGTTCAGTAAGGGAACTACGTTGGATTTCAGACACAAATTGACAGTCGAAGAGGATGTGTTCAGTCCGGGAAGTACGTTGGATTTCAGACACAAATTGACAGTCTAAGAGGGCATGTTCAGTCTGGGGAGTACGTTGGATTTCAGACACAAATGGATAGTCTAAGAGGGTGTGTTCAGTCTGGGAAGTATGTTGGATTTCAGACACAAATTGACAGTCTTAGAGGGCGTGTTCAGTCCGGGAAGGACGTTGGATTTCAGACACAAATTGATAGTCTAAGATGGCGTGTTCAGTCCGGCAAGTATGTTGGACTTCAGACACAAATTGACAGTCGAAGAGGGAGTGTTCAGTCCGGGGAGTACGTTGGATTTCAGACACAAATTGACAGTCCAAGAGGGCGTGTTCAGTCCGGGGAGTACGTTGGATTTCAGACACAAATTGACAGTCTTAGAGGGCGTGTTCAGTCCAGGAAGTACGTTGGATTTCAGACACAAATTGATAGTCTAAGATGGCGTGTTTAGTCCGGGAAGTATGTTGGACTTCAGACACAAATTGACAGTCGAAGAGGGCGTGTTCAGTCCGGGGAGTACGTTGGATTTCAGACACAAATTGACAGTCTAAGAGGGCGTGTTCAGTCCGGGGAGTACGTTGGATTTCAGACACAAATTGACAGTCTAAGAGGGCGTGTTCAGTCCGGGAAGTATGTTGGATTTCAGACACAAATTGACAGTCTATGAGGGCGTGTTCAGTCCGGGAAGTACGTTGGATTTCAGACACAAATTGATAGTCTAAGATGGCGTGTTCAGTCCGGGAAGTAGGTTGGATTTCAGACACAAATTGACAGTCTAAAAGGGCGTGTTCAGTCTGGGAAGTATGTTGGATTTCAGACACAAATTGACAGTCTAAGAGGGCGTGTTCAGTCCGGGGAGTACGTTGGATTTCAGACACAAATTGACAGTCTAAGAGGGCGTGTTCAGTCCGGGACGTATGTTGGATTTCAGACACAAATTGACAGTCTATGAGGGCGTGTTCAGTCCGGGAAGTACGTTGGATTTCAGACACAAATTGATAGTCTAAGATGGCGTGTTCAGTCCGGGAAGTAGGTTGGATTTCAGACACAAATTGACAGTCTAAAAGGGCGTGTTCAGTCTGGGAAGTATGTTGGATTTCAGACACAAATTGACAGTCTAAGAGGGCGTGTTCAGTCCGGGAAGTATGTTGGATTTCAGACACAAATTGACAGTCTAAGAGGGCGTGTTCAGTCCGGGAAGTATGTTGGATTTCAGACACAAATTGACAGTCTATGAGGGCGTGTTCAGTCCGGGAAGTACGTTGGATTTCAGACACAAATTGATAGTCTAAGATGGCGTGTTCAGTCCGGGAAGTATGTTGGATTTCAGACACAAATTGACAGTCTAAAAGGGCGTGTTCAGTCTGGGAAGTATGTTGGATTTCAGACACAAATTGACAGTCTAAAAGGGCGTGTTCAGTCTGGGAAGTATGTTGGATTTCAGACACAAATTGACAGTCTAAGAGGGCGTGTTCAGTCCGGGAAGTATGTTGGATTTCAGACACAAATTGACAGTCTAAAAGGGCGTGTTTAGTCCGGGAAGGCGCCAATCGGGGGCATGCGTTTAGTCCGGGAAGGCGCTAATCAGGGTACATCATGTTGGCAGAACTGGCGCTCATCGTACCCCTCCTTCCACGCTGATTTTTAAAACGTGACAACCATTGCTGATGTTCTGAGCAATACTATTTATTATCAGTTGTGTTTATGTTCAGTGTTTGATGCAATGAGTACTCCCTTACTCGAGTTCATATTTTTGGGATAGACGGCAGCACTTACCGGAAAACAGTTCAGCGATGGCAACCGAACGGGAATAAATGCGGCCGTCGATGGCTTGACGTTGTCATCCAATTCCAGCTTAGAAATTTAGCGCATCGTCTTCGTCACATTAAGAAACCTCAGTATATGGAAAATGAGCACATTCCTCTCGGCGGTGACGGTCTGTCAACGACAGATGTAATGACGTCAGCGAATGACCAATGATGTCATGACGGAATTACGCCTCTCAGCGGTGACGTCACATGTCGCCATGCAAACGAACGTAAAAATTAGAAAATCGGCCAAAATTCCCAAACGTGTCCGTCTGGCGCGATCTCACATAGCCCATTTTGTTCATTAGACCACAGAGCACCCGCATGCCGAAAGTGGCGACAATCCGTCCGGCAGTTTTGGAGGAGATACGTCAAATTACACGCAGACATTAACAGAAATAATATATAGATATATAAAGCTCTGGAAAAAAAAAAAGAGACCACTCCAAAAAAATATTAAATCAGCATCTCGACATGTGTGGCAGCCATTCCATTCCAGTGTCTGTTGAATTCCAACACAGGTACACCTCATTCAACTTAGTGAGGTACTGATTAGGTGATCACCTGAACCGAATCTTATTTAACAAGGAAAAGTATAAAAACCACTACTGTGGTCATCACTATCCTCTTGCAATAGGACCAGCTGGATGGCAAAAACAGTGCTCAAAGTACCTCAAAAGTGATTGGAACCAAAAAATAACTATTGACCCTGCCAAAAGAGTTGAAAAGAAAAGTTGACATGAGTTGGTTATTTTACTTTGACAACTTTTACTTTGACCAGACCATATACATCGTAAAACCAGAAAAACTGATAATTTTGCAGTGGTCTCTTATTTTTTTTCCAGAGCTGTATATACAGCAACATAAAACCTAATCAACTGCATATACAGCTGTATATACCGCTCTGGAAAAAAATAAGAGACCACTGCAAAATTATCAGTTTTTCTGGTTTTACAATTTATCGGTATGTGTTTAAGTAAAATGAACATTTTTGTTTCATTCTATAAACTATTGACAAAATTTCTCCCATATTCTGAATAAAAACATTGTCATTTAGAGCATTTATTTGCATAAAATGACAACTGGTCAAAATAACAACAAAGATTAAGTGTTTTCAGACCTCAAATAATACAAACAAGCAACTTCATATTCATTTTTAAACAACACAATACCAATGTTTTAACTTAGGAAGAGTCAGAAATCAATATTTTTGGGAATAAGCCTGATTTTCAATCACATCTTTCATGCGTCTTGGCATGCTCTCCACCAGTCTTTCACATTGCTGTTGGGTGACTTTATGCCACTCCTGGCGCAAAAATTCAAGCAGCTCGGCTTTGTTTGATGGCTTGTGACCATCCATCTTCCTCTTGATCACATTCCAGAGGTTTTCAATGGGATTCAGGTCTGGAGATTGGGCTGGCCATGACAGGGTCTTGATCTGATGGTCCTCCATCCACACTTTGATTGACCTGGCTGTGTGGCATGGAGCATTGTCCTGCTAGAAAAACCAATCCTCAGAGTTGGGGAACATTGTCAGAGCAGAAGGAAGCAAGTGTTCTTCCAGGACAACCTTGTACGTGGCTTGATTCATGATTCCTTTACAAAGACGAATCTACCCGATTCCAGCCTTGCTGAAGCACCCCCAGATCATCACCGATTCTCCACCAAATTTCACAGTGG
>NC_140964.1:20586859-20656859 GCF_056783735.1 Eptatretus burgeri | reverse complement strand
AGTAAAAACAAATTAACATCATCAACTCAGTGAAAAGCAACTCGTGCCACCTTCCTCGTCCCGTTTGCGGTAAAGCGATTAGAACCGCCATGTTTGGGTTATAAATAAATAAACCTCCTCCATCGTTTCGGCTCATTCTACGTTGGCGGGACTGTTCAAGTCCCGTGGACGTCACATTGGTGTCAGGAGTGGGATGTTCGAACCCCTCTAAATTATATTTGGTATCGGGAGAATATACCAAGATTAAAATCTCGCCACGAATTGGAATATAAAATTACTACAGAAAAGCGCGCGAGCGCGGGAAAATTTTGGAGGGATTTTTCAAATTTAAATTAATTGGCCGCAAACGGGACTTCTGCACCATGGCGGATGTGCAGATGTTTGAGGAGGAAGGCCATGTGTCTGGCAGCGAGTCGAGGGAAGAAGGGAGAGACGGGGGTAGGGTTGGAACCTCCCCCATTCCGAGCGTGGACCGTGCTTCATCGCCCGTAACAGAGCTGGCAGCGCCGGAAACCGGCACGATGACGATCTGGACAATGTTGGAACGTTTAATGAGTGCAATTACAGCACAGGGGGCAAAAATGACGACACAGGGGGCACAAATGGCAGAAATGACGGCACAAATGGAAAATCAATTTGTGACACAGAGGGCAGAAATGACGGCACAAATGGAAATCAATTCGTGACACAGAGGGCAAAAATGACGGCACAGGGGGCAGAGATGGCGGATCGATTGGGGTAATGGGGGAACAGTTGAGTGCACGGATTGATTTAATGAGGGATGAATTGGGGGAAAAGATGGAGAAAATGAAAACTGAGATGCAGGAGTGTGTGGATGTTAAATTGGGAGAAATACAAAGTCAATTCGAGGATAGATTGGAGGAAACAAAGGTAGAAATTACATTGGAGGGGGAAAATATACGAAAAAAATTGGTAGATAAAATTGATGCAACGAACATTCGGGTTGATAAAGTGGATGAAAGCCTGGAACGTCATCGTGCCTGTGTGGATGCTCGTATGCAGCTGCAAGTTGAAGAGTGGGGAGAGCTGAGGAAGCAAGGGATGAATTTGGCGGAGGAGGTAAAAGGATTGGAGGCTCGTTTGGACGAACAAGATAAAATTATGAGCCAAGATGAAGTCTTGGATAAAGGCCTGGTGGAGCCGTCTTTTGTAAGTAGAGTGCCCAGAAGATCCTGCGGGCCCAGAAGATCCTGCGGGAAGAGGTGAATCGGTCCATTCAACGTTTGGAACAGGAGGCAAAATTGACCCATGAGACCCTCACCACAAAACATCTTTGGCCACAGTGGGCTCCGAAATTGGATACGCAGCCACAAGGGTGTTTGATCCCTGGGCTGGATTCGGACAAGGGAGAAACTGAGAAGCGGGCCACCGTAAAAGTGATCCCCCTGGTAAATTTCGATGGGTCAGGGAGCGTTGAAGCTTTTCTGACGCAATTTGAGTGCATTTCCCGACTAAACGGGTGGAATGAGCGGGAACGAACAGGGAATTTGGTGGCAACGTTGCGGGGACCAGCCGCAGATGTGTTAAACGTGATCGCGGAGGGATGTTGACCAGCTCCCACATTTGCGAGGCGTTGAGCCGTCGGTTTGGGTTCGCGGCAAACTGTGATCTGGTGCGGGCTCAGCTCCAGCACCGCAGATTAAAGCCAGGTGAGACGGTGCAGGAGCTGGCACAGGACATTTACCAATCAGTCAGGATCGCATATCGGGACCTTACAGTGGAGGCGTGGGACAGACTGGCACGAGAGAAATTTTTAGCTGCTCTTCCTGACCCTGAGGTCCGAGCGCTAGTGGAGCTCCAGGATCCACCCACCGTTCACCGAGCGGCCGAGTGCCCAGCCAGGCTGGCCTCCTGGAGGCGGCCGGGTCGGGTGCCCGAGAGGCCATCGGTGACGATCCGACAGGCGGAGATCCAGGATCAGGGAGGGGGGCTGGGAGAAATTGGCATTACCCAAATGTTTCAGGAAATTTGCCAGAAACTGTCAAGTTTGATAAAGGGTAATCCGGTAGTTAGTGCGCCAAAGCGGCGGGGTCCAGCCCAGCCAATAGAGCAATTCCATTATGGCCAAGGGGGTCCGGAACCGGAAGAGACATTTCACCGGTACTCACGGGGGCCTTTTATGGGGAGTTGTTTCCGGTGCGGGCGAAGAGGACACATGCAACGATATTGCTGGTACCCGGCGATGGAGGGACCCTCCAATGGACTTTTAGACTCGGAGATGGGTGAATCCTCCTGCTGAACCGCCAGGTCTATCCGAGATGCCCTTTCATAGGTCGGGTCCGGAGATCACTGTCGGGGGTCGGGGAGACTAGATTGGGCTGAGCATATATGGCCATGCTCGGCTGCTGAGATTGTGGCGAAGTACCCTCCTTTAGTGGAAAAAAAATGAATTGTGGGAAAATTGGCATGGGTTTGTAAGTTCTGCTGAGTTTTAGAGTGACAATCGGGACAGTGAGTAATTGGTAACAATGCGGGCACAAGTGGCTGTCCAATGGCTGGTGCGTGGATCTGGTGAGAAGTGCTGTGTGAGTTGTTTTAAGTTAAGAAGTGAAATGTATGGTGCACACATTGATTTTTTATTGGACATAGTGTGGTAACAGGGAAGGTCATGGTCGGCGAAGTGTTAGAAATGCAGGTGTCACATGTAAGGCCGATGGGGTGGGGGAGTCATGTGGGTTTTGTGGGTGGGGATGATGTGCTTGTCCACAGGGATTGCTGAAGCTCACGGTGAGCGTGAATTGCGACCCCCTTCAAGGAGATTCACCACCTGGTGGCTAATGGTGACAGTGTCTGGAGGCAACTGGGAGAGGGTCTGGTTGGGCGACCAAGGCGGGTAGGACCTTGGCGACCCAGGAAGGCCAGAGGAGCCAGTGAGACCCCTTCCAGAGTGTTGTACGGGATTAGAGCTGATGGCTACCATGGGGGAGGGAATCAAAGGGAGCGGGGCGGAGAAACATCCGGGTTGGACTAAAGCTTACCTGTGGGCATGGTTGCACCTGAGATGCCCCCATCATCTTGTGGTAACCCACCCCACGGCCACGACGGGATTCAGCCTGCATGATTAAAATGAGGACCATGACCTAGAAATGTGATGATGACCATGGTGTGAGTGTTGTGAAGATGTATGAGTCCCACTCGATCCCGCACAACTTGACATGTGCAGCAAGGGCATGATGTCCGCATAATTTTGGGGCAAGCAAATTTGAAAATTGGCTCCCCAGGTAACGCTGGGTCTATTAGCATCCACTGGGGGAGGCGGTCAAGTGTAAATATCCTGTGAATAGTGTCGTTAAGGCTTAGAGTAGGAATGTAAAGTATAAGTGTTGTGTTTTTGTGGAACCTTTTGTTTCCCCTCCCCAGATCACTGGAAGAGTGCTGGGCAAGAGCGATGATCCAGAAGATGGAGTGCAACTTCGCTCAGTGCTCTCATGTGATAAAATTAAAAATTAAAAAAACGAATGATTGTTTAGGCGAGGATAAGGCCATAAGGGGGTAGTACATTAAGCAGGATAGGTAAGTTAGCTGCGACTCGCTGCCCATTGCCCCTCCTACTTTATTTCGTTAGGTTAATTAGGTGTGAGTCAGTAAGTGTTAAGGCTGGTACGGTAGCGCCTGTGATATACCTTGCAGGAGCTGCGGTACCAGAGGAGGAGGCAGTGTTACGTTTGAGGGGGGGGGTATGCATTCAAAGGGTAATTAGGATGTTTAATTAGGTATGCCATGCTGTTCGAGTTTACCAGGATCTCGATGTAATAAGTAGCAATTCAGTGGTGATAAGTTGTCTAGTAAATGTTCATTTCTTCAAGGGGGGAAATGATAATTGTCATGTAATTAGATAGGGACATGGGATAGGGTAAGTGTGTCTGCGTAATCCCCTTTTGGTATTCTCTGGAGACTGGCCGTGACGTCACAGGACAGTGCAGCGGATGGCTCCGCCCCGTGATCACGATTGGCAGAAGGCGACGGCGGTGGGCCAATAAACGGCTCGATTGGAAGTGACGAGGACAGGAGGATAAAAAGGTTCTGTTCGGGGTCGAAAAGGGAGAGGAAGAAGATCGGGACAAAACGATCGTGTTTTTTTGGTGTGGAGGCTGTTGCGCGGAGAGCGTCCTTGTTGTTGTGCTGATTCGATCGTGTTCTTCATCGTGTCTTGGAGCCTTGCTGAGCCTCGTGCCTCACCTTGGTTGGCTCTGGGGTTCTGCTGACTCGGAGTACGGCGTCGAACGGCGGGCGGACCTGCCTCCCTCTCCTGCTCGCAACTTGGCGCCAGAACTGGTTCCCTGGCGGCTGTGAGCAGACTTGGGCCAAGACCAGGAGGTCGACAGCACCACGGTTTCTCCTGCCCCCCTGACGAGAGCAAGGCCAGCTCGTCCGACGCCGATCCAAGGACAGTTGCGTCCACACCACGGTCCAGCCTGACCACCAGAAATAGCTACTGTGTGTGTGTGTGTGTGTGTGTGTGTGTGTGTGTGTGTGTGTGTGTGTGTGTGTGTGTGTGTGTGTGTGTGTGTGTGTGTGTGTGTGTGTGTGTGTGTGTGTGTGTGTGTGTGTGTGTGCGCGCGCGCGTGCTTGGTGCCTTAGAGGGTTTGAGATCTGTATATTCATTGGAATTGTCTGTGTTTTTCCCCACGCCCGATCCCACACCATCCCGTCGAATCGCCCCGGATCCCTTTTCTTGCCGAGTCTTGTTATTTCTGGTTAATAGTAAAAACAAATAAACATCATCAACTCAGTGAAAAGTGACTCGTGCCACCTTCCTCGTCCCGTTTGCAGTAGAGCGATTAGAACCGCCATGTTTGGGTTATAAATAAATAAACCGCCTCCATCGTTTCGGTTCATTCTACGTTGGCGGGACTGTTCAAGTCCCGTGGACGTACATACACATACCCATGAAGGTGGATACTTCTAGATCTGGGAGCCTCATTGGTGTGCATTACTATTTACGGAGTGGGGTTCCATATGTGGGTTTCATAAGGTGGCTCTGTTCCATCTTCTGAAACCCACATTTGGAGATGACAACCAATGACACACACACACACACACACACACACACACACACACACACACACACACACACACACACACACACACACACACACACACACACATACACACACTTTACTTTCTCTCCCACTGCACTTGACTTTCTTAAAAAGTGAGAGTTTTCACACAGCGTCCTACACTTTTTCAAAATACATTTTAAACTGAAATTACATGAGATTACACCATTTATATAAAAGTAACGGAGTTACCAACAAAATGATAATGTAAAGTACTCCATATATCAGGGTCCGTACACGAGTTACTCAAATCCATGTCCATCAGCCGTCCTGAGTGTGTGATGACAGGACGAACACGAACAAATAGTCCAATACATCATCACACTTCCTGACAGTGATCGAGCCATCGTTCAAAGTGATTCATTTAATGTTGGGGAGAGGGATTTTTCTCCAAGGGCATCATGTTTTTGAAAACACTTCTGACCCCTTGTGTCAAATCATAGATCAAACTATTGTGAAACGTTTATTTTCTAATATATGAACGTCGCTTAAGTGCAAACTCATAAAAATGTTGAAACCAACATGAGTGCATGGCCATTTGTCTGAAAATCTACTTGGCCTGTCATTAGCTTCTTTCTCTATTGGGATGTTATTATTTATTAGGTCTTTACACTCGATTTGACCTGGTCTTGTAATAGTCATCGTGTTATTAAATTATTGTGTACAGTTGGGTGATCTCCTTCTCACTTCCCTCATGTCAATGATCTCTTCTTCCTTGCATACAGCTTTGACAACCTTTCCAGAGTTGCTGCTGTTTTGCCACTTTTGGAATCGATCATTGTGTCAAGGACCCAGACCTTCTCAATTGACCACCAGAGGCAATTCACCCATCAGACAAGGCCGGCCATCACAGCATGGTATACTCTATCTTTGTTCAAATGGGCAATTCATGACTTGTGCTGTGTTTATCACAGGCACAGAAAAAGGAAACGATGTGTACAATGCTTTCCTTTCGTTTACCGGTATGTTTTCTTTTTCTTGTTTTTATACTCGTATTCATTGACAAGTGTCGTTCAAAACCTTCTCAGAGCAAGGTAGTCACATGAGCTCAACAAGTTCCAACTTTTTTGTCTGTCACAGAGAGTTGCTGCTGCCGAAGCAACTTCCTGAGCAAGGGTTATTCTGGGTGGTTTGTCATAAGCTTCCCAGCAGTGGTTCGGGCAGGAATTTGGCCACTGTGCCGGCGATAGCTCACCTACTCTTTATAAAGGACACCATGGGGATATTTAACATCCACCAACTGATGGCAGTAGACTGACACCTGGTTTCACATCCATCAGAGGGCGACACACACATTGATGATTCACCAATCTGTGACGCACCAGGATGACAGTATATAGCTGGGCCGAGATTCGAACCGGGGCTAGACAGCTTGTAGGAGATCCTGTTATTCCAGGTCGTATCGTATAACATTCTGTTAATTTGCGATCTCAAGTTGTATTGATACGTTTAAAATGTTTCTCGTTAAGTATAATGCATTTCTTCTGGTTGAATGTTGAGCTATGCCTGTGTGTGGAGCTTTTTAAAAGCAGCATGGGAAGCGGCCGCCGGAAACAGTAAACAGCCGAACATGCGAACATACAAACACACCGACAAACACCACACTTCACATTATATAATCAATGCTGGGATGGCCTGGACACTCCATTGGCTCAATAGAACATAAATGCTCAAAAAAAATCTACCAAGATAAAACTTATAAACCTATAAATTATCTGCCAGTCATCTGCAGATAATTCCACATCCCAAAACTCTCATTAAACTTTGGGAAATCATCGCTTAACTCGACAAAAGAGAGACCCAAAAGTGCTTGTTTGTCATTATTCTTATGATTATTCTTTTCTGACAGACGAACTCAAAATTGGGGAAAGCTACAACTTGGTTTAAATACGAATCTCCTGAAATTTATCGTGCAAAGGTGCAAACTGATCAAAATTTTAATAGTTTTTAAAAAGTATGCAAAACTGCATTCCTTTGTGAAGGAAGAGGAAGGGAACAGAAGGGTGGGTGGGATTATGACTGTCATTCAGCCTGATGGGGGTGGAGCCACTGGACACATTTGCCCTCGGGTCAATCAGACCACTATGGGTATGGTTAACGGTGGAATATTATCAGGGTTCAGTGTCTATAAAGTACATATTATGAAAACATGTACAGGACTGCGAAGAGTGAGAGTATGTCTGTCTATAAAGTACGTACGAATAATGCACATGCATGAACTATCGGGGATGCTTCTTCATGATGGTTATACCCCAAATGGAAGTGGGGGGGGGTGCAATTTTCGCCTCTCTTCCCAGCTGCCCGCATTCATCAGGGAAGTGTGGTCACGATCATAATACCGATTGGTCCCCATGAACCGGCCAATTCCATCCACTCACCCCTCTTCCTCTCCCGCACATCCCCCTTACCCCCCCACCCCCGCCCCCCTTTGCAACCACAACATATTGGATGTGAAGAATCTCTGGCGAGCTCCGGGGAGGTCGATTGACTGTCTCCTTGCCACTGCCCTGTTCGTGCTGGGCTGGCACAGGTCCAATCGAGAGCAACAACACACATATTTCCATAAAGTAAGTGCCATTTAGAATGTTAGATCGTCTATAAAGTACATACAGTACCAATACAATGTGAGCACATCTGTAAAGTTTGCACGACAACATTTGTAAATCATTAGTAGAATATAGTTAACAAAGGCACTCCTGTCATATACTCCTGGTTAAAAAAAAACAACTTCAGAACCAGCAATTACCATGACGTCAATTTTGGCACTTAATTAGCTTCAGCAAAGATTGTACTCTACATCAAATTCCCCTTTATGTAACCATATGATTCCACCCGAAGGGAGGGGGGGCACTGCTCATGTTTAACAATCACAAACATGCACAAGTGCATACACACACACACACACACACACACACACACACACACACACACACACACACACACACACACACACACACGACACACACACGACACACACACGACACACACACGACACACACACGACACACACACGACACACGACACACACACACACACACACACACGGAACACACACACAGCACACACACGGCACACACACAGTACACATACAGCACACACACAACACACACACGGCACACACACACACACACACACGGCACACACACACACACACACACACACACACAGTTGGTGTCTTTTCTTGGGACAGCCATTATTCAAAGAAACATGTCGGGATGGTTTCACATGATTATTTCTCGTGACCATCCCTACCCATCCCTTCATCCATGCATTTAAAAAAAATATTTTTTAATACTTGCAGATGATATGATGAAAAAGGAAATATTTTTCTTACGAATCTTATCTACTTGCAGATTGAAAAATAAAACATGACGTTTCTTGGACCATTCTGAATGTCATGTTCAGATAACTTTTTCAACGTCCCTAGTCGACCTTTTGACGCAAAAGTTTATTCAAAGTTACAGTGAGATGCATGTGTGACTTCCTGCTGTGGGATTTTTAATGAGAATTTTCTACAGCATCCTTTACTTTCTGACCCTGTTCGTTGGTTATTTTGTAGTTTGGTTGAGATGTAATTTTTCCTTCATAAATGTAAATTTCAATGCCATAAGATACTCATTAGAGACCTGCACTTTGCTTCACCAGCATGATGGGTTGGGTGGGAACAAGCAAAGCAAATTAGTTCAACATACACTGCCTGAGAAATGTCTGACCTTTACTGCTTTGTTTGTATTCACCTTGAAAGGAGGGCTGAAGATAGACAGCAAAGTCAGGACAACCCATGCATCAAACAATCTGAGTGTACAGCGAGTTTGATTGTGAAATCATGCGAGATGAGCACTTACTTTTGTATACTTCCTCTGTTTTCCGATACGCTAATGTTAAGGGAGAAAACTATTGATATTTCATTATCACGTGGAAAGATAGCTGAGTAAAATGTTGCTTCCGTTGAGCTATCTCATTCTTAGTTCGATTGCCAATACTATTGGAATCTGCCATCAGGGGCAATGTCTCTTGAGATATACATTCAGAGAAGATGTTGTGTGCTGTCCCATTTGCTTGCATTCATTTGTGAAAATTGAAGATCCCACAGTAAATTTGAAATGCTACCATGCCTAAAATCTAAATTCCTTATGCGTTGAATTTAGAGTTTACCACTTGTTTAATTCGGGCTTGCAAAATAGCTTGCAGGTATTAACAATCGCCTCTGAGCTGTATTGCTTGGGTTTGAATCTCAACCCAGCTATCAACTGTCATTCTGGTGCTTCGCATGCAGGGTAAGGCATCAATGTGTCCACCGTCTCTTGGATGTCTGCCAGCATTAGTTGATTGAGGTTATCACCCACACCATAGCTGAATTCAAATTTCCAGGGTGACTGTACAGGTTCATTGCATCGGTGGCACAACAATCTCAGTTATGATGCAACCAGTGAGTGGGATTCGGAATTGAATCCTAATCAAATATGCATTCTTTAACCACAGCAACATCTTGTCTCGTTCAATGTGTTCCTAGTTTATAACCATCCCAACTGTCCTTTTAGGCTTCATGAATTGTTGGCCTCCAATTTGACATCAGATCAGATCAAAATTTAAATCATTCTTAATCACAATCCAATATTTCAGTATTTTATCTTCGCTTCACTATTTTCGTCACTCAAGGTCAATGTGTCGATCTTTTAGCATACATTAAGAATTCAGAGTGGTTTAAAAACTAAAACACTTTCAATGACTTGAATCATTCACCAGGAAATCTCTATGACAAGAGAGGTGTGTGTGTGTGTGTGTGTGTGTGTGTGTGTGTGTGTGTGTGTGTGTGTGTGTGTGTGTGTGTGTGTGTGTGTGTGTGTGTGTGTGTGTGTGTGTGTGTGTGTGTGTGTGTGTGTGTCACAATTTTTTCTCAAAGATAGCTGAATGGATCTTCATCACACTTTCAGAGGTCCATCAGTGAGTGCTGGGGAGTATTTTAGGACAAAATATATTTGGAAAATTTTGGGAAAAAAAGTTAACTTTTTTTTAGGATTTTTTTTTCATCTTTCCATTGTGCCTCAGCCTTTTTGGCTATGTGAAAGGTAATATTAAATTATCCCCAACCCCATTCCTTAGTCGGTGTTGGGAAGTGTTTTAGGCACCCACAAAAATGAAAAAACTGAGAAATTGATTTTTTTTGTAATGCCAGCAGGGTTGGAACAGCACCAGGCAACATCCTGTAGGTACGTCAGGTAACCACTGGGCAGCGCCGGATACCCCCTTCACGTATCTAATATTTTATACCATTTATCAGTCATATTGCAATGTGATGCAGAAAAGTTATGGAATACACTTCTAACTCAACCTCTTGAGTGGTCTTTATGTGATCATTACAAAGAACAGTTTTAAATCCCTGTTTATTATCGCAATATGTTTTCCAGACATAAAAATTGCACACCTCTTAATGCTTGTTTTGTCATTTTCAGTAAATATTGCACATCAGAGTTACAAAGATGTGTACTTGGCCAAATTGTAAGACATAATTTTCATTGTGTTTCATCCACTGTTTTATTACGAACTGAAGTTTGCAAAGCTGAAACTCCATATATTCAGCGTGAAACTTCTCCAAAAAAGTTCACCCTGGGGCCCTGGCATCGAAAGTTCACAATTGGTTTTGATAGATATAACTAACATTTTATTCTAAGCATGCAACTTATAGAACCTGTTGATTTCGCTTACTTTTCGGATAAGCATCTTAACAAATGAGCACCAATATTTCAAACTTAATTTAACACCCTCACAAATAGTTTCACACTACCTTGTATCAGGAATTTGTTACCTCTGCCACCGAAGGTGAAGGACATTATGTTTTCATCCTTGTCTGTCTGTTTGATTGTTATTCGCAAAATTGAAGATTTTTCCAAGTGTATTGGTCAGTCAACTTTGTTACGAAATCTAAAGATTTCGTAAGTATATTGATGACTTCCGTCCTCTGTTTGTGTTTTTGTTTGTGTGTTTGTTTGTAGGCACGATAACTCGAGAACGGAAGAAGCTACCAATGTCAAATTACACCACGCGATTCAGGAGGGTGATGGCTAGCTCTGATTCGATTTTGGTCAAAATCGGTCAAAGGTCAAGGTCACAGTGAGGTCAAACATAATTCCGTAAATTCATGTGGAGAAATGCAGTATTTTTGCGTCGCTCGACGTTATGAGTTCATTTTAACTTCGAGTTTAATTTTGTCTTCGGTTTTTGTGATCGCTTAGGACGCTTAAAACTCGGTTGTCGAAATTCTGTTAAAAATCGGATGTTTTGGAGACGTTTTAAGATTGTATAAAAAATATTTCACTCGCCGCGTCACAGGTCGTCACGTGGTGCAGTGCGCTCGAGCAGAGGCAGCATTGAGTCACGTAATGGTTTTCCGTGTGCGCGCTGATGGTGTTTTCGATAAAGATGGTGTTTAAAAGTCATTTTTTATCCCAATAAAGGTTATCGTCGCATGCCTGACTCGCTAAGCCGTCGGATTATGTAAAGATTGTTGGTGGATGGCCGAATATTACGGTTTTGTGACTTTGATAAAATAATATTAAATAATTGCATGGAGAAATGGAGATTTTCGCTTTGGTCGACATTGCGATTTTTGATGGTTTGGTGCAGAATCATCGTAGAAACTTCTGGTTTACGTCGCTACCTTCTCTGGAGACAGCTTTTATTAGACAAGGTCAGAGGTCAAGTTGACGATTTCATAAGTACCAGTCTCTGACTGCTTGTTATTCTATTTGTCTGTATGTTTGTTTGTCTCAACCGCCTACAGGTCACAATTTTAAACAGATCTTCATGAAACTTCACCAAGTTGTTGAGGTCGTCACAACTGAGAAGCATATTGCTTTTGAGGTCAAAGGTCATCTTGAGGTCAAGTTTCAAAAATCGTCATTTTTTCATCCGATTGACTTGAAAATTAAACAGCAATTGCATCGTTCCTCACTGAATTGGTAAACCAACTGATTTTGAGGTTAAAAGGTGAAAGGTCAACGAAAGGTCAAACTTCTGAAATCATCAATTTTCATCTGAAAAAGCCAATTTTCATCCGATTGACTTGAGAATTAAACAGCAATTGCATAGTGCCTCACTAAATAGTGAAAATAACTATTTTTGAGGTCAAACGACAACTCAAGGTCAAGCTTCTAAAATCATCAATTTTGTCTGACAAATTGCCAATTTTTATTCTATGAACTCGAACATTAATCAGCAATTAATGTTTGATTAATTTAATCATTGTCATCTCACCTCAAATGAGCAATTTTTTTGAGATTGTGTTATTGGGAGAAATGAGAAATCAGTGTAAAAATACTGCTTGCATACTTTAATTGTAACAAATATAAGTAAACTTTACAGCTTGTACTTTCATAATAACAAGTCTATTCAAACTAGTGTGCATCACTGAATTGAGAAAGCAATTATTTTTTGCGGTCAAAATGTCAAAGGTCAACTCAAGGTCAAACTTCTGATATCAAATTTCATCTGAAAAATCGTCAATTTTCATCCGATTGACCTGACCTTTGATTAAGGTCATCTATTATAATCACAATGAAATGTACAATTTAATGCATCCATGACAACTTTTTTTTTGGGGGGGGTGGATTTTGCAAGTGTTGTGCTAAGCGTGACATGTTTGTTGTTTGTTTGTTTGTTACTTGCAAAATCGAAGATTTTTCAAGAATATTGATCTATTGACTTTGTTATTCTGTATGTCTGTCTGTCTGTCTTTCAACCACCTACAGGTCACAATTTCAAACCAATCTTCACTAAACTTCACCACTTGGTAAGAGTTCATCATAAGCAAGAAGCACAGTGTCTTTGAGGTCAAGAGGTCAACAACTTTGTGCCTTTGATAAAATCCTCAATTTTCATTCAATTGACTTGTAATTTGAACAGGGTTTGCATGTCATGTAAATGAATTCAACCACAAATTATTGTTGAGGTCAACTTCGGCCAAAAGGTCAGCAACGAGGGTGGAATTTATAAAATGCTCAATTTTCATCTGATTGACTGGAAATTTGAACAGCATTTGCATATCATGTAACTAAATTCAACCACCAATTATTTATGAGGTAAAAAGGTAGATGTTGGAGGGATTTCTAAAATCATCAATTTTCATGAGATTGACTTGAAAATTTTGGCGGATTTGCATATCATGTAAATGAATTCAACCACCAATTATTTTTGAGGTCTCAATGTTATATAAGGTCAACAAAGTCCAATTTCTAAAATCATCAATTTTCATCTGATTTTGAAGAATCAAAAAAAAAAAAGATTTGAAGATTTGCATATTTGATCGTTGAATTCAACCATCAATTATTTTTAAGGTCAAATTTGTTTGATGAATTTTGCAAGTATCGTGCTTTGCACAAAATCTTTGTTTGTTTGATTGTTTGTGTGCAGGATATCTCAAAACATTGTGGACTGAATCAAATGAAATTTAGTAGATAGGATGGCTGTGTGACAAGGCCGAATTGGTTAGATTTTGGTTAAGGTCCAATGACAATCCGGATACTAAAACTTCCTCAGTGATTCTTTACCATTGAGAGATCAGGCAAAAAACGATATAATTATAGCATGATATATCAAAAATTTATTTGGCCTGATATATTCTACTGGATCAGGCATTGTGTGGCAGAGGTCTGCACTCTACTGATTGCCCTTCCAGTTATCACTATTTTGCTAAAAAATAAAAAAGCCATAACGTAAGTTCGAGTAAATTTAAACAACCCCAATATTTTAATACAATGTCAGACCCCTGACATTCACCATTCCACTCTTTGCGGACCCTGTATATTTATGGTTCATAAAATGTGACCTGCTTTTCCCTTCACGGCCCTGTGCTTCACATATTCGCGGGGTTTTTTTTTCACGTTTTAGCGTTTTTCACGGACATATTCACGGTTTTTTGTGCCATAGTCACGTTTTGTTTTTTTGTGTTTTCACTTTTTTCTGTGGGTGTATGTATAGTTTTTGGGGAATTTTTTTTTTTTGCCTTTTTGCTGGTGTATTCACGTTTTTCAATGATGTATTCACAGTTTTTCATGGGATTTTGGATTATTCCTTATGAATTATGAACCGACGGGACCTATCCCACTTTTTCCCATTGAAACAATGCTCTGACATTCACGGATACCACATTTGCGGAATTTTTCAGGAACGTATTCCCTGCAAATGGCGGGGTCCGGCAGATATTCATATATATATATATACATATATATATATATATATATATATATATATATATACATATATATATATATATACATATATATACATATATATATATATATATATATATATATATATATATATATATATATATATATACAGGGGCTGCAAAAGTAGGTATACAGTAATGAAAAACAAAAGGTGCACACAAAACAAAGAAAAAAGGAAAAGATGTATTATAGAAAAAATTCCGAAAAGAAAAAGATTAAAAATGGGAAAAAGGATTTTAATGAATTCAAGTATTAAATGAATCCTAGCACCACTATTATAATACTGGTAATAATGGTATAATCCTTACTGTATACCTACTTTTGCAGCCCCATATATATATATATATATATATATATATATATATATATATATATATATATATATATATATATACATGTATATTTTTTTAAGGTATATATATATATATATGTATATATTTTAACCTCAAAATATATATAAATATATATATATACATATATATGTATGTGTGTGTGTTCTCCTTGAGGTTATCCATGGAGTGTAGTTGATAGAAGTTAATAGAGGAGTGATTAGTGGGGGGCTAAGACTGGCATGATACACTCTGGGCATGTGAAATGTAGAGGGGACCATAGAGTAAGAGGGGATGTGCTTGGTAAAAGGGGTGAAAGCCGAATATAAAGGAAAGCACAAGTGAGTTGAAGGGATTGTAAAAGGCAGGATGTGACACCATCATCTCTCCCACACATGGATGCATGGGCGATGAATGTGAGTGATAGAAGTACGGGGGTGGGGGGCATGTGAATGTGTTGAAGTATGAGTATGGTGAGTGAGATGATGTGAAGGAATGACTGCGGAAGGAAGGATTCCCCACCAAGAAAACCTGGGAGGGTTAAAAGATAACTAGTGGGGATCCAACGGATTTGGAATGGATACCACTCCCGTGTTGGTGTGAAAGAAGTAAATAATTTTATTTTAGGGGTACAAGAGTTCATTGATGGACTTGGGGTGTGGCTTGTAGAAAGGAAGGTTCAGAGGCAAAGGGCATTGGGCGTGCTCAGGACCGAGCTCGTTAGAACCCAGAGAGGCAAGGAAGTTTCTAAAAGGTGAGCCGAACACCCTGGGGATGGGGGTTCGAGCATCATGTGGCATTGAGTAACAGAAGGTGGAAGGCAGGAGAGGCCTCCCCCTCATAGTTCGGGAGAGGAAGAAACAGCTCGGGTCGGGATGACATCAGAGGCCGAGGTGCCGTGTCAGAAGAATACAGGAAGATCCTGCCAGGGAAGCCACACCACCCAGCTAGGAGATCGTGTAAAGTTACGGAAGGAAAAAAATAGAGGGCCGGGCCCACAATGGATAAGCATGAACCGGCCCACAATGGATGTAGAACCACATAATGAGTGGTGTTTGTTTTTCAAAGGTAAACGGAAGCGAATTATTGAAAATATATGAGGATATTTGGAGATGAATCTCCTTCACACTGTCCATTCAAGTCAACCGGCATCCCTGGAGTCATCCCTGCACAAGTAAGCATGGTGCAACCTGTACAACTTACCTGTGATTAAATCTGATCCTTGGCTAGGGTTCTATGTAGGTCTGAAATTCCTCTTGGGAGTAAGAGGTCCCCCGTCTGCGTTTGTCTCCGAGTCCATTTCTGATGCTGTTCCTGTTTGCAGTAACCAACGTGACCGTAAACGAATTGTCATCTCAGGACAAAATGTGGACATGTGTTTGGGTTTGGGGTCTATTGGTCTGAAAGAGCCTGCTGAAAGGTCGTGAAACATCCACTGACACAGTATCTGCCCTTGCTTGTTTATTATGAGATTATCAGGGAAGGTCTCGTTACTTTTTTGATTGGATGCTCCTTCTTTCTTGAAGAATATATGTGTATGTATATATATTTATATATAATTTTTTTGACAACTACTACAACATATGTACTTCTATTAAGTATCTACTACATCATAAGTGTGTACCACAATGTGAGTATGTCTGTTAATATGTACTACAATGAGAGGACTGTACAAATATTAAGTATGTACTACAATGTGAGTACATATTGTTCCTGGTTTTCTGGCTGGGTCACGAGGGGCTTTTCAAACCCGCTTCCTGACCTTTGACCCTGAAACCGACGAGCTGCAAAGTTGCCAAACAACCACACACAACCTCGCGTCCAATTCCCACATTATCTCCATGGTAAATTACCCCCCTCTCCCCCCCCCCAATAGGGAACCATGTTCAGCGCCACACGCCTATTTAGATCAGGTCCGGCTGAGTGGAACTGTGAGTGGGGCATCAGCTAGTCTATAACCATAGCAAATCAGCAGGGCAAAACTCCCATCAACTCTTTACACACAAATGTTTAACTCATGGCCAATGGAGAAAGAGGTACTCGGGCAGGTTGGAAAGGAAACTCCTTGTTCAGCACATGGCAGGTATTCATAAGAATGCAATTCATGAAAGAATAATCTTAGCCAAGAGCACACATGCACTTTAGGCAATCCTTAACCTGAATCTGCAGACATCAGCACCTCATTCATTCGAGGAATTCAGACAAGTGAGGTTGATAGACAGAGAGATACAGAAGGCGGGGCTTGTTAGCGTCCCCTCTCTCACCCGACACAAGCCTGCAGGCTTACATGGTCCCAACGTGAAAAGGAGAGGGGAGATGGAAGAAGAGAGGGTGATGATGCAATGTGCTGTGTCAGGAGAACTGCGTTGAATGCTTTGTAATTTGGAGAGGAAATTGTGAATGCGTGTCAGTACCGCTGTTCTGAATGGTTCCAAGGGAAATTGGTGATGACTCTTTGTGCGTTCCAAGTAAAAGTAAATGATTGCGTGAATCATTGTGTAATTGCTGGCACATCCAGGGAATGAGCTCTGTGGCTGGTTCCATCGCTCGCTCCATGGCTGGTTTGATCACTCGCTCCAGAGACCGTCTGCACCATGACTCGTGCTCACTTCGCTTATTCTTGGAGGGCTCTTTCAGCTCTCTCTGCTCCCTGGACATATGCAACCCTGCTTGTTGCATGACCCTGACTTACAAAGCCCCCAACTGAGGTGTGGCCTGGGATCGGGGCAGCTCCCTGTGCAGCTTCCTGATTGGCACGCTGATGTTGTTTTGCTCCGCTCATTGGTTGTTCAGTGCAGGTTCCGCATAGAACCGAATGGCACCCAAGCACTATGATTGGTCCGATTGGTACTCAGTGCTATGATGCAGTTGCTGCTGAACGTGAGTTTTTGAGGTGTAATGTTGGTTTTGTAAAGCATGTTTGTGTGTATGGATGTCCTATAAAGAGGTGTGGGGAGGTAGAGAGATGAGGAGAGAGATAAACGAAGAGTTACAAAGGGGGGCGGGGGGTCGACCATGATACACAAATACAATGCATTTCCCTGTCCACTGATACGAGAGGATAAGTAATTGGCCGAAACAAAATGCTCCAGATATATCTAAACTCCAGGATTCCTTGATGTGTTGAATGTAACTCCCCGGGGACTTCCATGACCACAACAACATATTAAGTATGTAGTGGAATATAGTTATTGCTGTGAACGCCCTCTTGTCACAAACATGTGATACACCACTTTAGACCCCCAAATTATAGCTGTATCAATTTAATCAGTTATTTATCTTCAGCAAAAATTGTACTGCAATTCAAATATCGCATTCTGTACCTACCTGGTGGGTGGGTCAACAGCTCATTAATATATCATGTAAATATCACATGCAGTACATTCAATCTGTAGGACCAGGAAAAGTCTGAATGCTACAGTATGTACTATAGCCTGGTGTTGGCTTCGTGGTTGTGTTGGTGGCTTGGGATCCTTGGGTCCTGAGTTTGAGCCCTGTTGGCCACTGAATTAACACCAGGGTGTTGACTCAGCCTGCCATCCTTCCGAGGTTGGCGAAATGAGCACCAGTACACGGGTCATAGGGGCACTTCATCAGCAGCATAGCTGTGCCCCCAACCAATGATGCAACCGGCAGCCAAAAAGGTAGCACACTGTGGGAACAGTATGCACTGCATGTGGTGTGGCTATTTGGGTCTGTGTTTTGATTCATCATACACTTAGGTCATTGATAGCTGAATTTTCTTCAACTATAATAATGTGACCTCATGTCTGCATAAGCAGGGCTGAAAATCACAAGGCAAAGTACACTTGAACATGTGCACCTATTAAAATAGAGGAAAAGTTATTCTGATGTGTAGATGGTATTGCTCTGTCTTGTGGTTATTGAAATGTGGGGAGAGACGTAACAATGATGTTGTGTTCTTTGTATTTGGCTTTGTAATTTCTTCAACCAAGCAAATGCAAGAGGAAGAAAAATATAAATCATGCACATCATCGAGGTGTGTGTGTGTGTGTGTGTGTGTGTGTGTGTGTGTGTGTGTGTGTGTGTGTGTGTGTGTGTGTGTGTGTGTGTGTGTGTGTGTGTGTGTGTGTGTGTGTGTGTACATGTTTTTTGTGGAATTATACTGAAGCTTTCTGATCTGGAATGTGATATACCTAAATGATCATCACGACCTCCTGAGTTGATTAGGCTAATTAACTACAAAGTATCCAGAAGAATTCCCATGTTTTCAGCGCACGCCATGTTAAGGTGTATACAGAATGTTCATAGGTCCTTCCATGGCATGACATAATAATAAATATAAAAACAACAAAAAGATTGATAATATTGTAATAAAGTATATATTAATTTATACTCATAATATTAAGAAGGATAATAAGAATAGTAGCATCATTTGGCAAAAACAATAACGAACGTTCAATCCGCACACCCTGGCCCAAGCACATCTGGGCTTAGTGAAAGGCAAGTATGAGTATGCAACAAGGCTGTGAAGACCACTGAACATTTGTTCCAATAGGCCAACCATAGTTGTTTTAAAAAGTGCTTAAGGGAAGTAATTACATCATTATGGAGGTGTAAATACACAAGGGGAATAAAGATAAATTAAATATGAAATGGAAACTAAAAAATGATGCAATTGCAATGTGTTGCAAAAATCTGAATTGTTCGGATTTACTGCAGGGGAATGTATTATTACCCTGCGCATGCAAAGTGAAAAGCGGGATGAGGCAATTCGTTCATGTCTGCCCATCCATCCCTCTGCCTGTAAACATCAGTTTATGATCGAGGACTAACTTATATATATTGAATGTTGTATTTTGAACACAAATAAATCAGAACATTAATCGGAAACAAACCTGCTGTTTTTGCAGTACTTTGGCTCAGAATTTGTCCCAATCGCACATGCGCAGAGAGCAGTGAATTCATTTTTTACACTGTCTTCGTGTCTGGCAGTCAAAACAAAATTGACAAGAATAAGAGTAATCAGAGATTGCAGACCCTCACCAGGGCTTCTTTTGAGTGGTGTATTTTTATGGAGGTTTGAGGATAAATCCAATATGGCTGCCAAACCATGTGACCTATGATATCATATGTGTGACCTTTTTGTTCCTCGTGGACAGGTGGTCACACGTGTAAAGTTTCGCCTCGATCTGTTCAGCCTCTTCAGAGAAGATTTTTGAAGGTTTTTGGGGGGTTTTTTTCAACAATACGGCTGCCAAATCACATGACCGTTGACGTCATTTTTTTTTTATGTGCACCATTTTATCCCGAGATGACCCTCAAATTTTCATACTAATCGGATCTACATATGCAATTATGACGTCATTAAAAAAACACACTCATTCCACATGACGAGTACTTGCGATGTGCCAAGTTTCAATTTTTTCCTTGGTGCAGTTTCAGAGACAGAGGTCCAAAGTTTTTCTGTTTTTCCAAT
Organism: Eptatretus burgeri; assembly: GCF_056783735.1. NCBI lineage: Eukaryota > Metazoa > Chordata > Myxini > Myxiniformes > Myxinidae > Eptatretus > Eptatretus burgeri. The sequence goes on along the minus strand of NC_140964.1, from coordinate 20,636,782 downwards.
AAGGCTGCTACACCACGTAACCTATGACGTCATAATTATCATTAAAATATTCTACATGAGTAGTCACACGCATGGTGAAAATTTTGTCTCAATCCGGCAAGCATTTGCAGAGAGAAACATGAAAGTGCTGTGTGGACAAACAAACAGACAGACAGACAAACATACAGACAAACAGACAGACAAACAAACAGCCCCAAATGCAATACCCTCTCCTTTGGCGAGGGTAAAAATCATTACAAACAGGAAATGTACTGTTTTTAAGGACGTTACAAAGGACACAAACAACAGGCACGAAGAACTAATGTAACATGTTAAATAAATTGGTGTAATCGACACTGCATCAATGGCGGTAAATTCCTGATTTAATTAATGTATATGACTTTTACAATCTTTATTTTATTTAAATTGAATGATATACTTGAACACTGCAGAACACAAATTGCTTTATTTGTACTTTCAGAACCCTTCCATTTCACAGTACTTGGACAGGGTGGTGTATAAGACTTCAACAGCCTGAAACTTTTGCAATTTTTTGTTGAACGATTTTTTTTTAAAAGTTTTTTAAATGTTTGTGTCCTTTGTATTTTATTTAAATTGAAGTATATACTTGAACACTGCTTGGAGTCATGTGTTCTTTGAACTCTCTCGTGTGTTTGTTTGTTTTATAAACCTTTGAATCAGTGATGCCTTTATTACCTCCACTCTTGTACTCTCTCCCAAACTAGTTTTGTGCTATTTGATGATTGGTGCAATCGGGATTCACGTAAACTGCCTCCTCATACATGCTGGTGGTCAGCGTTGAATTTTGAACCACATTATTCTTCTTTGGAAGGTGTTAAGCAGTGTGTTGCATGAGGTCCTTGTGATTATGCTGGCAATTCACGACAGGGAAGATATAAAGTTAGACTTTCACTTTGAGCAGATACCAAGTGCAGAAATAAATCGATCACTGCAATAAAGTGACAAATTGGAGCCATACACATGTTCCTAAGTTTTTGGGACAATCAGAAGTTCATTGTCACCCAAACCTAAGTAAATGTCACCATCCTTTGTCGATATTAATTTTGATAAGTGTTGTCGTGATGTGTTATCCTCACCTCTCGCTTCCAGTATGTCAGTCTTGGTCTGTCTCTTTACCTTTTCCCATTGACCATTGATCATGTATCCACAGTCGTCATCCCAGCTGCTTATCACTCTCCAACTCACTAGTGTTTTGTTTCTTTTGTCATGGGATCTTTTCTCATGTCGATGTCATTTCTACCTTGGTGGGATCCCATCCTTTGTGTTCTGTTTTTAACTTCCTGGCATGCAACTCATTGTTTGGTCCTATTTGTATTGGTCCTATTTTCTAGACTGTATGTGCCTGTTCATTTCTAGTGTCCTCTTTCCATTCAACTTCATAACCTTTACTTTCACTGAAAAAACTCGTCTTCTTTCCTTGCTCATTCTTCCTTCCCCTCTGCACCCCAGGTCACATGCACTCGATCCAGCAACCCTTATTATCTGCCGCAAGTCCGAACTTATAGCCACATTCACTCATTCATTCCTCATTTGTCTCCATTGTTGAATCGTCTCCCTCTCCCCCACCCAAGTATGTACCATCGTGTGCGTTAACAGGTCGTATCTGCTAAGTCATCTTATCCACACTCATCCCTACCATCTCTACCACCCACACGTCTTTGAAATTTTTCATCTTAAATGTTGCATCATTTAATCTATTTTTCTTCGATGTTGGAAATATGTTACTCACACCAATTAATAACGCATATACTCGTACACTTACACAGGAGAATTTCAAACACTCACTCATTTATAAAGTGTCGTGTTTACCAATTTGTAGTGTCACAGAGACTGATAATAACATTCCTGCAACTTGTCAGGTTAGAAAATGCAATAAAAATGTTTGCAAGAAATAAACATATCTGGTGCTGCTTTTCCATGAGCATCCAACTCCAAAGTGGAAGACCTTCAGGCAGCACCAACCTCCAGACGATAGCATTGTGTAAACAGTGATGTTCATTCCCAATTGATTAGAAGTTCTCTCTGACCCACATCTGAAACATTTTTATACCCCTTAGTACCAGAAGATTTGAGCCCATTTTGTTTATTTTTATTTCCAAAAAAATTCGTTTCAATTTTCTGAAGGTTTTAAAAACAGTTTCAGTTTTGCAAACCCAGTCTGGAAAGCCCCTCTTACTTGCTTACCATCCTTTGAGGAAGTCCAGTCACTCATACTCTTGGGTCTCACTATCAGCCATGATCTTTCCCAGGCAAACCATATTTCAAAGTTGGCCTCCAAAGTCAGTCGCTAACTGAGCATCCTCCATCATACAAAGTCCTTCCTTGCCACACCTGTACTCCTATACACCTAAAAGGCTTTCATCCGCAGCTTAATGGACTCCTGCTCTCCCCTCTGGGCTGACACCCCTGCCTCACATCTTTCTCGGCTTGATGCCATCGAAACAAGGTATTCAAGATTATTATAATTTCCCACGTGTGATGAAGCTGAGTCGATGGGCCTATTACTTTGCCACCGCAGACAGGCTGGTGCTCTCTCTGCCTTCTGCTGTCTCCTTTCCGGTCTTGCACCCTCTGCTCCTTCCACCTTTTGTCCTTTTGTTGCATCCCCTCCCCCCCCCCAAGTTTCTGCAGGCCACACGTGGTCCACTATCATTCCCTTCTGGTGAAACTACCTAAATCCATCATCCCTGTTCACCAACATTCATCAATTCCTCTTTTTTTTCTTCGTTCCTCTTTTTTCTTGCCTGTGGAACCACTTTCCACATTCTCTTCAATCTCATTCTTCCCTCCAAGTCTTCGAGTTAATTGTTCACCACCCTTTCAGATCGTCCCCAATCCAAAACCATGATCTTTCTACCCTTGTTATCCCCGCCCAAATGTCCAATTTTCCCTCCTGTATCCATTTTGAGTTTCCTTCTGCATCCATCTTGTCCACCATATGCATCCTCTCCTGCTCGCCATTCATCCCCACACCCATTGTTTTTCCAAGACTGCCTCTACCTTGGCCTTCAGCTCTGCTGTTGGTGTTTCCTCCCTTCCTCTGCTGTTCCTTTTGTCCCGTTGTAACCTGATCCGTGTACTAGCTCTTCCACGAGCCTCAACTATGTTTACAAAAAAATTATAAATATTAATATAAATTGTTCTTGTTTTCTTAAACAGTGAGCAGAAAGGAGTTGTATGATCTTTTTCATAAGCTTGCAAACCTGAATTGTTTAGTATGACACTTGCAAATACCAATGTCAAACGTCATTACAAGAGGTGGCACTTACGAATCACGATTCTGATGTGGACATCTTTCTCTTGTTCTCCCATGTGAGTTTTGTAGACTTTCTGTCGCAGACTGTAACATGTACTTGTATTGAATTGTATAAACACCACAAACACTGAATTGTCTGCGCATGACCCATAATTCTGGTAAAAGTGCACCGATGACTATTTATTTTTTTGAAGAGATCAAGGCTCATGAAACAGTTGAATACTGTCATTGTCTTCCATGTAAGATTAGGTATAAGACTCCATAAGTATGACAAATTGTACTTTCTTTTTGTTTTTTAAAGACTCGGTACTACTTCAACAAATACTGACATCACAAAGTTATTAATTTGAAACTTTACGTAATTTCTGGAAAAATGATACACAAGCCTTCCTCTAAAATGTGAAAAAAAAATAATTAGCTTCCCGAGACACTCACCATCTGACCCAAGCAGCCAGAACAAAAGAAAATGTCCCACATAGCTTATGTCACACGACTCCCACCGAAACGTGATTTGCTGGGTCTGTGCCTTGCTCTGATAGTTCAAAAGGCATTGGTGTTTATTTTATAAGAGATTTGTGGTGGTCTGCAATATGTTTATGCCTGGTGTTGACTTAATGGCTAGAGTGGTGTGCTTAGGATCCTAGGGTCCTGAGTTCAAATCGTGCTTGGCTGTTCAATTAATACCAAGTTGTGGCTGACTCAGCCTGTCATCCTTCTGAAGTTGGCAAAAATGAATACCAGCTTGCTGAGTTCCTGTGTCGGAGTGGCGACCCATCCAGGATTGTGCCCAATAGCCCAAGAGACTGCTTCGGCACACCAATGCTCTGCACCGTGTATGGTCCCAATGGATTGATGGAATATGTTTGAGGGAAACGCTTGTCCATGAAAGTTGACCAAAGGCTGCCGCATTGATGTGTGTTGTTGTGTTTAAGCCATTTCCTATCAATGTTGTGCTCGCGAGTCCCTATGGAATAATAAGAGAGAGTGAAAATGAGAAGTGTTTAAGCCTGTCTGTAATTGTCCCAACATAACATAGATTGAACAATTGTCATTTGAGGATCAATAAAAGACATAGATAAAGGGCGTGGTTATTGCACAGGGTAAACGAAGCTGCAGTTCTTTAGCGACTTGAAAGACGCCCTGAGATGAAGTGGTAATGTTTCTAATTTCATCTTTACAGATGGCATTGAGATCACAGCAGCTTGGATTTGAATCTTTGTCGGTCGATTTGAAAGACTTATCGGTGACATACACACTGCATTTGACTTGGTTTGAGCCATGCCATTTCACACAGCGGGTGAAAGGCAGTTGCTATTTGTGATGCCATTCCCTCAAAGAAAAAGAATAAGACAGTACGATGCCAGCCTATCGAGCAAAGCACGCTGAGAATCTCAATCACCTTGTGTTTAATTGTTGTAATTTTAACCTAAAAATATTGAGTTAAATGCAGTAATCGATAGTTTCGCTGATAAAATCAGGATAAGCTTGAAACAGAATGAAAAATGCCTATGATTTGAGAGAAATACATAACTACCCCATGTCTCGACTGCTATAGATGTGAGGGGATCGGAGCCTCGGCCCACAATCGACATCTGCAGTTGTTGGGGGAAGTTGGGGGAAGGGAGAAGGCGTCTGCATGCACACTCACCCTTCCGTCGGCATGCTAGCGCGACCCGAATGCCCATGATTTGTTTCCTCTGGGCACGACCAAGAGTAATGGTGGTGTCTGTCGACAATCAATACTAATGATTTTTACTCCCTAAGTGCTTGCAGAGGGTACTCTTGTAACTAACACCAATGAATTGGAATAAGGAGAGGGTTTTGGCATTTAATGATTGTAACGTGGAGATTAATAGCTCCGCATGCAAGTATTGCCCAACTAATGTTAAACAGGCTCGAAGAGCCGGCATGCAAGTAGTGTGCTGCATCTCTCGATCCTGATCACCGCACACGCTGTATAGTAAAAGATGGATTTGCAAGAGGAAGCGCCTTTTACGAATTAACGTTTTCCTCAGAGCCACGAGGCAGGCTTGATAGTATAACTCACCCGAGGCAATCTCACGCGTATCCTGAACATTTGAGCTGGACAAGTCTTTCGGAGAAGCTTGATTGGAGAATGTAATTGGCTTTCCAAAAACAATTGTATATTTGGGACAGCACAACACAAATAGAGGGGAAGAAACCCCAGCAACGTATAAGCAAATATCTTCTGTCAAAAAGGATAAAAAGGACAGGAAAAAAACCCGAAGGTATTCAATCCAGGTGACCTTAATGCAGTTGTGGTCAATGTGGTTCAAATGGCAAGAGATGCAATGATATTCACCGCTGTATATAATGCCAAGCTCAGAACAATAACTAATTTACTTCAGAATGTTTCATATGCTCGTCTGTTCAAATACCTTCACATGTGATTTTGGGTGTATGCCAGTATCCTTGAATAAGCTTTTCTTTAAGGTGTCACAATTTTCTGACCCACACCCCCGTAAACTCTCCCCCACAATAACCACCCGCTCCGAGCAATCGCTGGACGCGACACGCTGCTGGGTTGGGCATCCTTGCCGCAGTGACTTTACGGAGCTTCTACTGTTTTGCACCCGAATTTCACATAAATCCGGCATCCCGTGGGTCCTCATTAGAGGAGAAAACGGATTGTTTCAAATCGCGGCAGCCGACTAGCCACGCGCCAGTAAAAAGGTTATTGCTGTTTGCCTGATGAATTGGAGGCGGGGCTGCTTTCTCTGTGGTTTTTATGCGTCACAATTGGACAGGCCGCAAGATCCTGTACGGTGGAGGAATTGGGATACTGGGGTGAGTTAGGTAGTCGGAAAAGAGGGCAGAGGGTAGTAGATAGTACATTCCTTTACCAGCACCACAAAGTGCCAGCCTCAATGGCAGTGTGCCAAGTGAACATACATTTGCTTTTGCCTTGTAGTCCATCATTGACCTGTGTTGCTTGACTCCTGCAAGAGGGTACATTAACACGTGGAAAATGATCATTGGGCCCCTCCCTGATGAAAGCCATTCCATGCCAAAAAAAACCTCTTCGTTTGACAAGATATTCTCGTGTTGGTGAGGCTTCTTCCTTTTTCCAATTGACCCTTTCTTATTATTCATTACTTCAACTCCAATCTTATAATCATCTTGGGTTCATAAAAGTTTACTGAAATAAGAGTATCGGATTACACTCGAAAGAACTTGACAGCGCGACGTGCAGTAATGTAGGACACAAAAGCAAACCAAATACACTTCTGATTTCTGTTTTGTTATGTATGCCTTTTTCAGTTTTTGCAATCACTGAAACATCAATACGTATGAAGCTTATTTATGTTCTGCCAAATATTGGTTGATTGAAAGTACGAACAGATTGAAAGTACTGAAAAAAAATCCATATTTTTGATTTGAAATATTTCTCAGCACAATCGAAATTCCATTTAGTAAAAGAGGTGTTTACATTGAGAGTTCACTTCATGATCTTTGAGCCTCGAACATGCAAGCTGGACTTGCATCATGAAATCACACCAGAATGTTGGAACTATCTTTGTAAGTAATATGGGCTTGGTGAAAAGAGACTCAGGTTTGATTCTCATGTCCTTAATTTGTCATAATTTACCTTCTCCATCGAAGATTATGTCTTCACTCCTTTCTGTCTGTCTCTCTGTTTGTCTGTTTGCGTACAGGTTATCTCAAAAAGTTTTCGACGGATCCGGATGAAATTTTGTGGACAGACTGAGTGTGTGACAAGGACAAAATGATTAGATTTTGGTGAAGATCCGGATCTGGATCCGACTGCTTCAATTTTTTAAGTGATTCTTCACCATTGAGGCAGAGCCAAAAACGATATATAGCACGATATCTCAAAAAGTTGTTGACGGATTCAGATGAAACTTTGTGGACACATTTGGTGTGTCACAAGGATGAATTGATTCGATTTTGGTGAAGATCCAAATCCGGATCCGGAGCCGGATACGAGAATTATTTAATTTTTGGAAATGATTCTTCACCATTGAGAAATAGTGCCAAAAACGATATAGTACTGTGTAGCATGATATTTCAAAAATGTATTGGGCCTGATTTGTTCTCGTGGATCAGGCATTACGTGGCGGAGGTATGCACTCCACCGAATGCTCTTCTAGTTTCTTCTTTTTTTCATTGTGATGCCGTTTTGTGGTGTCAAACCACTTAGGGAACAAAATGATCGATTTCCTTTACAACCTTGGTGATGGTTTTATAATTTTTAAAAAAATAGATGCAAAAGCATTGAGTTAGTCGCGCCTTTGTAGCCATAGCTAGTTTTTGAGATTTGATAGTCGCTCATGATAATAAGGTAGAAAGAGGCGACAAAACACTTCTCAAAAATAGCCGTAACAAGGCGGGCCGAGGTCATGCGGTATTACAGTGTGGCCACAAATCAGTACAGCTTTAAATTAGCATTTTGAGCGCAACTTTAGTTCCCTTAAAAAGTGTTTCATCAGGCCAATTAAGCAGGCAAGTTAGATGGGGCTTCCTGTTGCTTGATAAAATGTTCAGCAAGAGGTTAATTTAGGATGATTTGCCACGATGTGGTGAAAGCTGTAGCTGTGTTAAATATTTAAAATATAACACTATTTTTGCGAAGATCACACAGAAAATGAGCAAGGGTTTCATGAAGTTGTCGATGATATTTCAGCAGTGCCACCAAATCAGTCGATTTTTTTTTAGATCGGTGACTCCACAATCGACAAGTGTTTCTTTAGGCGATCATCTTTTTGTTGGAAGGAGTGCAACTGCAACACCATAGAAGCACTCTTATATTATTGAAAACCAGTCGAACAGTCCACGAGGTTACGTGCAAGGAACGAATATTCTCTGATATAAACAAACCTAAACAGTGGCAGCACAACACAGACTTAATGTTCCTCATACAAAGGATGACAAGGAAAGTAATTAGTTTCTGATTCCACTTACATATCGATTCACAGTACTAGGTACAGTATAATCTTCCCAGTGGAGCATCTCGAGCAGCTGTCTCATCACCAAAGCAAACAGGTAAATTGAGGTTCAACCCAAGTACTCATCATGGCAGGTATACATGCAGTCATCTTGTGGAGAGCTGTTTGGTACAAGTGTAACAAGGCTGATAATTTAAGATTTCATCTTCATTTATTCAATGACTGTCAACTTTTATGGTTCTTTTGATGAAACTTTACCAGGCCTTTGCTCATGATCTGCTTGAGGAGTTCCACCATTCGACATGATTTGAGGTGTAAGGATGTTGTTCTGTTTCTAATTTATAGTACATAGCTCTTTCAAAGATTCTTCCCCTGTTTGAGAGTTCAACCATTAGTCAATAAAATGTGTAAAGAACTGTTCTTCAATCACTCTCACAATGGCTGAAACTTTTTGGTGTTTTATATATAAACATCTGGCAACTTTTTGTCAAGTCAGATTCCAAGTTTAGTGTCACACCTATTCTGTGCTGCATTCTTTAATTGTGGTCCCAATCGGCCAGAAAGTGCTTCATGTTTCAAGCCTACCATCAATTGGGGCTATTTTGAACGGCAGGGCAACTTTGAAATATTTTTAGAAAATATTCCTGCAATTCATAATGTCACGTAGAGAAGCCTTTTTTCAGTGTTGTGTAAAAATGTTAATTTAAATTGGTAAAAGTCTTGCTTTGGGGCTGGAAGGATGGCCTAGACGTACTCGCCTCTAAGTTGTCTAGCCTGGGTTGGAATCCCGACCAAGCTTACATAAACTGTCATCCCGGTGTTTCACAGGCAGGGTGATTCATCAAGGTGTGTGCCATCCCTCAGATGGACTTTAAACTGGTGTCCCATCTGCCAGCATTAGTTGGTGGACTTTAAAGATCCCACAACATCCTTTGCGAAGAGTCTGCGAACTATCGCCGGCACATGAAACAAATTACAAATTCCTGCCATAACTACTGATTTGAATGTTAGACCTGCTCAGCAAGTTCATGAAAGACTTGGGCCAAATCTTCTCCCCCAGCCACCTCCACAAGAACATGGGAATAATTGCAGCCGTTAATGGAAGAAGGAGGAGGAGGAGAAGGGGGAAAAGTCTTGCTTCAGTGCACGCTCCCAAATAATCCCACAGTTCAAAGTTACTTGGTGTTTCAAGTATAGCTCATGTTGACTGTATTTATCTTGGAATATGCTCTAAATACAACACTTTTGCAATGCAAAATGCTTTCCAGAATGGACCACTGTGACATCATCGCATACAGGTATTTTACCTCTTGGAGCATACTGGTGCAAAGTCAACATGCATGTCCACCTTGAGGGCATCCACAGGTGTTGCATCAACTTTTATTCTATTGTTGGGAAATAAACAAGCAAACTACTACTCCCCAATACGATTTCTAACTCTTTCCTACCCATCCCACTTTCCCCACATCCTCTTTCCCTCACATAGTGTTGTCAGTTGCAGGGTCATATAAAAGTGATTATCAAATTGTCAATAAAAGCTAGTTGGCACACTAATGACCATCTCAGAAGAGTTAATCCGCTTGCTCAACAATGATGTTCTAAGGGCGGTGCCAGTCCACAATTTGCTCTGAAGTTCCCTCAAAATACGCAACTTTCGAAATGACGTATGAATGCTAAATGAGGCCTTTTGCACATGCACTGTGTGTTTTCAGTGACTCTTCTGCTCGCTGGGCACTTTTAGCCTGCCATTGCTCGCATGACATCTGTAATTCACATCGTTTTTTTTAAACAAAAATTTTAGCATTTAGACAAAACAGTGGCAATTTCAAAATGGTTTACCACAATTGTTCTGTTCCGAAATGCAAATCGGACTCATGGAGATATAGGAATGTGAGAAATATGCATGGATGAGAGGTGAGGGGTTCGGAACATTTCCTGTTAGTACAACCTAACGTCAGCCATTGAGATGACACCACACACACACACACACACACACACACACACACACACACACACACACACACACACACACACACACACACACACACACACACACACACACACACACATGCTTCAACATTGAGCAATAGATGCAAAAATCGAGTATAATTCCTCTTGTGGCCCCAGTACAAACCAAACAATATATTTATAACAACCCTCACAGGTCCCGTAGCTCCCCACTCCCAACATGATTCATAGTAAATATTGTTTTATATTTACTCGGTACATTCACAAGCTCCAGATATGTCCTTCCCATCACCTAATCCAGATACACAGTCCACAGTAAAGAAGCACTTAATCCAGATACACAGTGATTCAATGGTCGTGACCGTCGGGAGTTGTGTAGCACACGCCCGTCCACTCAGGCCTTGCACCAGCACATATGGTGGGGAGTTTGCAGGACAAGCAGCTGCCCGTTCAGTGAGCTGAGAAAAGTTATCCAAGTCTTTTGTTGTGCAAAGGTACAGGCCTTTCTCTCAGGCACTTTTCCAAGTATTTTTGACTTACTTTAGAAGCTTTGTGAGCCATTTCAGGTGATGATCCTTATCCCGGATACATGATGTATTTTATGCCACCTCAAACACGGCAGTTTCCTGGGGTTCTGGGCATGAGCACCGAGCATTCTGGGGTGGATAACGTCATTTTGAAAGTCGCGTATTGGCTCTTACGAAGCGATTGTAAAACAATTCACAAAAATAACTAAAAAGATAAACAAAAAAACATTGATCTCAGAAACCACAGAACAATAAACATTGTAAACATCAATGGTTGCCAAAATCAAGCAATGTCTTCTGAACAAACATATCTGTATCATTGACTAAGTAAGGTGAATTATTTTTACAGTGAGTCAAGCAGTAGTCTGAAAGAGTGATTCTGAATTTAAGTTACCTGAAAAATAGCATCCTGGATGAGTCCATGGGCCCAGGCCAGAAATTCCACTTGTCGGTACCATCTAAGGAAACCAATCCTAGTTATGATTTTTGAATTGGTGTATGTATATATATATATATATATATATATATATATATATATATATATATATATATATATATATATATATATATATATATCTATCATATTTTGATGTGATAGCCATTGCAGACTGGCAGCTTATTGGTAGTTATCATCTCTGGAATATACCCACCCTCCGCTTAATGAAAGCGAAAAGGAAAACTCAGAAACATTCACTAATGATGCAATTGCTGTTTCCACATGGGGCCAGAATGAGCTGCAAGCCACAAATACATGTCTGAAATGCTTTATTTATACCATCCGAATAATCCTTTCTGTCATTCCTGAAGGCAGAATTTGTTTTATGGCAGAAAGAGGCGAACAATAGGGCCAATCAAAATGTTGCTGATTAGTGATTTTCAGTCCATTTTAATTTATAATATTGTCATACAAGTTCCCTGGGTAGTGCTACTGAATCGCAGTAGCCGACAACATGCACATGTTGTTTGAGGAAAACATTTATGAACATTTTACAAGTTTTTACCACAGTTAAAGGAATTGCCCTTCCCCTACCCGAGTTCCAGCAAGCATCCAAAATGTGAAATTTCCGGATAACCCAAATTTCACCATGCTACTGTGACATGTTTATGTACTATGTTTTACTCATGCATATTTGTAGCCATGAATGTCCTTGTGATTGTGCCAAAACATTCACACCATGGATCAGTAGTCTAGTCTTCATCACTGTTATCAGCATCAGAGTCCTCGAGGTCTACAACCTCTTCCTCGACATCAGCGGGCTGGTTGCTGTCGGTTCGCAACTTGCACATGTCAGTGCACTTCAGGCTATTGGCAAGGCACGTGCAGCCTGGGAGTTTGCACGACCGTCCACACTTGCAGGAAAGCAGTTGCAACACTGCATCCGGTGCTGGAGAACCCTGCATCCACTCGATGGCCAGCTTCCCGTCATCATCAGTGGTCCGTCCACAACACTTGGGACTTGGAACATAGGGTTAGCATTGCAGATAGCGCCACCAAATAGCAGCCTGGTAGTTTGCACGGAGGACGTGCATGAAGAGGCAGTCTTCACATGGTGGAAGCTGACTGGACTCTATCTCTCCCCGTCTGGCACAGAAGAGTTGATGTCGGAGTTCATTGACTTTCGTGGTGTTGGTAGACGGCACGTACATGTGGCAGGTGACCTCTTGCAGCTTCTGAAAGAGCTCGGTGGATACTTCCCATGAATGACCGAGCTGACTGAAGGCCTCTTGGTAGGTCTTATCCGACTTCATTTGCTTCAAGGCGCCCATCTTTCCCCGGCCTGCAAAGGCACTGACTGTATCACAACCGGAGAACAGGTGCAGTCCAACCAGGGCATCACAGACACTGTCTCCCATCGATCAAGCAAGCTTGTCAATGTCTAGGAACCGTGTGCGGGTTTGCGTACCACACTTCTGATACACGCGGCATGGGATGCCCTTATTGAAGGCAAGACACAGCACGAGGACATCTGTATCTTCGGCAGTGATCACCACAGCCTTGTACCCAGCCTCTGCTGCATGCAGAGCATGCAGAAGCATTCGGGTATCTGCTTCCTCCTGCGTGGACTTCAGCTCTGCCACTTCCTCCCAATGGTCCTTGGTTTTTGTTTTTATTTTTTTGATTTTCCCCCAAAACGTCAATATCTCAGAATGGTAAAATGGTAAAAATGCAAAATACATACACTAAGCTGCTCTTCTGGAACGGTTATCACATATTGAAATAATCATACAGTCCCTACCAATAACTTAGTAGCCCTAAAGTTTGGTTTCCTAAGATGGTACCGATATATGTCTGGGCCCATGGACTAGATTCTGCACTTACGATCCAGGTGTTTGTCCTGTCTTACCAGCACCACTGGTGCACCAAAGGAAGGAGTAAAGTTGTTTCCAACCATACAGAAGTAACCTTAAGATTTTTAACAATATAATTACAAAACTATAGAAGTATATGCTGGTGACAGGTGAAGCAGAGACATTCAAATCTCCTATTTCTAACCATATGCATCCCTCTTTTGCAAATGTTAATCAGTATTCTTCCATGTGGAAGAACATCATGAATGCTGAAAAAGATCAAGACCACAAAATGCACTCCAGGTTGGTGATTTCAATGTCCACTACCAAGAATGGCTTGGAAGTACCATCGGTAACCAAGCTGCCAAAGTTCTGAAGGACATTTCTGCAACACAGGCCCTGTGTCAGGAAGTGAAATCATTGAAATGAAGCCATTTGTTTGTCCTTTCACTTCACCAATTTGCCTGTCTCAGAAACATTTATTCACAATAGAATGAAAAGAGTGGTCATCACATGGCCCAAAAGAGAAAAGCTTTCATCTGCACAGAGAATTCTCTCTGTTTGACGAGGGTGATTAAGACACTGGTGCTCCGCTGATGATCTGGATGATCGTTGAATCGGGCACTCGATAACACGAAATAATTGTTTCGATCTCTTATGAATTGATGGTTTATTTTGGTGAGGCATCTCCCATTATTCTGACATTTTCTACTCGTGGTAAATCCATTATATTATTCATGCCTATGTATATATTGTGATGGTTTTGGAAGACCCCAGGAAGACGCATTAAACACATAAAAGATCCCGAGTGTAGTTTTATCAGGAGCAATTTTCTCTAACTAAATTACAGACTAAAAGAACATCAAAAGACTCCAACTAAAATCAAGGACTCGGAGATGTGGGCATCTGCAGGGGAATTTAAGTCAAGGCTGAACCTGTGGGAAGGTAAGGTCAAGTGCTGGGATTTGCTGCGAAGGTAAAGTGCGAATTGGACACTGGACTCGACGCTAAATTCAGCATCTCAAATGGCAGCTGTGGTTCAACTTGCCATGCAACAGAGTTATCCGCGGCTTCGGGGTCATCAGCCGGAAAGTGGGTCCAAGAAACTCACCTTGAGACCGTGCAACCCCCAACCCATAAAAAGAAATGTATGTATGTGTATATATATATATATATATATATATATATATATATATATATATATATATATATATATATATATATATATATATATATATATATATATATATATATATACACATGTTTGTATATGAATGCACACTGATGAGCCAAAACATTATGACCACTGACAGGTGAAGTGAATAACATTGATTATCTTGTTGCAATGGCACCTGTCAAGGGGTGGAATATATTAAGCAGCAAGTGAACAGTCAGTGATTGAAGTTGATGTGTTGGATGCAGGAGAAATGGGCAGGAGTGAAGACCTGAGCGACTTTGACAAGGGCCAAATTGTTATGGCCAGATGACTGGGTCAGAGCATCTCTGAAACGGCAAGGCTTGTGGGGTGCTACTGGTCAGCAGTGGTGAGTACCTACCAATGGTGGTCCGAGGAGGGACAAACCACAAACCGGCGACAGGATGTTGGGCGCCCAAGGCTCATCGATGCACGAGGGCAACGAAGGCTATCCCGTTTGGTCCGAACCGACAGAAGGTCTACTGTGGCACAATTCACAGAAAATTTTAATGGTGGTCACGGGAGGAATGTGTCACAATCCACAGTGCATCGCACCCTGCTGCATATGGGGCTGCGTAGCCGCAGACCGGTCAGAGTGCCCATGATGGCCCCTGTCCACAGTCGAAAGCACCTACAATAGACTTGCGAGCATCATAACTGGACATTGGAGCAGTGGAAGAAGGTCGCCTGGTCCAATGAGTTCCGTTTTCTTTTGGATCATGTGGATGGCGGTGTACGTGTGCGCCGTTTACCTGGAGAAGTGATGGCACCAGGATGCACTTTGGGAAGACGACAAGCCGGTGGAGGGAGTGTGATGCTCTGGGCAATGTTCTGCTGGGAAACCCTGGGTCTGGCCATTCATGTGGATGTTTTCAATGTTGTAATCATTGAGTTTGTTTTGAAGTTTAAATAAACTGATTATATCTTCTTTTTGAAGACCAGCATTAAAACCTTATGAGAGGAGTTGATACTCAGGTTGAAAACTTGACTTTGTGAAAATTATTAAATTATCATAATCAAAAAAGTTGGGAGTAAGGAGCATCTTTGAAAGTAAGCTGGTTTTTCCACATCCGCTTGAACCAACTACGAGACATCTTAATGAATTTGGAAGATTTTTATGGTTGTTAAATTTTATCTTATTTTCCCAAATGGGTAAAAAATCATTCATTTATATATTTGGAAAACAGGTTATTTAATTTATCATTGGCTTTTTTAGAAACTCTATTTTATCGGAAGTTCGGGTTTAATTTCAAGATAATCCATTATTTTATTCATACAATATCTTGTGTTGATATTTCCCTGAAAATGACAATCGTGAATAATATATAACAACAATCCTTTGAACATTTCTCTTGTACGTTCAGTTTCTTCCATTGCAAGGAAAGGTGTGTTATCACCCTCATACTTTACATTCATTTCTCCAATCAATCTTGTAAAGTAATTCATTTTTGGTGTAAATCCAAAAGAATTATATTCCTTTTTATATTTTTTATTATCATTAATTAGAAGATAATCACAGAATATACATTGTTTATAGGCTTTTGACTGTGTTTAATCCCACTCGATCACATGCAGAGCAATTCTGAAATTTGTCATGTTTTGCCTGTCAGGAATCGGGGAATTCAAGAGGCTCAAAATCAAGTAAACTATTCATATTTAGAAAGTAAAACTTTACTTCAACTAAAATTCATATTCGGTACTTTCACAATCATCTATAAAACTACTTTCATAACTATCGTTTGAACACAAACTCTCAGTATCCTAACTGTCATCACTCTCATAATCTTCAAAATCTTCAGTTGAATGACTCATATATAATTAGTCGAAAAAACATTACCATCTATATCAAAATACTTTTTGTCATGAACAGATTCAACTACTACATTTTTTTTATATTAAAGGTCATTTTAAAATGATCCTTAACTGCAATTGAACGAAATGTAATTTCACCTGATATATTAACATCCATTATTTCATCAGGATTTACATCTTTAGGGTTGTTGAAAAAAATACAAATTTCTCCTTGCATATTGCAGATGGTTTTATCTTTTCTTTCTAAAGCTTCATCCATAAGGTTTTTATTTTTTGATACTTTTTCTTGTTTCATTGCCTTTTCTAGTTTTGAATATATTACCAGAAGGAGAGGAGAAACTTTTGTTAGAGATACTTTAATTGATGTTCTTCCAGATGTACGAAAAGCCCTTCCACTGAAGGAAATTGAAGAATTCATATTATTCACCATAATTGTTTTTATCCAAGAGTTGTTATACTGATCTTTGTTCAGTTTTACATCCTTGACATATTTCTCATATCTTTTACAAATTTAGAGATTGATTGAAACCTGTCTTTTGTGTCTTGATACATTGTATTTATAAAGTGAAAAAAGTTGGAGGATAAAATGGTTTTAAGCACAGATTCACCGATAAATTAAACGAAATTTTCATCAAGAAAATCTTATTTTAAGCAAAGTTTTATTGCATAAATATGGTGAATACAACGCACTGCAATGTTTGCAATCACGAATATAAATATAAAAATACACCTTCAAACCAACAAACACACATTCAATCTTTTCAAACAAATATCTCCACTTGACCAAGAAACAAAACATTGTGATAGATGTGATAATGATATTCTTTTAAAAAGTTATAACAAACACCTTCAATCACGCAAAACACAAGAACAATGAAGAAAGGGAAGCTAAATTCTCCATTGAAAACACTGATGGGGTATTTTAAGGGCATATAAAAATAAGATTGTTTCCTTTTCAAGACCCTGGACCATCTTCAATCATGGAAGCTGTTGATATGGTTAAACAAAGTATTGAAACTATAACTAAAAACACATTAAGTGAACTGAAAACGTTTAAGTTTTATATGGGAGTAAAATTGAATATGGTAAGATAAGACGATGAAACTACTCCCTATATGAGGACAAACCCTCAATTTATCTCATCATTTCAAGATTTTGGAAGATGTGATGTTTACGACAAACTCCAGAGACAAGAACAAGATGTTGATAACACTCGAGTAGGTATTGGATTTACGATAACAAAAATAATCTTTTTAGATATACACATCTTAAAATCAGATCCTCTTCAAGCTTCTTATATTGATTTACCAAAAGAGATAAAACTTAAGAAAGCGGTTGTTAATATTCAAAACAAAGATAAATGTTTTCTATGGTCTGTTCTTGCTCACTTACATCCTCAACAATGGAATGTTGAAAGGGTTGAACATTATAAGAAATAAGAGAATACATTAATGTTCAAGATTTAAAGTTTCCAATCTCATTGAGAGATATTCGTAAATTTGAGAAAATGAATAATCTATCTGTGAATATTTATGGATTCACGGATACAAACAAAGTTCAGGTATTAAAAATTTCAAACAACTATAAAAATGATGAAACACATCGACCTTCTCCACTTCACTTCGAAGGAAAATCACATTATGCTTTCATCAAAACTTTCTCAAGATTAACCAAATCACAACTATATGAGAGAAAATGTAAAACGTATCCTTGTAAGAGATGTCTCGACTCCTTTTTAATTTTTTTTTGTATACCTTGTCGAGGCTCCTTTGAGAGCAAACACACAACGCACAGCAAAGGGCATGAGACAAGAGGGGTGGGAGTGGGAGGGACAAACAGTGGGGATCAGACACAGGAGATCTGTGGAAGGGAGAGGGATGGGACGGGGAACATGGGGAATAGAAGATGGACATTACAGGGACTTTCAGGAAGGAAAGCAGGGGAATTGAAGGAAGTGGGCTTGGGTGGATTATCGGGGGTAGAAAAGATCGAGGATTTGGATGGGGGATGAAAAGAGGTGGTGGTGTAAAGAGTGAAAAGAGGCTGTTTTGAAAGCCTGGAGGGAAGAATGGGAAAGAATAGAGTGAGGAAGTTTATTCTAAAGGTGGGAAAAAAGAGGAATGAAAGAGTGAAGGTGAGCAGTGATTTGTGATTTTGGTAGTTTTCCAGAAGGGGGTTATTGGCGGACCTTGAGCGCCCTGTGGAAATGTGGTGGGGACAAATCGCAGAGAGAGCAGGGGGGGCAAGGCTGGAGAGGAGACGGTAGAAGACAGAAAGACCACCGACCAACCTGCGGTGATTGAATGAGAGGCCCAAAGACTCATCATCATTGCGGGAGATGCCGATGATCCTAAATGCCCTGGTTTCTACAGCGTGAAGCCGAGAAAGGTGGGAGGCAGGAGCACCAGCCCAGCGGGGAGAGCAGTACTCCATCAGGCTACGGACAAAAGCTTTGTAAGTGGTCAGGAGCTCAGGAGGGCCGAGGAAGGACTTTGCACGATGGAGGATTCCCAGTCGGCAACTGGCTTTGGAGGCGAGGTTTGAAATGTGACTTTCCCAGGAAAGGTCATGGAAGATAGTGAGACCCAGAAGCTTTAAAGAAAGGATTTCTTCCAGAGGATCTTGCAGAGGACGCAGCAGGATGTGATGCACTGTGGATTGTGACACATACAATCGATTGTGTGGCAGGGTGAGCTTGGGGGGACTGCGCCCGCCGAGATGAGCCGCATATATAAAAATAATTGCAGAGATCCGTTCGAGGAAGGCAAAGAAAGCGAGAGAGGAAGAGAAGTGGGCAAGCGAGCCAGAAAGGAAGCACGAGCGACAAAGGGGCAGTGAACACTAAGCATGGAAGCACGTGAGGGAAGAAGCGAGCAAGCGAGAAAAGCATGCATGTGAGCGCGCAAGCGAGGAAGTGAGTGAGTGAGCATGTGGGTGTCTGACCAGTGCCAACAACAAGACAATTCGCCAGTCAGTTCGTCCTTTCCAGTGCTTGAGCAATTGAGCATGTGGTGCGCGTGTGGGTGTGAGCAGCGCCGTCAACGAGTGAGGCATGAGTTGGTCACAACGAGTGAGGTGCGGGTCAGTCACCAACGGACCATGTGGGTCACTGGACGTCACCAGTTTCGTGTCGTGTGAGGAGCTGCCTGTGTCACAGCGCCAGGGTCGAGACCCGCAACAGACGATCTCGGTGTCCCCCCGTGATGTCGACTGGCGTTCAAGGCTGTTCGCGAGTGGGTGCACGGCAAGGCTGGGTGCTGGGGACGGACAAAACACGCACATACACATTTCAGGACGTTTTCTCTTCACCGACGACTTCTCTCTGGTGAGCGAGCTGACTCTTCTCCCCCCCTGAATGATCTGCTGAGTACCCTTGTCTGTGTTTAGTTGTAAGTAAGTCAACCCCTGATAAGCATCTGCTCTGCCTTTTTCCTGATTAACTGTTCATTTTGATTGCTTTGGAATTTATTCATTTATTTACCTCAGGAAATTAAAAGATCTTTTTAATAATTTATTTTATTATTAATAAATCATTTGTCGATTTCCAACCTATCCATATTTAAGCCTGGTGTTGGCTTAGTGGTTAGGGTGGCAGCTTGGGATCCCAGGGTCCTGAGTTCAAGCCCCGTTGGCTGCTGAATTAACACCAGGGGGTTGACTCAGCCTGTCATCCTTCCGAGGTCGGCGAAATGAGTGCCAGTGTACTGGTCCCGGTGTATGCCCCGGTTAGAATAGGTGTACCATATCCCTGTGTGTCGTAAGAGGCGACCAGGGTTGGCGTCAGGAAGGGCATCTGGCCATAAAACATTGCCTCAAGAAAAAGCCAAACCCCTGCACAGCAGGGAAAAATGGCTGTAAAAACGGTCATTTTTTTTTTATTCAACCTATCCGTATTTGTCCTTTCCTTGCATTGGTCTTGCATTGTCCGAACCTCGATAGACTGGGAGGTAATTACCACAGATTTGACCAAATAGTCGGCACCCACCAGCGGTTAAAATGCTCGGCCGCCCTAATTAAGTTCGAATCAAGATAAGATTGGTGCTTTGCCAAGGCGCGCTCCCCGCTCAGGTAACCACGTGACGTCCAGTTAAATGGCATAATTAAACGGTGGACACTGGAACTCATGGTTAGCTGGGTGGCGTTCGTGGTTCTAAAACAACCCACCATACCACAACGTTAATTGTGAGCGGTGGCCCCAGGTCCGGCTCTTCCGGGGATAGCCGGGGATTAAACCCCCTGAGTGACAAGCTGGTGTCTCAGTATCCGTGGCCGCAACTATATATATATATATATATATATATATATATATATATATATATATATATATATATATATATATATATGTATATATGTATATATATATATATATGTATATATGTATATATGTATATATGTATATATGTATATATGTATATATATATATATATATATATATATATATATATATATATATATATATATGTATATATGTATATACAGGGTGTCCCAAAAAATGTACTCACATTTTGGCTCCTCATAACTCATTGAATTTTTCATTTATTTTCAGATCAAATTGATCATAATAATAGCAGAAGTACGACAAGGTTTTGAAGAAAGAAAATTTATCATAAACTGCTACTGGAAGCACGAAAACATCATGGAAGTGCAAAGACAATTTAGAAGACATTTTCACAAAGATCCACCAACGCGACGCACCATTGCTCGCATCCGAGATAAGTTTGAAACAGATGGAATTGTGCATGACGTCTATAAGGAGCGTTCAGGAAGACCACGGTCATCAACCACCCCTGCAAAAGAAAATCAATTGCTGGAAATCCTCCACCGATCCCCACGGAAATCTGAACGACAAATGGCTCGTGAGACAGGAATCCCAAAATCAAGCGCCCATCGCATTTTGAAACGAATTAATTGGAAAAGTTACATTCCAAAATTAATCCACGCTCTCATTGAAGACGATCCTGACCGGAGAGCTGAATTTTGTGAGTGGTATCTGGGCAAATGCGAAGAAGATGCAGCATTTCCATCCAAAATTGTTTGGAGCGATGAGGCCAGCTTTAAGTTCAATGGCTCAATTAACCGACACAATTGCACCTACTGGGCTCCTGAAAATCCGCATGTTACTATGGAACACCATTTAAACTTACCAGGGGTTACTGTGTGGTGTGGGATATCAGCATTGGGCATCCGAGGGCCATTCTTTTTTGATCAAACTGTCACTGGGGCAGTTTACTTAAAATTGCTGCAGGAATCCGTCGGTCCACGTGTCAGAGATATTTGGTGACGAAGAGATTTACTTTCAGCAAGATGGAGCACCTTCCCACTACCACCGTGATGTAAGGGCCTATCTCGAAGCAACTTTTCCGAACAGATGGATTGGGCAAAGAGGTAGTGTTGAATTCCCTGCGCGTTCCCCAGACCTAACTCCAATGGACTTCTTTTTCTGGGGATATCTCAAAGATAAGCTTTACAGCTCAAAACCAGCAACAGTCGATGAGCTGAAAGAGGAAATTGAAAGACAATGTCTTGCAGTTCCAAATGAAATGATCCGTAACGCTGTTGAATCCAATGG
Organism: Eptatretus burgeri; assembly: GCF_056783735.1. Taxonomy (NCBI): domain Eukaryota; kingdom Metazoa; phylum Chordata; class Myxini; order Myxiniformes; family Myxinidae; genus Eptatretus; species Eptatretus burgeri. The sequence goes on along the minus strand of NC_140964.1, from coordinate 20,615,217 downwards.
TCCGCGTTATCGGCTGTGTTTGGAACGTGATGGTCGTCAGTTTGAACATTTGTGAACATGCATTTATCCATTTACACATTTAACCATTAATCTTGTCTCGAAGTCAATAAACAACGCATTTATTATCATTTAAAGAGTGAGTACTTTTTTGGGGGCACCCTGTATGTATGTATATATGTATGTATGTTTGTTTTTATATGTATATGTATATATATATATATATATATATATATATATATATATATATATATATATATATATATATATATATATATATATATATATATATATATATAGTGCTCCTTCACCTGTCGCGGTTAATGCGTTCCAGACCCATCCGCGATAGGTGAGAATCCTCGAAGCAGAAACCACATATTTATTTAATGATTCAAATATATTTAAACACATTTTAAACGAATTTTAAACCATTATACAGCATCCACACACTCTTATTCACCTTCCCCACACACATTTAATCAGTTATTTAAAAAATATATATTAAAAAATTTTCATCGGAAATGCGACTTCATGGGGCTGCAAAGCCTAAGACCAAAAATAATTTTTAAAATACTATATTGTACTATAAAATATAAAAACCTATTATGGGTACTGACCAATGAAGATATGACGATGATGATGATAGCTGTGAAGTCCTGATGACGATGAAGATGACGATGATGAGATGAATGTTTTTCTGCACAGCCAAGAAGAGCATTAAATCTCTTCTACTGGAGGCGCCTCTTCATCAGGCACTTCATCAGGTGATGGTTGTGGTGCATCATCTTCTGGTTCCACTTTTACGAGGAACATGTTCGAGCTCCTTGCCCATTCTGACTATCGCTGCAAGATGATCGAGTGTGAGACCAACCTCCTCTTCTTCAGCCCCCGGTTCATCTTGTTCCTCTTCCTCTTCCTCGCTCGCAGACTTCGTCAGCTCCATCATATCTTCCACCGTCAATGGTTGCGAGTGGACATCGATCAGGTCATTGATATCGTCGGAAGTCATATCTTCGAAGCCTTCTCCTTGCAGCAATTTTGCCAGCTTCACAGCCTTATCCACAGCTGAGTGGTTTATCTCTTCAGGCTTGAATCCCTTGTAGACGTTTGCCACTTCTGGCCATAATCTTTTCCAGCTGGCATTAATTGTCTCAGGTTTCATGTCTTGGATTGCCTTCTGTATGTTGATGAGACAGGTAGCGATTGTGTAGTCTCGCCAATACGCCTTCAGCGAGAAGTCTTTGTCCTCGTCCATAGATTCAACCAGGTGTTGAAGGGTGTGTCTTGTGTAAAGCGCCTTAAATGCACGAATAACACCTTGGTCCATGGGTTGGTTGAAGATGCAGGACGCTTGGGTGGCATTGCAGGGATTGAAATAAAGTTCAAACTTTAACGTAAAACACAAAGCACAGCACCACAGAGAAACACTCCGCGCAGCGAGATGTGAAGCCGAAATGGACGAGGCGAGATGCGGGATGCTTCTACACAGGACAACAGCGCCGCAGATGGTGCTGTCACTGAGTCATTCAGCGTCCGGGATACAAAACACCATGCTCTGATTGGCCGCCTCCCAACCATCAGCCAATAGCGTGCCGAGTGCAATCTTACCTGGGCAGAAGCAGCCGCAGTTGTACTCCGTTTTCCATACGCTAACGTCTCTCTTTGTTTTTTGTTCAAGCCCGCGACGCCACTGCGTAGTTTTATTTAAATTTCGATTTAATATTCTTTTAATAATGTACATATATGTTTTTTTACTTTAATTTGTTTTTTACTATTTTATAATGTTATTTTTAGTATATTTTACTGAAAAATAATTAAAATAATAAATTTTAATTTTAAATAATTGAAATAAAACCCACGATGTAGTGAAGCTGCAAAAAGTGAACCACGATATAGTGAGGGAGCACTGTATATGTGTATGTGTGTATGTGTATATACATATATATATACATATATATACATATACATATACATATACATATACATATATATATATATATATATATATATATATATGTAAACATATTTAAAAATTAACATTTACATCAGATGCATCTCCTGACTGTTATGGTGAGCATTGCCGTGGATTATGTCTCACATGGTAAAACCACACAATCCACAAAGAACAACCATCCGTCTGCTGCCCAGACAATTATTCCCACTTCTGCAAACCATTCAACCTCACTCTATTCCTCACTCTCCCTGCACTGCTCTCACTCCCCCACACCCCCAGGAATACCTCTGGCTTCGGCTTCCCCTCCACTCCCACCTCATGTTTATATGTGTACTGTACCGTCCACCGAACAGTGATGACTCCATCTACACCTCACTCTCCGAAAACATGGACCATCTTCTATCTTCTCATCCAAACTCTCTCTTCCTCTTATGTGGCGACTTCAATTGTCATCACGCCAGTTGGCTAGGTGTGGGTACCTCTCTCACCTGCCATGGGACATCAGCAAAAGCTTTCTGTGACTCATTGGGACTGACTCAATCGGTCAACTTCCCGACCCGGATCTCAACCAATGGTACTCCATCTCTTCTGGATCTGATTTTGACAAATTTCCCTGACAATATCTGCTGCTCTTCCTTCGCTCCAATTGGTTCTTCTGACCACGTCCTTGTTAAAGTGGACATCTCTCTGGCTGTTATCAGAGAACCACCTCACCGCCGTCGAGTCTGGCATTTCACTCAAGCCGACTGGCAGGGTCTCCGAGCAGCCATCAAACTTACAGACTGGTCTCCTATCACTACTTTCTCAAACATCAACTCATCCTGGGAATTCTTTCAAAGAAACTTGCTCTCCCTCATGCACAGATTTATCCCCTCTCGTGTTCAGTTATCCTACCCTTCCTCCCGCCCTTGGTTTACTGAAGCTTGTGGCGAGGCAGTTGTCCTGAAACAACTTGCCTTTGCCTCATGGAAAGCAAACCCAACTGAGGGCAATCTCAGTTCTTTCCACAAAGCTCGGAACAAGTGTGTATCTACCCTCAGGAGAGCCAGAAAACAACATCTTTCTCATCTCAAGTCTGAACTCTCAAACCTCTCTCCCTCCTCAAAATCCTGGTGGCGTTTAATCAAATCTGTTTCTGGTGTATGTTCCCCCTCCATCCCCTCCCTTACCTCAAATGGCCGCACTGCTGATTCCACACGTGATAAAGCTGAATGTCTAAACTCGGTGTTTGCAGCTAAATCTTGTGTCCCAAACCCATCACTATCTCTACCCACTTTACCCAGTCGCACCCAACTGTCCCTGGACTCTGTATCCTTTTCTCCTGACAAGGTGGAGAGCTTGCTTTCAAACCTCGAGTCAGATTCTGCAACCGGTCCAGACGGCATCAGCCCACGTGTTCTCAAAGCCTGCTCTTCTGCTCTTGCTCACCCTCTCTCTGTTCTATTCACCCTCTCATTTTCCCAAGGTCATCTGCCATCTGCTTGGAAATCTGCTAACATCACTGCCCTGCATAAAAAGGTGCAAAAACAGATCCCTGTAACTACAGACCAATCAGCCTTCTCCCAATCATCAGCAAGGTTATGGAATCCATCATCGCTTCAGACATGAAATCCTTCCTCTTCTCCAATGGCTTGATTTCCAATCATCAATTTGGTTTCAGACCAGGTCACTCTACCCTGGATATGCTGCTACTGCTCTCCCATCAATGGATGGAGGTCCTCAATGCCAGACAGGAAATCCGAGCCGTATCCCTGGACATATCACGTGCTTTTGACACAGTCTGGCACCCTGCCCTACTCACCAAACTCTCTTCCCATGGTATTCAAGGCCATCTCCACTCTTGGCTCGCAGACTTCCTCTCCTGTCGCAGTCAACGTGTGGCCCTAAATGGAGTTCTTTCATCCCCTCTTCCTGTGCAGGCTGGAGTTCCTCAAGGTAGAGTTCTGGGCCCTGTTCTTTTTCTGGTTTTCATCAATGATCTCTCGGACTCTCTGGAAAATCCTCTATTTCTCTTTGCCGATGACTCCACCCTCTGCCGTACCATCTGTCATCCCTCAGACCGGCAAGCAGCAGCTTCTTCGCTCACTGCAGATCTGGATAAAATCACAAACTGGTCCAACACGTGGAACATGTCTTTCAATCCACACAAATCTCACACTCTCACTATGTCTCTTCAAAAGGACCGTTTACAAAACCCCCCCATCCACTTTCTCAACAATCCTCTGGAAGAAGTCTTTTCTTTCAAGCTTCTGGGTCTCACTATCTGCCATGACCTTTCCTGGGAAAGTCACATTTCCAACCTTGCCTCAAAAGCCAGTCGCCGACTGGGAATCCTCCGTCGTGCAAAGTCCTTCCTCGGCCCTCTTGAGCTCCTGACTACTTACAAAGCTTTTGTCCGTAGCCTGATGGAGTACTGCTCTCCCCTCTGGGCTGGTGCTCCTGCCTCCCACCTTTCTCGACTTCACGCTGTCGAAACCAGGGCTTTTAAGATCATTGGCATCTCCCGCAATGAAGCTGAGTCTTTGGGCCTCTCACTCAATCACCGCAGGTTGGTCGGTGGTCTTTCTGTCTTCTACCGACTCCTCTCCAGCCTTGCCCCCCCTGCTCTCTCTGCGATTTGTCCCAACCACATTTCCACAGGGCGCTCAAGGTCCGCCAACAACCCCCTTCTGGTAAAACTACCAAAATCACGAATCACTGCTCATCTTCACTCTTTCATTCCTCTTTTTCCCACCTTTGGAATAAACTTCCTCACTCTATTCTTTCCCATTCTTCCCTCCAGGCTTTCAAAACAGCTGTTCACCACCACCTCTTATCTTCCCCCATCCAAATCCTCGATCTTTTCTACCCCCGATAATCCACCCAAGCCCACTTCCTTCATTTCTCCTGCTTTCCTTCCTGAAAGTCCCTGTAATGTCCATCTTCTCCTCGCCATGTTCCCCGTCCCATCCCCATCCCTCTCCCTTCCACAGTTCACCTGTGTCTGTTCCCCACTGTTTTGTCCCTTCCACTCCCGCCCCTCTTGTCTCATGCCTCCTTGCTGTGAGTTGTGTGTTAGCTCTCATACGAGCCTCGACCAAGGTATACAAAAAAAAAAATAAAAAAAATAAAAAAAACACAAAGCATGTGATGTTATCGGCAGGTAAATCGAAACATGTGGAGTGTGACGAGCACTCCCCCAATCTCCATTGGACATAATCTTCACCAAAGCATCATCTCGAACTCAGAGGCCTCGCCCCGGCGACTCTATCAAACAAACAAAGATTACATGGTCAACACCCGTGCTTTCTGATTGAATGCTTTGCATTAGCGGGAACAATCGGCTGGGTGGCAGATGGATGGTTGTTCTTTGCGGATTATGTGATTTTACTGTGCGAGACTTATTCCGTGGCAATGCTCACCATAACCCTCAGGAGGTGCGTCTGATGTACAAACTACAAATGTGGTCATCATTGGTTAGAAATGAATCGGTATGCTGTGTTGATGAGGTCAAATTTGCCTGAAATCCGGATCGGCGGCTCCGTTTGATGTTTTACTGATATTGACCATGTAATCCTTGTCTGTTTGACAGAGTCGCTTTGCCGAGGCTTCTGGGTTGGAGGTGACGCTTTGTTGTAGGATTATGGTGTAGGAGTGAGTCAATGACACCTGCAAGTTAACAGGCATACATTTTAATTTTAATATTAACAAACATGTGAAATATATGGATTGTGTTCAGTGCACAGTTACTTTTGAAACACCTTGTAGAAACATATACACATAGATTATTAAAAATAATTGTGGGGAATAAGGAAAAATTGAGTATGAGATTCAAATAACACATGATGTCATTGCATCTCGTGTGAAATTGATATTCTCCACAGTACAGTCATGTGTTGATGTAGTACACTGTGTGTGATTCGTTGTCATGCAAGCAAACATGAAGTGCCACACCTGCAGAAGGACTATAAAAGTATAGGTGATGATATCATTGTAGTGTAGTGAATACTGTGACTCCTGGGAATGAAATATCACATGACGAGCATAAATAAATCAAAATATCAGCAAGATATAGAAATTGTATCCATATGGCAGATTGCAGCCCAACTTCATGCTTCAGAAGATGTCTGCAAGATTTTGTGGTTATCTACTGTATGTGATGGATGATGATCCAGTATAGATCTTGCAAATTACCTCACTAAAGTACTGGAAGCAACATTTCTTCAAAAACAGGAAGACACATATTAGTGCAAAGTGATCTCAACGGATGTGTCACGACCCAAAAACCTTTGGTGAGAAGAGGCAAGTAAGGCTGAAAATGAGAAACAAAGGGGAAAGTGGGAGGATTGAACTTGGAAGAAGGTGCTCTTTGCAGTTGATTCCAAGTTTGAACTGTTTGGCAATAATCAACGGCAGTTTGTTCAAAGGCAGGCTGGGGAGTGGGATAAGTCGGTGTACAACAGCTGCAGTGAAGCATAGGGGTGGATCAATATACAAACACCATATTGGACTGCATCTTAGCCAAATGTGTCAGAGGTTTATATGATGTCCAATGTACACTGAATGCCAGCAAGCACAGACAGGTACTGATCCAGCATGCCATTCCATCAGGAACACGTCTCATTGGGTGGAAATTCATCTTCCAATATCACAATGACCTGAAGATTCCAGCCAATCTGGATCTTAAAGAGGCTGATGGACACACAAAGATGCCTTGGCCTGCATAAATTTCTGATACGAACATGATTGAAGTTGTATGGGGTTATATGGATCGTGAGAAAGTCAAATGGTGACCAAACACCTTGGTTAAAAGTGCTGCAGGATAATTGGAACAACATTCTACAGTTGTATATTGATAAACTGTATGGGAACTTGAAAACAAGGTATCGTGCTCTTTGCAAACTGCAACGGGTTCACATATATAACTAGATCGGCACGCAGTGGAGTGCATTCCTCCGCCAGGCTTTACAGTTGACATTTTGTCTCCAATTGGTAGGCTAGATCCGGATTCAGACCTGAACCAAATTATAATCAATTTGTCCTTGTCACACACCCAAACTCTAAAACAAGTTTTGTCTGAATCCGTCTGCTTCATTTTGAAATGTGCAATATATCATTTTTGGCCCAAGGTCTCAATGGAGTAGGAACACTTCAAAAATTAAATAGTTATCGTATCCGGATCCGGATCTTCACCAAAATCGAATAGATTCTTTCTTGTCACACACCCAATATGATCACCAAATTTTGTCCGAATCCGTTGACAACTTTTTGGTATGTTGTGTTATATATCGTTTTGGACCCTATCTTTCAAATGGTGAAGAATCACTTTTTAAAATGAGAGTATCTGGATCCGGATCTGCATCTTCACCAAAATCAAATCATTTCTTCCTTGTCACACACGTCAACAAAGTTATGGAAGAATCGATCCATAACTTTTTGAGATATCCTGCTCACAGGCAGCAAACGGATAGACAGCAATGAAAACACAACCTCCGTCCACCTTTGGTGATGGAGGTAATAATCATGCACCGTCAAATGTATTAATTTTGTTTTCTTCTTTCATGTTATATACATCAATGCATTGTGTATTATATTATACACATCCCTCAACTGAAGTTACTCATTATGTGTGTATTTGTTCAAACAGGAAATTGAAGTGTTACCTTTCATTTACCTCTCTCATGAAGTGGTCATTGTTAGTGAGAAATCATTATACATTTGTGAAACTATGGTGAAATATTTGAACCCCCACCCCCCTTCCCTCCCTCCCCACCCCTGCCCGATTCCAATGACGTCTTTAGCTACACTCAGTGGCATATTGTTTGGAGCATCCGCTCTGAGCCTGGGAGGTCGGTCTTTCAAACCCTGGCTGAGTCATACCAAAGATTTTAAAATACCAAAGTACATGCTGCTTCCTTGCTTGATGCCCAGCATTTCACAGCCTAATAACCTCCTCTTGCATTTAAGTTCCTTGGAAGTTAACTAAATTATTATTGTTATCCTCTCTACCTTATTTCTCTTTTCTTCACCATGCTAAGATGTTTTCTTGGTGAAACCAGTTTCGTGTCATCTTCAGAGAAAACCAAAATAACACTGAACAACAAAAAAATTTTACTGGAGATGTGTAAAGTGATTTAGACTAATTTGGGTACGCTGATTTCAAAAATCATAACCGTTTTGCTGTATCACGTCAGGATTTTCAGTAACAGAAATATTCCCATTGCCTAGAAGTCAGGATTTCAATGAAATTTACAAAAATTCATTTATTCATTTATTTCATCATGAATGCTTAAAAATTATAGAAATTACAGAAAAACTCCACTAGAATGTAATTAAAAATGCTTTAGGCATTTGGCTTTGCGTTTGTGCTGCTCTGTGTCAGTTTCATGATGCAGGAACCAGCAGAAATCGCCCATCATGTTCGGGTTGTGCCGCCCTTGGTAACGCGTCTCCATGAGTGAAATCTCTTGGTGGAATCGCTCGCCGTGCTCGTCCGAGACTGCTCCCAAGTTTTCAGGGAAGAAGTTCAGGTGCTGGTGTAGGAAATGGATTTTCAGGGACATCCTGGAGCCAAGTTTCCTGAAGGACTCCAGCAGCTGCTGCACTATTTCTTCATAGTTGTCCGCGTGCTCGTTCCCCAAGAAGTTGTCCGTCACAGCTTTGAAGCTCCTCCACGCTGCCAGCTCTTTGGGGTTTAGAGTTGTCGGAAAAGTTTCGTCCTTCATAATCTGTCAGATTTGCGGTCCAACAAAGACACCAGCCTTGATCTTGGCCTCCGACAAGGTGTTGCCAAACTTTTCCTTGAGGTATAAAAACCCACGCCCATTCAGATCCATTGCCCGTACAAAACTTTTCATCAAGCCGAGCTTTATGTGGAGTGGTGGAAGGAAAACCTTGGCTGGGTCGACAAGGGCGACATGCTTCACGTTGTGTCGACCAGGTACATGCTCTTTAAGCTCTTCCCAATCTTTCTTCGTCCAGTGATTCTTGTCGTCTCTGCTATCCCAGAGACAAAGGAAGCACATGTATTTCGTGTAGCTGACTGCAGCCTAACAACAGCGCCACCACTTTCAAGTCTCCGCAGATGTGCCAGTTGAAGTCATTGTACTTGATGGAATCAAGCAGCTGCCGCATAGTCTCATAGGTCTCTGTCATGCCGAACGCGAGAGCCAGTGGGACTGATGGTTTCTGCTAGCCATTGTGGAGCAAAACAGCCTTCAAGCTGTTCTTCCCCGAGTCGATGAAGAGGCGCCAGTCTGCAGGATCGTGATCACACCCAAGTTCTTTCAACAGACCGTTGATGTCACTGCAGAATGTCATCGTGTCTTCCATCTCAAAGAACTCAGCCATGTCTCTGTGACGTGCTCTGAACAAGGATATCTTGGTGTTAGGTTCAAGTAGATTCCACTGCTGCAGCCTTGATCCAAGCAGCTCTGCCTTCGCCTTTGACAGCGAGAGATCTCTTACAAGATCATTTAAGTCTCCCTGGTTCAGAAGGTGTGATTCTTGAGTGTCGGGTTCAAAAAGTTCATCATCACCATCCTCTTCACCACTGCTTACAGCTATGTTCTGATCAGCTGGAGGTGTTGGAACGGGGTTCTCGTCATCATGAGGCACAGGTTTACGAGCAGAGACGCAGTCAGCGTACTTGATGTGACCTTTATTCTTCTTGTTGAAGCCGGCGATGCTTGTGCAGCAGAAATAACAATCATCATGATGATTCTGCGGCTCACGCCATATCATGGGCACCGCAAATGGCATGCTCGCGCGCTTGCCCACCAACCACTGAGTCAAGGTTGTGTGACAGCTTGTGCAGCAGTGTGTGGTTGCCCAGCTCTGTTCTTGGTCCCCCACCTTACACCCGAAGTAGTGAAAGTGGCGGCCTTCATTTTCACTGCTGTAGATATACTTCGCTGTTGATCTTTTTTGGTATACCGACCACAGACATAACAGAAGTTGTCAGGATGATTGGTACAGGAACGCCTACTCATCTTTATCTGAAAGAAAGAAATATAACACAAGTTAACAACAATTGTACGAAATAGACATGTTAAAGACATATGTAAATTTCATTGAAATCCTGACTTCTAGGCAATGGGAATATTTCTGTTCCTGAAAATCCTGACGTGATACAGCAAAACGGTTATGATTTTTGAAATCAGCGTACCCAAATTAGTCTTAATCACTTTACACATCTCCAGTAAAAAAAAAAATTTGAAATTTGTTGTTCAGTGTAATTAAATTGTGGATGTTCCCTCACTGCACTAAACAGGAAAAATCAAATTATTTCCAAAAACAATTACAAACATAAAATACGACCTTTTAATTATAAAAAGTTTAGTGATGGGAAGGAGATATACCGAGCATTTAATTCAGAACTGTTAATTTGATTTCTAATAAGATATACAGTATATACATATCTAAAATGCGCCAAATGGTGTTTGAGAGCATCAGACCATGTTCTAAGATGCCCCAGAGTGATTCACTCTGGTTTCAATATGGGCCTTGCTGACAACTCCCAGATTTTCAAATTTGTTCTCCTTGAACCAATTCTAAAGAGACGCAGCAGGAAGGTGTATTGTGATGCTGGTAGACATAAGGGTCCTTCACTATCGTATTCAACCAAAAATGAGAGTGCATTGTTGTGAGAAAGTCACAGTAAGACACCCTTATAAAGTGCAAGCTGTTTTGCAATGTGGGAAAATATGCGCATGTATGATAGGAGGATTCACTTCAAGTTCTTGTTTACTGTCCCATTACTTTTCTGAATATAGTGTAGACAAGATAGGTCAATTACACTTTCATGTCACACATATATAACTGAAATATAATTGGTTGTACAATAATTGTGGAACACATGTGCTGTATACAGGTGATATGTTTTTAAAATATACTGTCACGTGATCTTTCTCATGGGCAAATTCGCTCTCATGATGAAGGCTTACTCTTCATAGTTTCCTGATGCCAACAAGGTGTTTATTGCCAAAAAATTTTTAAGAAATATTTTGAAGAAAGCTGGTCAACCATTTGCTTAGCCCATCTCATTCAGAACTAGAACGGCACTCAGTAGAGCGCATACCGCCACCAGGTTGAACACTTTACGTTTTGTATCCCACTGATCGGTCGGATTTGAATCCAGACCGGAAACAAAATCGAATCGGCTTGTTCTTCCCGAACTCATCCACCAAGTTTTTGTCATAATCCATCCACAAAGTATTCAGATATCATGCTATATATCGTTTTTGGCCTCGTCTTTCAATGGTGAAGAAGCACTGAAAAAAATTCTCGTATCTGGATTCAGATCTTCACCAAAATTAGATCAATTCATCCTTGTCACAAAGAGCCAACCTGTCCACTAAGTTTCATCCAAATCCATCCCGAACCTTTTGAGATATCCTGCTCACAGACAGACAAACAGGGGTGAAAAAAATTAAACAAGGTATTATATCATGCCACCTTTGGTGGTGGAGGTAATTATGGCCGAGGTGTGCCCATCCTGTTTTTCCAAAATATACCAAGGGAGAAAAAACACACACCTGTCTGTGCAGGTGCGACTGATGTATATTTCCAATTATATCAATTCACAGCAAGGCAAAGGAACAAACAGGACAATTTCTTTTTGATATGCCATTAAAAAAGTTTAATATACTGTACACAGCCCAGAGTTTATAACCAGTGCTCACCTCCACCTGAATTTTGGGTAGGAAAAAAATACCATTAGCTTTCTCAATGTGGCTTGTGAAAGAATGTCACGAGCGATTTGCTTTAAACATGCAGGCCATCAAACACATTCAGTTGTGAACCCCTGTGGCACGCCCCCAAAACATTCGTTTGTGCCAATCAGCACTTGCGAAGACATGTTCGATCGGAAAGACAAATGCGCTCGTGGGTTCAAGTAAAATCACTTAAACAAAACCTGGGCTAACGCTTTTGGCCGAACATTAAGCAGAGGCTAATGGCATAGCCGGGCATCGGAAAAACATTAAATCACTCGTGGATCGCTGAACTCAATAGAAGTCGCGGAAAGAGAGCATAATGCATGGCGGCACGCGGTGCTTTAAGCCACGTCATAAACATTTTGAAGGCGCATGTGGTGCATTGATGAATCACGGATGTATGGTGTGCTGCCACTTTCCAAACTGAGAGAGATGCACGCTTGGCGTGCATGGTGAGATGTCTTTTCATATCCTCCATGTATCATGTGCCAAGTCGACTTGAAACAAATCCCACAAACGGATCTTGATCAAAGTGGCACACAACCACAGAATCCATTATTCATTGCTTTCTGTTCATAATAATTATGAACAAAATTATCTTCATAACAAACAGAACAGCTTAAATAAATGATGGAATGCTGCACAGATGTCAGATGCAATACCATTGCTGATATTTCCATCGAAAGCATGGCTCAGAACCAGAGAAACCTGAGTCAGAGATTGCGAGGATGAAGGAACGAATCTATAATTCTGGCCTGAGAATTCATCCAGGAAGGACACGAACGTTGAAATTAAATCCCTTTAAGCTGTGCTGTGTAAATTTCCTGAAGAGTCGTTTGTGCATCTGGATGATATTTTGATTGATTAATTATCTAATTATATAAAAGCCCTGTTATGTGTATTTATTTCTCTGTCACATAGGAATTGACCTCACGTTCACGGAAGTGATGACGCGTTCATCATCAAATGGGAGCACACATAATATCAATGTTATTGCCATTCGCCATTTTGTTTCCACTCAGGAAAGGTGAACTTATTTCATCCAAAACTTATACTACATGCATCTTAATTTGGGTTGATTGCATGACCAATTCCAGTTGTTTCCATGGATATATATATATATATATATATATATATATATATATATATATATATATATATATATATATATATATATATATATATATCCTGGTGTTGGCACAGTGGTTAGGGCAGCGGCTTGGGACCCAAAAAGTCCTGAGTTCAAGCCCTGTTTGGGCCACTGAATATATATATATATATATATATATATATATATATATATATATATATATATATATATATATATATATATATATATATATATATATATATATATATATATATATATATATACTGCATATGTGTGTGCATATGTATGCATGTATATGTATGTATATATACACATATATATGTATGTATGTGCATATATGTATATACCAAGTCGCATAACACCAGGGGGTTGACTCAGCCTGTCATCCTTCCGAGGTCGGCGAAATGAGTACCAGTTTACTGGGCCGGTGTATACCCCGGTTAAAATAGGTGTACCAGATCCCTGTGTCGTAAGAGGCGACCAGGGTTGCGTCAGGAAGGGCATCCGGTGTAAAACATGTGCCAAATCACAATGCGGATCATATGGATGATCCGCTGTGGCGACCCCTAACGGGAGCAGCTGAAAGCAGCAGATATATATATATATATATATATATATATATATATATATATATATATATATATATATATATATATATATATATATATATATATATTGTTGTGGTTCGAGAAACCGCATCCTTCCAACACCAATGGCAGCCAACATCCAGTGGTCCCCAGTCAGTTATCTCATTAATGTACATTCAGAAAGTCCCTTCCTTCTTGTCCAGTGCGTCAAAAGGGACAGTGCATTGTGTAAATCTCAGAGCTAGGTCTGATTAAATCTCTGAACCTCATTCCTACTCTTTTTTTTCTCTATTCCTGAGGTAAATCCAAGCAAGGGGTCTTCGCGTAAGCCAGCAGGCACTCCGCTCGGACACCCATCGGTAAAAACCACAGCCGCGCCCTTCGCGTAAGAATGCGTCCTCACAGAAGACCAAGGGCAGCAGTAAAAGCCAACAATAAATGCCAGCGCTGCACGGAGCATGAGCCGCGCAACAGTGACCTCCCACCCACTGTTCAGACGATCAGAGGCATAACCAACACACCAAATGCTAACAACATACAGTATACATGTGGTGCACTCTTCTTCAATCCAAATCTCCATTAATAAATATATCTGTCCCCTTTTCAATCCGAATCTCCATCTAATAATTATATCCAATCCTTTCCTCAGTTTCCTGACACAGATCAGGGTTGGCACCGTGCACCCCACTGCCTCTGATAATCGCGAACACGATGCTCAATGATGGGCAGACCCGCGCACTGACCACGTGTGCAATGGCAGACACGTGCACACTGTACGGGGCATGCTCGATGGCCGGCGGACCCACGCGCTGACCATGTGCACAATGGCGGACCTGTGCGCACTGTACGGGCATGCTCGATGGTGGGCGGAACCACGCGCTGACCACATGTACAATTGCAGACTTGCACGCAGCCCGTGATACTTTATCATCGTACAGAATGGGGCACGGATAACACACATCTTTGATCGGGTCTGTGCATGTGGTTACAATAACGTCTTACCTTGGTCTTTGCTCACCACGACGGCCACAAATGTCCCCCGCGGACGGCAGACATCCTCCCACATCTCTGCCTCGATGCAGCTGCTTCCAGGAAAAGGCATGCTGTGTGGTCAGATTGCTCGGGCTGTGTGGAGCAGGCACATTGACCAGTGCCAACCGCGGGTCGCTGGGGCACAGCACAGGGTTCGGTGCAAAGCGATTCACATCACGAAGTTCAGTGCAAGGCGATTCATATCATGTGGTTCGGAGCGAGACAATTCCGCAGCTTGGAACCATATTTCCGGAAGTGGAGTGGAGCTGCTTCTGGCCATTACGGCCAGGCCACGCAGTGGCCAGGGCCAATCAGAGCGCCTGATTCGGTTGACGACACATCGCTTCGGGTCATCGTCCCCGCCCCGCACCATGGGGTCTATAAAAGCACGGGTCGTGGAGCCGCTAGCTTCGTTCCTGCTCAACGCTCCTGTCTGCTCGTTCCTGTCTGCTCGTCCTGGGCTGGTGGTCGAATTTCCTGCGCTGCGTTTCCATCTGCTGGTGTATTTCGGTTCCGGCTCCAGCTGGAGATCCAGTTCCAGTTCGAGTGCCAGTTTGTGTCATCATTCCTGTGCACCGCTCCTGTATGCTCATTCCTCTCTGCTCTTCCTGGCCTGGGATTGACAACCCCCCTTTTGCCTACTGGCTCCGCCCCTTCTTCACTGCCACTGACCCTCCCCATAGGCCCATTGCTCCGGACTCCGCCTGCCGACTCCGCCTTCTTCACTGCCCACTGCCGCTGACTCCACCCATCCGCCCATTGATCTGGACTCTGCCTTCTGACTTCGTCCAAAGTCCTTCCTTCTTTCCTGTCGGGCCGTGCCCATTCTCTGGATCGATGCGCCAGCTGTCAGGGAGGTATCGCCCAGCGGAGCATCCCCTCAAACGTATTGGTGGTGAAGTCAGTCAATCGTGCAAGGTATTGAGAGACAGTTTGCCTCATCTCCTCTCCTCTTTTTCTCTTCATTAACTCCTCTTCACAGGGATTGTGTGTGTGTGTGTGTGTGTGTGTGTGTGTGTGTGTGTGTGTGTGTGTGTGTGTGTGTGTGTGTGTGTGTGTGTGTGTGTGTGTGTGTGTGTGTGTGTGTGTGTGTCATGGCACCTATCCTCGCTTCAGTTAAGATTGTACAAGAATGATATCAGGATAACTCTGCTCTGTGTCTGCTTTTGTAAGTTGCTTGATTATTGTCACACCACACTTTTCTTCCTATCTCAATTCACACACAACAATAAAAGATATTCATTATGCCACAAACCTTTCCTCATCTGCCAGTTAATAATTTGTTTGTAGAAATGTTCCCAGCTCGTTTATATCTTTTCTTTCATTGATCCAGCATGGTCTGTATTTTAACCGAGCCGGGGCCTTATTCCCAAGGATACGTTCCTTTTCGCCGGTACATCCTTGGCAGTGCCGCTCTGCTGCATCTGATCTGGTAAAGTGATCCGGTTCAGACAAGGCGTACCGAGGGCTCGTTCCCCGGTAATTAGATCACGTGGTTATTTTTAGCTCACCAGATAAACTAGACGGAGGACCCTCAGTCACGTGGTTGAGTTATTGGCGTTCACGGAAGATTCGCGACCCGCCGCGTCACGGAATTATCCGTGTGCGACGGCTTGCAATTCCAGGGAGTCTGGTGGGAACCAGAGATATCTCCCCCCCCCCCACCCCCGTGGTCTTCTCACCCGAATCTCAGTCCACAACAATATATATATATATATATATATATATATATATATATATATATATATATATATATATATATACACACACAATACACACACAATACACACACACACACACACACACACACACACACACACACACACGTATAAGTATACAAGCCGGTAGTCGACATGGCTGCTCGCTCTAGATGGAAAGCTGGCCGACGCGACTCGCCGATATTCATGTACATGCTATCAATCAATTTAGCACAATAAATATGATTATCACAGCCCTCTTAGTTTGCGCCCAGAAACCCGCCTTGTGAAATTTCAGGCATGTTTCCAAAGAGACTCTAACAAATGGCAGCCCTGGTAATTCCATTTATCTATTCGCTAAAGATTTTATTTTTTTATATGATGCTGTAAGACATTCTCCTTGGGCACAAAAAAACAGGTCCCTCGGAGGTCCAGTTTCGGAGGTATTGTTTTTTTTGTACAGTCCATAATAAGTGTACGATGTACGATAAAGTATTTTAGCTGTTGCTAAGCAACGGAGGTGTGCCTAGCAACCATTCATTTTTGTGTACATGCTTGCCACATTGTACACATTTCACCCAAGTTTCATCAAAATCAGACTCTTTCTCTTAGAGATATTCGCAATTAACCGTTTCTGAAATGTTCGACATGTACTCGCCCAAAATCGATCTCCTACAAATATTTTTTGTTAGGGCTGCAAATTGGCATGAAGGGAGCCAGATAGATTGCGCACAAAACTCGAAGCTTCGATTTTTAGATTTTTTTTTGATTTTTTTTCGATTTTTTGACCACTTTAAAGGGCCGTTGCTATGCCGTTGCTAGGGCCCATGGTCCCATATTCGAAAGCACATGATTCCCAGAAGTATTGGTCCTACCTACCAAATTTAATTGGAATCCGTTGAGTGGTTAAGCCCCTTGGCTTGACCAAAGTTTCGTAGACAGACAGACAAATGGAAATGTCCAGAATAAGGGTGCTCTCAGAGCAGCCAAAATAAATACACATGCTGTGTATGAAGCTATTTATCACCACTGACAAACTGGTGGATATTAAAGATCGGGACCTTCCGGGTGACGGAGAAAGCTGAAATTTTGCGTGCTGATGGACGTCAAAGCCGATACACCGGGAAAGATCACAGAATCGTTGGACAACATCTGTAAATGAAAATATATAAATAAATGAAAAAATGCAGGTGAGCAACCCGAGACAATGGGGAAGCATGGCAAGTTTGTGTGCCGACGGACTTTGAAGCTGGCACATCGGGAAAGATCAAAGAATCATCAGACAACATTCCTCAATGAAAATAGAAAAAATAATAATAAATAAGTGAAAAATCAAATGCAGGTGAGCGACCCGAGACAATGGGGAAACACGGTTCATATGCTGAAACAATGTGTAGGCACACCCCACTCGTGTGTGCACGTATCTGAATAAATATTTCTACACACATACATACATATATATATATATATATATATATATATATATATATATATATTTTTTTTTTTTTTTAGAAAGACCCACCCACATCTCTCACCTGTGAATGGAGGGAGGAAGCCTGGTATTGGCTTAGTGTTTAGGGTGGCGGCTTGGGATCCTAGGGTCCTGGGTTCAAGCCCCTTTGGCCACTGAATTAAAATACACCAGGATATACGCAGTGGCCAGGGTAAATATATATATATATATATATATATATATATATATATATATATATATATATATATATATATATATATATATATATACCATATATACCTTATACCTTATAAGATATATATATGGTATATATATAAAGGTGTGTATACTATATATATATATATATATATATATATATATATATATATATATATATATATATATATATATACCATATATATACCTTATATATATTGTTGTGGTTGACGAAATTCACAAACCACCATTCAGGTCCCTTAGGTGAGATATCTCGGTAAGTATATGTGTAGTTAGGCCCAAACCCGTTGTCTCGAGGGAATAAATGTCATTCACTCGGGCTGCGACTCTTCAGGATAGCCGTTTTTCTTTTACTATCTTTATTTTGGACCAGCCGCCATTACTACCACCACCAACCACAACGCCGCTTCACAACAACCACCAACCACAACGCCGCTTCACAACAACAACCACCAACCGCAACGCCGCTTCACAACAACAACCACCAACCGCAACGCCGCTTCACAACAACAACCACCAACCACAACGCCGCTTCACAACAACAACCACCAACCACAACGCCGCTTCACAACAACAGCCACGACTTTTACCGTCACAACTCGCCACCATCGCATCCACACCATCTCGCGCCACTCGTGGGCACCGATACTGGACTCGTGCAGGGCGCGCACCGAGCAGCGTATTCAAAAACATCACGGACTTTCCGCAGAAAACGGATCAAAAACGACTCACGCCCACTTTTGTTCCGTCCAATCGGAGAGCGTGGGCGATTTGGCCCGCCTCCAGGGCGTTGGAGTGAGGACGCTATATGCAAATTCATGGATCAAAAAGCATTCACGCCCACTTTTCCTCGGTCCAATGGGGAGCCAGTTAGAGAGGTGAAGGGTCGGAGGCAAAGGGTCAAGGGTGAAAGAGCGAAGCCACGGGGCTTATATAAACGGCTGCGTTCGTCAGTAAAGGCAGTTGTGCGGAGTTCAAGAGAGTCGTCGGTGGAGCTGGAAAGAAGTGGGAGAAGTCAAGAGTGAAGAGTTGGGACGAGCCAAGAGAGGAGACGGAGAGGGCGAGTAGACGAAGCTGTGGAGAGGTGACGGCGGCGAAGGCGGACGAGGGGGTGCTCGCGTCGGTGCCGGGAGCTGCACAGGGAGAGGCCAGCAACGCGACCGAGGTCGAGGAGGAGACGCTCGCCGCGGGACCCGAGACAGGGTGATATCCTCCTTCCCCCGAGCATCAGCAACCCCCTCCTGTTTCCCCCCGCGCTGAGATAGTGCGACAAGGGGGCCCCTTTCCCACCCCCTACCAGACACTGTCCGCGAGGCCCGCGGAGTTGAGGCGCCACCGCCGCTTTGCGTCTCATCATCAGACGGGTAGGCCCGACACGGTCTCGGCCCCAGGCCCGTCTACCCCCCTCATCCTGGAGGGTGGTTCTTTTTCTTTTGCTTTGGGTATCTGTGTTGTCGGCGCCGTCTGTGAAGTAAAATTGTATAAGTGTTGCCGTGTGCTCGGTAGTCGGATAGCTCTGCATTGTGTTTCTCTTTTATATTTGCTTTTTGTGTAATATTGTGTTTCTTCTCCTTTTACATGTGCTTTTGGTGTAATTGTATATGTGTGCTTTCCGTTCATCGCGAAATAAATGTGCTTATTGTTGAACTGTTTTCCCGCTTCGCTTCGTCTTTTCTTTCATTGAATCTCCATCTTGCTTCACGTAAAGGGTTGATCGTGGGCTGAAACGCCCGATAATTAATCGAACCGTCGAGGCCGACGAATAACACCGCTCGGTTATCCCGATAGTACGGAACGGGTCGCTTAAAGTGGCCCGTGTCCGAAGTCGACCTGCGGCGAGGTGCGATCGCCCGGTCTACCCTCCGTGCGGGTACTTAGGTAGGTCGAATTTGGCGAGCAACCCTATCCCACGCAGAGGCCGATTGGCACGATCGTGGTGAGACCGAAAGGTCCACCCGTGACTGGTTCCCGGCGTTAGTCCGAGAGGGTCACGACTGGATTGTCCGTCCGGTGGGCGACGTGCCGCGATTCGAGTTACGTGGCCGTCCGCACGCCGGCGGGCGCGAATCCGCAACAATATATACCACATATATATACCTTATATATACCATTTATATATATATATATATATATATACATTATATATATACACATTACGGAGTGTACGGAGTGCTGTTGGTGAGGGTCTTATCAAGGGGTGTTGTGTGGTTGACGTGTTTTTTTCACCAAGCCCATGGCCCCTCTCCTGAGGGGAAGAAAATAATTATAATAATAATTAAGATATATATAGTGTATATACAAAAACTTCAAATAAATTGATGTTTTTTTTAAATTGCATTTTCTTCTTTGTATCTTGTGTTGATAAATTAGTATGGTATTCGCACAGGCCTGATGAGCTGAATGGCCTCCAACTGTGTCTGATTTCCTTGTATAATGTAATATCCTCCGTTGTTTAAGTAATCTTTCTGTATGTCGTTACAGCACGAGCCTATATTTATGTACAACTAAAATAGCCACCAGTCTACCAGTCGGCCATCTTTAATCAAATCGCAAAATAAAGTGAGGGGCATGTGTATGCCATCATGTACTGTACTTTTGCCAAGTTTGAACAAAATCGGACTCTGCATGTCTGAGAAATGGAATGTATGCAGTTTCACTCGGATGTAGTTGCTGGTAGACTGCGTGCATCTTGCAGATACTTGAGGGAACAGAGCATGGAGAGGGCAGAGGGTGCAAGACCAGAAATTAGGTGGAAGAAAACAGAGACCACCGACCTGTCTGCGATGGTGAAGTGATACGCCCAAAAACTAAGCTTCTTTGCAAGAGATTCCAATGATCTTGAAAACCTTTGGTTTCGGTGGCGTCAAGCTGAGCAGGCTCTACTATTTTGTGAACTTTTGGGAAGATCGGTTTAAAATTGTAAACTGTAGGCGAATGATGTACAGCAGACAGACAGATTAACACATTCAACCAACCAGTATACTTGAAAAATTTTCGATCTTCGCAAGTAACAGACCTACAGACAGACAGACAGGCATACAGGGGTGAAAAATAAAACATCTGTCCACCTTTGGTGGGGGAGGTAATGAGAGAGTTCATAGAACATGATACCCCATGCAGTGTCATTTCTATTTTAATAAAATAATGATTTTACCAATAGTTTTTAAAAATTCGAGAGTTTCGTGCTGTTGAAGTCGTCCAGCTGTAAGCAGTCCCAAACAGTACCCTGATACACCACCCCATTGCACCTTTATTTAAATTGAAGTAGTGCAAAACTGGAGGTTTCTGGAAGTATTTTGAGGGTGATTTGTGCACAACAGTCCAAGTATACAATTCAATTTATATAAAACAAAGATTGCAAAAGTGATACAAATAAATTATTCCCATTTTTAAAATTTATTTTGGCCCATTTTCCATGGTGTCGATGACATCACCCGATCGAACACTGTAGGGGGTATATACACCTTGGGGTTTTCTTCCCTTTCGTGTGCATATGTTGCTTGTGCTGAACCCAGCTCGTTCTCTAATGACTGCAATCCATGGTTTGCACTTCAAGCGTCTGAACAATCATACCGGTCGGCTACCACTCAATTGGATCTTTGTCAATTGAGGTTTGTGACTTCTGAGTGATGTTACAATGACCACATCAACAGTGTAACGTTTTTGAAACTTGTATTTCAAATAATCAGAAACAAAGTCGAATGAGGAAGTTCACCATTCTATACAATGCAATGTCCAACAACAATTCCCACGTGGAATTGTTTCTGTCCGGTGTCTCCTTCCTGCCGGCAAACTCGCGCGTGTTCACCTCGTCCACCATGGCTGTTGAACGTTTGAGTCCTGTCGCGGTGTTCTCTCTTGTATTATGCCCATCCAGGATGATTGGAGAGCAAAAAGGAATTATTTCCCGATACACAATCTGAACGAGTTTTCATCAACCTGATTATAATCGGTTGGGTCAGGTCAGCTATGGGAGCATGTGCCGGAGCAGCCTTTCACTGCGTCCACTTTCTGCTCGTACTCCAATTGCCACGGTCTGGCCATCCTCATTTCCTTGAGATGTTGATCAACCTGCTGCAACCACGAGACATGTGGTCAGCCCATTGGCCTCCTCCATTCATGAGGCTCCCTCACCGAGAGAATCTGGTGAGCAGGATCAGCATCAGTAAAATCAGCCAGATGTCCGTGAAGCCACAGCTGATGCTCACGGACTATACAGGTATCAAATCTCATTTCAGTCTCTTTCAGCAACCGCTCGTTGGACAGACAGAAAGTCCGACCAGCGATAGCCAAGCCTTCTCCGAAGAGACCTAGTTCCAAAGGAATTAAGTCTCCATCTGGGCACTGGTGCTCAAGCAGATGGTGGCGAGTCATATGAAAACCTTGTCTATGAAGTTCCATGACAACCACCGGCAACATCGAGGATAGTTTTCTTGAAGGCACTTCACAGCTCTTTATGATCGACTGAAACACCCACTCCGCCAACCCCCAAATCTCCACTCAGCCTGTTCGCAAACTCATCAGCTACCCTCTCATCCTTGAGCTTGCCAACATCCACCCTCGGCTTCAATATTAACATACTCCTGGATTTGAGATGCAACTTCAGAGTTACTACAGCATGCCTGTGGTCAGTATGGAGGAACTGAGCACTCCAGTCGACTCTGCAGTTCTGAAGCATCATCCAACAACCATCAGTGAGCACATGGTCATTCTCCTTTGCCACATCACCAGCATTGGAATACCAAGTCTTGTGATGAGCCTGTGGGCACTGAAACGATGAACCAGCCACTGTAAGTCTATGACCTCCTGCAATGTCGAGGAACTGAGTGCTTTTCTGGTTCACAGTTCAGACTGATGGAGACCAACACATGCCTCATAACCATCTCAATCGATGTCAGTTGATGCAATGATATCCCCCAAGAGGAGAAGCGTATCTCTCTTGAGGCACTAATCAACTATAGACTCGTGCACGTTGTAGAATGTCTCCTTCACAGAAAGATCACTCACCTCAGTCGGAGCATATACAGAGACAAGGGAAATGACACCCAAGGAGTGATGAATCCTCAGTCATAATATGCTCATTGACCGGTGTTACCTCAATTATTATGGGGGTCAGCTGATTGGACATGGCTACACAACTCCTTGGGCACGGTAACCATCAGAGCACCATGACCAGCAGTAGGTGTAACCACCCACCATGATCTCACCATTATCCGGTCTCTGAACCTTAGAGAATGCTGCAATGCTGATGTTCAAACATGGAGCTGAGATGATAGCAGAGACAGGTGATCATCCTTTCTTGAAGTGTGGACATTCCAGGCACCCACCCGAAGGGTGCTCCTCAGGTTAACCGGAGGAGACTGCCATCTGTTAGATGACACCTCAGCACCACCCCAACCCACACCACCACATCCCAACCCAGGAAGTTTACCCCGTGCTTTTCCTCCCATCATGAAAAATGGGGGTCCCGATGCCTTTTCCCCAATCCCGTCATCTGGTGATCTGCCCTGCACAGGAGCTGCACATGCTACAGCTGCAGCATCGGCAGCTGCACAGGAGGTACTCCCACAGAGTCGTTTTTCAGTTTTCTTTGCGTTTTGTCCACATTTTGCAGAATGAAGTGTTTTATGGAAGCCACAGTGCAAATCCTGCCACCAACCTCCTAGAAAAAGGTAACCCAACTGCAGGAGGACGTCTGCTGACACAGTTGGGCAACAGGTATGGATGACCTTTGGCTCACAAGGAGCTCCTCTGCCCTTTGACAGGTTTTGTTTTTATTCCTGCTGTTTGTCCATGTCCATACATCGTCCTCAACAAGAAACCTGCTGGGGAAGATGGTTTTGTCGCCGACAACCCGACATTTGTGTGTCATTTGTGTTCACATTAAAGTTGGGTGAGGTGGTGATGTAATTTTTGGTCAAATTAAAGTTCAATGTTCCCTGCCACAGAATAGACAAATGTAATAATTGTATGTAGTACGTTCAAAATGTGCTCTGAACGAGTTACTTAGAATATAGTCCAAGACACCAAAAAAGTATTGCAAGGTCAACGTATACATACAGTGGCCTGCAAAAGTATTCAGCGCCTACTAATTTTGCCACATTTCGATGAATTCCGAAATAGAAGGGCACTCGGTGGAGCGCATACCTGGGCCACGCAATGTCTGATCCAATAGAACATATCAAGCCCAATAAATTATTGAAATATAAGGCGATTTATCGTTTTTAGCCATATCTCTCAATGGTGAAAAATCACTTTTAAGATTAAATAATTATTGTATCCGGATCCGGATTCAGATCTTCACCAAAATCAAATCAATTAGTCCTTTTCACTCACCCAAAATGTCCACCAAGTTTCGTGAGAACCCGTCCACAACTTTTTGATGTATCCTGCACACAAACAAACAAACAAGAAAAAGACATCATGCAGAGCACGATACTTGTAAAATCCACCCCCACCCCCTCCCTCTCCAAAGGTTGCCATGGATACATCAAATTGTCCATTTCATAAAGATTAAAATTGACAATCTTAATCAAAGCTCGGGTCAATCGGATGAAAATTGATTATTTTTCAGATTGAAATTGATGATTTTAGAAGTTTTAATTTGAGTTGACCTTTGACGTTTTAACCTCAAAAAGAGTTGGTTTAAAAATTCAGTGATGGACTCTGCAATTGCTGCTTATTGGTTAATCAGATGAAAATTGATGATTTTAGGAGTTTGACCTTGAGTTGACCTTTGACCTTTTGATCTCAAAAATAGTTGGTTTCCAAATTCACTAATGCACAATGCAATTGCTGTTTAATTTTCACATCAAAATGTGAAAACTTTATAAAGTGGGGGGATGGGGGGGGGTGGGTGAATACTTTTGCAGCTCAGTGTGTGTGTGTGTGTGTGTGTGTGTGTGTGTGTGTGTGTGTGTGTGTGTGTGTGTGTGTGTGTGTGTGTGTGTGTGTGTGTGTGTGTGTGTGTGTGTGTGTGTGTGTGTGTGTGTGTGTGTGTGTGTGTGTGATATATATATATATATATATATATATATATATATATATATATATATATATATATATATATTCTTTCAAAATATCTCTACATTTGTCGTGAAAGACAAAACCCTGAGAGTGTCTTGGAAGATCGTTAATATCTCAGTCAATCTCAGTTGAAGAGCTTTTTAAACACCCCATGTACCATTTTGACCAATCAAAACGCGAAGAGTTCTTCCAGAACTGCTCACATATTGAATGGTCAAAAATGTTCAATTATTATTTTTCAATTCACTCTTTGGACAGGCAATCTCTTTTTCTTTGATAAAGGGTTAACGTCACAAGGCAACTGCGCATTGCTTCCCACAGTTGTTAACATACTCTTAATCGGCTTTCAGTTGATGAAATCCAATAATTGACAGGAATCCAATTTTTACTTGATCCGGACATTTAATCAATAGCTGACTAACAACTACAGTACTGCACCAAACAAAGTTATTCTTGCCCCAAGAAAGAGTTTAACAATGCATTGGTGTGTGTGTGTGTGTGTGTGTGTGTGTGTGTGTGTGTGTGTGTGTGTGTGTGTGTGTGTGTGTGTGTGTGTGTGTGTGTGTGTGTGTGTGTGTGTGTGTGTGTGTGTGTGTGTGTGTGTGTGTTGCTTAATATCAGTAGACCAACTTCATCATCATTACAAGCCATTGTAAATATCTTTTGTCCTTGAAGTTGGCGTTTTCTTCTGCGGATATATGTCTCTGCCAGTAAAGATCTATCTTCAGGCTGCTTGTCCCACACAGGGGACAATGAACCAATATGTCTCTGTCACTACATTTTGGGTACAATTCGCACGTCCCCCTCGTGTGCTCAGGATGTTATGAGTGCGCTCATGCAACTCTGTGCACACTTCCCTCGTACATACTGTTAGTTATATATACAGGGTGAGTCATAAGTCCCAGGACACTGTTTTAGCTGCTTATACAACATTGTCTATACCATATATTTCTACTGTTTCCTTTTTTTTTTTTCAGATAATGCAAATAATACATTAAACCAAGATTGCAGACACCAGTCCACTGATGAGGCTGGTAGCAGTGGTGTGGTCCCATGAGAGGAGAAACACCAACAAGACGATGAAATCACATATCGATGCACTTGATGTCAAAGGAGGTATTGTAATTGTTGTATCACTGTAATTTAAAAATTATTATTCCGGTTATAATGCCTTACTGTAATATGTTATTACTACTGGGGCTTATGGCTCACCCTGGTCGATGGTATAAACAAATATTGTGTAAGCAGCTAAAACATATCCTGGGACTTATGACTCACCCTGTCAACAGATTGGTTTCCTGTTCTCTTGTGTTAGACACTGTATAGTTGTGTTTCCAATATTCAGTCTCGTTCAATGATGACTGGCATGACCATTGATAATTTGGTCAGACTAGCAAGTTGCCCTTGCCCACACGGGATTCCAAACAGGGTGGGGATGGAAAGGCAAAAATGCAAATGGTGTCTTCTGTAATCGAACCGGCAAGCTCAGAGAAACAATTCACATTAATTGCCACATCTGATGCAATTTAAATGCTCTAATGGTGGCATCGAGCTCAATTGGGAACTGTTTGGTCAATATTTGTTGCTTTTTGATGCCAAGGTTCCGTGATGTAAGTTTGCATTAATGTTAAAGCCAGTGACCAATTGCAAATTAAAAGTAGGATGACAATCTGCGTTTAAACTGTTCTGGACAAATACTGCTTGCGGAAGCCAAACCAAACCTTTTGAAACGTACAGTGGGAACAAGATCACAGTAGATAGCACAACCTAAAAGTTCGTTCAAGTATTTTTACAAGAATGTCTGCATGTATCTGAACTGAGATGAGGAAAATAAGAAACAAAAGAAAAAAACTTCACACATGTATATGGTACTGCACCAAAAAGATCTTCATGCCAATGGAAATTGTTTCCAAACAGAGTGGAACATGAACAGTCTGTTATTAGGAACAGGGTCCAAGTTTCACACCACCCACTGCCAAATCTGACCAACCTCCAGTACCTGCCACAAACAGACCTTTATGTGATACAAACAGTTTCAGATGGCAATCATATCTTTTATAACAAACACAAGTTATCCAGCTAACAGCAGGCTGACTTAGCAGACATTCATTGTTCCATCCATCCATCCATCCTTGGGGACCATACTCTGTGCAGAGCATTGGTGCTGCCGAAGCAGTCTCCTTGGCTATTGGGCACAATCCTGGACAGGTCACCACTCCGACACAGTAACCCAGCATGCTGGTACTCATTTTGCCAACCTCAGAAGGATAACAGGTAGACTCAACCCCACCTGGTATTAATTCAACAGCCCAGTGGGATTTAAACTCAGGATCCTAGGATACAAAGCCCACCACCCTATCCATTAAGCCAACACCAGGCATACTCATTGTTGCTGCTGCCTATATGCAGCAATCTGCAGCTTTGCATGCATGACAACTACTCATCCTCAATTTTGGGGGGCTATCTTGTGCAGGGAACATAATCTGGTCATTTCTAATCACTTTTTATTCCATTCACAACCACTTCATTCATTGTTCTGACACATGACCAGAAGGCAGTTGAAAAAGGAATATAAAAGCAAGTCTCATGCCAAAGCTCGGATAACGCCTGAGAAAGTCTGTGGGTCATTGATGAAACCTTGCCCAAGATACTGACTGTCTGCTCTCTCCTGGTTGTAGCAAACTTACAGGAGATGGAGTTAGTCCAAATTATTTGTTGGCTCTGGCTTTTCCCTTTCTTCTGGTATGTTTATGTCATGTATGTGTGTGTATATTGTTGTGGGCCGGGGGTCGGTGGCGAGAACGACCACAGGTGGGGAAAGCTTGCGTCGTCGCCCACTAAACTCCCCGGAATTGTAGGTCGGCGCTCGGATAACTCCGCGAGCCAGCGGGTCGTTTAACCGACCGTGGTCACCAATATCTCAACCGCGTAGCGTAGGGTCTATTTGTCTATAACCAATTTACCTAATTAACGATGCGATTTTAACTACCGACTACCACTCCGGTTCGGGTGCAGCCGAGCAGAAACTGCCAAAACCGTGCTGGCTGGAATGAATGGATTATTTTGGGGATAAAACCCCGTCTCAACTCGGATCCTAACCATGCTGGACCAATGCAAGAAGGGACAGAAACGGAGTGGGTATATTTCTCCAAATGTTTATTTACAATAAAAAGACAAAGGCAAGACGTAACGCAAATATGCAAGAAGGAATATTTACAATGAGAAAAAACACTTATTCAGATCTACTTTCAAGACGGGTCCACACGCAGACACACACACAAAATGAAAAGAAACCCAGAGTCTTAATTGGACCCCCGCAGCCGTGGAGAGAGACAAGCTGGGGGTCAGAGTTCGGTGGTGTACCTGACCGTCGGAGGAAGGGCGTGTTCCGCGATGCGGCACCTGGCAAAGGTTGTTGGTCCGGTCCCCAGTCGCACGTAGGGACTAACAAATCGTAGGGACTTGTGGTTCGTGGCGGAGCTCGGGTGGTGAACAATCGGGGTCCACGGAGAGAGGTCAGGGTTGCTCTGTCCTTCCTTAAAACTCCTCGTCGCAGCCACCATGAAACT